>NC_079192.1:7110511-7741511 GCF_029499605.1 Hyla sarda
ATATGTGGCCATCTGTAATCCTCTCCGTTACTCCTCTATCATGACAAGTGGACATTGTATGATGTTGTCTATACTATGTTGGCTTCTTGGCTTTTCTATTATTTTGATTTACATTATCAAAATAGCAAAACTCAACTTTTGTGGTCCACATATCATTGACCATTTATTCTGTGACATAAATCCCTTATTAGAAGTTTCCTGTTCTGACACCTTTATTATTCACATGGTGATTTATATTATGGGTATACCAATTGTGATAATCCCAACCATCATCATTATAGTGTCTTATACTTATATTGTCCTAGCAATCCTAAGGATCTCATCCAATATTGGTAGACAGAAAGCCTTCTCCACCTGTAGCTCCCACCTCATTGTGGTCTCCATATTCTACTGGACTATGTTCGGTGTTTATGGTGTCCCAACAAAAGGCCGAACACTGACCATGAGTAAAATCCTCTCCCTGCTATATACTGTGTTTACTCCTCTGGTCAACCCCATTATATACAGTTTGAGGAATAAAGACATTAGGGAAGCCGTACAGAAATGTCATAAGCGGCTGATCTGGTAAATTTTAATTCAGAAGGTCTTCACTGGTGTTAAATGTTGAACTTTTTTAAATTGTCCAAAACAATGGTAACATTGCGGAAATATATGTGGAAACCAAAATAATTTCATAACTGTCTGTAAACAGAATAAGGAGACCATGGAATTAAAACTGTGTCCAGAAATATAGAGAAAAACACTGAAAAAAAAATAATTAAGATGTTGGAAGAAATGAAATGTGATCTTTATGTTTGTATGGTATTTGTGTGTTATAGTAATTTCCACTAATGTCTGTTTAGTATACACAGTGCACATTTAATTTGGTTGTTGTCTTCCTCTATTCTAAACCTGTGCAATCCTTCTGGCATCAATAAGGATAATCACATAGTCATCAGGCTGCATCATCTAATAATATATATCTTTGCAAAAAGACAATGGAGAAATTTGGGGCCTGGCAAGAAATGTTCAGATTGGGCTCAAAGTGTCAACATTTGGTGGGGCCACCATTATTTTCTTCACAGGTTGTCACTGGAGCCCTCTCCTCCATGAAAATATCACAGAGTTGGTGGATGTTAGAGACCTTGCGTGCCCTCACCTTTTGTTTGAGGATTCCCAACAGATGCTCAATAGGGTTTATGTATGAGGACATACTTGTCCAGTCCATGACCTTTACCCTCAGCATCTTTAGCAAGCCAGTGGTCATTTTAGAGATGTGTTTGGGGTTGTTGTCATGCCGGAATGTTGCCCTGTGTCCTAGACTCTGAAGGGAGGGGAGATTGGGCCACAGCAAACTGAGAACAGCATTAATCGATATCATGAGCTCAGGGACCTCTTACTGATTGTGCTCAACATATCCCAGCCAGCAGTGTTCCTTCCCATAACAACTATCTCATACAAATAACTGTATAACTGAGCAAAGCTGTGGGTTGAACTGTATTTTAACAATATGCTTTAAAAATGCTATGAATGCAGCATATCCATCTATAGCGCATTAAGATATATATTCTGGGTTAAATAGCACACAAAGTATTTATACCTAGTTGTAAATTAACAACACAATTTAAAGCGTATAAATTAAACACACACACACAGTAGCCATCTAAATCGCATTTACAAGTATATTCCTGGTTTAATCGAGCACAAAGTACTTCTATCTGGTTGTGATATAACAACACAATTAAAAGTGTTTAAAATGAACACACCATAGCCATCTTAGGCACATTAACATGTACCTTCTGGGTTAGTTCACACTCAAAGTATTTCTACCTGGTTGTAACATAACAATGCAATGGCAACAGTTGTATGGTGCGGGCTCCCGACTCGAGCCTGAGCCATACCGCCCAGTGCCTAGGTGATTCCTGTAGCTGGGGGCCAGTGTTAATAGCCGACACGCGGCGATTGCCGCGGCCAACTATTAACCCTTTAGATGACTAAAGGGACAAGTCTAAATGGACATTTAAACCATCCCGGGGGGCCATCCACTGCTGAGATAGCCGGAGGGCTTACCTCACTTCCTATGCCGGCCGCCACGCTGTGAATGATAATGCCTGGCAGGCCAGGCTTTATCAATTGAGTGTAGAGCACACAGATCAATGTTGTTCTATGAGACCACATTGATCTGTATGAGGAATCCATTAATTCCTCCTAAAAGTCCCCTTTAGAGGACTAAAAGTGTAAAAAGTAAAAAAAAACACCAATTAACCCCTTCCTTATTAAAAGTTTAAATCACCCCCCTTTTACAAATTCCATATAAAAATGCATAAACCATAATAACAATAAACATATGTGGTAGTGCCGCATGCATAAATGTCCAAACTATAAAAATATATTGTTAATTAAACCGCACGGTTAACGACGTATGCACAAAAAAATTCCAAAGTCCAAAATTGCCTATATTTGGTCACTGTTTACATCATGATAAAATTTATAAAAAACGATCAAAAAGTCTGATTAACACAAAAATAGTACCGCTAAAAACTTTAGATCATGATGCAAAAAAATAGCCCTCATACCGCCCCGTACATGGAAAGGGAAAGTTATAGGGGTCGGAATATGACAATTTTAAATGTATGAATTGTCCCCCCATCCACCACGTGGAGGTGGCCTTATATCGGATGGGACCCTAACATTCACTCACCTCAGGCTGGGTGACATGCTGGATCCACCAACAACCCAAAACCACCTCCTGTGAAAATAGGGGAGGGGGTGCATGGCTACAGAGGGAGCCACTCCCCCCCCATATTGCGAGCAAAAACAAAAAAAAAAAAAAAAATGTAGCCAGCACCTAAACCCAATACACGGGTGCATGCTGCTGTGGCAAATACAAAACATGTAAAAAAAGAAAATGGCAGCAGCACACTTGGTCAACAAAATGGAGGCTCTTAGCACACTTTTTGATCAAAATGTGTCCCCCCATCCACCACGCAGAGGGAGCACACGTTTTGATCAAAAAGTGTGCTACGAGCCTCCATTTTGTTGACCAAGTGTGCTGCTGCCATTTTCTTTTTTTTACATGTTTTGTACACTGCCACAGCAGTGTGCACCCATGTATTGGGTTTAGGTGCTGGCTACATTTGTTTTTTGTTTTTGCTGTGCAATTTGGGGGGGAGTGGCTCCCTCTGTAGCCGTGCATCCCCTCCCCTATTTTCAGAGGAGGTGGATTTGGGTTGTTAGTGGATCCAGCATGTCACCCAGCCTGAGGTGAGTGAATGTTAGGGTCCAATCCGATATGATGCCACCTCCGCATGGTGGATAGGGGGGACACGTTTTGATCAAAAAGTACGCTAAGAGCCTCCATTTTGTTGACCAAGTGTGCTGCTGCCATTTTCTTTTTTTTACATGTTTTGTACTTGCCATAGCAGTGTGCACCCATGTATTGGGTTTAGGTGCTGGCTACATTTGTTTTTTGTTTTTGCTGTGCAATTTAGGGGGAGTGGCTCCCTCTGTAACCGTGCATCCCCTCCCCTATTTCACAGGAGGTGGTTTTGGGTTGTTAGTTGATCCAGCATGTCACCCAGCCTGAGGTGAGTGAATGTTAGGGTCCCATCCGATATGAGGCCACCTCCGCGTGGAGGATGGGGGGACACATTATGATCAAAAAGTGCGCTAAGAGCCTCCATTTTGTTGACCAAGTGTGCTGCTGCCATTTTCTTTTTTTACATATTTTAATCGTATGAACCTACAGAATAAAGAGAAGGTGTCATTTCTAATGAAAAATGAAAGAGTGTGCTCCAAGTTGAGAGTATTAGTACCTGCAGTAAGGGACAGATCCCAGCGGATGTCACTTCTCCTGACACCCGCTGCGATTGTCCTTATGTGAATGTCGGGATCAGCTGTTCTCAGGGCTACAGAGCCGAGAGAACAGCTGACGCTGAGCCGTAGGTATACATCGTGTATCTACTGCCCAGCAAGAACTTACAGTGATCCTGCAATGTGTATACAGTATACATCGTATATCTACTGCCCAGCAAGAACTTACAGTGAGCCTGCAATGTGTATACAGTATACACGTTGCTGGCTCACTTAACCCCTTGCTGAGCTGTGCGCTATGCGCAAGCCCAGCAAGGAAAAAGTTAACTTACACTGCTGGACAGTGTAGGTTAACCCTTTGGGCGGTATACACTATATACAGCTATTTATAGATAGCTGTATATAGTGTATACAGAAGACGAAGTCCGCTTACTTCCCTCGAGTACCGGGCAGGTCCGTGTAGCTCCGCCTCTTAGTGATGCCGTCATTAGGGGGCGGAGCTACATAAGGGAACAAGGCTAGTTAATCTGAAGCTCTGTTCACATTGTCCGTTTTGTATAATGTGAACAGACCCTTCTGGCAGTGTCTACCCGGACAGGGAGACTCCAGCTGTTGCTAAACTACAACTCCCAGCATGCCCAGACAGCCAAAAGCTGTCTGGGCATGCTGGGAGTTGTAGTTTTGCACCAATTGGTGGCTCCCTGTTTCGGTAGACATTGCATCATGGGTGCTCTCCCCAGCGGACAGCGCCAAAAATGTCATAGCCAATTTTTTGTGTTTTTTTTCCTTTCGTTTCAGATCCGTGTTTGCAAATGATTACTGCAGATTCGATGGATTACGGCGGATTTTTTTTTTCTTTTAATAAAATGGTTAATGAGGGCTATGGGGGAGTGTTTTTTTAAATAAAATAATTTTTCCAATGTGTTGTTTTTTTTTTTTTGTATAGAATTTTCAGGCTTAGTAGTGGAAGCTGGTCTTATTGACTGAATCTATTACTAAGCCAAGGCTTAGCGTTAGCCCCAAAAACAGCTAGCGCTAGCCTGACATTACCAGGGTGGGCGAGGACCATTGTTACTGGCCCTCCCCAGCCTAAATAACGCCAGCCTGTTACCTCCTAGGCCCAGGAGCACCATTTTTGATGCTCCGGGCCTGTTGGTACCGTCTCTTCCCGGCACCCCTGTGGCGTTGGGTACCGGGGTAATAATATGGGGTTAGCGCTAGCTGTTTTTGGGGCTAACGCTAAGCCCGGCTTAGTATTGGATTCAGTCAATAAGACCAGCTTCCACTACTAAGCCTGAAAATTCAATAAAAAAAAACACAAACACATTGGAAAAATTATTTTATTTAAAAAAACACTCCCCCACAGCCCTCGTTCACCATTTTATTAAAAGAAAAAAAAAATCCGCCGTAATCCATCAAATCCGCAGTAATCCTCTGCATACACGGATCTGAAACGAGAAGAAAAAAAACACAAAAAATTGGTTATGACATTTTTGGCGCTGTCCGCTGGGGACATGATGCAATGTCTACCCAAACAGGGAACCACCAATTGGTGCAAAACTACAATTGTAGTTTAGCAACAGATGGAGTCTCCCTGTCTGGGTAGACACTGCCAGAAGGGTCTGTCCACATTATACAAAACGGACAATGTGAACAGAGCTTCAGATTAACTAGCCTTGTTCCCTTATGTAGCGCCGTCCCCTAATGACATCATCACTAGGGGCGAAGCTACACAGACCTGCCCGGTACTCGAGGGAAGTTAGCTGGACTTCGTCTTCTGTATACACTATATACAGCTATCTATAGATAGCTGTATATAGTGTATACCGCCCAAAGGGTTAACCTACATTGTCCAGCAGTGTAAGTTAACTCTTCCCTTGCTGGGCTTGTGCATAGCGCACAGCTCAGCAAGGGGTTAAGTGAGCCAGCAATGTGTATACTGTATACTCATTGCAGGCTCACTGTAAGTTCTTGCTGGGCAGTAGATATACGATGTATACCTACGGCTCAGCGTCAGCTGTTCACCCGGCTCTGTAGTCCTGAGAACAGCTGATCCCGACATTCACATAAGGACGATCACAGCGGGTGTCAGGAGGAGTGACATCCCTGGGATCTGTTCCTTACTGCAGGTACTAATACTCCCAACATGGAGCACACTCTGCTCCATGCTGGGTGCTGTAGTACCTGCATTAATAGACATATCGCAGCGAGTGTAAAGATCACTGTGGGTATCACCCCTGACACCCGCGGTGATGCTCCTGTATAATGTATGGATGTGGCGGGCGCTCTCCTATGGTCCCCTGCACGGCCGTATATATATACACATATTCCTATTTCTCACAGAGATCTGTGATTGGCGGGAACCATCTGGCCAATCACAGCTCTGCGGGAAATATGATTATGTGTATATATACGTGAGTGCAGGGGACCATAGAAGAGCTGCCGCCCTATCTATACAAGAGGATCGCAAGGGACCCCGGAGATCTGTCAATTAGTACAGGTAACTACTACTCCCATCATGGAAGAGTGTGTTCCATGCTGGGAGTAGTAGTACTACCTAAAAAAAAAAAATTAAAAGTGAAAACCACGCACACAATAAATTTTTATTATTGTCGGCTACATTTTTAGTGCTTTACCCGCTCCCATAAATTGATCCCTGTTTAAAAATTTATAAACATTTTCAATAAAAAAGATACATTCCGTTAGATACAATTTTTTTCATCACTACTGTATCTTTTTTATTATTTTTTTTTTATGGCACCCTACGAAATTTTAATAAAAAAGGCATCACCATAAAGGACTAAAAAGATTTACCAAATGTACCCGAATACCGAATGTATCCGAAAAATCTAACCGAACACCCGAATACCGAATGTATCTGAAAAATCTAAACCCAAAATATTACCGAACTGAAATTTTTTTCCAAAACGAAAAAAACGAAACGAAAATTTTTCTAGTGCACAAGTCTACTTCCCTACAAAGAAGAAACCTGCTCCAGCAGGAGAAGAGGACTTACGGATAAATCCCTTTTGGAGATTCTCCTGGATATACTCAGCCATGGCTTTGGTCTCAGGAACCGATAGAGGGTAAATCCTTCCATGAGAAGGAGTGGTACCAGGCAGAAAATCAATAAGGCAGTCGTTAAGACGATGTGGAGGCAGACACTCAGCCTGTTTCCTGCAGAAAATGTCAGAGAAATCTTGGTAAGGTGGAGGCAAGGTAAAGGAGGAGGACGAGAAACAACTTTACACAGAACAGGTTGGAGGAAAATATTTTGACAGGATTGTCCCCAGCGAATAATTTCTCCAGTTCTTCAATCCTGTTGCGGTGAATGGCGTTGCAGCCAAGGAAGGCCAAGAAGAATCTCTTAAGTACAGTTTGGCAGAACATAGAATTCAATATTTTCTTTATGCAATACAACCACTTGCATGACAAGAGATTCAGTACGGAAGTGAACCTTACAGTCAAGATTTTGTCCATTAACAGAGGAGATGAGCAAGGGCTTGGCAAGGCAAGTGACAGGAAGATTATACCAAAAAAGCATCAATAAAGTCACCTGCTGATCCTTAATCCAAAAATGCTGTAGCTCTGAAGGAAAACTTGGCCGAAGCGAAGACTTGTACTGAAATAGTTAACCGAGGAGAGGTGGTATTCACACCTAGGGATGCCTCTCCTACCGACCCTAGGTGCAAGCGTTTTCCCGGATACTGTGGATGAACAGAACAGTCTTTGAGGAAGTGTTTGGGGCTAGCTCAATACAAGCACAAATTCTTACTGCGTCGTCGTGATCTCTCCTGTTATGTAAGACGTTAAAGACCCACTTGCATAGCCTCTTCGGCATGAGGCACAGGAAACTATAGAGGTGAACGTTGAAACAGGGGGGACCAGGCGAGGATATCTCCATGTTCGGACAGGTGCCATCTCTAAGCGCAATTCTTCCTGCCTCTTAGCAAAACGCATATCAATACGTGTGGCCAGGTGGATAAGTTCAGTCGGAGAAGAAGGAGGATCACGTGCAGCAAGGGCATCTTTAATCCTGATAGCTAGTCCTTTTTTGAATGTGGACCACAAGGCCTTATCATTCCATGCTAGTTCTGAGGCTAAGTGTGGAATTGAACCACGTAGTCACCAATGGAAGAATTCCCTTGACGTAGGCTTAGCAAAGCCGACTCCGCAGAAGAGGCACGTGTGGATTCCTCAAAGGCACAGCAAAATTCTGCCGGAAAAGCCTTTAAGTTGGAAGCTACTGGATCACCGCAGTCCCAAAGGGGTGTAGCCTAGGCCAGGGCTTTTCCGGACAGTAGATTAATGACAAATGACATCTTTGCACATTCTGTCGGAATCAGTTCAGACATGAGCTCCAAGTGCATGGAGCACTGTGTAACAAAGCCTCTGCAAGACTTGGAATCCCCATCATACTTGAAAGGTAAAGGCAGATGTAGCTGGGAGCCAGAAGACACTGCAGGAGCTGGTGGTGGGAGTGGGCCAGGTTGCGGTACCTGCTGCTGTTGCAAGGTAAAAAGCTGTTGCATCATATCTGAAAGTTGAGAAAGTTGCTGCGCCTGTTGGGACAACTTTTGTGACTGACCTACCACAACGGAGGGAAGATCCGCAACTTCATGCAGGAGTACCTCAGCTGGATCCATGGCCGGATCTTACTGTGACACTCACTTTCAGAAGACAGGAACCCCAGTGGATGTGGATCCGCTGGACCTGTGTGGCAGATGACTCGGACTGTACCAGGGAGCGGAGTCTAAGGTTATCACCAGAGCCTGCCGCAAAGCAGGATGGACTTGCTGCGGCAGGCGGCACCCAGGTCACTACCCCTGGCACGGCTCGACTACACAGGTGGCTGAGGAGATGCGAGGCACAGGAGGGATAAGGCAGCTCATAGTCTGGATAGCAGAAGGTAAGGGCCAGATATTGCAGAACTACACGACCAGCATCCCTGATTGTCTGGCCGTGCTGGGAATTGTAGTTTTGCAACAGCTGTAGGCACACTTGTTGGGAAACCCTGAGCTAGAGTCTGTTATCTAACTCAGTGATTCCAACCCGTGTGCCTCCAGCTGTTGCAAAACTACAACTCCCAGAGTGCACTGACAGACCGTACATGCTGGGAGTTGTAGTCTTGCAACAGCTGGAGGCACATGGGTTGGAATCACTGAGCTAGAGTCTATTTTCTAACTCAGTGGTTCCCCACCAGTGTGCCTACAGCTGTTGTAAAACTACAACTCCCAGCATGTACGGTCTGTCAGTGCATTCTGGGAGTTGTCATTTTGTCACAGCTGAAGGTTTGGGGAGCCCCCCCCCCCCTCATGTGAATGTACAGGGTACATTCACACGGGCGGGTTTACAGTGGGTTTCCTTCAAGGAAACTTACTGTGAACCCCTGCCTGTGTGAATGTACCCTAAAAACACTACACTACAATAACAAATAATAAAAAGTAAAACACTACACATACACCCCTTACACGACACCCCCCCCCCCAATAAAAATGAAAAACGTCTCATACGGCAGTGTTTCCTAAACGGCGCCTCCAGCTGTGGCAAAACCACAACTCCCAGTGTTGCCGGACAGCCCTAGACTTTCCTGGCAGGCTGGGAGTCTTGCAACAGCTGGAGGCACCCTGTGGGAGACACTGCTGTAGGATTTTGGTGGAGACAAGCCCCATCCTTGTAACCAGGTCCACCTCTACTGCAAATTCCTTATTCAGGCCTCAAATGCGCATTGCGCTCTCTCACTTCAGAGCCCTGTCGTATTTCAAGGCAACAGATTTGGGCCACATATGGGGTATCTCCGTACTCGGGAGAAATTGCGTTACAAAGTTTGGGGGGAATTTTCTCCCATTACCCTTTGTAGAAATGGTAAATTTGGGGGAAAAACCTGCACTTTAGTGAAATTTTTTTTTTTCATTTACACATCCGAATATAACGAAAAGTCGTCTAACACCTGTGGGGTGTTAAGGCTCACCGAACCCCTTGTTACGTGCCTTGAGGGGTGTAGTTTCCAAAATAGTATGCCATGTGTTTTTTTTTTTTTTTTTGCTGTTCTGGCACCATAGGGGCTTCCTAAATGCAACATGCCCCCAAAAACCATTTCAGCAAAACTCACTCTCCAAAATCCCATTGTCGCTCCTTCCCTTCTGAGCCCTCTACTGCTCCCGCCGAACACTTGACATACACATATGAGGTATTTCCATACTTGAGAGAAATTGGGTTACAAATTTTGGGGGGCTTTTTCTCCTTTTACCCCTTGTAAAATTTCAAAAACTGGGTCTACAAGAACATGCGAGTGTAAAAAATTTAGATTTTGAATTTTCTCCTTCACTTTGCTGCTATTCCTGTGAAACACCTAAAGGGTTAACAAACTTACTGAATGTCATTTTGAATACTTTGAGGGGTGCAGTTTTTATAATGGGGTTATTTATGGGGTATTTCTAATATGAAGGCC
This sequence comes from Hyla sarda, assembly GCF_029499605.1. Lineage (NCBI taxonomy): Eukaryota > Metazoa > Chordata > Amphibia > Anura > Hylidae > Hyla > Hyla sarda. Next base: position 7,120,755 of record NC_079192.1, read on the forward strand.
CTTCAAATCCACTTCAAAACTGAACTGGCCCCTAAAAAATTCCGATTTTGAAAATTTTGTGAAAAATTGGAAAATTGCTTCTGAACTTTTAAGCCCTCTGATGTCTTCCAAAAGTAAAAACATGTCAACTTTATGATGCAAACATAAAGTAGACATATTGTATACGTGAATCAAAATATTATTTATTTAGAATGTGTATTTTCCTTACAAGCAGAGAGCTTCAAAGTTAGAAAAATGCAAAATTTTCAATTTTTTCATCAAATTTTGGAATTTTTCACCAAGAAACGATGCAAGTATCGACAAAAATTTACCACTAACATAAAGTAGAATATGTCACGAAAAAACAATCTCGGAATCAGAATGAAAAGTAAAAGCATCCCAGAGTTATTAATGCTTAAAGTGACAGTGGTCAGAATTGCAAAAAATGCTCCCGTCCTTAGGGTTATAATGGGCTCCGTCCCCAAGGAGTTAATGAGAGTGCCCATTTAAGTGTGGTGAGAAGCTGTACAGCAGCTCAGAATGATAATCCCTGGACTTTAGCTACCAGGATACGATTAATTGTATTACCTATTCTGGTACTCTGCATTTTGTTGTGCTATTTAACACTCTACTACTGCATTCCTTGTGTTTCTTTGTTCCTTCTTCTTCTCCTTCCCTCCCTTTTCACTCTCCCTATGTCCTAGACCTCAGATGGGTTGCCATTGAACTCCTTCCACTATATTTCTACTTTTGATATCTTCACATACAAATTCAAGGGGCTTAAAGGGGTACTCCGGTGCAAAACTTATTTTTTTTTTTTTTAAATCAACTGGTGCCAGAAAGTTAAACAGATTTGTAAATTACTTCTATTAAAAAATCTTAATCCTTCCTGTACTTATTAGCTGCTGAATACTACAGCGGAAATTCTTTTCTTTTTGAAACACAGAGCTGTCTGCTGACATGAGCACAGTGCTCTCTGCTGACATCTCTGTCCATTTTAGGAACTGTTCAGAGTAAAAGGAAATCCCCATAGCAAACATATGCTGTTCTGGACAGTTCCTAAAATGGACAGAGATGTCAGCAGAGAGCACTGTGCTCATGATGTCAGCAGACAGCTGTGTTTCAAAAAGAAAAGAATTTCCGCTGTAGTATTCAGCAGCTAATAAGTACAGGAAGGATTAAGATTTTTTAATAGAAGTAATTTACAAATCTGTTTAACTACTGGCACCAGTTGATTTAAAAAAAATAAATAAATAAAAGTTTTTCACCGGAGTACCTGAGTCCTGAGACCCCCCCATGATCGCGATGGGCGCAAATCGCAGGTCAATTCAGACCTGCGATCTGCGCGATTCCGGGTCATACGGGTCACTGGTGACCCGGAAAATAAGAGGGATCGGGGTTGTCCGAGACACCCTCGATCCCCCTGAAGGGATAGGAGTTTGGTGGCAGGGGTGCCACCCCTCTTATCCCTGCTATTGGTCGGCCGAGCGACCGACCGATAGCAGACCGGGGGAGGGGGCGTTTTGCCCGGTGTCCGGGCAAAACGGGAGAACTGTCCAGGGAAGGTCGGCGCCGAAGGTCCCTTACCTGGATCCCGGATCCCCGAGCGCGATCCTCCATGCGGGGATCCCCCACATGCGGCGGCGGCGGCAGCAATACTTCCGGGTCCTGCTAGGTGAGTTGTTGCCTAGCAACATCCGGAGGGCCACAGTTTACAGTGGTCTCTAAACCGTGGCCCTCCAGATGTTGCAAAACTACAACTCCCAGCATGCCCAGACAGCTGTTTGCTGTCTGGGCATGCTGGGACTTGTGCATGCTGGGACTTGTAGTTTTGCAATATTTAGAGGGGTTCAAGTTGTAGATAACTAAGTGGTCTCAAACTGTAGCCCTCCAGATGTTGCAAAACTACAACTCTCAGCATGCCCAGACAGCAGTTTGCTGTCTGGGCATGCTGCGAGTTGTAGTTTTGCAACATCTGGTGGGCCACAGTTTTGAGACCACTGGACAGGGATTTACAACCTGAACCCCTCTAAATCTTGCAAAACTACAACTCCCAGCATTCAGGAACAGCATAAGGCTGTCTTGGCATGCTCGGAGTTGTACTTGTGTGCCTCCAGCCATTGCATAACTACATCTTCCAGCATGCCCTTCCGCAATCAGTACATGCTGGGAGTTGTAGTTTTGCAACAGCTGGAGGCACACTGGTTGGAAAATACAGAGTTAGGTTCTATGACCTAACTCCGTATTTTCCAACCAGTGTGCCTCCAGCTGTTGCAAAACTACAACTCCCAGCAAGCATGGTCTGTCAGTGCATGCTGGGAGTTGTAGTTTTGACCCCCCTCCCATGTGAATGTACAGGCTACATTCACACTGGCGGCAGATTACAGTGAGTTCCCCGCTTCAAATTTGAACCCTGTCACTTTGGAGCCCTGTCGTATTTCAAGGCAACAGTTTAAGGCCACATATGCCTAACAAATTTTGGTGGGCTTTTTCTCCTTTTACCCCTTATGAAAAGGAAAAGTTGGGGGCTACACCAGCATGTTAGTGTAAAAAAAAACATTCTTGTACACTAACATGCTGGTATTGCCCTATACTTTTCATTTTCACAAGAGGTAAAAGAGAAAATGGTCCCCCAAAATTTGTAACGCAATTTCTCCAGAGTACGGAGATACCCCATATGTGGGCGCAAAGTGCTCTGGGGGCGCACAACAAGGCCCAGAAGGGAGAGTGCGCCATGTACATTTGAGGTGATTTGCACAGGGGTGGCTGACTGTTACAGCGGTTCTGACAAACACACAAAAAAACACACCCACATGTGACCCCATTTTGGAAACTACACCCCTCACGGAATGTAATAAGGAGACCCATATAAGGGCTTGTTTTTTGTGTGACCAATTGTACTTTATAATGAAACCTCTCATTTTACCATAAAATGTACGGCAAACCCAAAAAATAATTTTTTTAAGGAGGAAATTTAAATGAAAACCTTTTGGAGGGTTTTGTTTTCACGCTGTACCCTTTACGGTAAAAATGACATGTGTTCTTTATTCTGTGGGTCAATACGATTAAAATGATACCCATGGCTAGATACTTTTATATTTTTTTACCGCTTAAAAAAAAATATAAAACTTTTTGTACAAAATCAGTAATCTAAAATCGCCCTATTTTGACCACCTATAACTTTTTCATTTTTCCGTATATAGGGTGGTATGAGGGCTCATTTCTTGCGCCGTCATCTGTACTTTTTTTAGATACCACATTTGCATGTATAAAACTTTTAGATCATTTTTTATTAATTTTTTTAAAATAAAATGTGACAAAAAAGCAGCATTTGTGGACTTTAATTACCAAATACCAAATATGTTTATTAAAAAAAAGAATTTTTACGCTTTTTGGGGGTAAAATGGGAAAAACGGACAATTTTTATTTTTATTTTTATTGGGGGAGGGGATTTTTCCCTTTTTTTTTTACTTTTAATTTTTACATATTTCAACTTTTTTTTTTTTTTTTTTTTTACACTTTTTATGTCCCCATAGGGGACGATCTATTACAATCCTTTGATTGCTAATACTGTTCAGTGCTATGCATAGGACACGGCACTGCTCAGTATTATCGGTGATCTTCTCCTCTGGTCTGCTCGATCGCAGACCTGAGCAGAAGACCCCAGGAGACGGCCGGAGCCAGGTGAGGGGACCTCCGGCTGCCGTGCTGGATGATCGGATCGCCACAGCAGCGCTGCGGGCTATCCGATCATTCAATCAAAGTGCCGCAATGCCGCAGATGCCGTGATCTGTATTGACGGCATCGGAGGGGTTAATGGCGGACATCCGTGCGATCGCGGAATGTCTGCCATTACGGGCGGGTCCCCGGCTGCTGCTAGCAGCCGGAACCTGCAGTGTATGACGCAAGCACCCTTCCGATGCTCGCGGTCATACACAGGACATAAATGTACGTCCTGGTGCGGGAAATCCCGCCAAACCAGGACGTACATTTACGTCCGTGGTCGTTAAGGGGTTAATGGCACCTGTTTGAACTTGTCTATATATATGTATAACACTCAACGTTTGTGTGTGTGTGTGTGTGTATGTTCCACAAAAACTTTCAAACGGCTAAAGATATTAACATGAAACTTGGCACACATGTTACTTATTTGTCAACATAAAACATAGGATAGGAGATTTAACCCTTACTCACCCCCATTTGCCAGGGGCGGGGCTTATGTTTAAAGTCCCATGTAAGTCAATTGGAAATATATATTACCGCATAACTTCCAAACGGCGGGAGATATTTCGATAATACTTGGTCACATGTTACTTATATGTCCACTTAAAAAATAGGATAGTTAATTTAACCCTTAACTACCCCCATCTGTGAGGATCGGGGTTTTTGTTTAAAGTCCCATGCAAATCAATGGGAAATGTCATAGGAGGTCGTGATAGGAGGTCGTGATAGGAGGTCAAGATAGGAGGTCAAGATAGGAGGACGGGATAGGAGGACGGGATAGGAGGACGGGATATGATGTTGGCATAGGAGGACGGGATAGGAGGTCTGGATAGGAGGTCAGGATAGGAGGTCGAGATAGGAGGATGGGATAGGAGGTCGAGATAGCAGGTCGAAATATGAGGACGGGAAAGGAGGACGGGAAAGGAGGACAGGATAGGAGGTTGAGAAAGGAGGTCAGGATAGGAGGTCGGGATAGGAGGTCGGGATAGGAGGTCGGGATAGGAGGTCGGGATAGGAGGTCGGGATAGGAGGTCGGGATAGGAGGTCGGGATAGGAGGCCGGGATAGGAGGTCAAGATAGGAGGACGGGATAGGAGGACGGGATAGGAGGACGGGATAGGAGGACGGGATATGATGTTGGTATAGGAGGACGGGATAGGAGGTCTGGATAGGAGGTCAGGATAGCAGGTCGAAATATGAGGACGGGAAAGGAGGACGGGAAAGGAGGACGGGAAAGGAGGACGGGATAGGAGGACAGGATAGGAGGTCGGGATAGGAGGTCGGGATAGGAGGTCGGGATAGGAGGTCGGGATAGGAGGTCGGGATAGGAGGTCGGGATAGGAGGTCGGGATAGGAGGTCGGGATAGGAGGCCGGGATAGGAGGTCAAGATAGGAGGCCGGGATAGGAGGTCAAGATAGGAGGACGGGATAGGAGGACGGGATAGGAGGACGGGATATGATGTTGGTATAGGAGGACGGGATAGGAGGTCTGGATAGGAGGTCAGGATAGCAGGTCGAAATATGAGGACGGGAAAGGAGGACGGGAAAGGTGGACGGGAAAGGTGGACGGGAAAGGAGGACAGGATAGGAGGTTGAGATAGGAGGTCAAGAAAGGAGGTCAGGATAGGAGGTCGGGATAGGAGGTCGGGATAGGAGGTCGGGATAGGAGGTCGGGATAGGAGGTCGTGATAGGAGGTCGTGATAGGAGGCCGGGATAGGAGGTCAAGATAGGAGGACGGGATAGGAGGACGGGATAAGAGGACGGGATATGATGTTGGTATAGGAGGACGGGATAGGAGGTCTGGATAGGAGGTTAGGATAGCAGGTCGAAATATGAGGACGGGAAAGGAGGACAGGAAAGGAGGACAGGATAGGAGGACAGGATAGGAGGACAGGATAGGAGGTTGAGATAGGAGGTCAAGAAAGGAGGTCGGGATAGGAGGTCGGGATAGGAGGTCGGGATAGGAGGTCGGGATAGGAGGTCGGGATAGGAGGTCGGGATAGGAGGTCGGGATAGGAGGTCGGGATAGGAGGACGGGACAGGAGGACGGGACAGGAGGACGGGACAGGAGGACGGGACAGGAGGCCGGGACAGGAGGCCGGGACAGGAGGCCGGGACAGGAGGACGGTATAGAAGGTCGGGACAGGAGGTCAAGATAGGAGGAGGGGATAGGAGGTCGGGATGTGGGGTTGGGATATGACAACAATATATGAGGACTGCATATGAAGTCAAAAGCTTCCTCCTTTGTTTATATTCCTCCCCAACAAGGATTAGGAAGGAAAAACCGGGCAACGCCGGGTTCTCAGCTAGTTATTAGTATAAAAGACACCTGTCCACAACCTCAAATAGTCACACTCCAAACTCCACTATGGATAAGACCAAAGAGCTGTTGAAGGTCACAAGAGCCAAAATTGGAGACCTACACCAGGCTGGGAAGACTGAACCTGCAATAGGCAAGCAGCTTGGTGTGAAGAAATCAACTGTGGAAGCAATTTAAAAAAAAAATGTAAGGCATAAAATATCATGGATAATCTCCCTCGAGCTGGGGCTCCAAGCAAGATCTCACCTCGTGGTGTTAAAATGATCACAAGAACGGTGAGCAAAAATCGCCAAACCACACGGAGTGACTACGCCGCCAGGGACTCAAATCATGCAGTGCCAGACGTGTCCCCCTCCTTAACCTCTTCAGGACGCAGGACGTATGCATACGCCCTGCATCCTGAGTCCTTAAGGATGTAGGGCGTACAGGTACATCCGTGGGAATTCCGGTCCACGCCGCTCACCGGGTGGGGACCGGACCGGGGTGACTGCTGATATCTATCAGCAGGCACCCCATGCAAACCCCTGGGGTCAATTCAGACTGACGATTTGCGGCTATTCCGGGTCTCTGTTGACCCGGAAAAATAGGGTGAGTGGGGCTGTCCGAGACAGCCCCATTCACCCTTACCCAGCAGGAGGGAGGTGGCACGGGTGCCGCCTCACGATTACGTGATTGATCGGTCTGAATGACCGACCAATCATGACCCTGCTGGGCGGTGATCGGGATGGCGATCATGGTGGTGATCGGGGCAGGCGGGGGTCCCCTCTGGTGCAGTGGCGGCAACAGGAGCAGCAAGATCAGTGAAAGCAGCGGCGTCGGTCCCTGCGGCAGGATACAGCAGGAGGTGAGGCCTGTTTATCTCCTGCTGTTGCTTAGCAACAACTCTTGGCATGCAAAGGGCATGCTGGGATTTGTAGTTTTGCAACAGCTGGAGTTCCAACTACAACTCCCAGCATGCCCTTTGGTAGTCTGCGCATGCTCAGGATTGTAGTTATGCAACAGCTGGAGGCACATTTTTTCCTATGAAAAAGTGTGCATCCAGCTGTTGCATAACTACAAGTCCCAACATGCTCAGACTACCAAATGGCATGCTGGGAGTTGTAGCAGTGTGCCTCCAGCTGTTGCAAAACTACAACTCTCAGCATGTCCTTCCAGGCAGCAAGGTAGGCAGGCGGCAGAGAAGGATCAGATACATGGCAAGGCAGAAACAGGAATGCTTTCTCTCAGGCTCAAGGCAACAAGGATCCGGCAGAGGAGTGAGGAGGGTGGAGGAACATATAAATGAGCCACAGGTGAATCACACTAATGAACACACTTGCCCTTTAAATCTTAAAGCTCCGGCGACGGGTACATGCGGGGGACGGGTACATGCGGGCCACAGCAGTTAGGCAGAGGCTGGGGCAGGAGAAGAACCAGGTGAGTCCCGCGATGCTAGTCCCAGCCCCGCAAGCAGCAGCAGGTGACGGAACCATGCGCTCACGGCGCGCATAACGTAACATTTATCAAAGAGATAGGGCAATAACTGGGACATAATAACAGGACTTTTCCCTCTTTCGGGACAACAGTGACATAGGCCGATAGGAAGGATTGGGAAGGAGAAGAGGTATCTGAGATAGCATTAAAAGCAATAAGCAGGGAAGGAGTCAGTTCAGATCTGAGGAGTTTGTAAAATTTAGCCGTGTAGTCGTCTGGACCTGGGCCAGAGAGGAGGAAATGACCGTTTCCAACTCCTCAGAGGAGAAGGAATTCTCCAGCAACTGAATTATAAAAGGAAGAGCGGTGTTGGCAATATAATGTTCTAGGGAAGGAACGTCAGGGTCATTTGTCATCAGATGCTGAGGTTAGGGCAGATTATAAAGAGAGGCAGAGTATTGCCTAAATGCTTTAAGTAAGTCAGGAGTGAGGCAAGAGACAGAACCAGTAGGCTGTTTAATTGCGGAAACAAATAAGGAAGACCTCTATTCATGAAGAGCATTCGCCTGTAGCCTTCCTGATCTGTTTGCTTACTTATATAATGTATGTCCTTTAATTTGTTTGTCGATGTTTGGAGTTCATAAGGGCCAGAAGTTAAGTGCGAGTTTATATTATATCACAATAAATCATGTCTTGTTGCGATTGTTTATGTTTGGTTTCAAGATCTTGAAGGTGTCGTAAAAGCTAAATCATTTTAGCAGAGGCTTCCCTCTTCAGCCTGGCCCCGTGATTCATCAAAATTCCTTGGAGAGCAAACGTCAAAGCTTCACATTTAACCAGGGATAAAGATGTGTCTGAAGCGTGGTCCCGTTGGAAATGAGAGATAGCATTCTTAACTCCTTAAGGACCAGGCCATGTTAGAGCGTTTTTTGCACATCTGACCACTGTCACTTTAACCCGATAACGTCCATGGACGTCTATATTCGTTCAATGGCCGTTACCGGGGTATAGCGCAGGCTCCCGACTCGAGCCCGCGTCATACCGGCCAGCCCCCAGCTGATTGCTGTAGCTAGGGGCCGGCGATAATAGCCGACATGCGGCGATCTCAAAGTTGACAGCGGTGTCTAAAGGTGCCTGTATACAGTCCCTGGTGGTCCAGTGGGGTGTATCACCCCCCCCCCGCAGCGCGATCGTGGGGGAGCGATCCACTACTGAGGTAGCCTGAGGGCTTACCTCTCCTGCTGCGGCGGCTCCGGGGCTCTGAATGATAAAGCCTGGGAGAGACAGGCTTTATCAATCGAGCGCAGAGCACACAGATCATTGTGGTTTTATGAAACCACAATGATCTGTATGAGGAATCTAATGATTCCTCCTAAAATTCCCCTAAGGGGACTAAAAGTGTAAAAAAATAAGTTTAAAAAAAGTTTAAAAACACACACATTAACCCCTTCTTTATTAAAAGTTTAAATCACCCCCCTTTTCCCAAATTCCATATAAAAAATATGTAACCATAATAAAAATAAACATATGTGGTATCGCCGCGTGCGTAAATGTCTGAACTATAAAATTACATCATTAATTAAACCGCACGGTCAATGGCGTACACGCAAAAAAATTCCAAAGTCCAAAATAGCGTATTTTTGGTCACTTTTCATACCATAAAAAAAGGAATAAAAAGCGATCAAGAAGTCCAATCAAAATAAAAATGGTACCGATTAAAACTTCAGATCACGGCGCAAAAAATAGCCCTCAAACCACTCTGTACGTGGAAAAATAAAAAAGTTATAGGGGTCAGAAAAGGACAATTTTAAATGTATAAATTTTCCTGCATGTAGTTATGATTTTTTCCAGAAGTACGACGAAATCAAACCTATAAAAGTAGGGGATCATTTTAATCGTATGGACCTACAGAATAAAGATAAAGTGTCAATTTTACCGAAAAATGTACTGCCTAGAAACAGAAGCCCCCAAAATTTACAAAATGGCGTTTTTTCTTAAATTTTGTCGCACAATGATTTTTTTTTCCGTTTCGCCATAAATGTTTGTGTAAAATGACTGATGTCATTCCAAAGTAGAATTGGTGGCGCAAAAAATAAGCCATCATATGGATTTTAAGGTGCAAAATTGAAAGGATTATGATTTTTAAAAGGTGAGGAGGAAAAAACGAAAGTGTAAAAACAGAAAAATCTTTGGCTGTCTGGGCATGCTGGGAGTTGCAGTTCAGCCTTCCTAGTGGTTGCCACAGTAAAAATCACTTTACTTTCAGTTTCATTTCTCCCCCCCACCGTCGATTCCCTATCTGAGCCGGGATCTCTGGTGAATATCTGCGATGATTGCCGGGCCCCACGAGTCTTCTCCTCCAGGTACCGGCCTCCATGTTCTCCCCCCGTTCTGCCTGAAATCCAGGGGTGGGCAGAACGGGGGGTTTCCATAGCAACCCACCGTCCTGCTCTGCCATTGGTCAGAATCAGTTCTGACCAATGGCAGGGGATGGGAGGAGATCGCAGCATTGCGACCTCACTCCTACCCTGCAGGAGCATCCCTATTTTCCAGGTGATTGGGTCACCAGAGACCCGATCAGCCTGGAATAGGAGAAAATCGCATGTCTGAATTGACATGCGATTTTCTGCGATCGCCAACATGCGGGGGTCCCGGGACCCCCCTAGGCATTTGCAGGGCATGCCTGCTGAACGATTTCAGCAGGCATGCCATTCCGGTCTCTGCCCGGCGCGCGGCAGGGACCGGAAAACGCCATGACTTCCTGGGACGTCATTGGTCCTTAAGGCCCAGGGTGCCATGATGTCCCAGGATGTCATTGGTCCTTAAGTGGTTAAGATGTTGCATTCATAATGTATCTAAGAGGAGAGATTCGTTAATCAAGCCTCCATGAGGAGCGAGGTTCAGCCAGAGAGGGAAGCGTGCAGTGGACCAGTGTGTGGTCTGAGAGGGTCATTACACCTATGCAGGAATTAGTCATAAAAGGCAAGAGGTAGTGAGAGCAAAAAATATAATCCATGGGACTGTAGGTTTGTCTAGGATGGGAATAAAAGTGTAATTGCGTTCTTGCGGATGTAGAGACCTCCATACCTCACAAATTTGTAGGGAATGGAGTTTCCATCTCAGGACCCGTAGTTTACGTTGTGAAAGGCTCGAGCATCCGGAAGAGGTATCAACTTGGGGGAAGAGTGGTAGGTTAAAATCACCCCATAACAAAATCGGGCCCGTAGCAAATTCAGCCTAATTATCCAGTGTCCCGAGAAGGAAATATATTTTATAACGATTGGGGGCAACTGTGAATGTCTGTACCGAGATTTCGGAATTGGCATATACATAACGGCATATGGGTCAATAGTGGAAGAGGTCATTTTAAGTGGGAGGGATGTATGGAATGCTAATGACACTCCATTCGTTCTGGTATCTGAATTTACGCTATAAAGCCAAGTAGTGTGATACTTATTGAACAATTTAGGTAAGAGGTCTTTCTTAAATTGGGTTTCCTGAAGAGCCAGAATCTGTACCCTCTGTCTATGGTGTGAGTAAAGAATTTGTGAGGGTTTTTTGGGAGTATTGAAACCCTTTACATTGAAGGTAGAGATGAGCGAACTGAAGCTGACAAACCCAAATTTGTTATGAATTTCATGAAAAATTTGATTTGCAACGAATGTGAATATCGCCGCGATTCTATAGCGCAAATCTCTTCATTAAACTCCATTTTACAGCGTTCCAGGCTATTGGAGACCTAAAATTGCGGATCCACATGTGAGTACATGGGGCAGGGGATTATGGGAGGGCGGGAAACAGTGGTGGGAATGAAGGTAAGCGGGATGACCCTGAATCACATGTGAGATGCAGCCTATCAATGTTCATTGACCCCTGTGATGTCACAGCCCCTATATAATCGGCAACCATCTTGCCTCTCTTTATTTCATCTATGCACTCAGATGGAGAGGACGGGACTGTGTGTGTGTGAATAGCTCATACCACAGCGTTACACTGCAACTGCTAGTCACATCAGCATTAGGGAAAGGCAGGAGTGCAGAGTGCTGTGCTGTTACTCTGAGAAGGATCATTGATTGCTAAACCTCCTATTCACATTATTGAGCATTGCAGCAGAGAGGGGCAGATAGCTGTCAGCTGCCTCATACACATCTCCAAGCTGCCTCAACTTTATCAACCATCTTATCTCCTCATTTTTCAGCACAATTCAGTGTTTTTTTTGCTCCACAAATCATCTGCTGCTCAGAATTGTGTGACAGAGAGCAATTTAGGGTTTATCCCTGTATTTATTTTTATTTTTTTGTGGTGCTGCACTGTTGGGTCCTGCTGCTGTTCACAAATACGTGATTGTTCAGTGGACTGTAGTGCATTTGTCAGCCCTCATACGTGCATACCACATACCCACATCAAAGCAGTCTACTATTCTGTATCTGTAACAAGTCTAGAGAAAGGGAAAGTCCTGACTCCTGGCAAAAGTAATCACCTGCTGGTGTTTTTAAAAAATACTTATTTTTTCTGCATATTGTTGTGCATATTATTGCCCTCATCAGTGCATACCGCATAGGTACATCCAAGTATTGTACCATTTAGTACCTTTTAATCTGTGAAGGTGCTCCATACTGTCAAAGTCCAAACAATAGTATCCACCGGCTGGTGTTTTACAAAAATACAGTTTTTTCTGCGTATTGTTGCACATATTATTGCCCTCATCAGTGCATACCGCATACGTATATCAAAGTATTGTACCATTTTGTACCTGTTAATCTGTCAAGGGCCTATATACTGTGAAAGGACAGCCATAAGTAATCACCTGCTGCTGTTCTATACAAAAACTGTTTAAAGAGTTGTGTAGCATATTGTAATACCCTCATATACGCATAGTATGTCAGGCAGAAAAGTGCCAGGACGTGCACAGAGGAGTGGCAGAGGCCTAAATACTTCAGACAGAGTTGGCAGCATACTAGGGGCGAGTGGCAGCAGGAGTCGCAGCGAGAGGCCTGAGCTCCCGTTATCAGCCAGTGGTTGTGTCTCGACCAGCAACCCATCTGCTGTCGTCGATTGGTTAACACGCTCATCCACATCATCACAAGCGACATCTGACACCCCCAGTCAACAGTCGGTGGGTTCCTCAGACACAACCCTCAGTTGGCATGGCCCGGGAGCAGTCCCTGTCCTCCCATTGCCTTTGTCCTATGCTGTTGCCTCTATTAGAGAAGTATCTTATGCTGTGGGTTCAGCTCCACTATTTACTGAGGACGATCTAATAGAGGACAGTCAGCAGCTACTGCCCAGCAAAGAAGGGGAGGAGACATGTGCCGCTTGCTCCGCTAGGCGGCCAAGTAGTGATACCGAGAGTGACATGGGAGGAGGTGTTGCAAGGGTTCAGGGTCCTGAAGCAGACACTGTTGGAGAACCTGAGGAGGACATCAGTGACGTGCACACACCTGTTGATGATGGAGCCGGGTGCAGAAGGGGCTTCATCATCATCAGGAGAAGAGAGTTGCAGGTTGCCCTTGAGGCAGCAAGGCGGTAGCACGGTTGGCAGTCAGCGTGGTGGCAGGAATGGAAATTATGGAATCAAACGTGCCCCGGGGAGACCGCCTGCTTCGCGGCGGCCTATCTTTCTGGGAGGTAGTGGAACAGGGGTTCCTGGAGATGGTACCAGTAGCAGTCATTTAGTGCGGACTGTTGGTGGGAAAATCAGCTACTCGGCGGTGTGGAAGTTTTTCATAAGGCATCCGGAGGAGGTTCATGTAGCCACATGCAAGATCTGTCGGCAGAAGGTGAAGCGTGGCCAGGGTCCCAATGTCGGCACCATGGCCCTGCGTCAACACATGCTTCGCCACCATAAAGTGGCCTGGGAAAACCGTGGCTCTGATGTAGTGGTCCAGCCTGCTGCATCACCCAGTGGCCATCCGCTCCCTCCTTCATCCAGCCAAGACTCCACCACCTCAGCCGAAGGGAGCTGTGTGTCAAACCCTCCTTCTGTCGCTCCTGCTTCTCCCGCTTTTAGTCAGCCATTCCGCCAACAAACCATCGGTGAAGCCATGTCCAAGAGACAACAGTATGTGCTCACTCATCCAACGGCGCAGAAGTTGAATGTGCTCCTGTCCAAGTTGCTGGTGCTGCAGTCCCTCCCTTTTCAAGTGGTGGACTCTACACCTGTCAGAGAATTGATGGCTTGTGCCGAGCCGAGGTGGAGATTCCCAAGCCGTCATTTCTTTGCGAAGAAGGCAGTACCAGCCTTACATAAGTTTGTACAAGAGAAGGTGGGCCGGTCCTTGAGCCTGTCGTTGTGTTCAAAAGTGCACAGCAGCGCCGACGTGTGGAGCTGTAACTACGGGCAGGGACAATACTTGTCTTTTACGGCCCACTGGGTAAATGTGGTTCCTGCACAGCCACAACAGCAGCTTGGACAGGTCACACCGCTTCCTCCTGCACACTCTTGCTCTCAGGCAGTTGGTCCTGTTACAGTGCGCGACGCCGCCTCTTCATCCTCCACCGTGTCCTCGACCTCCACTGCACGTCCAAATCTCAGTGGCCCTTCATCGTACCATCGTGTGTAGGGCACGGCGGTGTCAAGCTGTTCTTCACATGGTTTGCCTTGGCGAACTGAGTCACACAGGGGAGGAACTGCTAAAATTAATTCGTAAAAAAATCAGAGTATGGCTTACTCCACGAAATCTGGAAATGGGAACCATTGTGACCGGCAACGGGAAGAACATCGTGTCCGCGCTGCGACAAGGAAGCTCCCTGCATGGTACACGTGTTGAATCTGGTTGTCAAGCACTTCCTCAAGTCTTCACCCTATTTGCAAAACATCCTGAAAATGGCAAGGAAACTGTGCATGCACTTCAGCCATTCGTATACCTCTAAGCACACCTTCCTTGAGCTGCAGAGTCAGAACGGTATCCCACAACATAGTCTTATTTGTGACATTGCCACACGTTGGAATTCCACCCTCCATATGTATGACGGACTATACGAACAAAGAAAAGCCATCACCGATTTCTTGATGATCCAAGCAGATAGGAATACTCCCCTGTGTAACTTCAATGTGAACCAGTGGCAGCTCATACGTGACACCTGCCGTTTGCTGAGGCCCTTTGAGGAAGCCACATTATTTGTAAGTTGCCTGAATTACGCCATGAACGTAATTCCACTCCTACATTTCCTACAACAAATGATTAAAAGGATGGCTGGTCATAGCAATGGAGACATTGCGCCTTCATCTCAAGGCTACATGAGCCCTGTGGGGACTGAACTGGAGGAGGAGGAGGATGAGGGGCAGAGCGGAGCACAGTTTAGGTTGGATAAGATGGCTGGTGTTTCTAGTCATCGGAAAAGAGAGGAAGAGCAGGAGCAGCCAGAGGAGCTGGAGGGTTATGAGGAAGGCGAGACAGAGGACCCAGACACACCGTGGCAGTATGCAGTGGAGATGGAGGCAGGTAGTCCCTCCGAGTTACTGGCGCAACTGGCACAATGCATGCTCAGTTGCTTGCGTAGTGACCCCCGAATTGTCCAAATTCGTCAGCAGGATGACTTCTGGATCTTCACCTTATTGGACCTTCGCTACCGTCCCAGAATGGGGGCCTTTTTTACACCCACTGAGAGGGAGGACAAACTGACCTACCTACCTACCTATCAGCCACATGGTTCATCCACTC
This sequence comes from Hyla sarda, assembly GCF_029499605.1. Lineage (NCBI taxonomy): Eukaryota > Metazoa > Chordata > Amphibia > Anura > Hylidae > Hyla > Hyla sarda. The sequence goes on from NC_079192.1 coordinate 7,135,854, forward strand.
GCAGATCTGACTCGGGGGGCCCTCTGCGCTCACCTTCCACTGCCATGGCTGCTGGGGAGGGGAGGGGTGACAGGAGCAGTTCCAGCTCAATCAGCAGCAGCCTGAGTCTACAGTCGCTGATGAGTAGCTTTCTTCACCCGCATAGTGAAGCAACTCATCAGCAGCTGGTGGACATGGAGCAGGACCTGAACCAGCAGGTGGTGGCATACCTTGACATGGCCATGCCAGCAAACATTGAAGATCCCCTGGACTTCTGGGCAGCCAAACTTGATTTATGGCCGCAACTAGCAGAGTTTGCCCCTGAAAATCTGTCCTGCCCGGCCAGTAGTGTGCCATCAGAGCACGTGTTTAGTGCGGCCGGGGCCATAGTCAAAAATGTGGAGAGACTGACGTTTGTCAAGATGAATCAGGGATGGATCAGCCAGGATTTCCAGTCACCAATGCCAGATGCCTCAGAGTAGATTGACCATGCTGCTACATCAACACTTCCCAATTATGGTTATGAAACCCTCTTGGCTACTGTGAATGCCTGCTCCTGACTCATCCTGTGTCTTTCAGGAACTACTTGCCTCACGGGTGCTTCTGGCCTTGTACCTTTAATTTTTGGATGTTTATCAGTAGCTAAATATATGCTTAATGCAAATTTCTAAATTGATCTTTAAATGTAAGGGGTTATGAAACCCTCTTGGGTACTGCGAATTCCTGCTCCTGACTCATCCTGTGTCTTTTAGGAACTACTTCCCTCACGGGTGCTTCTGGCCTTGGGCCTTTAATTTTTGGAAGTTTAGCAGTAGCTAATACATGCCTAATACAAATTTCAACAATGATCTTTAAATTCTCCGTACTCTGCCAGGGCCTTCTCCTACCCCGCCGGGGCCGATCTGAGGACCTCACTAAACCATCCAGTCGGTAGCAGAGACATGCGATGTGTACAAAGGGCAGGGACTTAATGAACCAGAGCTTATGACCCGCACTTAGTTGGGATTCTTCTTTCCTTGCAAATAATTGCAATCCCTGATCCCTATCACGAATGGGGTTCAGCGGGTTACCCACACCTGTCGGTGAAGGATAGACACACGCTGGTCCGTTCAGTGTCGCGTGCAGCCCCGGACATCTGAGGGCATAACACACCTGTTATTGCTTGATCTCGCGATTGATCGTGCAATGTAAGGCGTTATGAAAGCCTCTTGGGTACTACTGATGCCTACTCCTAACTGCTCCTGTGTCTTCCAGGAACTACTTGCCTTCATGATGCTTCTGGGCTTGGGCCTTTAATTTTAGGATTTTTGAAATACATACATACATGCTTAATTAAACAATGTATGGGGTTATTAAACACTCTTGGGTAGTGTTTTTTTCAAATTTTCACAGTAATAAACTTGAATTTTCCAGAATAATAACCATTACACCATTGAACGCTTGTTGTTTGTGATTTTTTTTATAAAAATTACGGAGAGGGATGAACTCTGCTTCTTTATTTCAGAAAAAATTATTTTAGAGAAGAATGTTTTTGGGTGGTCCACCGTCCTGCATTATAGAGTCTTCTGGACTCTTGGATATGCGCTTGTTCTTAAACAAAGGTACAAAAACAAAAAATGGCAGGTCATGGCTGGGAAGACGTTGCGCCTACATCTCACGGCCACATAAGCCCTGTGGGTGCTTGTGAGATTAGGTCCTTTGTACCCACACGGCGGGGTCCGGGACACAAATTTTGATTTTAATTTCAAATAAAAAAATCAGATATTTCAATGGTCTCCTCATGCTGCAGACAACTCCAGGCTGCGTAATTAAGGTAATATATAGGTAGCACCCGCTGTACTAAATTTGCATCAAAAATTTTCGTCAAAAATGTTTTTCTTTTTTCTTTGGGATTGTGAAGCTTTGGTGTGTACTCATGAATCAGCCAACTTCAGGCTGTGTCATTCAGGCAATATATGGTTTACTGATGCCGCTGCTGGGCCTGGGAATTTCAAATTTTATCCTAGGTAGCACCCGCTATGCAAAATCTTCAATTTAAATTTCTAAATTCATCTTTTAATCTTAGGGATTGTGAAGGCCTAGTGCCTACTCATGCTGCTGGCAACTCCGGGCTGTGCCATTCATCCACTATATGGTCTTCTTATGCTGCCAACACCTCCACGCTGTGCCATTCATCCACTATATGGTCTTCTTATGCTGCCAACACGGGGGGCGTGGCCTGGGTAAGGAGCCTGCTGCACGCATGTAGCTGAGCTCCTGTGACTGAGAATTCCTAAAAGCGTCACAAATCTGGCATTTTACCTCGGATTCACCCCAAATTTGTTCTGGGGACCCAGGATCAGCTCAGGACCTTTCCTGCCAACTTTGGGCTACATTGACTGAATAATAAAAGCAAGCACTGCAGATCGACCCAGGCTGAGGGCTCAGGCATAGCTCCTAACAGCAGGAGCTGTGAGAAACGAGCACTACATTGACAGAGGAGGAAGTAAGGGAGCAGCTGAGGAAAAGAAGCACAGCAAACACAGGAGACCAACTTAAGAACTGTGAGTTTACCTATATTCTTCCTGCACTATACCTGTGGAGTGCTTTGCTGCACAGTGGTGTTCTTCTGCGGGAGCCATTTTACCTAGGGAGCTCCAGGCACGTGTGAGATAGTGCTGAAGCACCACACAGCACTCCGTCTACTAAGATCAGAGGCAGTGTCTCTCACACACAACATGGAGCTGTTCTGCCTGCCAGAAGAGTAGATAACAACAACTCCTAACAACTCCGTTAAGTGCCTCCATTAACCTCTGAACCCTCCTGTGATCTCCCACCTCACTACAGCTGGTTACACTGAACAGATAACAGTACAGCTGACATTAACCAGCTCCTTTCAGACCTCCTTTACAGTCACTATTTGTTTATCTAAGAAGCATATATACAGCAGCTCCCTTCCTCCCTGCAGTGTGAGTCTGCTATATTTCCAGCTATTCATGATATAATAACTACTGCCTATATATATAACAAATCCCCTGCACATTAAAGTATTTCTGCAAGAGACTGTCATACTTTTAAGATATTCGCAAACAGCTCAATTCCAGCACCACCCTTACCCGATTAAAAGACAAACTACCTGAGAATACTGTTCTGTGGAAATCTCACCTGTCGTGCGGTTGTTCCATAATTGCATTACACAGGACAGCCAATAACTCTTCCAGACAATTTAATGCATTTCTGCTTCTGCATAAGTCTCCTGTAAAAGCATATAGGATTACTATCTATTCAAGTCATTTCCAAGCAAGACGCTTAAACTCACTGTAAATTATACAAGTCAACACACACTACTGGTGTCTAAAGAGCAGTGTTACTTTACAAAATGTAATATATTGCGGGACATTCTACCTTCTACAACTGTATGACAGAGAATTAGGAATAATACTTACCTTCAACTTAACCCCTTCAGGAAGGAGCCCATTTTGGCCTTAAGGACCAGAGCGTTTTTTGCACATCTGACCACTGTCACTATAAACATTAATAACTCTGGAATGTTTTAAGTTATCATTCTGATTCCGAGATTGTTTTTTCGTGACATATTCTACTTTAACATAGTGGTAAAATTTTGTGGTAACTTGCATCCTTTCTTGGTGAAAAATCCGTAAATTTGATGAAACGTTTGAAAATTTTGCATTTTTCTAACTTTGAAGCTTTCTGCTTGTAAGGAAAATGTATATTACGAATACTTTTTTTTTATTCACATATACAATATGTCTACTTTATATTTGCATCATAAAATTGACAAGTTTTTACTTTTGGAAGACACCAGAGGGCTTCAAAGTTCAGCAGCAATTTTCCAATTTTTCACAAAATTTTCAAACTCGATATTTTTCAGGGACCAGTTCAGTTTTGAAGTGGATTTGAAGGGTCTTCATATTAGAAATACCCCACAAATGATCCCATTATACAAACTGAACCCCCCAAAGTATTCAAAATGACATTCAGTAAGTGTTTTTAACCTTTAGGTGTTTCACAGGAATAGCAGCAAAGTGAAGGAGAAAATTCAAAATCTTCATTTTTTACACTCACATGTTTTTGTAGACCCAATTTTTGAATTTTTGCAAGTGGTAAAAGGAGAACATTTTTACTTGTATTTGTAGCCCAATTTCTCTCGAGTAAGCACATACCTCATATGTCTATGTAAAGTGTTCGGCGGGCGCAGTAGAGGGCTCAGAAGGGAAGGAGCGACAAGGGGATTTTGGAGAGTTTTTGGGGGACATGTTGCATTTAGGAAGCCCCTATGGTGCCAGAACAGCAAAAAAAAAAAAACACATGGCATACCATTTTGGAAACTAGACCCCTCGGGGAATGTAACATGGGATAAAGTGAGCCTTAATACCCCACAGGTGTTTCATGACTTTTGCAAATGTAAAAAAAATAATAATAATTTTTACCTAAAATGCTTGTTTTCCCCAAAATTTTACATTTTAAAAAAGGTAATAGCAGAAAATACCCCCCAAAATTTGAAGCCCAATTTCTCCCGATTCAGAAAACACCCCATATGGGGGTGAAAAGTGCTCTGCTGGCGCACTACAGGTCTCAGAAGAGGAGTAGTCACATTTGGCTTTTTGGAAGCAAATTTTTCTCTGGGGGCATGCCGCATTTTGGAAGCCCCTATGGTGCCAGGACAGCAAAAAAAAAACCACATGGCATACCATTTTGGAAACTAGACCCCTCGGGGAACTTAACAAGGGGTTAAGTGAACCCTTATACCCCACAGGTGTTTCACGACTTTTGCATATGTAAAAAAAATGTTTTTCTTTTTTACCTAAAATGCTTGTTTTCCCAAAAATTTTACATTTTTAAAAAGGGTAAAAGCAGAAAATACCCCCCAAAATTTGTAAAACAATTTCTCCCGAGTACGGCGATACCCCATATGTGACCCTAAACTGTTGCCTTGAAATACGACAGGGCTCCAAAGTGAGAGCGCCATGCGCATTTGAGGCCTAAATTAGGGACTGGCATAGGGGTGGACATAGGGGAATTCTACGCCAGTGATTCCCAAACATGGTGCCTCCAGCTGTTGCAAAACTCCCAGCATGCCTGGACAGTCAACGGCTGTCCGACAATACTGGGAGTTGTTGTTTTGCAACAGCTGGAGGCTCCGTTTTGGAAACCGTGGCGTACCAGACGTTTGTCATTTTTATTGGGGAGGGGGGCTGTGTAGGGGTATGTGTATATGTAGTGTTTTTTATTTTTTATTTTATTTTGTGTTAGTGTAGTGTAGCGTTTTTAGGGTACAGTCGCATGGGCGGGGGTTCACAGTAGTTTCTCGCTGGCAGTTTGAGCTGTGGCAGAAAATTTGCCGCAGCTCAAACTTGCAGCCAGATACTTACTGTAAACCTCCGCCCATGTGAGTGTACCCTGTACGTTCACATTGGGGGGGGGGGGGGGGAACATCCAGCTGTTGCAAAACTACAACTCCCAGCATGCGCTGACAGACTGTACATGCTGAGAGTTTTAGTTTTGCAACAGCTGTAGGCACACTGGTTATGTATCACTGAATTTGTGACCTAACTCAGTGTTTCACAACCAGTGTGCCTCCAGCTGTTGCAAAACTACAACTCCCAGCATTTACGGTGCATGGTGTACGGTGACTGCTGAGAGCTGTAGTTTGCAACAGCTGGAGGCACACCGGTCGTGAAACACTGAGTTAGGTAAAAAAAAAATGAGTTTCACAACCATTGTGCCTTCAGCTGTTGCAAAACTACAACTCTCAGCAGTCACCGACAGCCAACGGTCATGCTGGGAGTTGTAATTATGCAACCAGCAGATGCACCACTACAACTCCCAGCATGCACTTTAGCTGTTTGTGCAAGCTGGGAGTTGTAGTTATACAACAGCTGAAGGTACACTTTTCCATAGAAAAAATGTGCCTCCAGCTGTTGCAAAACTATAAGTCCCAGCATGCCCATAAGGGAATGCTGGGAGTTGTGGTTGTCTGCCTCCTGCTGTTGCATAACTACAGCTCCCAGCATGCCCTTTTTGCATGCTGGGAGCTGTTGCTAAGCAACAGCAGGAGGCTGTCACTCACCCAACTCCTGATCCCCGCTGCAGGTCAGTCCCTCGCCGCCGCTGCTCCTGGGGCCCCGATCCCAACATTGATGCCGGGGATCGGGGTCCCCAGCTCTCGGGGTTCACGCCCCGCACCCGCTCACATCCTCCGGAAGAGGGGCGGAGCGGGTTGCGGGAGTGACACCCGCAGCAGGTGCCCTAATTGGTCAGCCGGTAAACCGGCAGATGAATCAGGGGGATCGTGAGGTGGCACCAGTGCCACCTCACCCCTGCTGGCTATGGCTGTTCGGGGCCGTCAGAGTCACTGGAGACCCGATTGACCCGGAATCCGCCGCAGATCGCTGGACTGAATTGTCCAGCGATCTGCGGCCATCGCCGACATGGGGGGTCATCATGACCCCCCTGGGCGATATGCCCCGATGCCTGCTGAACGATTTCAGCAGGCATCGGGCACCAGCTCCGCTCCAGATGGCTGCGGGGGGCCGGTAAAGCACATGACGTTCTCATACGTCATGTGTCCTTAAGGACTTGGAAATGGAGACGTATGAGAACGTCATGTGTCCTTAAGGGGTTAATACCAACAGTGAGCATTTCAAGTCTGAAAACAGCTGCAGTCCCCTGGAAAGTGACCACCACAATTTAACATTTATTCTATCTCAAAGTTAAGCAAAAATGTACTGCTTTATTAAACACAAAAAACACTGGGAGTCTTCCCTATTCTGATTCTATCAAGTCTTTTCTACCGTTCCTCTGCTAAATTAAACAAGAAATATGTCAAATACAAGAAACGCAAAGAAAATTGAAGCTTCCAAAAAAATGGAACAAATAGAACAAGACGGAGTATTCCAAACCATTTCCTACAAAAAAAGAAACTCCACCAACAGATACATCAACAAATCCCAACCTTCAAGATATCTCAACACACCACTATCACAGAGGATAAGAGTTACTCACATTGAACAGCCTGAAGATACAAACCTTCCTCTGTCAAACAGATACTCTCCACTACAAGAAAATGAAAATCCGTCAATTACCTCTTCCCCATCGGGGAGTCCAGAAAAACAAAAACAAAAGTTTTCCTCCCAAGAAAACTTATCTGAAAACAACATCCATTTAGATACAGAACCGGACGACCAATTAGAAAACATGCCAGCATCTTCGGACACTGCCACAGAAGTAAAAAATATGCTGCTGTTGCTAAGACGTCAGATCCAGAAAGATACAAAATCCACAATGGCAGAAATAAATAAAAATGTAGAAGCCTTAGGAGAAAGGGTTGATCACACCGAAAAGAAAATGGGAGAATGTGTGGCAGCCCATAACAAACTAGCAGACGCCCAAGATCTACATTGCGATGAAGTAGAATCCCTGAGAGCCAAACTCACCGACTTAGAAGACAGAAACAGACGAAATAACCTAAAGTTCAGAGGAGTTCCAGAAAGTATCTCAAGCCCTGAAATAGTCCCATACCTACAAAAGATGTTCAAATGTTTGGTTCCAGAATGCTCAGATATTGAGCTCACCATAGACAGGGCACATCGATTGCCCAAACAAAAAAACCTACCTGATTCAGTCCCAAGAGATGTAATAGCAAGACTATTATTTTTTCAAACAAAGGAGAAAATCCTGAAAGCAAACAGGAAAGCTGGTTCCCTTCCAGACCAATACAAGGGAATATCGATATTCATAGACTTATCACCGTCTACCTTAGCGGCAAGAAGAAATTTCACCCCTGTAACTACAGCTTTGAGAAAAAATGGCTTCAAATACAGATGGGGATTCCCGACTAAAATCATTGTGATGAGAAACGGCATCAATCATATCCTCACCTGTCCCATCAAAGCCAAAGAGACATTGGAACAATGGAACATAACGGTTGAGCCCTTCCCATTCCCACCACTGAAAGAAAATCAATCCCTGGAACGAACTGTAACACCAACTTGAACTATCTATCCGAGGTAGTGATGCTCTATTGATTAGTTATTCTAGGAAGTCACTACCCCTGTCAAATTTCTTTTCTCTCTGGATGCAAGCTCACCCCCAACTTGCACATGTTAAATCAGCTCTGTATTGTTATCTATTTTTTCATTCTAGTTATCATGTTCTATTGGTTTAATAACAACTACTGTATTTATGTTGTTCACGCTCTATTTTCTCCATACTTATTTAGGACATTATGGTATGATGTCTACATACTGTGGTCCGAGGTGCTCAGCCGTCTACAACTGAAATGCTACACTCCACGTTCGCAAAGGTATTATCTACTACTCAGACCTCCTCTACGCAAATCATTTTCTTACACAGATAGATGACGCTTAAATTTTATAGCCATAATGTTAGGGGCCTAATTTAACATAAACGTAGAACTTTCCTATGGAACGACATTAAGGAATCTAACACAGATATGATTTGTATACAAGAAACACACATTAGGGATCAAGATAGTAACGAATTTAAATATAAGCATTTTCCAAATATATTCATGTCCTGCGCTCCGACAAAGAAAGCTGGTTCCATGATTTTGGTTAGAGACACTGTGACATTCCATAAGAAACAAATAGAAACGGATCCACTAGGACGCTTTATTATCGTATCCTGCACAATCAATAATAAGGACTTCACAATTGCATCAGTATATGCCCCGAACTCAGGCCAGATAAGGTTCTTAAAAAAACTAATGAAAAAAAATAAATAGTTCAAAATAAAAATAAAAAAATAAAAAAATGTTCACTGCAGTCACTTCTAGCTTTATGTGCCCACTTATCCAATGACATAGAAGCTGAATGTGCTCCTGTCCAAGTTGCTGGCACAGCAGTCCCTCCCTTTTCAAGTAGACACTCAGAGTATGGGGTGTGCTAAGAGGCAGGGGCTGGAAAAGGTGGTAGCTCACCTCGCTGCAGACCACCAGCTCGATGTTCACCAGAAAGGGTAATCAAAATTTTTTAATAAATTCAAATTAACCCCTTAAGGACACATGACGTACTGGAACGTCATGTGTCCACTCCCGATCTATAACGCGGGGCCACGGCGTGGCCCCGCGTCATAGCGGGTCGGGCCCGGCCTCTAACAACGGCCGGGACCCGTGGCTAATAGCGCGCGGCATTGATCGCTGTGCCGCGCGCTATTAACCCTTTAGACGCGGCGTTCAAAGTTGAACGCCGCGTCTAAAGTGAAACCGAAAGCATCCCGGCTAGCTCAGTGGGCTGTTCGGGATAGCCGCGGTGAAATCGCGGCATCCCGAACAGCTGACAGGACAGCGGGAGGGCCCCTTCCTGCCTCCTCGCTGTCCGATCGCCGAATGACTGCTCAGTGCCTGAGATCCAGGCATGAGCAGTCATCCGGCAGAATCGTTGATCACTGGTTTCTTATGAGAAACCAGTGATCAACATAGAAGATCAGTGTGTGCAGTGTTATAGGTCCCTATGGGACCTATAACACTGCAAAAAAAAGTGAAAAAAAAAAGTGAATAAAGATCATTTAACTCCTCCCCTATTAAAAGTTTGAATCACCCCCCTTTTCCAATAAAAAAAAAAACACAGTGTAAATAAAAATAAAAATAAACATATGTGGTATCACCGCGTGCGGAAATGTCCGAATTATAAAAATATATCATTAATTAAACCGCTCGGTCAATGGCGTGCGCGCAAAAAAATTCCAAAGTCCAAAATAGTGCATTTTTGGTCACTTTTTATATCATTTAAAAATGAATAAAAAGTGATCAATAAGTCCTATCAATGCAAAAATGGTACCGTTAAAAACTTCAGATCACGGCGCAAAAAATGAGCCCTCATACCGCCCCATACACGGAAAAATAAAAAAGTTATAGGGGTCAGAAGATGACAATTTTAAACGTATTAATTTTCCTGCATGTAGTTATGATTTTTTCCAGAAGTCCGACAAAATCAAACCTATATAAGTAGGGTATCATTTTAATCGTATGGACCTACAGAATACATATCAGGTGTCATTTTTACCGAAAAATGTACTACGTAGAAACGGAAGCCCCCAAAAGTTACAAAACAGCGTTTTTTTTTTCAATTTTGTCGCACAATGATTTTTTTTCCCGCTTCACCATAGATTTTTGGGCAAAATGACTGACGTCATTACAAAGTAGAATTGGTGGCGCAAAAAATAAGCCATCATATGGATTTTTAGGTGTAAATTTGAAAGAGTTATGATTTTTTAAAGGCAAGGAGCAAAAAACGAAAATGCAAAAACGGAAAAACCTCCGGTCCTTAAGGGGTTAAATAAAAATTTCAATAAAAATTGGCCACATCCAGATGCTCTGTGGCAGTTATTCTAATAGTGATGCCTGTAATCTGCATGTCATACTGAATAACAGTATTATTTCACTAAAACAGAAAACTCCTTATACGTTTTAGGACAAAGCAAAGTGTTCTACACTCCTATTGAGCCTCTCTGTAGGCCAGAAATAGCAGTTTTTAATAGTGATTAGCCGCTAATAAATTCGGACAGAACCACATTTTTTCTGGAAATTTGGCCAATTGGCCAAATGAAATTTTTAAAAAATTCGCTCATCTCTATTAGCCAGCAATGTGGAAAAAAATCCTGTTTGGTAAAATAATGGAGCAATCAGGAAGTATAATATTCTGTGCCAAATTCCACTGATTAGATAGTACTACCACCATCCCTGCTATATACAAGACACTACAACTCCCACAAGTTCACCACTGCCTGCTGTACACTGGCTACAACTACCACCATCACCCTACCTGCCACTGATACCAGCCAGGCCTATTCAAAACCTGTTAGATCTCCCAAAAAGGGAGAATTTAGTTAGATTTTTTTTCAATATTTTCAAAATTTATAAAAAAAAAACTATTTCTTCACTGTCATCAAGTTCTTCACTATTTTGAGACACCTTCAACAATCCTGTTGAAACTTCCAAAAGGAGATCATTTTTGGAACGCTTGAAAAAATCAATGTTGTCCTCCAATATCTCTGGCTGTTATCTGCCAACAAAGAGGGATACTTTATGCAGGTTTATTTCAGTGTTATTAAGTATACCAAATCTGATAGCACATTAAAGAAGCTGTTAGTTTTGAAAAACTACTTGATTCCAAGGTGATCCCAGCAGTGTTATACTGGGCTTAAGAGCTCTTAGGCAGCATTATACACATTTTTTCTGGCATTTTTCATTGCCGGTTTGCGGCGAACCTGTTTGACCAGAACTGAACATTTCTAATAAAATTGGCAAACAAGGCAAATTGCACTTTTCTAATGTTCGGTCATTACTAGTAATGATCATTTGACATAATCCGAGCTAGAATAACTAAAAAACGCTTTGAATGCTGTGAGTTTTCCTAATCATCTGAAAAGCAACTCCCCAGAACTGGGATCCAAATCCTTGTCTAAAATACATAAAAATAGGCCATGAAAATCCTTGTAAAAGTAAAGATAAAGATGTTATCAATTAAATACCCTGCAAAGTCATATAACTGTGACTCTAAGCCAGACAATACAATAACAATGTCATCTATATACCTCAAATATTGCTTAACCCCTTAAGGACGGAGCCCATTTTCACCTCTAGGACGAAGCCCTTTTTTGCAAATCTGACCACTGTCACTTTAAACATTAATAACTCTGGAATGCTTTTAGTTATCATTCTGATTCTGAGATTGTTTTTTTGTGACATATTCTACTTTAACATAGTGGTAATTTTTTGTGGTAACTTGCATCCTTTCTTGGTGAAAAATCCCAAAATGTGATGAAAAAATGTAAAAGTTTGCACTTTTCTAACTTTGAAGCTCTCTGCTTGTAAGGAAAATGGATATTTAAAAAAAAAAAAATTTGGGATTCACATATACAATATGTCTACTTTATGTTTGCATCATAAAATTGACGAGTTTTTACTTTTGGAAGACACCAGAGGGCTTCAAAGTTCAGCAGCAATTTTCCAATTTTTCACAAAATTTTCAAACTCGCAATTTTTCAGGGATCAGTTCAGGTTTGAAGTGGATTTGGAGAGTCTTCATAATAGAAATACCCCATAAATGACCCCATTATAAAAACTGCACCCCTCAAAGTATTCAAAATGACATTCAGTAAATGTTTTAACCCTTTAGGTGTTTCACAGGAAAAGCAGCAAAGTGAAGGAGTAAATTCTAAATCTTCATGTTTTACACTCGCATGTTCTTGTAGACCCAATTTTTGAATTTTTACAAGGGGTAAAAGGAGAAAATGTATACTTATATTTGTAGCCCAATTTCTCTCGAGTAAGGACATACCTCATATGTCTATGTAAAGTGTTCGGCGAGCGCAGTAGAGGGCTCAGAAGTGAAGGAGCAACAAGGGGATTTTAGAGAGTACGTTTTTCTGAAATGGTTTTTGCGGGGCATGTCGTATTTAGGAAGCCCCTATGGTGCCAGAACAGCAAAAAAAAAACACATGGCATACCATTTTGGAAACTAGACCCCTTGAGGAACGTAACAATGAATAAAGTGAGCCTTAATACCCCACAGGTGTTTCACGACTTTTGCATATGTAAAAAAAAAAAAAAAATCACTAAAATGTGGGTTTCCCCCCAAATTTCACATTGTTGCAAGGGTTAATAGCAGAAAAGACTCTCTTCTGAGTATGGAGGTATCCCATAAGTGGACCTGAAGTGCACTGCGGGCGAACTACAATGCTCAGAAGAGAAGGCCTCATATTTGGCTTTTTGAGAGCAAATTTTGCTCGGGGGGCATGTCGCATTTAGGAAGCCCCTATGGTGCCATAACAGCAAAATAACCCCCACATGGCATACCATTTTGGAAACTAGACCCCTCACAGAATGTAATGAGGGGTACAGTGAGCATTTACCCCCCACTGGTGTCTGACAGATCTTCGGAACAGTGGGCTGTGCAAAATTTTTCATTTTCACGGACCACTGTTCCAAAGATCTGTCAGACACCTGTGGGGTGTAAATTCTCACTGCACCCCTTATTACATTCCGTGAGGGGTGTAGTTTCCAAAATGGGGTCACATGTGGGTGTGTTTTTTTTTTTTTTGCGTTTGTCAGAACCGCTGTAACAAACAGCCACCCCTGTGCAAATCACCTCAAATGTACATGGCGCACTCTCCCTTCTGGGCCTTGTTGTGCGCCCCCAGAGCACTTTGTGCCCACATATGGGGTATCTCCGTACTCGGGAGAAATTGCGTTACAAATTTTGGGGGGCGTTTTTCCCTTTTACCTCTTGTGAAAATGTAAAGTATAGGGCAACACCAGCATGTTAGTGTAATTTTTTTTATTTTTTTACACTAACATGCTGGTGTAAACCCCAACTGTTCCTTTTCATAAGGGGTAAAAGGAGAAAATACCCCCCAAAATTTGTTAGGCAATTTCTCCCGAGTACGGCGATACCCCATATGTGACCCTATTCTGTTGCCTTGAAATACGACAGGGCTCCAAAGTGAGAGAACGCCATGCGCATTTGAGGCCTGAATTAGGGACTTGCATAGGGGTGGACATAGGGGTATGCTATGCCAGTGATTCCCAAACAGGGTGCCTCCAGCTGTTGCTAAACTCCCAGCATGCTTGGACAGTCAATTGCTGTCCAGAAATGCTGGGAGTTTTTGTTTTGCAACAGCTGGAGGCTCCATCATAGAAACACTGACGTACAATACGTTTTTAATTTTTATTGGGGAGGGGGGTGGTGGGGGACCAGTGTACGTGTGTATATGTAGTGTTTTACTCTTTATTTTATTTTATGTTAGTGTAGTGTAGTGTTTTTAGGTTACATTCACACTGACGGCGGATTACACTGAGTCTCCCGCTAGGAGTTTGAGCTGCGGCGGAAAATTTGCCGCAGCTCAAATTTGTAGCGGGGAACTCAATGTAATCTGCCGCCAGTGTGAATGTAGCCTGTACATTCACATGGGAGGGGGGTCAAAACTACAACTCCCAGCATGCACTGACAGACCATGCATGCTGGGAGTTGTAGTTTTGCAACAGCTGGAGGCACACTGGCTGAATGACCTTGAGTTAGGTTCTATGACCTAACTCAGTATTTTCCAACCAGTGCGCCTCCAGCTGTTGCAAAACTACAACTCCCAGCATGTACTGATTGCGGAAGGGCATGCTGGGAGATGTAGTTATGCAATGGCTGGAGGCACGCAAGTACAACTCCCAGCATGCCAAGACAGCCTTATGCTGTTCCTGAATGCTGGGAGTTGTAGTTTTGCAAGATTTAGAGGGGTTCAGGTTGTAAATCACTGTCCAGTGGTCTTAAAACTGTGGCCCTCCAGATGTTGCAAAACTACAACTCTCAGCAAGCCCAGACAGCAAAATGCTGTCTGGGCATGCTGAGAGTTGTAGTTTTGCAACATCTGGAGGGCTACAGTTTGAGACCACTTAGTGATCTACAACCTGAACCCCTCTAAATATTGCAAAACTACAAGTCCCAGCATGCCCACACAGCAAACAGCTGTCTGGGCATGCTGGGAGTTGTAGTTTTGCAACATCTGGAGGGCCACGGTTTAGAGACCACTGTAAACTGTGGCCCTCCGGATGTTGCTAGGCAACAACTCACCTAGCAGTACCCGGAAGTATTGCTGCCGCCGCCACCGCACGTGGGGGTGGATCGCAAACGGGGATCCGGGATCCAGGTAGGGACCTTCGGCGCCGACCTTCCCTGGACGGTTCCCCCGTTTTGCCCGGACACCGATAGGTGGGCAAAGCGGGGGAACCAAACTTTAACCCCCCCCTCCCCCGGTCTGCTATCGGTCGGTCGCTCGGCTGACCAATAGCAGAGAAAGGAGGGGTGGCACCCCTGCCCCCAAACTCCTATCCCTTTAGGGGGATCGAGGGTGTCTCGGACACCCCCGATCCCTCTTATTTTCCGGGTCACCAGTGACCCGTATGACCCGGAATCGCGCAGATCGCAGGTCTGAATTGACCTGCGATTTGCGCGCATCCCGGTCATGGGGGGTCTCAGGACCCCCCTCGGCGATGTGCCGGGATGCCTGCTGTAAGATAACAGCAGTCATCCCGGCCCGAACACCGCTATCGGTGACGCGGCGCTCCCGGAACCCCGCGACGTACATGTACGTCGCCGCGCGGCAAGTGACACTTTGCGGCGCCGTACATGTACGTCGCTCATCGTGAAGGGGTTAATATACTGGATGCAGGGGGAATGCATAACATACACTTTCTTAGCTTCGAATTAGGCTAAATACAAAGTAGCAAAAGTTGGGGCGACAGGGATACCCATTGCCATCCCCAATTTCTGTTTGTACCATCTCTGGTTAAATTTAAAGCCTTGCTTTCCAGCACAAAGGTAACTTATTCACACAAGAAATCCAATAATGTAACCCGGTGTGTTTCCCTCAAGTGGCATCTGAACCATAAAATGGGAAAGTGGTATCTTTGGAATTGTACTGACCCATACAATACATTTAGTATGTCAGATTAACCGTAATGTGAACTCCCCAAAAATTATTGTCCCACTAAATTGTGCAATTCCATAATTTTTCACAATTTTGCTCTTCATATTTTTTTTTGGGCTCTGTAATACAGTGTGCCAATGAAAATAACTAATCAAATGCAAATACAACTTTGTCATTGTAAAAACTAAAATAGTTATGGGTCTTGCAATTTGAGGAGGACAAAAACAAATTGCTGGGTCATGAAAGGCTTAATCAGGCCATTTTGGCCTTGAGAACACAATCATTTTTACTTTGTTTTTGTTATATTGGTACTACTATCAAAAAAACATACAATAAAAAAACACACTCTTTTTTCAACAAAACAACTATTTTTTAAATGTCCCTACTTTGACCCCTATACATTTATTTTTCCATGTAAAGGGATGTATGAGGGCTTGTAGTTTTGATTGGTACGAGTCTTGTTTTAATGGGACACTTTTAATAAATTTTTTCTGGAATGTGATGTGACCAAAAATCAACAATTTTGGACCTAAATATTGTTTTGTGATTATGTAATTAACCGTACAGAATCAATAATGTTATATTTTAATAGCTCAAACAATTCTACATGTGGTGATTCCAAATTATTATTATTTAACTTTTTTCTATTTGAAAAAAATGGAAAAAGTGAATGATGTGAAGTTTTATTAGTGGAAAGGCTTTTTTTTAAATATTTTAACCTCATTGGGACACATCTGTATGCACTGGCTGCCTGGTATTTGGCGCACCAGGTTGTACACGTATGTCCATCTCCAGCTATGAAGCAAGCTCAGGAGCTGTGCTCTTTTCATTGACCGCAGGTCCCAGCTCCTATTACGCCAATGCCCACCATTAACCCTTCAGATGTTGCGATCAATACTTTTTTCTTTATTTTTCAAATAAAAGTTTATTCAATTTTAGAATAAAGTGCATTATAACAAAAACACAAGCATCATTTAACAGGAGAGTTGTATAGTAATTTGCCCACAACATAATATGTGTAGAAAATACTCTACCTGCAGGCATGGTAGATATAGCATCAAACAACTCTTCCTGTGAGAATGGCTCCTCCATTGCCCGAATTGCATCGACAGATAATCGAGGCAGAGCAGTGTCAGAGATAAATGGTGATAGTGACGGAGTCTCAGGGTTAGTGGGAGAGAGAGAACCGCGCTTTGGGAGATTATATAGCGAAGAATAATATTTGTGGAAGGATTCCAAAATGTCAGGTGTCAAATAAGAGGGGTTTCCACTCGGGTCTTTAATTGCCGGGATAAAAAGAGAGGATTTCTTATTATTGAGAGCTCTTGCCAGCAACTTGCCCGATCTGTTACCCCACTCATAAAACAACTTTCCTGTCAATTGTTTGTAATGTTTGTGTGAATTGTTCATAAGCGATAGTAAATCTGTGCGTACTTTAATAATGTCTCTGAAGACCACGTCTTGTTGTGTACGCTTGTGCAGAGACTCGAGCGACTGTAACTGTGTTTGTAATGAGAGAAATTTCGCCGATGCTTCCCCCTTCATCCTCGCCCCATGCTTAATGAAGACACCCCTCAAGACACACTTTAGAGCCTCCCATTTGGTGAGAAGAGAGGAAGTATCAGAGGCATGGTCTGCATAAAAGTGGGAGACAGTAGTCTTGAGGTCCTGGAGACAGAGTATATCTAAAAGGAGGGTCTCACTCAGCCTCCAGGTGGGGCGAGGCCTGGCAAAAGCCGATAGCGAGATGGAACAAAACACCGGGGCGTGGTCTGAAATAGTTATAGTGCCTATTTGAGACCGTAAAATCATATGGAGTAAGTGATGTGAGCATAGTAAATAATCTATTCTACTATACGTGCCTCGTGCATTAGAGTAGAATGTATAGTCCCTGTCCTGAGGGTTAAGGGATCTCCATATGTCACTAAGCTGAAGATCATGTAGTTTCCTTCTCAAGGCTCGGAGTTTGCTATGAGAAAGCAGTGAATGGCCCGTAGAAGTGTCTATGTGGGGGAAGAGTGGAAGGTTCAAATCACCCCCCAAAAAATCGGGCCAGTGGCAAAGTCGGACAGGGCGTTCAGCGTCTTAATTAAAAAGGGGACCTGAGATCTATTGGGCGCAAAAATGTTTGAGAATGTGTATCTCTGTCCCAAAATCTCACAGTTCGCAATGATATATCGGGATTGCGGATCAGTATGGGAAGATGTGATAGAAATTGGGAGGGATTTATGGAAGGCTATAGACGTCCCTTTTGAGCGGGAGTCCGGGTTGGTGCTATGAATCCATTGAGTGTAATATTGATTATTTATATTAGCAGATTTAAAATGGGTTTCTTGTAGGAATAGAATGTGAACTTTCTGTCTATGGAACGAATAGAGTGTTTGAGCTCTTTTCTCAGGCGTGTTAAATCCCTGTATGTTGAGGGAGGCAAGTTTAAGATCAGACAACATAATTGATTAGGAGAGGTGGACACCATATGGGCCAGGCACGACAGAACTCCGATCGGTCCGGTCTGCACGGCAGGCTAGGTTGGGAGGAAATGGTCCTGTAAAAAAAGAAAAAGTGGAGAGAGGGATTAGGAGGGAGTACAGTAGTAGAAAAAGGAAGTACCCATTGTTACGCCGAACGCTCCGGGTCCCCGCTCCTCCCCGGAGCGCTCGCAGCGTTCTCCTGTTCGCAGCGCCCCGGTCAGACCCGCTAACCGGGAGCGCTGCGATAATATCCCTAGCCGGGATGCGCTTCGTGATGCGGGACGCGCCCGCTCGCGGTGCGCATCCCGGCCTGCTTACCAGACTCGTTCCTCGTCTGTGCTGTCCCGGCGCGCGCAGCCCCGCTCCCTAGGGCGCGCGCGCGCCGGCTCTCTGCGATTTAAAGTGCCAGTGCGCCACTGATTGGTGCATGGTTTTAATTAGTGTGTTTACCTGTGCACTTCCCTATATTACCTCACTTCCCCTTCACTTCCTTGCCGGATCTTGTTGCCATTGTGCCAGTGAAAGCGTTCCTTGTGTATCCGAAGCCAGTGTTCCAGACCTCTTGCCGTTGCCCCTGACTACAATCCCTGCTGCCTGCCCTGACCTTCTGCTACGTCCGACCTTGCTCTTGCCTAATCCCTTGTACCGCGCCTATCTCAGCAGTCAGAGAGGTTGAGCGGTTGCCGGTGGATACGACCTGGTTGCTACCGCCGCTGCAAGACCATCCCGCTTTGCGGCGGGCTCTGGTGAATACCAGTAGCAACTTAGAACCGGTCCTCCGGCACGGTCCATGCCAATCCCTCTCTGACACAGAGGATCCACCTCCAGCCTGCCGAATCCTGACACCCATAAGGGAATGAGCACACGGTGTCTACAAGAAAGGGCCATAAGGGCCAGCTGTAAGACTGGAACCAGTCCAATCATACAACTAGTGGGGGTAAAAGTAGAAGTCTCGCTAGGGAAAATCTACAGGCGATAACAAATTAGGTCAAAAATTAGAACCGCTAAAAAAAAAGGCTTAAAGAACATGGGTCATGGTGTAGGCCATGACAACCACTGCAGGGTACAGTGACGCAATTAACTATTAAGGAGAAAGCGAAGCCATCTCTTTGGATTAGCGAGTGTATGGGAGGCAACAGGTGATAATTAAAGACCAATGTAAGAAAAAAGCACAGTATATCGGGGCTAAGTGTGTAGTAAAGAAAGTAGAGTCAGAAATATGTGTCAGAGGTTTGACTAAAGTCTACTTTCTAAGTGCAGTGGTGTATAATGCGACATAAGAGAACAGATATTCAAACTCAAGATCTAAGTACAAGTCAGTAGGTGCTTCTGGGTCCAGACAACGGTTGTGAAATAGGCGTTCAAGTTGTAGTAAAGTAACAGAAACAGGGCCAGATGGCCCTCACAGGGATCTGTTGTCAAGGAAGGTCAGTGTAGTGCTGATGGAAAGGTTATGGTGAATGTACATCAGGTTTTGCGTCTCATCAGAGATGTCTTCTGTGACATCGGTTGGGTTTCTTGCTGGGTGGGAGCATTGCGTTTATGAGCAAGCTGGGTTATCGGTGGATAAGAGGTAAGGCGAAACATTCTATCCCAGTCCGGAAGAGAAATTGGAGGGAGACAAAAAGTATTCAGAAAGTTCTGTAAATCCACTGGATGTCTTAGCATTGCTGTAGTGGTACCGTACTTAGCAATCAGTGAAAAGGGAAAGCACCAACGATACACAATTCGGGCATTATTCAGGAGTTGCAGAAGCGGTTTAAGAGCTGCTCTTAGCTTGAGGGTACGAAGGGAAAGATCCGGAAACAAGTAAATGGGATGGCCATTGTAGGTGAGATTTTTCAGGGATCTCGCTTTTTTCATGATGTACTCTTTGATGAGGTAGTGATGCACTCTGCAAATGATATCCCTTGGTTTGGCTGGATTCGGATTTTTCGCTCTAAGAGCCCTATGAGCCCTGTCCAGTTCAAGGGGCGTGTCTAAAGGCTTCTGAAGGATTTCATAAATTATTTTTTTGTAAGATAGTTGTAATGTCTTGTGGGGAAACGGATTCAGGTAATCCTTTGATTCTTATATTGTTTCGCTGATTGCGATTGTCTAGGTCGTCTAGATGATCTATTTCAGCCGCTTGGTTAAGAGAGAGGTTTTTAGTCGCTTCCTGGAGGGATTGAATCTGAGCGGAGGCAGTAGTACGAAATTCCTCAAATGTTTGTACTTTGTCTTTAAGTTGAGTGATATCTGATTTGACCGGTTTGAGGTCTTTTTTCCAAGCAAGGCGCATATTTTGCCATATTCTGGAGGTCTGATTTGGTTGGAATAAGAGCCAGTAAGGCCTGTAGTTCCGGATGGTCCTTCAGTGTGTTAGTTGCCATTTCAGGGGTGGGTAAGGAAGAGTCAGAAATTGTATTAGCAGTGAGGGTGGGTCTGTCAGCTCCACGGGCTCTTCTAAGGTTTTGTTTCTTGCCTATGAGAGCGTCATCTGAAGAGGAATGATCTGTACCCATAGCTATGGCTGTTTTTGCCTTCAGTGGAGTTTTGAATAACTTCTTCTTGGCGGGTGGGCAAGCGCCCCATTATTCAGGAGTGTCACTATCTCCTGTGGAGTCCCGTATCTCATCCCCAGAATGGGAGATGTCTGAATCCATAGCTTCCGCCCAGTTAACAGCATTTATTGCAGGAGGACCAGGAACAGGTTGCTGAATGGCTGATAGAGGTATATGGGTATCACTAGTGGTACTGTTAGAGTCGGTATGTACCTCAGAGGAGTCACTGGGTGTAACTGCTGATGGAAGCCCCTTAGAGAGAGAGGTAGGTTTCAGAGGTGGTTGTGGCAGAGCACTCCTCTCCTGTGCGCTCCGTACTAACAGGGGAGCCGTAAGCTGAGGGAACTGTATGCTGCACAGCGTTTCCAAATCGAGGCTGCAGCACTGGTGGAGGCCTCGGTCCAGCGTCTGAGGTCTGTAGGGGCTGAAAATAAGCCAGGATGGTCCCAGGTTTGTCTCCGTTGCTTTTAGAATTCTTCTTGTGCTTTTTACTGTGCGATCTGCCTCCCATAGCAGTATATATGGCCTCTAATAAAGTGGTCCGCCAGGAGCTCTCAGACCATGCGACTTGTCCCGGGCGCGTCAAGCCTGCGATCAATACTTTGTCCTCAAGGCCAAAATAGGCTGTGTCCTTAAGGGATTAAAAAATCTATATTAAAATCAAAACACCTTGATTCATTACCCTCATTATTTTTTTCCTCTGGTGTTGTCCTAAAGCAGTCCTTGTATTTTTCCTGTAAGTAAAAAGTTATTCCTCTCTAGCATCTATCCAGCATAAAAAGAAAGATGACGCAGCACTCACCACTGTTAGATATTGTCTGTTTTTATTCTAGAATTTCCATCTTCACAATGACACCAAGACGCTGCGGTACAGTGCAGGGAGGGAAGACATGTGCAGGGGGAGCTGAGATGACAGAACTGTCTCACGTCACATGATGCTTCTTCCGGGTTCATTAGTAAAAAGGTGCTGTGTGATTAAATAGGCTCTATGCTAAGATGGTGCCCTGAAACTACAAGAAGTGTGAACAGCTACCTACACCACTATCTCAAACACATTTGAAAAAATACTTTAAAACCTTAACGACCATGAACATATATTTAACCCCTTAAGGGTTTTTCCGTTTTTTCATTTTCATTTTTTCCTCATTACCTTCTAAAAATCATAACGCTTTCAATTTTGCACATAAAATTTCATATGATGGCTTATTTTTTGTTCCACCAATTCTACTTTGCAGTGACATTAGTCATTTTACAAAAAAATCCACGGCGAAATGGAAAGAAAATTCATTGTGCGACAAAATTGAAGAAAAGATTTCATTTTGTAAATTTTGGTGGCTTCCATTTCTACGCAGTGAATTTTTCGGTAAAAATGACACCTTCTCTTTATTCTATAGGTCCATACGGTTAAAATGATACCCTACTTGTATAGGTTGGATATTGTCGTACTTCAGAAAGAAAATCATAACTATAAGCAGGAAAATTTATACGTTAAAAATTCTCATCTTCTAACCCCTATAACTTTTTTATTTTTCCGCGTACGGGCCGGTATGAGGACCCTTTTTTTGCGCCATGTTCTGAAGTTTTTATCAGTACCATTTTTGTATTGATCGGACTTTTTGATCATTTATTCATTTTTTCATGACATAAAAATTCATTTTTCATGACACAAAAATTTTTTTGCGCGCACGGCGTGGACCGTGCAGTTTAATTAACAATATATTTTTTATAGTTTGGACATTTACACACACGGCGATATCACATATATTTATTTTTATTTACACAGTTTTTTTTTTATGGGAAAAGGGGGGTGATTCAAACTTTTATTAGGGAAGGGGTAAATTACCTTTGTTAACTTTCTTTTTTCACTTTTTTTTTGCCAGTGTTATAGCTCCTATAGGGTACTATAACACTGCACACACTGATCTTTTACACTGATCCCTGCAAAGCCATAGCTTTGCATGGATCAGTGAGATAGGGGCTCGATTGCTCAAGCCTGTAGCTCAGGCTTGGAGTAATCAAACGCCGATCGGACATGACGTAGCAAGGTAAGGGGGTCTCCGCTTGCGTCCTAGCTGATCGGGACATCACAATTTTATCGCAATGTCCCGAACAGCCCGACTGAGCTGCCGGGAAGCGTTTACTTTCATTTTTAGACGCGGCAATCAACTTTGATCACCGCGTCTAAAGGGTTAATAGCGCGCGGTACAATGATCGGTGCTGCATGCTATTTGCCCAGGGTCCCGGCTATCATTAGCAGCCAGGACCGACCAGGTGTGGTGCGGGTTCACTGTGTGACCCCGTTTTAAACACCGCGACAGGGCGAGGGGCGTACAGGTACGCCCTTCATCCTGAAGGCTTTAAGCTTGTTGCCGGCTCCCGTTATGTGAAGCGCACTCAGGAGCTAAGAGCGCTTCATACCCAACAGGTCCTGGTTAATATCAGCAACCAGGTCCTGCTGCTAATACCGGACATCGCTGATCTTGCTGATGTCCAGTATTAACCCTTTAGACGCCGCAATTAAAGTTGAGAAGACAGCGGGAGGATTCTTACATTTCTTCCGGCTGTTCGGTCAGTGCTTGATTGCTCCAAGCTGGAGGTCTAGGCTTAAGCAATCGACCGCCGATAACAAGGTATAGCCGATAACAAGGCATAGCCTAAGGCATAGCATTGATCAGTGCCGGAAATCAGTGTAATGCATGTTATAGTCCCCTATGGGAGCTGTAACATTGCAACAAAAAAAAAATGTATAAAAAGAGTTAATAAATGGGATTTAACCCCTTTCCTAATAGAAGTTTGAATCACCCCTTTTTCCCATTTAAAAAAAAAAAACATGTAAATAAAAATAAATAAAAACACATGTGGTATCGCCGTGTGTATAAATGTCCGAACTATAAAAATATATCATTAATAAAACTGCACGGTAAATGGCATGCCCGTAAAAATATTCCAAATTCCAAAATAGTGTATTTTTGGTCACTTTTTATACCATAAAAACATTTCTAAAAGCGATCAATAAGTCTGATCAAAAAAAAAAATGGAAACTTCAGATCAAGGTGTAAAAAATGAGCACTCATACATCCCTGTATGCAGAAAAATAAAAAAAAAAGTTATAGGGATCAGAAGAGGACATTTTTAAACGTATAAATTTTGGTGGATGTAGTTATGATTTTTACCAGAAGTACGACAAAATCCAACCTATATAAGTAGGTCGTATTTTAATCGTATGGACCTACAGAATATAGATAAGGTGTCATTTTTACCGAAAAGTGCACTGAGTATACAGAAGCCCCCAATCAATTTTTTTAATTTTGTGCCACAAATATAATTTTTTTCCGATTTCTCCATAGATTGGGTCTTAAATTGATTGATGTAATTTTAAAGTAGAAATGGTGGCGCAATAAAAGAACCCTCATATTAGTCTGTAGGTACAAAATTTAAAGCCTTATGATTTTTAGAAGGTGATGAGGAAAAAACTAAAGTGCAAAAATGGAGCCCTGCGTCCTTAAAGGGGTACTCCGGCACTAAGACATCTTATCCCCTATCCAAAGGGGAAAAAACTTAGAAATAAGGGATAGTGCCTAAAACTTAGCTTTTAATAGTACAGCTAAAAATATTCACCAAATACCTGAGCCCTTATACCAAAAAATAGTTATATACAATGGAGCAGCAGTATTATTATCCGTCACAGGACAACTGCTGTACCTGACAAGAAGATACCTGAATGGCATTAGCACAAATCAGGATTTACCACACGAGATCTATATGAAATTAGAAATTTACTATTTCAACATCGCCTTCAACGCATTTCTGTCAGTCTATAAGCACCGACGTCATCAGGATGGTGTATGTGTATGGTACTGCTGTACTTAACTTACTTCTTTGGTTTGGATATTTTTGCAATCAAGCCAGTAATTGTATTGTTGTTTTTCTATTTCTCAAATGACTTAAACGAAGGGGACTCGTGAGACAGTGGTGAATAATCTCCTAAGACTCGTCCTGTCTGGCATCTTTCCTTTATTTAGTATATAAATATCTAGTCCTCATCTCATTTTGCTCTGTATTCCTGTGTCTGACGACTGCACAACACGTCTGTGATGTTGGATTAAACGCCAATCTCTTGATGTTTATAAAACATTTGAAACTCCAAAAAAATTCTCCAAATGAATATCAAGAACAAAGAGATATTTGATGTAAGTTTTATGGTCTTAACCTCTATGTAATAAGACCTAAAGCAGTCTGTAGTAGATTCCTCTCACAATCTTTGGAAAATATACTGTATATGGATTTTAGGATTTAATGGAGATCATCGATAGAAGAAATTTTCAGGTCTCCTCAAAGATGTTCCGTTGGGTTTGGGGTTCTGACTGGGCCACTCAAGGACATTCACAGAGTTTTTCCTAAGCTGCTCCTTTATTGTTTTGGTTGTGTGCTTAGGGTCATTATCTTTTTGGAAGCTGAACCTTCGGCACAGACTGAGGCCCAGAGTACTCTTGATCAGCTTTTCCAAATCTCTCCAAACTGTTTTTTTCTTCAGCCCTGACAGTGTCCCTCTCCCAGCTACTGAAAAACACTTCCACAGCAAGATTATGATCAGACCAGAGAATATTGTTTCCCACAGTCTAAGAGTCCTTTATTGCAAATTCCAGGAGGCTTTCATGTGTATTATACTGAGGAGCGGCTTCTTTCTTGATAATTAGCCATAAAGCCCACATTGTGGAGCTCAACCAGAGTGACCATTGGGTTGTTGGTCACCTTTCTTACCGAGGCCCTTTTAAACAATTATTTATTTTTGTGGGGTGGCAGCTTTAGGAAGAGTCCAGGTTTACCAAAGTTCTTCTATTTCAGTATTATGTAGACAGCTGTGCTCTTGGGAACTTTTAGAGCAGCAGTCAGGACTATGGCTCAATGCAAACCTGTCTCTGAGCTCTACAGTCAGTTCTTTCCACCACATAGATTATTTAATTTTTTGCTCTAATATGCATTGTCAGCTGTGACACCTTATATAGACAGGGCTGTGTATTTACCTGACTTTACCACTGGTGACTATAATCATGGTGCTGAAACATCAAGAGAAAGGGAAGACCCTAATAAATAAATTTCCGGTGTCATAGCACAGAGACCAAATATCTGCAAAGTTTTTTCCTTTTTAACGAATTTGCAAAAAAAAATTTATTTCTATTTTCACATCCTCATTATGGGGTATTGAGTGCGGAGTGATGGGGAAAAATTGATTTTCATTTTAATTGAAACATAGTAACATGTGAAAAAAGTGAGAGGGTCCAAAAACTTTCCAAATGCATTGTATACTGTAACATATATATATATATATATATATATATATATATGACAGTACATAACTTCCTGTTAATATAAAATACACAGACATTAATGAATCTTAATACTTCCATGACTTGTCAGCTTCTCTATGCTCAAGAGGAAGTTACTTATTTTTTAAATTTATTTTCTGTCCTCATAGCAAACCTATCCTGCTCTGAACAGTTCCTGGCATGGACAGAGGTGTCAGCAGAGAGCACTGTGGCCAGACAGAAAATACATTCAAAAAGAAAAGAATTTCCTGTGGAGCATACAGCAGCTGATAATTGCTGTCAACACAAGGAGGACAGTTGTCAATCAAAGCCAAACCTCTGCTGCATATCGGGAACAGCTGTTGTGACAACACGATCACCAATGATGTAACTATATGGCAATCTTAGGCAAATACTACCCACTGATGATGTATGTATATGTAATTTTGCAGGAAGGGGGTTATTAATGCTTTAGCTCTTGTAGATCAGGAAATATTTTACTGTCTTTGGTTTATTACAGCATAACCCCTCTTTATTATATATGCAGAAGGACAACCTGACTGAAGTCTCTGAGTTTTTCCTCTTAGGATTTCAAACAAGCCAAGATATAAGAATTTCTATGTTCTTTTTTCTCCTTGTGATTTACTGTGAGACAATATGTGGTAACCTCCTGATCATCACCCTGGTGTCCACCAGCAAGAACCTCCACACCCCAATGTACTTCTTCATCTCACATCTGGCCATCAGTGACATATTGATAATCACTGATATTGTCCCCAACATGCTCAAAATCCTCTTGAATAATGGGGGGGGGGGGGCATGAGTTTAATTGGTTGTATCACTCAGTTGTATCTGTTCTGTGCTTCTGAGGCATCTGAATGTTTCCTCCTCGCTGTGATGTCTTATGACAGATATGTGGCCATCTGTAATCCTCTCCATTACTCCTCTATCATGACAAGTGGACATTGTATGGTATTGTCTGTACTATGTTGGCTTCTTGGATTTTCCATTGTTTTGATTTACATTATCAATACATCAAAACTAAACTTCTGTGGGCCAAATATCATTGACCATTTATTCTGTGACATAAATCCATTATTAGAAGTTTCCTGTTCTGACACCTTCATTATTCACATGGTGATTTATATTTTGGGTATACCATTTGGAATAATCCCAACCACCATCATTATAGTGTCTTATACTTATATTGTCCTAACAATTCTAAGGATCCCATCCAATACTGGTAGACAGAAAGCCTTCTCCACCTGTAGCTCCCACCTCATTGTGGTCTCCATATTCTATGGGACGTTGTTCAGTGTTTATATTGTCCCAACAAGAGTCCGAACACTGACCATCAATAAAATTATATCCCTGCTATATACTGTGTTTACTCCTCTGGTCAACCCATTATATACAGTCTGAGGAATAAAGACATTAGGAAAGCCGTACAGAAATGTCATAAGCGGGTGATCTGTTAAATTATAAATCAGAAGGTCTTCACTGCTGTTGAGCTTTTTTGAAATCGTCCAAAACAATGTTAACATTATGGAAATATATGTGGGAACCAAAATCATTTCATTACTGTCTGTTAACCAGAAAAAAAAAATAAACATGAAATCAATACTGTATTCATAAATATAGAGAAAAACCCTGAAAAAAAACGTTGTTAAGATGTTGGAAGAAATAAAATATGATATTTGTGCTTTTGTGGTATTTGTGTGTTATAGTAATTTCCACTAATGTGTCATGACCGACTGGGGGACAGGGAGAGTGAACTGACTCTAAACACACTCTCCCTGCCTACAGTGGCGAAAAAACAATTAATAAACATAGTTGGTCACAGGCCAGAAACAGAAATGGAAAACTAGCAGACAGGATACAAATACTAACAGGGCAGAATCTGGTAAACTGGTCAAGAACATAGAACATAGGACACTGTCCACAAACAGATACTAGTACAATGAACAAAGATCAGATCAACCAAAACAGGATATAGATACAGAATTCTGTTCACAGATAACTAACAAACAGATTAGGACCAGGATGCAAGACTTGGAAACAAATGAAGACAGCATAGACTCCAGATACCTGTGGAATTATCAAAATAATCCAATAGAACAGCTTGGAGCAATAACAATGAACCATAACTGATTAAATTAAACATTCAGACTTTCACAGTTAGGGGGCACTGAGAGGCAGGGGTTGGAACAAGTGGCATCTCGCCTGGCGGAGGACCACGAGCTCAATTTTAATATGAGCTTTTTTACTGCAGCCACTTCTAGCTTTGTGCGCCCACTTATCCAATGACATAGAAGCTGAATGTAATCATCTCCAAGTTGCTGGTACTGCAGTCCCTCCCTTTTCAAGTGGACACTTAGAGTATGGGGTAGGCTGAGAGGCAGGGGCTCGAACAGGTGGTAGCTCACCTCGCGGCAGACCTCCAGCTCGATGTTCACCAGAAAGGGTAATCAAAAAATTCAAATAAATTCAGTTTAAATAAAAATTACAATAAAAATCGGCCACATCCAGATGCTCTGTGGCAGTGATTCGAATAGTGATGCCTGTAATCTGCATGTCATACTGAATAACAGTATTATTTCACTAAAACAGCACACTCCTTATGTGTTTTAGGACAAAGCAAAGTGTTCTACACTCCAATTGAGCCTCTCTGTAGGCAAGAAATAGAAGTTTTTAATAGTGATTAGCCGCTAATAAATTCGGACAGAACCAAATTTTTTCGAAAAATTTGCCAATTGGCCGAATCACATTTTTCAAAAACTTGCTCATCTCTATTAGCCAGCAATGTGGAAAAAAATCCTGTTTGATAAAATAATTCAGGCATGGAGCAGTCAGGAAGTATAATATTCTGTGCCAAATTCCACTGATTAGATAGTACTACCACCATTCCTGCTATATACTAGCAACTACAACTCCTGCCAGTTCACCACTGCCTGCTGTACACTGGCTACAACTACCACCATCACCCTGCCTGCCACTGATACCAGCCAGGCCTATTCAAAACATGTTAGATCTCCCAAAAGGGAGAATTTTGTTAGATTGTTTTCAATATTTTCAAAATTTATAAAAAAAACTATTTCTTCACTGTCATCAAGTTCTTCACTATTTTGAGACACCTTCAACAATCCTGTTGCAACTCCCAAAAGGAGATCATTTTTGGAACACTTGAAAAAATCCATTGCGTCCTCCAATATATCTGGCTGTTATCTGCCAACAAAGAGGGATACTTTATGCAGGTTTATTTCAGTGTTATTAAGTATACCAAAGCTGAACGCACATTAAAGAAGCTGTTAGTTTTGAAAAAATACTTCATTCCTAAGTGACCCCAGCAGTGTTATACCAGGCTTAAGAGCTCTTAGGCAGCGTTATACACATTTTTTCTGCCATTTTTCATTGCCAGTTTGCAGCAATCCTGTTTGACCAGAAATGAACATTTCTTAAAAATTGGCATGCCAGGCAAATTGCACTTTTCAAATGTTCGGTCATTACTAGTAATGATGATTTGACATAATCCGAGCTAGAATAACAAAAAAACACTTTGAATGCTGTGAGTTTTCCTAATCATCTGAAAAGCAACTCCCCAGAACTGGGATCCAAATCCTTGTCTAAAATACATAAAAATAGACCACAAAAATGCTTGTAAAAGTAATGATGAAGATGTTATCAATTAAATACCTTACAAAGTCATATAACTGTGACTCTAAGTCAGTCCATACAATGACCATGTTATCTATATACCTCACATATTGCTTAATATACTGGATGCAGGGGGTATGCATTACATACACTTTCTTAGCTTCGAATTAGGCTAAATACAAAGTAGCAAAAGTTGGGGCGACAGGCATACCCATTGCCATCCCCAATTTCTGTCTGTACCATCTCTGGTTAAATTTAAAGCATGACATTCCAGCACAAAGGTAACTAATTCACACAAGAAATCCACTAATGTATCCCAGTATTTTCCATAAGTGGCATCTGACTTCTCAACGCCTGAACACTTGCATCCTGGGTCAACATGCTCAACAGGTCCCCTTTTTCTTACAGTTATGAAAGATCTACATTGAGGAAGTTTCCTATTTATTTATTTTTTCTTTTTAAACCATAAAATGGGAAAATGGTATTTTTGGAATTGTACTGACCCATACAATAAATTTAATATGTCAGATTAACCGTAATGTGAACTCCCCAAAAAATTAGTGTCCCACTAAATTGCGCAATTTCCTAATTTTTTTGCAATTTTGCTCTATATATTTTTTTCTGGATCTGTAATACATCACATGATAAAATAAAGTGTGCCAATGAAAATAACTAAATAAATCCTAATACAACTTTGTCGTTGGGTCTTGGAATTTGAGAAGGACAAAAACAAATTGCTGGGTCATGAAAGTATTAAGGATTAGGCCATTTTGGACTTGAGAACACAATAATTATAATTTTTTTGTTATATTGGTACTACTATTAAAAATCATACTAACCGTACAGAATCAACAATGTTATATTTTAATAGCTCAAACAATTCTACATGTGGTGATTTCAAATTATTATTATTTTACTTTTTTCTATTTGAAAAAAATGGAAAAAGTGAATGATGTGAAGTTTTATTAGTGGAAAGGCTTTTTTTTTTTTAAATATATTTTAACCTCTTTGGGACACATCTGTATACCCCAGCTGCCTGGTATTTGGCGCACCAGAATATTCACGTATGTTCTGAGTCCCGCCCCAGCTATGAAGCAAGCTCAGGAGCTGTGCTCTTTTCATGGACCGCAGGTCCCAGCTCCTATAACGCTGATGCCCACCATTAACCCTTCAGATGTTGTGATCAATACTGTGTCCTCAAGGCCAAAATAGGCTGTGTCCTTGAGGAGTTAAAAAATCTATATTAAAATCAAAACACCTTGATTCATTACCCTCATAATTTTTTTCTTCTAGTGTTGTCCTAAAGCAGTCCTTGTATTTTTCCTGTAAGTAAAAAGCTATTCCTCTCTATCAACTACCCAGCATAAAAAGAAAGATGATGTAGCACTCACCACTGTTAGATATTGTCTGTTTTTATTCTAGAATTTCAATCTTTACAATGACACAAACATGCTGCTGTACAGTGCAGAGAGGGAAGATGTGTGCAGGGGGAGCTGAGACGACAGAACTGTTTCTCGTCACAATATGCTTCTTTAGGCCTCATTAGAAAACAGTTGCTGTGTAATTAAATAGGTTATAAGCTAAGATGGTGCCCTGAAGCTACAAGAAGGGTGAACAGTTACCTACACCAATAACTCAAACACAAAAAAAAAAACACCTTTCACCCCTTAACGACCACGAACATATATTTAACCTCTTAAGGACGCAGGGTTTTTCTGTTTTTTCATTTTCATTTTTCCTCATCACCTTCTAAAAATCATAACGCTTACAATTTTGCACATAAAATTTCATATGATGGCTTATTTTTTGCGCAACCAATTCTACTTTGCAGTGACATTAGTAATTTTATCAAAAATGCACGGCAAAACGGAAAAAAAATTCATTGTGCGACAAAATTGAAGAAAATGTTTACGCTGTTCTCTTTTTCCGTAAAAATAACACCTTATCTTTATTCTGTAAATCCATATGGTTAAAATGATACCCTACTTATATAGGTTGGATATTGTCGTACTTCGGAAAAAATCATAACTACATGCAGGAAAATTTATACGTAAAAAATTCTCATCTTATAACCCATATAACTTTTTTATTTTTCCGCGAACGGGCCGGTATGAGACTGATTTTTTGCCCCGTGTTCTCAAGTTTTTATCGGTACCATTTTTGTATTGATCGGACTTTTTGATCTCTTTTTATTCATTTTTTCATGATATAAAAAGTGACCAAAAATACGCTATTTATGACTTTGGAATTTTTTTGCACGTACGCCATTGACCGTGTGGTTTAACTAACAAAATATTTTTATAGTTCGGACATTTCTGCACGCGGCGATACCACATATGTTATTTATTTATTTTTATTTACACAGGGTGTTTTTTTGGGGGGAAAAGGGGAGTGATTCAAACTTTTATTAGGGATTAGGGTTAAATGACCTTTGTTAACTTTTTTTTTCACTTTTTTTTTGCAGTGTTATAGCTCCCATAGGGAGCTATAGCACTGCACACACTGATCTTTTACACTGATCCCTGCAAAGCCATAGCTTTGCATGGATCAGCAAGATAGGGGCTCGATTGCTCAAGCCTGTAGCTCAGGCTTGGATCAATCAAATGCCGATCGGACGTGACGGAGAAAGTTAAAGGGGTCTCAGCTCGCATCCTAGCTGATCGGGACATCGCGATTTTATCGCAATGTCCCGATCAGCCCGACTGAGCTACCGGGAAGCGTTTACTTTCATTTTTAGACACGGCGATCAACTTTGATCGCCGCGTCTAAAGGGTTAATAGCGCGTGGCACAACGATCGGTGCCGCACGCTATTAGCCCAGGGTCCTGGCTATCATTAGCAGCCAGGATCGACCCGTTGTGATGCGGGGTCACCGTGTGACCCCATTTTAAACACTGAGACTGGAAGAGGTACGCCCTTCATCCTGAAGGAGTTAAGCTTGTTGCCGGCTCCCATTATGTGAAGTGCGCTCAGGAGCTAAGAGCGCTTCATACCCAGCAGGTCCTGGTTAATATCAGCAACCAGTACCTGCGGCTAATACCAGACATCGCTGATCTGGCTGATGTCCAGTATTAACCCTTTAGAAGCCGCAATCAAAGTTGAGAGGACAGCGGGAGGCTTCTTACATTTCTTCCGGCTGTCCGGTCGGTGATTGATTGCTCCAAGCTTGAGGTCTAGGCTTCAGAAATCGACCGCCGATAACACTGATCAATGCAATGCTAAGGCATAGCATTAAACAGTGCTGGCAATCAGTGTAATGCATGTTATAGTCCCCTATGGGGGCTATAACATTGCAAAAAAAAGTGTATAAAAAGAGTTAATAAATGTGATTTAACCCCTTCCATAAAGTTTGAATCACCCCCCTTTTCCCATTTAAAAAATAAACATGTAAATAAAAATAAATAAAAACCTATGTGGTATCGCCGCATGTGTAAATGTCTGAACTATAACCAAACCGCATGGTAAATGGCATGCCCGTAAAAAAAATCAAAAGTCCAAAATAGCGTATTTTTGGTCACTTTTTACCATAAAAAATGTAAAAATGCGATCAAAAAGTCTGATCAACAAAAATGGTACCGATAAAAACTTCAGATCAAGGCATAAAAATGAGCCCTCATACATCCCCGTAAGCAGAAAAATAAAAGTTATAGAGGGACATTTATCAATGTTTGCTTATGTATTCCTTTTTTTAGTACTTTTTTCTTTACTATTTTTTTTGCTTATGTGCGACTTATTTATCAACTGGTTTCAGCCTGTTGATAATTTTCTTTCACGTAAGCATTTTTTTCTTTTTTACTTTGGTAGTAGCTTTTTCTGCTCCATGTTTGAGCTGTAGTAAATTTAGACAATTTTTAACCTTGTTGCGACTTTTTTTTGCGCAGTTGCGACTGTCGCATATAATAAATACCTGACTACCCGTAGTCCATTTTAAAATTATTACAACGTAGTTAAGTTTTGGAAAACTTGCTTTTCTCGCTTTCCAGTCAAAATGTCACACGAAAAATCACGTAGTCGCAGGTGCAAAATGTTTACGACATTTTTAATAAAAAAGAAATTAACTAAATCGCTTGATAAATGCCTGTCATAGGGATTAGAAGAGGACATTTCTAAACATATTAATTTTGTAGCATGTAGTTATGATTTTTACCAGAAGTACAACAAAATCAAACCTATATAAGTAGGGTATCATTTTAATCGTATGTACCTACAGAATAAAGATAAGGTGTCATTTTTACCGAAAAGGGCACTGAGTATACAGAAGCCCACAATACATTTTTTTTTGTGCCACAAATATATTTTTTTCCGATTTCGCCATAGATTGGGTGGTAATGTCATTTTAAAGTAAAATTGGAGGTGCAAAAAACAAGCCCTCGTATGAGTCTGTAGGTATAAAATTGAAAGCTTTATGATTTTTAGAAGGTGATAAGGAAAAAACAAAAGTGCAAAAATGGAGCCCTGCATCCTTAAAGGGGTACTCAGGCATTAAGACATCTTATCCCCTTTCCAAAAGAAAAAAAAGAAGGGATAGTGCCGAAAACTTAGCTTTTAGTAGTACAGCTAAATATATTCACCAAATACGTGAGCCCTTATACAAAAAAATAGTTATATACAATGGAGCAGCAGTATTATTATCCGTCACAGGACAACTGCTGTACCTGACAAGAAGATACCTGAATGGTTTTAGCACAAATCAGGATTTGCCACACAAGATCTATATGAAATTAAAAAGTTGCTATATCAACATCGCCTTCAACGCGTTTTTGTCAGTCTATAAGCACCGACGTCATCAGGATGGCGTATGTGTATGGTACTGCTGTATTTAACTTAGAGTATAAAATATAGTAGTAAAGATAATACTGGTGATGAAGATCTCATATAGTACCCCGACACCTGTGAATTAAACTCTATAAAAATCACACTTGTATGCATACAGGCTTTATATGCGTTTAGATGTCAATAAGTAAAGAAACCTGGAGAATAAATGTATATACACCTCTAATTCGATAAGACAGATCTAGTCTGCACAAAGAAGTTTATCCGATTGGCTCCTGGTGAGAGAACCTAAAGGAATAAGTACATATATATCTGCTATAGTGCAGTGTATCCCTGAGGAACATATTAGAACAAGTGCTTGTGAGCCATGTTTTTGGTCCCTTATATGTATCTTCCTGGTTGCTTGTACAGGGTCCAGATGTCACGATTAGTGTCCCATACTTGTTCCGACGATGAGCAGAACCTGCTAACAGCAGGGAGCCATGACTTCTGGCTGCTGCTGCTCATGATGCACAGTTATGCCCCCTCCCATAGGCTTGCATTGAGGGGGTGGAGCGTGATGTTTCACGGGGGCAGAGCGTAATGTCACAATACTCTGTCCATGTGATCGGCAGTCATCAGACCCGGAGCGAACATGCTCCGGGGGCTGATGGTAACGGAGTGCTGCGTCAAAGATCACGGGGTCCCCAGCGGCGGGACCCCCGCGATCATTCATCTTGTCCCCTATCCTTTGTATAGGGGATAAGATGTCTTAGCACCGGAGTACCCCTTTAAGGGGTTAAAACCATATGACAAGTGAATCATATGTACGGGGAAAAATTGTTCCTATCATTTAAACCTAATGCTCCTAATGCATTTAGGTGACTTATCCATGTTATTTATTTTCTTAATAAAATATTATCATGATCTATCCCCTGTCCATATGCTTCTCTCCTCTCAAGACCTGCAAACTTTTGCTTAGTCGGAACATTATAATGTACAGAGAGCATATAGTTAATTAGTTTAGCAGCTTCATTACCTGTCCATAAACTATAAAAATGCTCCCTTATGTGTTTGAATACATTTTTCTTGGTTTTACAAAAACAGCAAGTAAATACAATGCAATAAACTACATGTGAACTCCGGCATGTGATAATTGACAGACTTGAATGTCAACGCCGCCTGAAGCATCTTTGACCCAAATTGTGACTACAGAAAAAAATATTTTTACATGGAAAATTACCCACTGGAGCTGCTTTGTTCAACCAATTAATTCCTTTTCTCTCGTTTGTACTAACTCTTTTTATACATAACCCCCTATTGTTGTATTTCTTTTATAAGTTATAATAGGGTGATTTTTTGTAGTTTCCTCTATATCTTTATCCTTTCCCAGAATATACAAATTAGTGTTTATTTCTAGAGATGAGCGAACTTTAAAAAATATTTAAAAAAAGGCTATTTCTAGCCTACATACAGCCTTAATAGGGGTATAGAACACTTTGCTGTGTCCTAAAACGCATATGGAGTGTGCTGGCTTGTGAAATAATACTGTTATTCAGAATAGAATGCAGATTACCAGCATCGCTCTTAGAATCACTGCCGCACAGCAGCACAATGACAGAGCCTGGTGGTGGCATCAGTGTCAGGAGACCATATAGTGACTGAATTACATAGCGTGGACATGTTGGCAGCAAGATGAGAACATTTAGTGGCTGAATGGCACAGCGTGGAGTTGGCTGATGCACTAGTACACTACACACCAGGGCTTCACAATCCCCCAAATATAACCCATATATTTCCTGAAGGACTCAGCCTGGAGTTGTCTGATGCACCAGTAGACACCAGGGCTTCACAATTCCCCCCCCCCCCTCCAAAAACAACACAATGAGACATTTTTGTCAAAGATTTCTCATTGGTAGCACCCGCTATCCAAAAATTAGAAATTTCCCACCCCTGTGGCATCAGTAACCCATATATTACCTGCATGACAAAGCCTGGAGTTGGCTGATGCAAGAGTACACACCAGGGCTTCACAATCCCCACCCCCCCAAAAAAAAAACCAAAAAAAAAAAACACAATATATGAAATGTTTGACAAAGATTTCTCAGAGGTAGCACCCGCTATCCAAAAATTAGAAATTTCCAGACCCAGGCCCCACTTCTGCGGCATCAGGAACCCATATATTGCCTGAAGGACACAGCCTGGAGTTGAATGATGCACCAGTACACACCCGGGCTTCACAATCCCCTCCAAAAAGCAACAACATTTTAGAAATTTTTTAAAGAAATACCTTTGTGTAAGAACAAGCTCATATCCCACAGTTCACGAGACTCTATAATGCAGGACGGTGGACCACCCAAAGACATTCTTCTCAAAAATAATAAACCACACAATGTTTGAATTTTTTTTACATAAAATAATTCAATATGTGTGTAAGCGCATCTGTCTCCAAAAGATCAGATCACCAAAGGACTTTTTTCGCCCAAAATGATGAAGCAGAGTTAATCCCTGTCCGTTTTTTTTTTTCATTAAAAAATCACACGCAAGAAGCGTTCCGTTGTGTAACGATTAGCATTTTGAAAATTACATTTTTTTACCGATAAAATTATCAGTAAATTAAAAAAACACTACCCAAGAGTGTTTAATTACCCCATACATTGCACCAGGAGCAGTCAAGAGTAGGCCTCAGCAGTACCCAATAGGCTTTAACCCCTTAAGGACTGGGGGGTTTTCCGTTTTTGCATTTTCGTTTTTTGCTCCTTTCCTTTAAAAAATTGTAACTCTTTCAATTTTGCACCTAAAAATCCATATGATGGCTTTTTTTTTTTGTGCCACCAATTCTACTTTGTAATGACGTCAGTCATTTTGCCCAAAAATCAACAGTGGAACGGAAAAAAAATCATTGTGCGACAAAATAGAAAAAAAAACACGCCGTTTTGTAACTTTTGGGGGCTTCCGTTTCTACGTAGTACATTTTTCGGTAAAAATGACACCTTATCTTTATTCTGTAGGTCCATATGGTTAAAATGATACCCAAATTATATAGGTTTGATTTTGTCGGACTTCTGGAAAAAATCATAACTACATGCAGGAAAATGAATACGTTTAAAATTGTCATCTTCTGACCCCTAGAACTTTTTTATTTTTCTGTGTATGGGGCGGTATGAAGGCTCATTTTTTGTGCCGTGATCTGAAGTTTTTAACGGTACCATTTTTGTATTGATAGTGACCAAAAATACACTATTTTGGACTTTGGAATTTTTTTGCGCGCACGCCATTGACCGAGCGGTTTAATTAATGATATATTTTTATAATTCGGACATTTCCGCACGCGGTGATACCATTTATGTTTATTTTTATTTTTATTTACACTGTGTTTTTTTTTATTGGAAAAGGGGGGTGATTCAAACTTTTAATAGGGAAGGAGTTAAATGATCTTCATTCACATTTTTTTTTCACTTTTTTTTTGCAGTGTTATAGGTCCCATAGGGACCTATAAAACTGCACACACTGATCTCTTATACTGATCAATATTATCCCATAGGGACCTATAACACTGCACACACTGATCTTCATCATTGATCACTGGTTTCTCATAAGAAACCAGTGATCAACGATTCTGCCGCATGACTGCTCAGGCCTGGATCTCAGGCACTGAGCAGTCATTCGGCGATCGGACAGCGAGGAGGCAGGTAGGGGCCCTCCCGCTGTCCTGTCAGCTGTTCGGGATGCCGCGATTAGCCGCGGCTATCCCGAACAGCCCGACTGAGCTAGCCGGCAACTTTCACTTTCACTTTTAGCCGCGTGGCTCAGCTCTAAGCGCGGCTAAAGGGTTAATAGCGCGCGGAGCCGCGATCGGTGCTGCGCGCTATTAGAGGCGGGTCCCGGCTTCACTATGACGCGGGGCCCGCCGTGATATGACGCGGGGTTACTGTGTAACCCCGCTTTATATCAGGAGAGCAGGACCAAGGACGTACCGGTACGTCCTTGGTCCTTAAGGGGTTAATAACCCCCTACCTTTGCACGATCAATTGCGAGATCGAGCAATACCAGGTGTGTTATGCCCTCAGATTTCCAGGGTCGCAGGCGCGCTCCACTGATCGGATTAGCGTGTCTCTATCTTTCATCGACCGGTGCTGGTAACCAGCTAACTCCCGGAAAGGTAAGCTCCCCCGGGCACGTTTGGCTCCAGAATTTCCACTACTGCCACACCACGCTGACTGCCAACCGTGCTACCACCTTGCTGACTCAAGGGCAACCTGCAACTCTCTTCTCCCGATGATGAACCCCCCTTCTCCTGAGATCGAGTAATAACAGGTGTGTTATGCCCTCAGATGTCCGGGCCGCAGGCGCACTCCACTGAACGGATTAAGGTGTGTCCATCTTTTTTGGTAGCACCCGTAATCCAAAAATTTTTAATTCCCAAACCCAGGCCCCTCCTCTGCGGCATCAGACCCATATATTGCCGGCATGACAAAGCCTGGAGTTGGCTGATGCACCAGTACACACAGGGCTTCACAATCCACCCCAAAAAAACGCAAAATTTTATTGAAATTGTCTGACAAAATACCTATTTTTTTAAAATAAGCGCATATACAGCAGTTCAGAAGACTCTATAATGCAGGATGGTGGACCACCCAAAAGACATTCTTCTCAAAAATAATAAACCACACAATGTTTGAAATTTGGTTATAAAAATTATTACATGTGTGTAAGTGCATCTGTCTTCAAAAAATCAGATGACAAAAGGATTCTAATTGCCAAAAATGATTAAGCAGAGTTAATCCCTCTCCATCTATTTATTTATTTTTTTCATAAAAAAATCACACGCAACAAGCGTTCCGTTGTGTAACGGTTAGCATCCTGCAAAATTCAATTTTATTACTGATAAAATTATCAGTAAATTTAACAATAACACTACCCAAGAGTGTTTAATTACCCCTTACATTACACCAGGAGCAGTCAGGAGTAGGCCTCAGCAGTACCCAAGAGGCTTTAATAACCCCTTACCTTGCCCCATCAATTGCGAGATCGAGCAATAACAGGTGTGTTATGGCCTCAGATGTCCTGGGCCGCACTAGCGCTCCACTGAACGGATTAGCGTGCCTCTATCTTTCATGGACAGGTGCGTGTTGCCTGTTCGTGATAGGGATCTGGGATTGCAATTATTTAACCTTAAAACGAGGAATTACCAGTAAGTGAGGATCATAAACTGGCGTTTATTAAGTCCCTGCCCTTTGTACACACCGCCCGTCGCTATAAGCGATTGGATTAGTTTGTGAGTTGGTTGGTGAGGTCCTCGGATCGGCCCAGGCGGGGTAGGAGAAGGCCCTGGCAGAGCGCCGAGAATTTAACGATCATTGTTGAAATTTGCATTAAGCATGTATTTAGCTACTGCTAAACATCCAAAAATTTAAGACCCAAGGCCAGAGGCACCAGGGAGGCAAGTAGTTCCTGCAAGACACAGAATGAGTCTGGAGCATGCATCTGCAGTACCCAAGAGGGTTTCATAACCCCTTACATTTAAAGATCAATGTTGACATTTGCATTAAGCATGTATTTAGCTACTGCTAAACTTCAAAAAAAGGCCAGAAGCATCAGTTTTCCCCATATTAGGAGCAAAGTTGTCCCCCAGATTAGGCAGCATAGATGTCCGCCAGATTCGGAGCATACTTGTACCCCAGATTAGGCAGAATAGATGTCCCCCAGATTAGGCAGCATAGATGTCCACAAGATTAGGAGCTTAATTGTCCCCCAGATTAGGAGCATAGTTGTCCCCCAGATTAGGCAGCATAGATGTCCACAAGATTAGGAGCTTAATTGTCCCCCAGATTAGGAGCATAGATGTCCCCCAGATTAGGCAGCATAGATGTCCCCCAGATTAAGCAGCATAGATGTCCCCCAGATTAGGAGCATAGTTGTCCCCCAGATTAGGCAGCACAGATGTCACCCAGATTAGGCAGCATAGATGTCCCCCAGATTAGGAGCATAGTTGTCCCCCAGATTAGGCAGCATAGATGTCACCCAGATTAGGCAGCATAGATGTCCCCCAGATTAGGAGCATACTTGTCCCCCAGAGTAGGCAGCATAGATGTCCCCCAGATTAGGAGCATACTTGTCCCCCAGAGTAGGCAGCATAGATGTCCCCCGATTAGGAGCATACTTATCCCCCAGATTAGGCAGTATAGATGTCCTCCAGATTAGGGGCATAGTTGTCCCCCAAATTAGGCAGCATAGATGTCACCCAGATTAGGCAGCATAGATGTCCCCCAGATTAGGAGCACAGTTGTCCCCCAGATTAGGCAGCATAGATGTCACCCAGATTAGGCAGCATAGATGTCCCCCAGATTAGGAGCATACTTGTCCCCCAGAGTAGGCAGCATAGATGTCCCCCAGATTAGGAGCATACTTGTCCCCCAGAGTAGGCAGCATAGATGTCCCCCAGATTAGGAGCACAGTTGTCCCCCAGATTAGGCAGCATAGATGTCACCCAGATTAGGCAGCATAGATGTCCCCCAGATTAGGAGCATACTTGTCCCCCAGAGTAGGCAGCATAGATGTCCCCCAGATTAGGAGCATACTTGTCCCCCAGAGTAGGCAGCATAGATGTCCCCCAGATTAGGAGCATACTTATCCCCCAGATTAGGCAGCATAGATGTCCTCCAGATTAGGGGCATAGTTGTCCCCCAAATTAGGCAGCATAGATGTCACCCAGATTAGGCAGCATAGATGTCCCCCAGATTAGGAGCACAGTTGTCCCCAAGATTAGGCAGCATAGATGTAACCCAGATTAGGCAGCATAGATGTCACTCAGATTAGGAGCATACTTGTCCCCCAGAGTAGGCAGCATAGATGTCCCCCAGATTAGGAGCATACTTGTCCCCCAGATTAGGCAGCATAGATGTCACCCAGTTTATGCAGCATAGATGTCCCGCAGATTAGGAGCATAGTTGTCCCTCAGATTAGGAGCATAGTTGTCCCCCAGATTAGGCAGCATAGATGTCACCCAGATTATGCAGCATAGATGTCCCACAGATTAGGAGAATAGTTGTCCCCCAGATTAGGCAGCATAGATGTCACCCAGATTAGGCAGCATAGATGTCCCCCAGATTAGGAGCATAGTTGTCCCCAAAATTAGGCAGCATAGATGTCACCCAGATTAGGCAGCATAGATGTCCCCCAGATTAAGAGCATACTTGTCCCCCAGAGTAGGCAGCATAGATGTCCCCCAGATTAGGAGCATACTTGTCCCCCAGATTAGGAGCATAGTTGTCCTCCAGATTAGGCAGCATAGTTGTCCCCCAGAGTAGGCAGCATAGATGTCCCCCAGATTAGGAGCATACTTGTCCTCCAAATTAGGCAGCATAGATGTCCCCCAGATTAGGAGCATAGTTGTCCCCCAGATTAGGCAGCATAGATGTCCTCCAGATTGGGAGCATAGTTGTCCCCCAGATTAGGCAGTATAGATGTCACCCAGATTAAGCAGCATTGATGTCCCTCAGATCAGGAGCATACTTGTCCCCCAGAGTAGGCAGCATAGATGTCCCCCAGATTAGGAGCATACTTGTCCCCCAGATTAGGCAGCATAGATGTCCCCCAGATTAGGAGCATAGTTGTCCCCCAGATTAGGCAGCATAGATGTCACCCAGATTAGGCAGCATATATGTCCCCCAGATTAGGCAGCATAGATGTCCACCAGATTAGGAGCTTAGTTGTCCCCCAGATTAGGAGCATAGTTGTCCCCCAGATTAGGCAGTATAGATGTCCCCCAGATTGGGAGCATACTTGTCCCCCAGAGTAGGCAGCATAGATGTCCACCAGATTAGGAGCATACTTGTCCCCCAGATTAGGCAGCATAGATGTCACCCAGATTAGGCAGCATAGATGTCCCCCAGATTAGGCAGCATAGATGTCACCTAGATTAGGCAG
Source organism: Hyla sarda (assembly GCF_029499605.1). Taxonomy (NCBI): domain Eukaryota; kingdom Metazoa; phylum Chordata; class Amphibia; order Anura; family Hylidae; genus Hyla; species Hyla sarda. The sequence continues at coordinate 7,177,928 of NC_079192.1, forward strand.
CATAGATGTCCCGCCAGATTAGGAGCATACTAATCCCCCAGAGTAGGCACCATAGATGTCCCCCAGATTAGGAGCATACTTGTCCCCCAGATTAGGCAGCATAGATGTCCCCCAGATTAGGAGCATAGTTGTCCCCCAGATTAAACAGCATAGATGTCACCCAGATTAGGCAGCATAGATGTCCCCCAGAATAGGAGTATAGTTGTCCCCCAGATTAGGCAGCATAGATGTCACCCAGATTAGGCAGCATAGATGTCCCCCAGATTAGAAGCATACTTGTCCCCCAGATTAGGCAGCATAGTTGTCCCCCAGATTAGGAGCATAGTTGTCCCCCAGATAAGGAGCATAGTTGTCCCCCAAATTAGGCAGCATAGATGTCCCCCAGATTAGGCAGCATAGATGTCAACCAGATTAGGCAGCATAGATGTCCCCCAGATTAGGAGCATACTTGTCCCCCAGATTAGGCAGCATAGTTGTCCCCCAATCAGCGCGGGACGGCCAGAGCCAATCAAAGGGCCGTATGTGGTAAGCGGGCCGTACAATGCCCAGGTCTGCCCCAGATGGTTTCATAACCAACCACAATAGAGAAAATTTTGTTGTAGAAGCATGGTCAATCTACTCAGACCTATCTGTCATTGGTGGCTAGAAATCCTGGCTGATCCATCCCTGATTCATCTTGACAAATGTCAGTCTTTACACATTTTTAGTGGACAGATGAGTTTTCCTTGGGTTGACTATGGCCCCGGCCGCACTAAACACCCGCTCTGATGGCACACTACTGGCCATGCAGGACAGCTTTTCCAGGGCAAACTCCGCTAGTTGCGGCCATAAATCGAGTTTGGCTGCCCAGAAGTCCAGCGGATCTTCAACAGTTGTTGGCAGGGTCATGTCGAGGTAAGCCACCACCTGCTGGTTCAGGTCCTGCTCCATGTCCACCTGCAGCTGATGAGTAGCTTCACTATGCGGCTGAAGGAAGCTACTCATCAGCGACTGTAGACTCAGGCTGCTGCTGATTGAGCCGGTACTGCTCCTGCCACCCCTCCCCTCCCCAGCAGCCGTGGCAGTAGAAGGTGAGCGCAGAGGGCCCCCCGAGTCAGACCTGCGAGTGGATGGACCATGTGGCCGATAGGCATCGGCCAACCGACTACGTAGAAGATCCCTGAAGTAGGTCATTTGTCCTCCCTCTCAGTGGGTGTAAAAAAGGCCCCCATTCTGGGCCGGTATCGAGGGTCTAATAAGGTGGAGATCCAGAAGTCATCGTGCTGACGAATTTTGACAATTCGGGGGTCACTACGCAAGCAACTCAGCATGCATCTTGCCATTTGTGACAGTGACTCGCTGGGACTACCTGCCTCCATCTCCACTGCATACTGCCACTGTGTGTCTGGGTCCTCTGTCTCGCCTCCCTCGTAATAACCCTCCAGCTCCTCTGGCTCCTCTGGCTGCTCCTGCAGGAGCGTAAGAAGGAGAGTTTGACACAATGCTCCCTTCAGCTGAGGTGGTGGAGCCTTGGCTGGATGACGGAGGGAGCGGATGGCCACTGGGTGATGCGGCAGGCTGGACCACTACCTCGAAGCCACGGTTATCCCAGGCCGCTTTATGGTGGTGAATCATGTGTTGACGCAGGGCCGTGGTGCCGAGATTGGGACCCTGGCCACGCTTCACTTTCTGCCCACAGATTTTGCATGTGACTACGCTAAGGTCCTCCGGATTCTTTATGAAGAACAACCACACCGCAGAGTAGTGGATTTTCCCACCCGCAGTCCGCACTATTTCACTGCTATTGGCGCTGTCTCCAGGAACACCTGCCGCAAATCAGGTGGTCTCCCCCTGGCACGTTTGGCTCCTGAATTTCCACTACTGCCACCACCACACTGATTGCCAAACGTGCTACCGCCCTGCTGCCTCATAGACAAAGAGAAAATCTCTTCTCCTGATGATGATGAAGCCCCGGCTTCTGCACCCGAATCCCAATTGCGATCGGCTTCATCATCATCAAAAGATGCGTGCATGTCACTGATGTCCTCCTCATGTTCCACAACAGTGTCTGCCTCAGGACCCTGAACAATTGAAACACCGCCTAACACGTCACTCTCCGCATCACTACTTGGCCGCCTTGCGGAGCAAGTGATGCACATCTCCTCACATTCTTTGCTGCCCATTAGCTGCTGACTGTCCTCTATTACATCATCCTCACTAAATAGTGGAGCTGAACCTAAAGCATGAGATACTTCTTTAGGAGAGGGAACAGCATAGGACAAAGGCAATGGGATTACGGGGACTGCTCCCGGGCTATGCCAACTGAGGGTTGTGTCTGAGGAACCCACCGACTCTTGACTGGGGTTGTCAGATGTGGCTTGTGATGATGGGGAGGAGTGTGCAAACCAATTGACGAGGAGAGATGGGTCGACGACACAACCGCTGGCTGTTAACGGGAGCTCAGGCCTATTGCTGCGACTCCTGCTGCCACTCGCCCCAAGTCTGCTGCCAACTCTGCCTGACGTATGTAGGTCTCTGCCCCTTCTCTGTGCACGTCCTGGCACTTCCCTGCCTGACATACTTAGTGCGTTTATGAGGGTATAGAACAGCAGCAGGCAATTACTTACGGCTGTCCTTTCAAAGTATATAGGCCCTAGACAGAAAAACAGTTACTAAATAGTACACTTCTTTGTTGTATGTATCCCCTGTGCAATGATGAGCGCACTGGTATGCGTATTTCTATGCAGAAAAAACACTTTTTTTTTTAAATACACCAGCAGGTGTATACTAATGTGTGGAATAGCACTGAATTTAGCACAGAGACAGAATAACAGGTAGTAAATAGTACACTACTTGGTTCTATGTATGCCATTTGCAATGATGAGCGCACTGTTAAGCGTATTTATATGCAGAAAAAAAACTTTTTTTTTGTATACACCAGCCGGTGTATACTTATGTGTGGAATAACACTGAACTTAGCACTGAGACAGAAATACAGGTACTAAATAGTACACTACTTGGTTGTATGTATGCCCTTTGCAATGATGAGCGCACTGTTAAGCGTATTTGTACGCAGGAAAAACTTTTTTTTTTCTTTAATACACCGGCAGGTGTATAACGTGTGGTATAACACTGAATTTAGCACAGAGACAGAAAAAAAGGTGGTATATTGTCACGATGCCGGCTGGCAGGTAGTGGATCCTCTGTGCCAGAGAGGGATTGGCGTGGACCGTGCTAGTGGACCGGTTCTAAGCCACTACTGGTTTTCACCAGAGCCCGCCGCAAAGCGGGATGGTCTTGCTGCGGCGGTAGTGACCAGGTCGTATCCACTAGCAACGGCTCACCTCTCTGGCTGCTGAAGATAGGCGCGGTACAAGGGAGTAGGCAAAAGCAAGGTCGGACGTAGCAGAAGGTCGGGGCAGGCAGCAAGGATCGTAGTCAGGGGCAACGGCAGAAGGTCTGGAAACACAGGCAAGGAACACACAAGGAACGCTTTCACTGGCACTAAGGCAACAAGATCCGGCAAGGGAGTGCAGGGGAAGTGAGGTGATATAGGGAAGTGCACAGGTGAACACACTAATTGGGACCACTGCGCCAATCAGCGGCGCAGTGGCCCTTTAAATCGCAGAGACCCGGCGCGCGCGCGCCCTAGGGAGCGGGGCCGCGCGCGCCGGGACAGAACAGACGGAGAGCGAGTCAGGTAGGGGAGCCGGGGTGCGCATCGCGAGCGGGCGCTACCCGCATCGCGAATCGCATCCCGGCTGGCAGCGGAATCGCAGCGCCCCGGGTCAGAGGACGTGACCGGAGCGCTGCCGCGGGGAGAGTGAAGCGAGCGCTCCGGGGAGGAGCGGGGACCCGGAGCGCTCGGCGTAACAGTACCCCCCCCCTTGGGTCTCCCCCTCTTCTTAGAGCCTGAGAACCTGAGGAGCAGACTTTTGTCTAGGATGTTGTCCTCAGGTTCCCAGGATCTCTCTTCAGGACCACAACCCTCCCAGTCCACTAAAAAAAATTTTTTCCCTCTGACCTTTTTGGCAGCTAAAATTTCTTTGACCGAGAAGATGTCCGAGGAGCCAGAAACAGGAGTGGGAGGAACAGATTTGGGAGAAAAACGGTTGAGGATGAGTGGTTTGAGAAGAGAGACGTGAAAGGCATTAGGGATACGAAGAGAGGGAGGAAGAAGAAGTTTATAAGAGACAGGATTAATTTGAGACAAAATTTTGAAAGGACCAAGATAGCGTGGTCCCAACTTGTAGCTAGGGACACGGAAGCGGACATATTTAGCGGAGAGCCATACCTTGTCTCCAGGGGAAAAAACGGGGGGAGCTCTTCTTTTCTTATCCGCGAACTTCTTCATGCGTGATGAAGCCTGTAAGAGAGAATTTTGGGTCTCTCTCCATATGATGGAAAGGTCACGAGAAATTTCATCCACAGCGGGCAGACCAGAGGGCAAGGGAGTAGGGAGGGGGGGAAGAGGGTGACGGCCGTACACCACGAAAAATGGGGATTTGGAGGAAGACTCAGAGACCCTGAAGTTATACGAGAATTCGGCCCATGGGAGGAGATCTGCCCAGTCATCCTGGCGGGAGGAAACAAAATGTCGCAAATAATCACCCAAGATCTGGTTAATCCTTTCTACTTGTCCATTGGACTGGGGATGATATGCAGAAGAAAAATTTAATTTAATCTTGAGTTGTTTACAGAGAGCCCTCCAGAATTTAGACACGAATTGGACGCCTCTATCCGAGACAATCTGCGTAGGCAACCCGTGAAGACGAAAAATGTGTACAAAAAATTGTTTAGCCAACTGAGGCGCAGAAGGAAGACCAGGAAGAGGGATGAAATGTGCCATTTTGGAGAATCGATCAACGACCACCCAAATAACAGTGTTGCCACGGGAAAGGGGTAAATCAGTAATAAAATCCATACCAATCAGAGACCAAGGCTGTTCGGGGACAGGCAGAGGATGAAGAAAACCAGCGGGCTTCTGGCGAGGAGTCTTATCCCGGGCACAGATAGTGCAGGCTCGCACAAAGTCCACAACATCCGTCTCCAGAGTCGGCCACCAATAGAAGCGGGAGATGAGTTGCACAGATTTCTTGATACCCGCATGACCTGCGAGATGGGAGGAGTGACCCCATTTGAGGATTCCGAGGCGTTGGCGAGGAGAAACAAAGGTCTTTCCTGGAGGAGTCTGCCTGATGGAGGCAGGAGAAGTGGAGATCAGGCAGTCAGGTGGAATGATGTGTTGCGGAGAGAGTTCAACTTCTGAGGCATCCGAGGAACGAGAGAGAGCATCGGCCCTAATGTTCTTATCGGCAGGACGAAAGTGAATCTCAAAATTAAATCGGGCAAAGAACAGAGACCACCGGGCCTGGCGAGGATTCAGCCGTTGGGCAGACTGGAGGTAGGAGAGGTTCTTGTGGTCGGTGTAGATAATAACAGGAGAACTTGATCCCTCCAGCAGATGCCTCCATTCCTCAAGTGCTAATTTAATGGCTAGAAGCTCTCGATCCCCGATGGAGTAGTTCCTCTCCGCTGGAGAGAAGGTCCTAGAGAAAAAACCACAAGTGACAGCATGCCCGGAAGAATTTTTTTGTAGAAGAACAGCTCCAGCTCCCACTGAGGAGGCATCAACCTCCAATAGGAAGGGTTTGGAAGGGTCAGGTCTGGAGAGGACGGGAGCCGAAGAAAAGGCAGACTTGAGTCGTTTAAAGGCGTCTTCTGCTTGAGGAGGCCAGGACTTGGGATCAGCATTTTTTTTGGTTAAAGCCACGATAGGAGCCACAATGGTAGAAAAATGTGGAATAAATTGCCTGTAATAATTGGCGAACCCCAAAAAGCGTTGGATAGCACGGAGTCCGGAGGGGCGTGGCCAATCTAAGACGGCAGAGAGTTTGTCTGGATCCATCTGTAGTCCCTGGCCAGAGACCAAATATCCTAGAAAAGGAAGAGATTGGCATTCAAACAGACATTTCTCAATTTTGGCATAGAGTTGGTTGTCACGAAGTCTCTGAAGAACCATACGGACATGCTGGCGGTGTTCTTCTAGATTGGCAGAAAAAATTAGGATATCGTCCAGATATACAACAACACAGGAGTATAACAGATCACGAAAAATTTCATTGACAAAGTCTTGGAAGACGGCAGGGGCGTTGCACAGTCCAAAGGGCATGACCAGATACTCAAAGTGTCCATCTCTGGTGTTAAATGCCGTTTTCCACTCGTCCCCCTCTCTGATGCGGATGAGGTTATAGGCGCCTCTTAAGTCCAATTTAGTGAAGATGTGGGCACCTTGGAGGCGATCAAAGAGTTCAGAGATGAGGGGTAAGGGGTAGCGGTTCTTAACCGTGATTTTATTAAGACCGCGGTAGTCAATGCAAGGACGTAGGGAGCCATCTTTTTTAGACACAAAGAAAAATCCGGCTCCGGCAGGAGAGGAGGATTTACGGATAAAGCCCTTTTTTAGATTCTCCTGGACGTATTCGGACATGGCAAGAGTCTCTGGGGCAGAGAGAGGATAAATTCTGCCCCGGGGTGGAGTAGTGCCCGGGAGGAGGTCGATAGGGCAATCATAAGGCCTGTGAGGAGGTAGAGTCTCAGCTTGTTTTTTGCAGAAAACATCCGCGAAGTCCATATAGGCCTTAGGGAGACCGGTTACTGGAGGAACCACAGAGTTACGGCAAGGGTTACTGGGAACCGGTTTTAGACAGTTCTTGGAACAAGAGGACCCCCAACTCTTGATCTCCCCAGTGGACCAATCCAGGGTAGGGGAATGAAGTTGAAGCCAGGGAAGTCCAAGGAGAATTTCCGAGGTGCAATTGGGGAGGACCAAAAGTTCAATCCTCTCATGATGAGATCCGATGCTCATAAGAAGGGGCTCCGTGCGGAAACGTATGGTACAGTCCAATCTTTCATTATTTACACAATTGATGTAGAGGGGTCTGGCGAGACTGGTCACCGGGATGTTGAACCTGTTGACGAGAGAGGCCAAAATAAAATTTCCTGCAGATCCTGAGTCCAAGAAGGCCACTGTAGAGAAGGAGAAGGCAGAGGCAGACATCCGCACAGGCACAGTAAGACGTGGAGAAGCAGAGTAGACATCAAGGACTGTCTCATTATTGTGCGGAGTCAGCGTACGTCTTTCCAGGCGGGGAGGACGGATAGGACAATCTCTTAGGAAGTGTTCGGTACTAGCACAGTACAGGCAGAGGTTCTCCATACGGCGTCGTGTCCTCTCTTGAGGTGTCAGGCGAGACCGGTCGACCTGCATAGCCTCCACGGCGGAAGGCACAGGAACAGATTGCAGGGGACCAGAGGAGAGAGGAGCCGAGGAGGAGAAACGCCTCGTGCGAACAGAGTCCATATCTTGGCGGAGTTCCTGACGCCTTTCGGAAAAACGCATGTCAATGCGAGTGGCTAGGTGAATAAGTTCATGTAGATTAGCAGGAATTTCTCGTGCGGCCAGAACATCTTTAATGTTGCTGGATAGGCCTTTTTTGAAGGTCGCGCAGAGGGCCTCATTATTCCAGGACAATTCTGAAGCAAGAGTACGGAATTGTACGGCATACTCGCCAACGGAAGAATTACCCTGGACCAGGTTCAACAGGGCAGTCTCAGCAGAAGAGGCTCGGGCAGGTTCCTCAAAGACACTTCGGATTTCCGAGAAGAAGGAGTGTACAGAGGCAGTGACGGGGTCATTGCGGTCCCAGAGCGGTGTGGCCCATGACAGGGCTTTTCCGGACAGAAGGCTGACTACGAAAGCCACCTTAGACCTTTCAGTGGGAAACAGGTCCGACATCATCTCCAGATGCAGGGAACATTGGGAAAGAAAGCCACGGCAAAACTTAGAGTCCCCATCAAATTTATCCGGCAAGGATAAGCGTATCCCAGGAGCGGCCACTCGCTGCGGAGGAGGTGCAGGAGCTGGCGGAGGAGATGACTGCTGAAGCTGTGGTAGTAACTGTTGTAGCATAACGGTCAGTTGAGACAGCTGTTGGCCTTGTTGCGCTATCTGTTGTGACTGCTGGGCGACCACCGTGGTGAGGTCAGCGACAACTGGCAGAGGAACTTCAGCGGGATCCATGGCCGGATCTACTGTCACGATGCCGGCTGGCAGGTAGTGGATCCTCTGTGCCAGAGAGGGATTGGCGTGGACCGTGCTAGTGGACCGGTTCTAAGCCACTACTGGTTTTCACCAGAGCCCGCCGCAAAGCGGGATGGTCTTGCTGCGGCGGTAGTGACCAGGTCGTATCCACTAGCAACGGCTCACCTCTCTGGCTGCTGAAGATAGGCGCGGTACAAGGGAGTAGGCAAAAGCAAGGTCGGACGTAGCAGAAGGTCGGGGCAGGCAGCAAGGATCGTAGTCAGGGGCAACGGCAGAAGGTCTGGAAACACAGGCAAGGAACACACAAGGAACGCTTTCACTGGCACTAAGGCAACAAGATCCGGCAAGGGAGTGCAGGGGAAGTGAGGTGATATAGGGAAGTGCACAGGTGAACACACTAATTGGGACCACTGCGCCAATCAGCGGCGCAGTGGCCCTTTAAATCGCAGAGACCCGGCGCGCGCGCGCCCTAGGGAGCGGGGCCGCGCGCGCCGGGACAGAACAGACGGAGAGCGAGTCAGGTAGGGGAGCCGGGGTGCGCATCGCGAGCGGGCGCTACCCGCATCGCGAATCGCATCCCGGCTGGCAGCGGAATCGCAGCGCCCCGGGTCAGAGGACGTGACCGGAGCGCTGCCGCGGGGAGAGTGAAGCGAGCGCTCCGGGGAGGAGCGGGGACCCGGAGCGCTCGGCGTAACATATATGGTACACTATTTGCTTGTATGTAGGCCCTTTGCAATGATAAGGCCACTGAAAAAGCGTATTTGTACGCAGGAAAACATTTTTTTCTGTAATACACCGGCAGGTGTATAACGTGTGGTATAACACTTAATTTAGCACAGAGACAGAAAAAAAGGTGGTATATGGTACGCTATTTGCTTGTATTTAGGCCCTTTGCAATGATAAGGCCACTGTTAAGCGTATTTGTACTCTGGAAAAACTTTTTTTTCTTTAATACACCGGCAGGTGTATAACGTGTGTTATAACACTGAATTTAGCACAGAGACAGAGTGACAAGTGAAAAATGGTAACAAGGCTCTAAAGTCCACACTAATATGACTTATTTCTGAACAGCAGCAGGACCCAACAGTGCAGCACAACAAAAAACAAAAAAATCTAGGGATTAAACCCTAAATTGCACTCTGTCACACAATTATGTGCAGCAGAAGATTTGTGGAGCAAAAAAAACCTCAATTGGGCTGAAAAATGAGGAGATAAGATGGTTGATAAAGTTCAGGCAGCTTGGAGATCTGTATGAGGCAGCTGACAGCTATCTGCCCCTCTCTGCTGCAATGCTCAATAACGTGAATAGGAGGTTTAGCAATCAATGATCCTTCTCAGAGTAACAGCACAGCACTTTGCACTCCTGCCTTTCCCTAATGCTGATGTGACTAGCAGTTGCAGTGTAACGCTGTGGTATGAGCTATTCACACACCCACAGTCCCGTCCTCTCTATCTGAGTGCACAGATGAAATGAAGAGAGGCAAGATGGCCGCCGATTATATAGGGGCTGTGAAATCACAGGGGTCAGTGAACACTGATGGGCTGCATCTCACATGTGGTTCAGGGTCAGCCCGCCTACCTTCATTCCCACCGCTGTTTCCCGCCCTCCCATAATCCCCTGCCCCATGTACTCACATGTGGATCCGCCATCTTAGGTCTCCAATTGCCTGGAACACTGTAAAATGGAGTTTAATGAAGCGATTTGTGCGATAGAATTGCGGCGATAGTCATATTTGTTGCAAATCGAATTTTTCATGAAATTCGTAACGAATTCGGGTTCGTCATCTTCGATTCACTCATCTCTATTTATTTCTCTACTTATTGCTTGGTTCATAGGAGAATTATGGAAACTAAAAACTAACTTATTTTTACCTCTGGATGTTTCACTCTGTTTTTTCTATTATCCCTTATATATCCTTCTTTTCTCATCTGTACTTTTTAATAGGCTGCATTTATTACTCCTATAAGATATTCTCATTCTAATAATCTCAGCTTTAGTTCCTCTGCTTCTTTTTGATACAACCAATTTTCACTATTAATCCTCTTGAGCCAGAGAAACTGGCTATAAGGGATACTGTTCTGTATGTGTTTGGGATGACAACTATTATAGTGCAACAAATAGTTCTTCATTATTTCCTGTCTAAAACCTGTAGTTTTTATATTTCCATTCTTAAGCCAAACCACATTGGTTTAAAAAGAAAATCCAAAGTTTGACCACCGAACTGGTGAGTAAAACACATATTCTCTTTGTTGTCTGTATTAAGATAAATTACGAATTGTTCAAACAGATCGGCCGTTCTGTCCCACACGCCGAATATATCATCAACATAATGAAGGTATAATTTCATGTGAGGGGCAAAAGGGTTTCACCGGTAGAATATGAATTTGCCTTCTAGCATTGCCAAAAAAATATTGGCGTACGCGTAATAGACCGGATACCTCTCTAGCACCTTCTTACTGCAGAAGCAGAAAGGTTTCTGCTTCTGTTTGGGAAACCACATACATGTCGGCAATTGGCCGCAAGTCAAGGCTGTAAATAGCAGGGCTGGTATTCTGTGCTGGAATGTTGGAATATTTAAACCATAAGGCACAGTGTGCCGACCCAGAGATTCTATAACAGTAATATGGGGGGTTACATAATGCATCCCCAGCCTACTATATGTAATCATTGCTTTGGCCAAAGCAAACAGGCCAATAATCGCCTTTGTACCAAAGCAAACAGTTTCTAAAGCTCTGGCTGAACCTGTGTTCTGGGTTTTGTTTGCTCTACATTGCATAGAAGGGGTTAAAAAAAAAGCTGAAATTACTTTAGACAAGTGTTCTTTTAGTTCTCTTAATTAAAGTTTAACTTTTTCTTGATCTTATCTTTATTATTACTGCAATTCTTTGGTTTGGATATTTTTGCAATCAAACCAGTAATTGTATTGTTATTTTTCTATTTCACAAATGACTTAAACTAAGGGAACTCGTGAGACAGTGGTAAATAATCTCCTAAGACTCATCCTGTCAGGCACCTTTCCTTTATTTAGTATATAAATATCTAGTCCTAATCTCATTTTGCTCTGTATTCCTGTATCTGACGACTGCACAACACGTCTGTGATGTTGGATTAAACTCCAATCTCTTGACTCTGCAGAATTTGTTTATAAAACATTTGAAACTCCCAAAATTCTCCAAATGAATCTCAAGGACAAAGAGATATTTGATGTAAGTTTTATAGGCTTAACCTCTATGTAATAAGACCTAAAGCAGTCTGTAATAGATTCCTCTCACAATCTTTGGAATATATACTGTAGATGGATTTAAGGATTTTCTGCCATTTTCCTCTCAAGCTCTATCAAGTTTAATGGAGATCATCAATAGAAGAAATTTTCAGGTCTCCTCAAAGATGTTCCAATGGATTCGGGTTCTGGCTGGACCACTCAAGGACATTCACAGAGTTGTTCCTAAGCTGCTCCCTTAATGTCTTAGTTGTGTGCTTAGGGTCATTGCCTTTTTGGAAGCTGAACCTTCAGCCCAGACTGAGACTCTTTATCAGCTTTTCCAAATCTCTTTGTTCTTCGCTCCAAATTGTTTTTTTTTTTCATGTGTATTATACTAAGGAGAGGCTTCTTTCTTGATAATTAGCCATAAAGCCCCTGGAGCTCAGCCAGAGTGACCATTGAGTTGTTGGTCACCTTTCTTACCGAGGCTCTTTTCCACAATTATTTATTTTTGTGAGGTTGGCAGCTTTAGGAAGAGTCCAGGTTTTCCAAAGTTCTTCTATTTCAGTATTAAGTAGACAGCTGTGCTCTTGAGAACTTTTAGAGCAGCAGTCAGGACTATGGCTCAATGCAAACCTTTCTCTGAGCTCTACAGTCAGTTCTTTCCACCACATAGATTATTTTATTTTTTCTCTAATATGCATTGTCAGCTGTGACACCTTATATAGACAGGGCTGTGTATTTACCTGACTTTACCACTGGTGACTATAACCATGGTGCTGAAACATCAAGAGAAAGGGAAGACCCCAATAAATAAATGAATTTGCAAAAAAAATTTAATTTCTATTTTCACATCCTCATTATGGGGTATTGAGTGCGAAGTGATGGGGAAAAAATGATTTTCATTTTAATTGCAACATAGTAACATGTGAAAAAAGTAATAGGGTCCAAAAACTTTCCGAACGCATTGTATACTGTAACATATGTATATGACAGTACATAACTTCCCGTTAATATAAAATACACAGGCATTTATTATGGCATACCTAGGATGAGTCCTAACAAACACTCCGACTAGACAGCCTTAAAGGGGTACTCCAGTGGAAAAATGTTTTTCTTTTAATAAACTGGTACCAGAAAGTTAAACAGATTTGTAAATTACTTTTGTTTAAAAATCTTAATACTTTCATTACTTATCAGCTGCTCTATGCTCAAGAGGAAGTTATTTTCTTTTAAAATGTATTTTCTGTCCCCATAGCAAACCTATCCTGCTCTGGAGAGTTCCTGGCATGGACAGAGGTGTCAGCAGAGAGCACTGTGGTCAGACAGAAAAGAAATTCAAAAAGAAAAAAACTTCCTGTGGAGCATACAGCAGCTGATAAGCGCTGTCAACACACAGGACCAGTGTCTTCTGCGCTTGGAGCAGGAGTACAGCTGTCAATCAAAGCCAAACCCCTGCTGCTGATCCGGAACAACTGTTGTGCCAACACGAGCACCATAAATGTAACTATATGGCAATCTAAGGAAAATACTACCCACTGATAATATATGTATAGGTAATTTTGCAGTAAGGGGGTTATAAATGCTTTAGCTCTTGAAGATCATGAACATTTTTTACTGTTTTTGGTTTATTACAGCATAACTCCTTTTTATTATATATGCAGAAGGACAACCTGACTGAAGTCTCTGAGTTTTTCCTGTTAGGATTTCAAACAAGCCAAGATATAAGATTTTCTCTGTTCTGCTTTCTCCTTGTTGTCTACTGTGGGACAATATGTGGTAACCTCCTGATCATCGCCCTGGTGTCCACCAGCAAGAACCTCCACACCCCAATGTACTTCTTCATCTCACATCTGGCCATCAGTGACATATTGATAATCACAGATATTGTCCTCAAGATGCTAAAAATCCTATTGAATAATGGGGAGACCATGACTTTTATTAGTTGTATCACTCAGTTGTATCTGTTCTGTGCTTCTGAGGCAACTGAATGTTTCCTCCTCGCTGTGATGTCTTATGACAGATATGTGGCCATCTGTAATCCTCTCCGTTATTCCTCTATCATGACAAGTGGACATTGTATGATATTGTCTATACTATGTTGGCTTCTTGGATTTTCCATTGTTTTGATTTACATGATCAAAACAGCAAAGCTAAACTTCTGTGGCCCAAATATCATTGACCATTTATTCTGTGACATAAATCCCTTACTAGAAGTTTCCTGTTCTGACACCTTTATTATTCACACAGTGATTTATATTTTGGGCATACCAATTGTGATAACCCCAACCATCATCATTGTAATGTCTTATACTTATATTGTTTCAGCAATTCTAAGGATCCCATCCAATACTGGTAGACAGAAAGCCTTCTCCACCTGTAGCTCCCACCTCATTGTGGTCTCCATATTCTACGGGACGTTGTTCGGTGTTTATATTGTCCCAACAAAAGGCCGAACACTGACCATGAATAAAATTATATCCCTGCTATATATTGTGTTTATTCCTCTATTCAATCCCATTATATACAGTCTGAGGAATAAAGACATTTGGAAAGCTGTACAGAAATGTCATAAGCGGGTGATCTGGTAAATTATAAATCAGAAGGTCTTCACTGCTGTTAAATATTAAGCTTTTTTTAAATCATCTAAAACAATTATCACATTATGAAAATATATGTGGAAACCAAAATTGTTTCATTACTGCCTGTTAACAAGATAAAAAACATAGCATCAATACTGTGCTAAGAAATATATAGAAAAAAAATAATAATTTGTTAAGTTGTTGGAAGAAATAAAATGTGATTTTTGTGTTTGTGTGGTATTTTTGTGTTATAGTAATTTCCACTGATGTGTAATGACCGACTGGGGGACAAGGAGAGTGGGCCCGAAACTGATCCTAAAAACACTCTCCCTGCCTACTTGGCTATCCATCCTAAGCGATGGATCAACAACTTGGAGCAGGTCCCTGCCTGCAGTGGCGAAAAAACTAATAATAAACATAGTCGGTCACAGGCCAGAAACGGAAAACCACCAGACAACCACACAGGATACAAATATTAACAGGGCAGAATCTAAACAGGCAAACTGATCAATAACATAGGACACTGTTCACAAACAGATACAAGTACAATGAACAAAGATCAGATCAACTAAAACAGGATATAAATATAGAACACTATTCACACTGAACACAGATAACTAACAAACAGGTTAGGACCTGAACACAAGACGGAAACGGATGAGTCAGCATAGACTATAGGAACAAACAGGAATAAAAACTCAATCCCTCAGAAAACCTCTTGTACTAAAACTAAATTCCCCAGAGTCCCATTGAAAGGTCACAGGGATGTCTTGTTACAAAAACCCAGAAAACGAATACAAGAGTGTGAACAGCAACTTAGAATGGAAATACAATCCTTAAAACTGACTAATGTTACACAGACTGAAATCCACTAAACAAGACTAATTAACCATGGCTAAAAACTCAGATAAAATACAAGGTACATGCTCAAGCAAACAAAGCCAGAGTATTGCACAAAAAACGTCATAGCAGCATGTATACTCAAACAGACATCATAGTAGCAACAGATCAGCAACTAGAATGCAGACTGAGCTGGAGATATATAGGCACACCACCTTGCTCTTGGATGCAAAGCTTGAATGGGTTATTCACAATAAGGTGATTTTAGTACCTACCTGCCAGAAAGTAATGGGCATGCTTAGGAAGGATCTGCCCTTGTCTTAGGGCAATGGCTATGTTGTGAGATTACCATAATACTGTGGCTAGCTTTTGTGAACTGGAATTTCCTGTTTGAGTTTTCTTTTTTTTACTACAAATCCCATAATTCTATTTTCCACCCTTCCACACATCACCCTTCCACATTGAAACATAAATGAGCGGTATCCATTCAAAAGACCTGTGGTTTTCAATAAGGGTGCCTACAGCTCTTGCATTATTTGCAGATTGATCTGTCTCCCACCAAATGATCGCTCCACCCATTGAAGCAGACAGGCTCCCTGTCATCAGCTGACTAGTGAGTCAGGTCTCGGCCGCATAGCAACCTGGGAAAAATCTTAGACAACAGTCATTTTGTATGCTGTTAAAAATAAATATTGGGGTGAAAATCACAGAAGAATTGTGAGAAAACCGTCACACACAGGTACAGACACTGTATTATGAACTACACTAACTTTACAGCCCCTGTAGCATAGTCAAATAAAACAAATTCCTGGAATACCCCTTTAACTCTTCCAAGCCTTTAAAGGAATGAACAAATCTGTTTAACTTTCTGGCACCAGTTGATTTAAAAAAAAAAAAAAATTCACCGGAGTACCCCTTTAATAAAAATCATCCCTTTTTCCCATTTTACCCTCAAAAAGTATAAAAAAAATAATTAATAGACATATTTGGTGTTGCCGTGTGTGTGTAGATGTCCGATCTATCAAAATATAATGATAATTTCCCACACGGTGAACGGCATAAGCGTAAAAAATAAAAAAGTCCCAAAATTTATAAAAAAAATAATATCACATCACATATAACCAAACATTGTACCAATAAAAACTACAGATCATGTTACAAAAAATGAGCCCTCATACATCTCCGTATACGAAAAAATTAGAAAAATGCTTAAAAGCTAAAATTTTCAAAATTGCAGTTTTCATTTCAATTTCCCCACACAAATAATATTTTTTTGTTTTGCCATACATTGTATGGTAAAATAAAAGGTGTCATTACAAAGTACAATTGGCCATGCAAAAAATAAGCCCTCAAATGGGTCTGTGGATGGACTTATAAAAGAGTTATGATTTTTAGACTATGATCAGATCAGATCATAGGCCAGAACTTGTCGAATTTCAATGGCTGTTCTGTCTTGTTCAACCTCCAGTGTAGTAACAGAGAAAGTGTTCAGTGCAGCAAGCCACAACATCATTCCTAAGCAAACAAGATTGTTAGCCAGAAACCTGGAAAAACTCATGTTTGTTAAATAATTCAGCTATGGAGCAGTGAGGAATTAAAATCTCCTTTGCCAGATTCCACTGATTAGATAGTACTACCACCATTTCTGCTATATGTCGTCTACAACAACTCCGACCAGTCTACCACTACCTGCTGTATACTGCATACTACACATCCCACCAGTCCACCACTGCCTGCTGTACGCTGGCTACAACTAACACAAACACCCTAGCTGCCACTGCTACTAGCCAGTCCTATACAAACACAATACATGATCTCCAAAAGTGAATTATTTTTAATTATTTTGGGACATCAGTCCTGCTTCAACTCCCAAAAATTTATAATTTTTGCAATGCTTGGAAAGAGCCTTTGCCTCTTTTTCACTTGCCAGACTCAAAACCTGTTAGAACTCTCAAAAAGGGAGACATTTGTTAGTTTTTTTTTCAATTTTATCAAAAATTTACAAAAGCAAGTTCTTCACTGCTTTTAAACTACTTCAAAAATCCTGTTGCGACTTCCAAAAGGAAATCATTTCTGGAACACTTGGGAAAAGCCATTGCGTCCTCCGATACCGAAGTGTGCATTTAAACACCAACAGGCATCTTCCAACAACCAGGGATGCTTTATTCAGATTTATTTCAGTGTTATTAACTTAACAAAATCTGATAGTTTCCAAAAACTACTTGATTCCTAACTGACCCCAGCAGTGTTAAACTGGGCTTAAGAGCTCTTAGGCAGCATTATACAAGTGTTTTGAGGCTTTTTTCATTGCCGGTTTGCAGTGATCCTGTTCAACCAGAACTGAACATTTCTCGAAAGTTTGGCAAGCCAGGCAAATCCCACTTTTAAATGTTCGGTCATTGCTAGTTATGATTATTTGACATAACTAAAAAATGCTTTGACTGCTGTGAGTTTTCCTAATCATCTGAAAAGCAACTCCCCAGACCTGAGATCCAAATCCTTCTCTAAAACACATAAAAAATAGACGACAAAAATTATTGTAAAAGTAATGATAAAGATGTTGTCAATTAAATACCCTACAAAGTCATATAACTGTGACTCTAAGCCAGACCATACAATAACAATGTCATCTATATACTTCAAATATAGCTTAATATACTGGATGTAGGGGGAATGCATTGCATACACTTTCTTGGCGTCAAAATATGCTAAATACAAAGTAGCAAAAGTTGAGGCAACAGGCATACCCATTGCCATCCCCAATTTCTGTCTGTATCATCTCTGGTTAAAATGAAAGCATTACATTTCAGCACAAAGGTAACTAATTCACACAGGAAATCCGCTAATGTATCCCCAAGTAGAATCTCAACACCTGCACACTTGCATCCTGGGTCAATACCCTCAACAGGTCCCTTTGAGGACCAAGCCCATTTTGACCTTAACCCCTTAAGGACCAAGGACGTACCGGTACGTCCTGAGTCCTTTCCCTATCTATAACACGGAGCTATGACAGGGCCCGTGGCTAAAAACGGTGCCGCGCGCTATTAACCCATTAGATGCGGCGTTCAAAGTTGAACCCTGCATCTAAAGTGAAAGTAAATCACTGCCGGTTAGCTCGGGGGCTGTTTGGGATCGCGGTGAAATTGCGGCGTCCCGAACAGCTGTAGGACACGAGAAGGGTCTCCTACCTTGCCTCCTGGTGTCCGATCGCCGTATGACTGCTCAGTGCCTGAGATCCAGGCATGAGCAGTCAAGCGGCAGAATCATTGATCACTGGTTTCCTATGAGAAACCAGTGATCAATGTAAAAGATCAGTGTGTGCAGTGTTATAGGTCCCTATGGGATAACAATGATCAATGTAAAAGATTAGTGTGTGCAGTGTTATAGGTGCCTATGGGAGCTATAACATTGCAAAAAAAAAGTTAAAAAAAAGTGAATAAAGATCATTTAACACCTCCCCTAATAAAGGTTTGAATCACCCCCCTTTTCCCATTTAAAAAAAACTGTGTAAATAAAAATAAAAATATTTGGTATCGCTGCGTGTGGAAATGTCCGAATTATAAAAATATAAAATTCCAAAGTCCAAAATTGTGTATTTTTGGTCACTTTTTATATCATGAAAAAAAGAATAAAAAGCGATCAACAAGTCCGATCAATACAAAAATGGTACCACTAAAACGTTCAGATCACGGTGCAAAAAATGAGCCCTCACACCGACCCATACGCAGTAAAATAAAGAAGTTATAGGGGTCACAAGATGACAATTTTAAACATATAAACTTTCCTGCATGTAGTTATGATATTTTTAAGAAGTACGACATAATCAAACCTATATAAGTAGGGGATCATTTTAATTGTATGGACCTACAGAATAA
Source organism: Hyla sarda (assembly GCF_029499605.1). Classification (NCBI taxonomy): domain Eukaryota; kingdom Metazoa; phylum Chordata; class Amphibia; order Anura; family Hylidae; genus Hyla; species Hyla sarda. The sequence goes on from NC_079192.1 coordinate 7,196,511, forward strand.
AGGGAGTGTGTCATTTTTACCGAAAAATGTACTACGTAGAAACGGAAGCCCCCAAAAGTTACAAAACTGCTTTTTTTTCAATTTTGTCTCACAATGATTTTTTTTTCCATTTCGCCATAGATTCTCCATAGATTTCTGGATAAAATAACTGATGTAATTACAAAGTAGAATTGGTGGCACAAAAAATAAGCCATCATATGGATTTTTAGGTGCCAAATTGAAAGAGTTATGATTTTTTAAAGGTGATGAGGAAAAAATGAAAGTGCAAAAACGGAAAAACCCAGGGTTCTTAAGGGGTTAAGGACCAGGCAATTTTTTTCATATTTGCATTTTCTTTTTTTCTCCTTTCCTTTTAAAATCCATAGTTCTTTTTTTCCCCCCTACATACCCATATGAGGGCGTGCTTTTTGCACGAATAATTGTACTTTGTAATGACATCTGTTATTTTACCATAAAGTGTACAATGCAACGATGATCTAAAGTTTTTATCGGTACAATTTTTCTTTTGATGGGATTTTTTGTTTGCTTCTTATAAAAAAAAAAATTCCAGTATATGATGTGATTTAAAATCAGTATTTTTGGTGTATGGTATTTTTTTTACGTTAACACCATTTACCAAAAACAGTTAAAACTAAAATGGTACCGATCAGATCAGGGAGCAAAAAATTAGCCCTCATACTTCCGAATTGGCTGTGTCCTTAAGGTCAAAATGGGCTGTGTCTGTAAGTGGTTAATAGTTTGGACATTAATATTATGGTGATTTTTTTTTCAGTTTTTCTGTCACATTTGAAAATAAGGGGGATTTGATTTATTTTTTATTAGGGGAGGGGGTTTTATATAATTTTTGGAACATTTTTAAATTTTTATTTTACACTTTTTAATTTCCTAAAGGGGACTTTTATATGCAATCATTAGATTGCATGTACTGTATAATGCTTTGCCTATGGCATAGCATTATACAGTGTGATCAGCGACCCACGGCTGTAGCCTGGCTAAGCCAGGCTTCATCATTGAATGGGCCATCAGGCAGCTAGAGGCAGGTTAGGGGACCCTCCTCCGCTGTTTTAGCTCATGGAACCCCCGCAATCACATCGCAGGAGTTCCGTAAGCTCCCCAGAGCTGCTGGCATCTTTTACTTTGGACGCCATTATCGGCATCGATCACGGCATCTAAAGGGTTAAAAGCATAAGCAGAGAGTGTGAAGCTACTGATAGTAGCCAACACTCACTGCTCTGAAGCGAGCTTAGCTCCTGCACTCGCTTCAAAGTGGCTTAAGGATCCAGGGAGTACAAGTATGCCCTTGGTCCTTAAGTATCAGGACGCAAGGGCTTACCTCTATGCCCTTGGTCCTCAACAGATTAAAGGTATGAAGGCTCTCCATTGAGGATGTTTTCTATTTCTACTTATTTATTTTTTATTTTTTACCATAAAACAGAAAATGGTATCATTGGAATTCTATTGACCCATTCAATAAATTTATCGTGTCAGATTTATCATAATGTGAACTCCCCTAAAAATTATTTCACCACTAAATTGCGCAATTCCATTTTTTTTTTTCATTTTGCCCTACATATATTTTTTTCTGGCTCTGTAATACATTATACTTTGAGGGCCTATGGGGGACTCCACTGGCCAGCATTGCGGACATTTAGTTCCTAACGCTGTGTGAGCGCTGCGGGGGTCGGCCATGCTCCCACGTGACATCACCATGCACCCTCCTATAGACTTGCATTGAGGGGCATGGCATGACATCAAGAGGGGGGCGTGGTCGACCCCTACAGCGCACACACAGCGTTCGGAACTAATCCAGATAATAAAAGCGGCACTGCAAAGTTGGAAAGACTATTTCTGGGCAACAGAGAGCCTCAATAGGGGTGTAGGACACTTTGCCTTGCTGTCACACGCATAGGGTGTGTGCTGGGTTAGTGAAATAATACTGTTATTCAGTATGACATGCAGATTCTTTTGAAAATGTCCTTCATGTCATGAGAATGTAGTGACAAGAGTTACCTGCCATTCTTGATTTCTTACCTGACTTTATGGATCAAAATGATTTGTTTAAATTATATTAAATTTTATTTCAAAATTTACAAGTCACTTTTCATAAATTATAAAAAGTCTTTAAACAATATCTGCAAACTACAAGGTGATCAGATAAGTGCTAAACATTGTTACATGATGTGCATTACAGACAGAGCTGTAGCTTGCTTTTTTTGCTCCATCTGGGACAGGACATCATGGAACCTGTAACACAAACATATTAGTATTAGGCTCATACTTGTCCTCCCCTGTTCCCTACAAATGACTCCAGCCTTCCCACAACGCACAAAGGGGACATTTATCAAAACCTGGGCAGAGGAAAAATTGCCCAGCTGCCCATAGCAACCAATCAGCTTGCTTCTTTTATTTTTAACAAGGCCTTTGCAAAATGAAATAAGAAATCTGATTGGTTACTATGGGCAACTGGACAACTTTTCCTTTGCACAGGTTTTGATAAATCTCCCCCAATGCCTCCAGCCCCCCTCACAAGCACACACAATGCCTCCTGCATTACCCCACACAGTTACAGAGGGGTTTACATGGGAGACAGGGCTTAAGAGGGGTATACATGGGTGACAGAGGGGCATAAAGGGGTGACAAAGGGGTGTAGAAGGGTGACAGAGGTGTACGTGCTAACTGTGGGGTGTACAGGGGTGACAGAGTGGTTTAGAGGGGGTGACAGAAGGGTGTAGAGGGGTGACAGAAGGGTGTACGGGATAAGAGAGTGGTATACAGGGGCGACAGAGAGGTGTAGAGGAGTGAAAGAAGGGCGGGGGTGCACTACCTGAAGCTGAGTAGGCCTCTGTCAGTGCTGCCCCTGCTCCTTCCCTCCATCCACATCATTCTGCTGAGGGACCAAGGAGAATCCAGTGTCCAGAGAGGGAGGATACACGAGGATTGGAGCTGCAGCATCACCCGTCTCGGCACTGACTTCCCTCCCACCTGGCCTGCACGCTTGTGACTCACAGGTGCGCAGGCCTGGGCAGGAAAATCAAAAATTTTAGCCCCATATTTCTCACCAGAGTGTCCTGGCACCCCGGTTGGGAATCAATGCCTCAGTGTAATGTGTGCTGGATCCCCCTTGTGCTCCCTTGCAAAAGCGCACCTGATGTGATCGCCTCCCTAACCTCATCAGAGCTACAGCCCTGATTACAGAACATACAAGTGCAAAAAATACAAACTTCAAAAAACATTAAAATCTGTGATAAAAGTTCTATAAAAAAAAAAGAGGTAGTATTATATGTGACAAGGTCATCAAGGGAGGATTTAAAAGGGGGGCAGTTTAAGTTGTAGAAATTTCTGAAACAGTCCGTTCCATAAACCCAAGTGAGGAAAACTCTGAGGACAATGCGCTCCAGTATGCGTTAAACAGTATTTGTGTACAACACCAGCAGGTGTATACTTTTGGCTGGCCTTTCATAGTATCTAGGCCCTTAAGACTTTAACAGGAACAAAATATTACACTACTTAGATGTAGGTATGTGGTATGCACTTATAAGGGGAGGACAATGCGCTCCACTACGCTTAAAAAAGTATTTGTGTACAACACCAGCAGTACACACCAGTGCTGCAGCACACAGGCTCTGTGTACTACATCCAGAATTTTCACTCAATCTCACTCCCTTCCCTATCAGTGCCTCTAGGCAGGATTTGTGCTTTAGCTGAATCGCTGCTGTTCTGTCTGACACTGTGCAACACACTGCTCTCTGTCCCTCTCTGTAATAGAACGCTGTATTGACTGGGAGATGAATCGCTGCAATAAGAACGCTTTTCTATGCAACTACACTGCTCTCTGTGCCTCTGTGCAACAGAAAGCTGATGGGACTAGGAGGTGAAAAGAAAAGCTGGAAAAAAGCTTTTCTGTGCAACACACAGCACTGTATGTCCCTATCTCTCTCTCTCTGAAATGCTGAAGTGACTGGCCGCAATATGGCTGCCGATTATGATTCATGGTGATACTGCTTACCCTTTTTCCCGCCTTCCCAGGATTCCTTGCCCCATGTCCTCACATGTACATCCGCCATTTTAGATGCTCTGGAACCTGGACCGCACTAAATGGAGTTTAATGAAGCAATTTGCGTGATCGAATCGTGCCGATATTCACATTCATTACGAATCAAAGTTTTTCTGAAATTCGCAATGAATTCGGATTTGTCAGATTCAATTCGCTCCTCCTTAGCTGAAACTTTGCACCTTGTACCTTGATGGGGGAAAAACAACATCAATTTTTTTCTTGTTTTGAGTGCCGCTTTTAGTATCTGGATTTGTGATGTACGGTTTGGAGTCTGAACCTGAACAGCAGAGCACTCACCTGTGACTTAAAGCATATCTGTTATAGTGCAAAAAAAATAAAATAAATTATATGCTACTTAGTACCTAATTCTGATTGTGTGCATATAATTTTTATATGTCTAGGACCTATATATCTAGAGAAAAATAATTTATCTGCTGCTGAGTTACTTTTTCATCTTGCTGGCTGAAGGGGGCGTGTCTATCTGTCTCCCTCACAGTAATGATCATCTGCTTGAATTCTCAGAGCGAGCCTGGACAGTCAGCCAATCATCCCTCTCTACTCTGTAACCCTATCCTTTCTGGGTGTATGTACATTCCTAGACATGTATGAGTATGTGCAGAGCACTGCACCATTGTCAGTAGTACAGAGTAGGGTGCAATGCTCTGCACATACACCCACCTGTTTACAAATGGGGGTAAGCACACATTGCTATACACATGGGGGTATGTGCAGACTGCCGAGCATTGCACCCCAGTTTCTGTAGAAGACTCAAGGGTGCAATGCTCTGCAGTCTGCACATACCCCCCCCCCCCGTGTGTGTATGTAAATTCTGATACAGGTGGGGGTATGAGCAGACTGCAAAGCATTGCACCCAAGGGTCTGTGGAAGACACTAGGGTGCAATGTTCTGTAGTGCACTTAGCCCCATGTGCAGAGTCCTGGCTGGGAGGATTGCTAAGATGCAGACACTTACAAGCCAGAGACGAGGCCGCAGCAAGAGCAGTGCAGGTACAGTCACGATCCTCCTGGGCAGGCTATCGGGGTTCCACAAAATGGCAAGGGGGGGCGGCAATGGCAGGATGAGGAGGCATAGGAGGGGCACGATCCCAATGCAGCCCTCTAGTACAGAGCTATATGCTGCAGCAGCACAAGGGACAGACAGCACAGAGCTCGGCTGCAGACTCCTCCGCTCCTAATAGCGTGCAAGGTAAGGCCTTGCTCACTGCTCTGCAGGGGCTGAATTACTATGAAACTAACCTTGGTGTGTGTTCCAGAGGCAGCGGGGGAGGGGGGAAGGTTTAGGCAAAAACTCCAGTAGGGCCCGTGAGTGTTTTCCGCACTGCCTGTGCGTGCGCGCTCCCTGTGCTCATTCACGGGCAGTGTGTGCCTACGCACAGACTCTACCTGATACTGCAGGTATTGACTATACTGGATATTGGCATGCTTTACGGCCAGTATCCAGGATGCAGAAAAATCTAGACTATGTATATATATATATACACCAAATTAGAAATGTTGCGGCACTCCAAAAAGTATGGTGAAAAAAGAGTTTATTGACCTGACATCAGAAGCGACGTTTCAGCTGCCCGATTGCAGCCTTTCTCAAGCTCCATGGCGGAGATCGCACCAGTATATTGAAAAAAAAGAGAATTACGATGGATCCATACCCTTAACTCCCTGCGGCCCAACGGGTTGAATTTTGAATTTGTGGTTACGCCAGGGATACTAAATGTGTCATAATCACCATTATGAGGTTTCTGTACTATTAACTGCCAGTTACAACCATATGTGATACCTATTGATTTGAGACAATATGTAATATTTATTCTCTTGTGGAGCTTGAGAAAGGCTGCAATCGGGCAGCTGAAACGTCGCTTCTGATGTCAGGTCAATAAACTCTTTTTTCACCATACTTTTTGGAGTGCCGCAACATTTCTAATTTGGTGTGAATTTTTGTACATCCCTTCACCTGGGGTGTTTTTTCTGCTGGCACCCACTGCTCTACACAATTTGGTTGAGCTGCTCCATTGTTTCTATTTTTTGGACTATATATATATATATATATATATATATATATATATCGTTTAACTTTTTTTTTTCTATTATGGTACTTCTATTAAACAAACAAGCTTTTTTTTAAGAAAATAACTATTTTTGAAATTTCCCTACTTTGACCCCTATAGCTTTTGTATTTTTACATATAATGGGATGTATGAGGGCTTGTAGTTTTGTTTTTACCAGTCTTGTTTTAATTTGACTTTTCTTTAATTTTACTGGATTGTAAGGTGACCAAAATGTAGCAATTTTGGTATTGTTTTGGATTTACATAATTAACCCTACTGAATCAATAATGTAATATTTTAAGAGCTCAAACAATTCTACATGTGGTGATACCAAATTATTATTATTCTTATTATTTTATTTTTTCTATTTGAAAAAAATTGAAAAAGTGAGTGATTTGAAGTTTTAATAGTGGAAGGGGACACATCTTTGGGACACATTGCCTGATGATTGGTGCACCAGGATGTACAGAACGTACTGTCCTGCCTAAGCTGTGAAGTAAGCGAAGGAGCTGTGCTCTCTTCATAGACCGTGTGTTCTGGCTCCTGCAACCCTGATGCCCACCATTAACCCTTCAGATGTTGGGATCAATAATGTGTCCTCAAGGCCAAAATTGGCTGTGTCCTTAAAATGTATATTAAAATCAAAACACCTTGATTCATTACCCTTATCAACCTTTTTTTTTTTTTTCCTCTGGTGTTGCCCTAAAGCAGTCCTTGTATTTTGGCTGTAAGAAGAAATGTATTCCTCTCTAGCATGTTCTTACTGCAGAAGAAAGGGTTCTCACACACTAGCCAGAAAAGTTTCTGCTTCTGTCTGGGAAACCACATACATGCCAGCAATAGTGATGAGCGGCAGGGGCCATATTTAAATTTGCAACATTTTGCAAATATATGGACGAATATTCGTCCTACGTTCACGAAATTTGCATATTCACTATATTTGTTCTCTTTTTTTATGTGAAAATTCGTAATGAAATTAGCATAGTGCACATGCGCAATTACATCTTTCACCTAAAAGATGTCCAGTCTGGAAGTGCCGATATTTGCATAAATATTTGCTTAAATTCTCCGAAAAAAACAAATATTCGTCATTACGAATATACATATAAATCACTATATTCAAAATATTAGCAAAATTGTGAAGTGGCGATATTCGCGGTAAAAATTAGTCTTTTGAATATCTGCGCTCATCACTAGTCAGCAATTGGCAGCAAGTCAAGGCTGTACATAGCAGTGGTGGCTTCCTGTGTAGGGTGGATGGACTATTTTTTCCAAAAAACACAGTGTGCCGACTCGGAGATTCTGTTACAGTAATATGGGGGTTACATAATGCATCCCAAGTTATTATATGTAAGCATGGCTTTGGCCGAAGGAAACAGTTTCAAAAGTTCTGACTGAACCTGCATTTTTTGGGTTTGGTTTGCTCAACACTGTATAGAAAGGGTTAAAAAAGCTGAAATTACTTTGGACAACTGTTCTTTTAGTTCTCTTAATCAAAGTTTAACTTTTTCTTGTTCTTATTTTTATTATTTCTGCAATTCTTGGTTTGGATATTTTTGCAATCAAGCCAGTAATTGTATTATCATTTTTCTATTTCTCAATTGATTTAAACTAAGGGGACTCGTGAGACAGTGGTAAATACCATATTTTTCGCCCTATAGGACGCACTGGCGTATAAGACGCACCCTATTTTTAGGTAAAAAATCGAAAAAATGTAAAATGTTGAACCCAATAGTGGTCTTCAACCTGCGGACCTCCAGATGTTGCAAAACTACAACTCTCAGCATGCCCGGACAGCCGTTGGCTGTCCGGGCATGCTGGGAATTGTAGTTTTGCAACATCTGGAGGTCCGCAGATTGAAGACCACTGCATAGGAGGTAATACTCACGTGTCCCCGCCGCTCCGGACCCGTCACCGCTGCCCTAGATGTCGCTCAATCGCTGTCGCCGTGTTCCCGTCGCTCTGCTGCCGGCCGGGTATCCTCGCTCTCCGTCGCCGTCATCACGTCGTTACGCACGCCGACGCACGTACCCGACGACGTGATGACGAGGAAGGAGAGCGCCGGCCATACAGGGGATACCCTGAACGGAGAAGACACCGAGGAGGCAGGTAAGGTCCCTCCCGGTGTCCTGTAAGCACTAACCCAGCTATTCAGTCGGGCTGTTTGGGACCGCCGTGGTGAAATCGCGGCAGTCCCGAACAGCCCGACTGAACAGCCGGGTTAGTGTCACTTTCCCTTCAGACAGCTTTGATCGCCGTGTCTGAAGGGTTAATACAGGGCAACACCGCGATCGGTGATGTCCTGTATTAGACGCGGGTCCCGGCCGTTGATGGCCGCAGGGACCGCCGCGATAGGGGTGTATTCGCCGTATGAGACGCACCGACTTTTCCCCCCCAGTTTTGGGGAAGAAAAAGTGCGTCTTCTACGGCGAAAAATACGGTAATCTCCTAAGACTCGTCCTGTCTGGCTCCTTTCCTTTATTTAGTATATAAATATCTAGTCCTGATCTCATTTTGCTCTGTATTCCTGTGTCTGACGACTGCACAACACGTCTGTGATGTCTTCAAATGAATATCAAGGACAAAGATATATTTGATGTAAGTTTTATAGGCTTAAACTCTATGTAAAAGCCATAAAGCAGTCTGTAATAGATTCCTCTCACAATCCTTGGAATATATTTATATATATATTTATATATATGGATTTTAGGATTTTCTGCCATTTTCCTCTCAAGCTCTATCAAGTTTAATGGAGATCATTGAAATTTTCAGGTCTTCTCAACCATGTTCCATTGGATTCGGGTTCTGGCTGGACCACTCAAGGACATTCAGAGTTGTTCCTAAGCCGATCCTTTATTATTTTGGTTGTGTGATTAGGTTTATTGTCTTGTTGGAAGTTGAACCTTCAGCCCAGATTGAGGTCCAGAGTACTCTGGATCAGCTTTTCCAAATCTCTCTGTACTTCGCTCCAGTTTATTTTTTCTTTAGCCCTGACAGTGTCCCTCTCCCAGCTGCTGAAAAACACTTTTACAGCATGATTATGATCAGACCAGAGAATCTTGTTTTCAACAGTCTAAGAGTCCTTTATTGCATATTCCAGGTGGCTTTCATGTGTATTATACTGAGGAGAGGCTTCTTTCTTGATACTATTCCATAAAGCCCAAATTTGTGGAGCTCAGCCAGTGTGACCATTGGGTTGTTGGTCACCTTTCTTACCGAGGCCCTTCTCCCCAATTACTTTGTTTTGTGGGGTGGCAGCTTTAGGAAGAGTCCAGATTTTTCCAAGTTCTTCTATTTCAGTATTATGTAGACAGCTGTGCTCTTGGGAACTTTTAGTGCAGTAGTCAGAACTGGGGCTCAATGCAAACCTGTCTCTGAGCTCTACAGTCTGTGTTGTTCGAAATTCTGTCCAATTACCTGACTTTACCACTGGTGACTATAATCATGGTGCTGAAACATCAAGAGAAATGGAAAACCCTAATAAATACATTTCCAGTATCAGAGCAAAGTGACCAAATACCTGCAAAGTTTTAGTCCTTTTTTTTATGAATTTGCAAAACATTTTAAAATTCTATTTTCACATCCTCATTATGGGATATTGAGTGCAGAGTGATGAGTAAAAATTGCAACATAGTAACATATGAAAAAAGTAAAAGGGTCCAAAAACTTTCCAAATGCATTGTATACTGTATCATATGTATATGACAGTACATAACTTCCTGTTAATGAAAAATACTCAGGTATTTATTATGGCATACCTAGGATGAGTCCTAACAAACACTGTGACTAGACAGCCTTGGGGGCCTTAAAGGGGTACTCAGGTGGATTTTTTTTTTTACTTTAAATCAAATGGTGCCAGAAAGTTAAACAGATTTGTAAATGACTTCTGTTTAATAATCTTAATCCTTCCAGTACTTATCAGCTGCTCTATTCTCCACAGGAAGTTCTTTTCTTTTTAAATTTATTTTCTATCCCCATAGCAAATCTATCCTGCTCAGGACAGTTCCTGAAATGGACAGAGGTGTCAGCAGACAGCACTGCAGTCAGACAGAAAAGTAATTCAAAAAGCAAACAACTTCCTTTAAAGCATACATCAGCTGATAAGTTCTGGAAGGATTACGATTTTTAAATGGAAGTAATTTACAAATCTGTTTAACTTGCTGGCAACATTTGGTTTAATAAAAATGTTTTCTAGCAGAGTACCCCTTTAAAAATTGCTGGGGCTTACAAGTACTATACAAAAAAAAAGCTTCTTCCATTGTTTGCCCTGCGATTAACCAGTGTTTTCTGCTCTTGGTGCAGGAGTACAGCTGTCAATCAAAGCCAAACCCCTGCTGCTGATCCGGAACAGCTGTTGTGCCATCATGGTAATCAATGATGTACCTATATGACAATCTGAGGCAACTGCTACCCACTGATGATGTATGTATATGTCATTTTCCAGGAAGGGGGTTATTAATCCTTTCGGTTATGAAACATGTGACTGTCTTTGGTTTATTACAGCATAACTCCTCTTTATTAGAAACGCAGAAGGACAACTTGACTGAAGTCTCTGAGTTTTTCCTCTTAGGATTTCAAACAAGCCAAGATATAAGAATTTCTCTGTTCTTTTTTCTCCTTGTTGTTTACTGTGGGACAATATGTGGGAATCTCCTGATCATCACCCTGGTGTCCACCAGCAAGAACCTCCACACCCCAATGTACTTCTTCATCTCACATCTGTCCATCAGTTACATATTGATAATCACTGATATTGTCCCCAAGATGCTCAAAATCCTTTTGAATAATGGGGGGGGGGGCATGAGTTTAATTGGTTGTATCACTCAGTTGTATCTGTTCTGTGCTTCTGAGTCATCTGAATGTTTTCTCCTCTCTGTGATGTCTTATGACAGATATGTGGCCATCTGTAATCCTCTCCGTTACTCTAACATGACAAGTGTACATTGTAGGACACTGTCTATACTATGTTGGGTTCTTGGATTTTCCATTGTTTTGATTTACATTATCAAAATAGCAAAGCTAAACTTCTGTGGGCCAAATATCATTGACCATTTATTCTGTGACATAAATCCCTTATTAGAAGTTTTCTGTTCTGACACCTTTATTATTCACATGGTGATTTATATTTTGGGTGTACCAATTGTGATAATCCCAACCATCATCATTGTATTGTCTTATACTTATATTGTTTCAGCAATTCTAAGGATCCCATCCAATACTGGTAGACAGAAAGCCTTCTCCACCTGTAGCTCCCACCTCATTGTGGTCTCCATATTCTATGGGACATTGTTCGGTGTTTTTATATTGTCCCAACAAAAGGCCGAACACTGACCATGAGTAAAATCCTCTCCCTCCTATATACTGTGTTTACTCCTCTGGTCAACCCCATTATATACAGTCTGAGGAATAAAGACATAAGAGAAGCCATACAGAAATGTCATAAGTGGGTGATCTGGTAAATTATTAGTCAGAAGGTCTTCACTGGTGTTAAATGTTGAGATTGTCCTAAACAATTTTAACATTATAGAAATATATGTGGGAACCAAAATAATTTAATTACTGTCTATAACCAGAATAAGGAGACCATAGAATTAATACTGTGTTCATATATATAGAGAAAAACAATAAAAATAAACTTTTTTTAAAGGGGTTCTCCGGTGCTTACACATCTTATCCCCTATCCAAAGGATAGGGGATAAGATGCCTGATCGTGGGAGTCCCGCAGCTGGGGACGCCCGTGATCAAGCACGCGGCACCCCGTTTGTAATCAGTCCCCGGAGCGTGTTCGCTCCGGGTCTGATTACGGGCGACTACAGGGCCGGCGGCGTGTGACGTCACCCCTCCGCTCCCATGTGACGTCACGCTCCGCCCCTCAATGCAAGCCTACGGGAGGGGGTGGGATAGCTATCATGCCCCCTCCCGTAGGCTTACATTGAGGGTCGAAGCGTGACATCACACGGGGGCGGGGGCGTGACGTCACATGCCTTTGGCCCTGTAGTCGCCCGTAATCAGAACACGCTCAGGGGACTGATTACAAACGGGGTGCCGCGTGCATGATCACGGGCGCCCCCAGCTGCGGGACTCCCACGATCAGGCATCTTATGCTCTATCCTTTGGATAGGGGATAAGATGTGTAAGCACCGGAGAACCCCTTTAATATGTTGGAAGAAATAAAATGTGATCTTTGCGTTTTTATGGTATTTGTGTGTAATAGTAATTTCCACTGAAGTCTGTTTAGTATACACAGTGCACATCTCATTTTTTGTTGCCTTCCTCTATTTTAAACCTGTGCAATCCTTCTGGTATCAATAAGGTTAATCACATAGTCATCAGGCTGCATCATTTAATAATATATATCTTTGCTAAAAACACGGGAGGAATTTGGGGCCTGGCAAAAAATTAGCAAATTGGGCCCAAAGTGACAACATTTGAAGTGGCCACCATTATTTTCCTGCACAGCCTTAAGCCTCTTGGACATGGAGTTCACCAGATCTTCACAGGTTGTCACTCGAGTATTTTTAAAATTTCCCCACTTTTCTCCTATACCTTTTTTTATTTTTCCATGTAAAGGGATGTATGAGAGCTTGTAGTTTTGATACGTACATGTTTTGTTTTAATGGGACTTTATAAACACTTTTTATGATATTTTTCTGGAATGTGATGTGACCAAAAATCAGCAATTTTGGACTTAAATATTGTTTTGTATCTCTGTAATTAACCCTACAGGATCAACAATGTTAAATTTTACAGCTCAAACAATTCTACATGTGGTGATTCCAAATTATTATTATTTTATTTTTTATGTTTGAAAAAAAATGGAAAAAGTCAGGGATTTGAAGTTTTATCAGTGGAAGGGCTTTAAAAATATATATATATTTTAACCTCTTTGAGACACATCTGTATACCCCGGCTGCTTGGTATTTGGTGCACCAGGATGTACACATATGTCCTGAGTCCCACCCCAGCTATGAAGCAAGCTCAGGAGCTTTGCTCTTTTCATAGACCGCCGGCCCCAGCTCCTATAACGCTGATGCCCACCATTAACTTTTGTGAACAATACTGTGTCCTCAAGTCCAAAATGGTCTGTCCTTAAGGGGTTAAAAAATATATAGATTAAACTTAAAACACCTCGATTCATTACCCTCATATTTTTTTTTCCCTCTGGTGTTGTCCTAAAGCAGTCCTTGTATTTTTCCTGTAAGAAAAAAGTTATTCCTCTCTAGCATCTATCCAGCATAAAAAGAAAGATGACGTAGCACTCACCACTATTAGATAGTCACATACCGGCCCCTCACGACCTGGCATACGGAGCTGCCACCGTGGCACGTTCACTCTCGGCTCCCTTGAGCCAGTGACACAACAAATACACACTGTGTTTAGGTCCCCGTGCCTTCCCTGCACACATGACCTCGGCTGTGACAGTAAAGAGGTACGCTGCTTCCACACTCACTTTCACTCACACCTATCACAATAGGCCCTAAAAATTAGTTACAAACACCCCAAAACCAGTCTACACGCCCACACACAAATACGCTGCCACCATCTATCAGTAGGCCGATAGAACGCCTCCAATCATGCACAGATTCTCACACTATGCACTTTATGACACCAAAACTATGGTAACGGCACGAGCCACACATACACTTATACATCTATATAAGGCTATAGGGCTATAGGTTCATTAGAGCATACAAGGCTACGCATTAAAGTTATGGCTTTAATGTACATAAAAGGTACAGTACTTAGTTACAAAAATGGATAAAGAAATAGACATACAAAATGTGCAAAACAGTTATATAAAATAAAAGGGGATAAAAATCAGAAAAGTTCCATACTTAACGTTGTGGAGTAAAGTCCTAATCCGTCCTGGGGCCAAGGAAGAAAATAAAGGCACAAGTCCATTCAGAATGGGCCCCAAACTTGTAACAACTAGATGGGGTGGGCCCACCACTTTTATGGATGCAGCAGGGAGTTGGGTTAGAAGGGAGGTCTCCAGGTTCTTCTTAGATCAGCCCACATCATCCCGCCTCCCAACTTCCTCTCAAACGCAGATTGATAGTTCATAAATCATAACTCCCATCATACACAACCGACGTGACATAGATGGCAGTACCCTTATTGATATGGTGACATTATAACGCACATTTTGATAGGATCCATGAAGGGGTTATACATAGTTATAGGATACATACAGCTTAGGGATACATACAGCTTAATCTATGGGTACAATGGGGTCATGTTTGGGTTCTAAGCAAAGCCTAATATTCGGGCATCATGATTCTGGGGGATATATAACTATGGCTACTAAGGGGAGCCCTGAAAACATATTTCTAAAACTGGGACATATTTCACTATATGTAAGATATAAACCATTTGTTCACGTTGGCACCAACTGGCAGGATATGCGCGATTACCCCAATCAGCAAACAAGCTGTCTTGAGGCTCCTCACAGCTAGGTGTCAAGGGATATGTAAAGTAACCACCAACAGAATACAAAACAGTACAGGGGGTATACAGATAAAGGAAAATAATCAGAGGACCAGAGGATATATCCATTTCAAACAGGGTCCCAGACAGCCAGGAGCCAGAGATTATCCACCATATATTCACTACAGATATCTTCTGTCTTCACAATGACACAAAGACGCTGCAGTACAGTGCAGGGAGGGAAGACATGTGCAGGGGGAGCTGAGATGACAGAACTATTTCACGTCACATGATGCTTCTTCCGACCTCATTAGGAAAGAGGTGCTGTGTGATTAAATAGGCTGTATGCTAAGATGGTGCCCTGAAACTACAAGAAGTGTGAACAACTACCTACACCAATACATCTCGCACATAAAAACATAAACCCATGTGAAGAGAGAGAGAGAGAGAGAGAGAGAGAGAGAGAGAGAGAGGGAGGGAGAGAGAGAGAGAGAGAGAGAGAGAGAGAGAGAGAGAGAGAGAGAGAGAGAGAGAGAGAGAGAGAGAGAGAGAGAGAGAGAGAGACACGTACTGGGGCGTATTACTCTACAAAAAAGGGAAATATATATGCACTCCACTGCTGTACGTGTTTTCTGTTTCAAGCATATAGTGGCCTATTAGTGTAAAAGTAGGGATATATATACACATGGAGAAATGTAAGAGTTAAACAGGCACTGCTGTGTTTTGAGTAAAATAAGCCAGTTGATTTTATCCTGTTATTCTGGAATACTGCTGAAGTATACTATTGGGGGTGCTAACTTCTACAGGTAAATAAATGCAATTCCATAAAATGGCAAACGGGACACTAAAACTTGGGAGTGTTAGATAAAATTTCAAAATCTTAAATTTCAATTTCAAAATCTTAAATTTCAATGGTCTCCTCATGCCTCTGCCAACTCCAGGTATTGCCATTCAGAGACTATATGGTCTCCTCATGCTGCCACTTACTCTAGGCAGTCACTCAACCACTATCTGGTCTCCTCATTCTGATGCCACCTCCAGGCTCTGTCCTTGTGCCGCCATGTGACATGTGACTTTTAAATTTGGTCCTTTGTACCCACACACGGCGACCCGGGACACTAAAACTTGGGAATGTTAGCTAAAATTTCAATTTAATTTTTTTTTATTTCAAAATCTTTAATTTCAATGGTCTCCTCATGCTTCTGCCAACTCCAGGCTGTGCCATTCAGACACCATATGGTCTCCTTATTCTTCAGCCACCTCAGGGCTCTGCCGTTCAGACACTATATGGTCTTCTCATGCTTCAGCCAACTCCAGGCTGTGCGATTCAGACACTATATGATCTCCTCATGCTTCAGCCTACTCCAGGCTGTGCCATTCAGACACTACATGGTCTCCTCATGCTTTGACCACCTTCAGGCTGTGTCATTCAACCAATATATGATTTACTGATGCTGCTGAGCCTGGAACATTACCTACAAATATTTTATGGTAGCACTAGCCAACATAATTCTTCAATTTCAATTTTAAAATTCATCTTTTAATCTTAGGGATTGTGAAGCCCTAGCGTCTACTCATGCTGCTGGCAACTCAGGGCTGTGTCATTCAGACACTATATGATCTCCTTATGCTTCAGCCAACTCCAGGCTGTGCCATTCAGACACTGTATGGTCTCCTCATACTGATGCCACCTACAGGCTCTGTCATTGTACTGCCATTTGATTCCTTGTTCAATTTGGTCCTTTGTACCGATGCATCGGGCTCCGGGACATTAAAACTTGGAATGTTAGCTAAAATTTAAATTTCAAAATCTTAAATTTCAATAGTCTCCTTGTGCTTCTGCCAACTTCAGGCTTTGCCATTCAGAGATTATATGGTCTCCTCATGCTGCCACATACTGTAGGCAGTCACTCAGCCACTATATTGTCTCCTCATTCTGTTGCCACCTCCAGGCTTTGTCATTGTGCCGCAGTGTGACTCCTCATTAAATGTGGCTCTTTTTACCCACATGCTGGGGCCCGGGACACTAAAACTTGGGAGTGTTAGCTAAAATTTGAATTTCAATTTTTTTTATTTCAAAATTTTAAATTCCGATGGTCTCCTCATGCTTCTGCCACCTCAAGGCTGTGTCATTCAGACACCATATGGTC
Organism: Hyla sarda; assembly: GCF_029499605.1. Lineage (NCBI taxonomy): Eukaryota > Metazoa > Chordata > Amphibia > Anura > Hylidae > Hyla > Hyla sarda. Next base: position 7,213,204 of record NC_079192.1, read on the forward strand.
TCCTCATGCTTCAGCCAACTCCAGGTTGTGCCATTCAGCAACTATATGATCTCCTCATGCTTCAGCCACCTCCAGGCTGTGCCATTCAGACACTATATGGTCTCCTCAGGCTTTCACCACCTCCAGGCTGTGTCATTCAGCCAATATATAGTTTACTGATGCTGCTGAGCCTGGGAAATTACCTTCAAATATTTTATGGTAGCACTAGCTAACATTATTCTTAAAGGGGTACTCCGGCACTAAGACATCTTATCCCCTCCCATAGGCTTGCATTGAGAGGGCAAAGCGTGATGTCACATGGGGCGGAGCCGTGACGTCACTATGCTTCGTCCCTGTGATCGCCAGTAATCAGACCCGGAGCGAGCATGCTCCGGGGGCTGATTCTAACGGGGTGCGGCGTGGAAGATCACGGGGGTCCCCAGCGGTAGGACCCCTGCGATCAGGCATCTTATCTCCTATTCTTTGGATAGGGGATAAGATGTCTTAGCGTCGGAGTACCCCTTTAAATTTCTATTTTAAAGTTCATCTTTTAATCTTATTGATTGTGAAGCCCTAGTGTCTACTCATGCTGCCGTCTGCTCCAGGCTGCGTCATTCAGCAACCATATGGTTTAGTGATGCTACTGGGCCTGGGACATTACCTTAAATTTCAATTCCAGGCTGTCATTCTGCCAGATTATGGTCTCCTCATGCTGCTGCCATCTCTAGGCTCTGTCATTGTGCCGCCATGTGACTTGTTAGATTGGGTTTTGTAGTCATACAGTATTAGTTCAAAGTAAACACTGGGACATTAAACTTTGGAATCTGATAAAAATTTTAAATGTAAATTTAAAAAAATGTATGTAATCTTTTCAAGACTGAGGCCCTATGGTCGTCGACCTCATAATACCTGTGGAATTATCACAAGAATCCAATGAAACATCTTGGAGCAATAACAATGAACCATAACTGATTAAATAAAACATTCATACTTTCATAGTCAGGGGGCACTGAGAGGCAGGGGCTGGAACAGGTGGTATCTCCTGGAGGAGGACCGCCAGCTCGATGCTCACCAGAATGGGTACTCAAAATTTTTTAATAAATTCTAATTAATTTAAATATAAATTACATTAAAAAAAATCTTTTTATTCTCTTCAATTTTGACACCATATGGTCTCCCTGCAGCCACATTGACACTCTGCAGCAGTGATTCTAATAGCAATTGTCACGATTCCGGCTGGCAGGAAGTGGATCCTCTGTGTCAGCGAGGGATTGGCGTGGACCGTGCTAGTGGACCGGTTCTAAGAGGCTACTGGTTTTCACCAGAGCCCGCCGCAAAGCGGGATGGTCTTGCTGCGGCAGTAGCAACCAGGTCGTATCCACTAGCAACGGCTCTACCTCGCTGACTGCTGAGAAGGCGTGGGACAGAAGGACTAGGCAGAGGCAAGGTCAGACGTAGCAGAAGGTCGGGGGCAGGCGGCAAGGTTCGTAGTCAGGAAGGGTAGCAGAAGATCAGGTACACAGGCTTTGGACAACACTAAACGCTTTCACTGGCACAAGGCAACAAGATCCGGCAAGGGAGTGCAAGGGAGGAGACTAGATATATCCAGGGAACAGGTGGGAACCAATTAAGCTAATTGGGCCAGGCACCAATCATTGGTGCACTGGCCCTTTAAGTCTCAGAGAGCTGGCGCGCGCGCGCCCTAGAGAGCGGAGCCGCGCGCGCCAGCACAAGACAGCAGGGGACCGGGACGGGTAAGTGACCTGGGATGCGATTCGCGAGCGGGCGCGTCCCGCTGTGCGAATCGCATCCCCAACGGCCATGACAGTGCGGCGCTCCCGGTCAGCGGGACCGACCGGAGCGCTGCAGGGAGAAAGACGCCGTGAGCGCTCCGGGGAGGAGCGGGGACCCGGAGCGCTAGGCGTAACAGCAATGCCTGTAATCTGCATGTCATACTGAATAATAGTATTATTTCACTACTCCAGCACACTCCCTATGCGTGTTAGAACAAAGCAAACTGTTCTACACCCCTATTGAGGCTCTCTGCAGGCCAGAAATAGCCATTTTTAATACAGATTTGCCGCAAATAAATTTGACCAGAAACTAATTTTTTTGGAAAATTCGGAGAATCGGCCTAATCAAATTTTTCAAAAGTTCGCTCATCTCTACCCACTATATTGGTGTCATACAGCTGGTGAACAAATCTTAAGCTATTGTGTAATTTGTAAATTTGGTATTGGTAAACTAAGGAGTTGAATGGGTGAGTCGTGTGGGAAAGTTGATTTGGTAGTGCCTGCTGAATAATGAAGAGCAGACCAGCATATGAGACCAGCTATAGCTAAAGGAGTGAGACCGTGAGGGATCATGAGGTTCCAAGAATACAGGAACAAAAGGGACCGAAGGGAAGTTTTCCTGCAGTAGTGATGTTCTAATTGTAGCCATGGAATTTTGAGGTCAGGAGTCCTAAATGCTTGTAGTTGAGAGGACAAGGTAGCTTTGTGTTATTTGTTAAGATCGGGCACTCCTAATCCACCTCTATCTCTATTTGTGGTAAGTAGTTTGAAAGATACTCTCCGTCTTGCATTTTTCCAGATGAAGGCTGAGCTCTTTAAAGAAAGAAACTGGTAAATCGATAGGTAACATTCAGTATAGGTATTATAATTTTGGTAGCACCAACATCTTGAAAGAGGCAATTTGCCCTAACCAGGACACCTCTAGTTTCCCTAAAGCTTCCAACTTTTTCTGATATTCAGCAAGAAATGGTAAATAATTCAATGAGTATAGTTTAGAATGAGAAGAGGGGATCTAAATACCTAAATATGTGACACTAGTGTCCTGCCAATCTAGAGGATAGTGAGTCTTAAGAATATTAATTACTTGTTTGTCTAAATGTATGGGCAAAATTTGTGACTTGGTGGTGTTCAATTTGTAATAAGATACTCTACTGAACTGATCTAATACTCTCAGGGCACCAGACGGGGACTGCTCAGGATTGGTCAGCGTTAAGAGAACATTGTCTGCACATAAAGAGACAAGATGTCTCACTTTTACTTCCTTAATATCTTCCTGAGATCTCAAAGACTCAGCCTGGGGTTCTATGTATAGTATAAAATTGAGAAGGTAAAGTAGGGAACCCTGGCGGGTGCCATTGGATAAATCGATAGGTAACATTCAGTATAGGTATTATAATTTTGGTAGCACCAACATCTTGAAAGAGGCAATTCGCCCTAACCAGGACACCTCTAGTTTCCCTAAAGCTTCCAACTTTCTCTGATATTCAGCAAGAAATGGTAAATAATTCAATGAGTATAGTTTAGAATAAGAAGAGGGGATCTAAATATGTGACGCTAGTGTCCTGCCAATCTAGAGGATAGTGAGTCTTAAAAATATTAATTACTTGTTTGTCTAAATGTATGGGCAAAATTTGTGACTTGGTGGTGTTCAATTTGTAATAAGATACTCTACTAAACTGATCTAATACTCTCAGGGCACCAGACGGGGACTGCTCAGGATTGGTCAGCGTTAAGAGAACATTGTCTGCACATAAAGAGACAAGATGTCTCACTTTTACTTCCTTAATATCTTCCTGAGATCTCAAAGACTCAGCCTGGGGTTCTATGCATAGTATAAAATTGAGAGGAGGAAGTAGGGAGCCTTGGCGGGTGCCGTTGGATATTGAGAACCTTGAAGACAATGTGCCATTAGTTAACAACCTCGCAGCTGGAGCAGAATACAAGGCTTCAACTGCCTTTAGAATTGTACCATCAAATCCCATTCTGCGGAGTACCGAGAAGGTGAAGGACCAATGAATGTGGTCTCGGCATCTAAAGATGCAATACAGACAGAATCCCCTTGGATTCTAAGTGATGAAGGAGATTCACTACCCTCCTTGTGTTTTCAAATGCGTGATGGTTACGTTTAAAACCCACTTGATCAGAAGCTACAAGGCTCGTCATCAAGGGTGCCAGCCTATTGGCTAGAAGCTTGGCATATGGGCCTAAAATTACTGGGCCTATCTGGAGGTTTTCCTGGCTTTGGTAACATGACAATGAGGTCCTCTTGATTTTCTCTGGGAAAAGTTCCAAGTTGCATTCCCTCAGCAAAAAAGCTCCGCAAGTGGGGAGATAAAATGGGGAGAAGGTGCGATAGTAACCGGCAATAAGGCCATCTGCTTTACCAATAGGGAGACCTTTAATAGCTGCATTCACTTCAGCTAAGGTGAATGGTGCATTGAGGGGGCTTAGTTGGGAAAGGATTAATCTAGGCAGAGAAACACTCTCTAAAAAGGAGTTAATGTCTTTGTCTGACGGTTGAACAGTGAAAGGGTCAGTAGATAAATTGTACAGGGAACTATAATATGCCATAAAGCCGTTAGCAATTTCTTGTGGATGGAATAGTTTGTGTGACTTGGAATGGGGCCATAGGAAGGGGATTTTAGATTTGGTATGTTTTGCCTTAAGTCTAGAAGCCAAGAGTGTACCTGCTTTGTTATCAAATGCAGTGAATTGGGACTTCAGTTTAAGAAGATGTCTAGCATAATCATCATGATCGGTTATCCATTGCTTCATTCATCAATGAATTTGAAGGAAGTTGAGGTTGTGAAGATGAAAATCTAGTGGAATGACCAGAATAGGGAAATTAGTAGAAGTCTGTTAATTTCTTTGGTCTGGAAGAGTTTTTGTTACGTCTTTTGGAAGTCATCTTGAAGCTGTGAAGTTTATCACAAGAGCACACAGCAGTTGCAAATTATGATAAAGAAGCCAGTTATTTCACAATAAATGAAGGTACAAGCTAGCAATATATTTGTAGATAAGTAGTATAGCATAGGAAAAGTCTCTCAGGTAGAAATAAATAGCAAGTAGGCAATATGTCCGACAATACTAAATTGTGAGAGCTGGCTGATGGAAACAGTTTTTGAAAAAGGTTGTCAGGAATTCTGGATCCCTACACACACTGTATGATTTGAATGTAGACCAGAGAGGTATTTATTCTTAAAATGGTCGCTGGTCGTCTTAAATGAGAAGTGCAGGTATTTATGCCCAAGTTGACAACTACCACTGCAAAAGTAATGCCCAGTAAGTAGTATTGCTGTCAAGAATCAGTGTGCAGAGAGCAGTGATGCTGTGTATTAAGCACTATATAATGCTGATGAGAGCAGAGGGCGTCCTTGTATTAGACCCAGCTAATAAGATGGCTGCTAATAAGGGCTTTCAAATAAGTGTGTCACAATGTAATAGCAGTAAAGATGTAGAGGAGCATATTCAAATGACTCACGGCAGTAGCTCCACAGAATCAAAGGGCAGCAGGTCCCGTAAGGAAGCAGGTCTTCAGCTAACCTCAGTGAAGAGGTATAAGGCAGTCAAGCTGCAAGTGGAGTCGGAGGTAAAGTTGTTATCTGTAACGTACCTCAGATGCTTTGATGTAATTAAGCGCTACACAGATCCTGGAGTCCGGTATTGCACTTTACGTGCCGTGGTGGAGACCCTGGGATGGACAAGGCAGTTGTCTGTAAGATGGCACCTGCATCAGGAGACAAGAATAACTCCTCAGACGCTGGGATGAGAGGCTGGAAAGCTCGTCCGAGAGTGCTCCGTGTATCTTTTCTCCTCGTCAGCAGGCCACATCTGCCGACCCTGAGATTCTATTACAGTAATAACATAATGCATCCCCAGCTTATTATATGTAAGCATTGTAAGCAAACAGGCCAATAATCGCCTTTGCACCAAAGCAAACATTTTCTGCAATTCTGACTGAACCTGTGTTCTGGGTTTTGTTTGCTCTACACTGTATAGAAGGGGTTAAAAAAGGTGAAATTGCTTTAGACAAGTGTTCTTTTAGTTCTCTTAATCAAAGTTTAACTTTTTCTTGATCTTATATTTATTATTACTGCAATTCTTTGGTTTGGATGTTTTTGCAATCAAGCCAATAATTGTATTGTTGTTTTTCTATTTCTCAAATGACTTAATCTAAGGAGACTCGTGAGACAGTGGTAAATAATCTCCTAAGACTCGTCCTGTCTGGCTCCTTTGCTTTATTTAGTATATAAATATCTAGTCCTCATCTCATTTTACTCTGTATTCCTGTGTCTGACGACTGCACAACACGTCTGTGATGTTGGATTAAACTCCAATATCTGCAGAATTTGTTTATCAAATATTTGAAACTCCAAAAAATTCTCCAAATGAACATCAAGGACAAAGAGATATTTGATGTAAGTTTTATGGGCTTAAACTCTATGTAATAAGACCTAAAGCTGTATGTAGTAGATTCCTCCCACAATCTTTGGAATATATTTATATATATGTATTTTAGGATTTTCTGCCATTCTCCTCTCAAGCTCTATCAAGTTTAATGGAGATCATCAATAGAAGACATTTTCAGGTCTCTTCAAAGATGTTCCAATGGATTCAGGTTCTGGCTGGACCACTCAAGGACATTCACACATTTGTCCCTAAGCCGCTCCTTTAATGTTTTGGTTGTGTGCTTAGTTTCATTGTCTTCTTGAAAGGTGACCCTTTGGATCATACTGAAGTCCAAAGTACTCTGGATCAGCAATTCCAAATCTCTCTGTACTTAAAAAAAAAAATGTCTTCCACCCTGACAGTGTCCCTCTCCCAGCTACTGAAAAACACTCTTAATGCATGGCTATGATCAGACCAGAGAATTTTGTTTCCAACAGTCTAAGTCCTTTATTTGTAACCTCTAGGTGGCCGTCATGTGTATTATACTGAGCAGAGTAGGGATCGACCGATTATCGGTATGGCCGATATTATCGGCCGATAATCACGATTTGGGCATTATCGGTATCGGCAATTATCTTGCCGATAAGCCGATAATGCCCCGCCCCCCGCACCGCCCCCACCGCACCGCGACCGCCACCCCCTCGACCCGCCTCACCGCACCTCCGACGCACCGCACCCCCGACCCACCGCACCGCGTCGCACCCCCCACCGTGATGCTAGGCGGTATAATAAAAAAATGTAACTTACCCGTAATGGGGGTAATCCATCCTTCCTTCCTGTAGTGTCCGGGGGCGTTCCGGGTGGAGGGTGGTCCGGTCCGGGCTGTCCTTCTTCTCCCACGGTCTTCTTCTCCACTCCGGGCAGGTTCCGGCCTAGGACGCCGCTACACCGTGACGTCAGGTGTGTCGCTGCGCACGGGCGTCACTGCGCAGCAGCGTCTATGCAGCGTACTAGGCCGGAGCCTGCCCGGAGTGGAGAAGATGACTGCCGGAGAAGAAGGACAGCCCGGACCGGACCACCCTCCACCCGGAACGCCCCCGGACACTACATGAATAATGGATGGATGGCCCGGACCACACTGACAGGTAGGGGAGAGAAGCGGGTGGCGGCGGCGGCCTATGGCCCCGCAAAAGCCACTGCAGATCATTGATTTAAAGCGCCTTCTTTAAATCAATGATCTGCAGCGGTGTCGCAGGGGGTTAAATAGCCGATAACTTATACCGGAATATCGGTATAAGTTATCGGCTATCGGCCCTAACCTCCACCGATTATCGGTATCGGCCCTAAAAAAACGATATCGGTCGATCCCTAGAGGAGAGGTTTCTTTCTTGATACTATTCCATAAAGCCCAAATTTGTGGAGCTCAGCCAGAGTGACCATTGGTTTGTTGGTCACCATTCTTACTGAGGCCCTCCTCCCCAATTACTTAGTTTTGTGATGTGGCAGCTTTAGGAGGAGTCCAGATTTTTCCAAAGTTCTTCTATTTCAGTATTATGTAGACAGCTGTGCTCATGGGAACTTTTAATGCAGTAGTCAGAACTGTGGCTTAACACATACCTGTCTCTGAGCTCTACAGTCAGTTCTTTCCACAACCTAATTTATTTATTTTTTTGCCCTAATATGCATTGTCAGCTGTGACACCTTATATAGACAGGGCTGTGTTGTTCGAAATTCTGTCTAATTAGCTGAATTTACCACTGGTGACTGTAATAATCATGGTGCTGAAACATCAAGAGAAATGGAAGACCCAAAGAAATACATTTCCGGTTTCATAGCAAAATGACCAAATACCTGCAAAGTTTTTTTTCTTTGTAATGAATTTGCAAAAAAATTTCAAATTCTATTTTCACATGCTCATTATGGGGTATTGAGTGCGGAGTGATTGGGAAAAGTAGATTTTAATTTTAGTTGTAAAATTACATAGTAAAATGTGAAAAAAGTGAAAGTGTCCAAAAACTTTCTGAATGCATTGTATACTGCATATGTATATGAGAGTACATAACTTCCTGTTAATATTGAATATACAGGTATTTATTATGGTACATCTAGGATGAGCCCTAACAAACTATCTGACTAGAAAGCCTTGGGGACCTTAATAATTGCTGGGGCTCACAAGTACTATACAAAAGAAGCTCCTTCCATTGTTTGCCCTGTGATCAACATTTATAACAGTGTTTATGGGGTTACACAACCAGAATCAGTGTTTTCTACTTTTAGTGCAGGAGTACAGCTGTCAATTACTTGTGGCTGATCCGGAACAGCTGTTGTGCTGACACGATCAGCAAAGATGTAACTATATGATGGCAATCTAAGGCAAATACTACCCACTGATGATGTAACATGTCGTTTTGCAGGAAGGGGGTTATTAATTATTTAGCCCTTGTAGATCTTTATTTATTTTACTGTTTTTGGTTTATTACAGCATGACTCCTCTTTGTTATATACGCAGAAGGACAACCTGACTGAAGTCTCTGAGTTTTTCCTCTTAGGATTTCAAACAAGCCAAGATATAAGAATTTCTCTGTTCTTTTTTCTCCTTGTTGTTTACTGTGGGACAATATGTGGTAACCTCCTGATCATCACCCTGGTGTCCACCAGCAAGAACCTCCACACCCCAATGTACTTCTTCATCTCACAATTGTCCACGAGTGACATCTTGTTATCCACAGATATTGTCCCCAACTTGTTCCACATCCTACTGAATAATGGGGAGACCATGACTTTTATTGGTTGTATCACTCAGTTGTATCTGTTCTGTGCCACTGAGTCATATGAATGTTTTCTCCTCTCTGTGATGTCTTATGACAGATATGTGGCCATCTGTAATCCTCTCCATTACTCCTCTATCATGATAAGTGGACATTGTAGGACACTGTCTATACTATGTTGGCTTCTTGGATTTTTCATTGTTTTGACTTACATTATCAAAACAGCAAAGCTAAACTTCTGTGGGCCAAATATCATTGACCATTTATTCTGTGACATTATTCCTTTATTAGAACTTTCCTGTTCAGACACCTTTATTATTCACTTGGTGCTTTATATTATGGGTGTACTAATTGTGATAATCCCAACCATCATCATTGTCCTGTCTTATACGTATATAGTTTTAGCAATCCTAAGGATCTCATCCAATACTGGTAGACAGAAAGCCTTCTCCACCTGTAGCTCCCACCTCATTGTGGTCTCCATATTCTTCTGGACTATGTTCGGTGTTTATGTTGTCCCAACAAAAGGCCGAACACTGACCATGAGTAAAATTATCTCCCTTCTATATACTGTATTAACTCCTCTGGTCAACCCTATTATATACAGTCTGAGGAATAAAGACATTAGTAAAGCCGTACAGAAATGTCATAAGCAGGTGATCTGGTAAATTATAAATCAAAAGGTCTTCACTGGTGTTGAATGTTGAGCATTTTTTTAAATAGTCCACAACAATGGTAACATTATTGAAATATACAGAAAGCAGGTATCCCGGCTCAATCCCTGGTCTGGATGCTGGGCGCGGAGTGGGTGTGGACCTCACCCGGAATAATCACACAAAAAAGAGAAGAACTCCAGCTCAGCTCAGGAAGATACGGCTTTATTCACATCCACGAGGCAACAGGTACAGGGAGGAAGTGACGCGTTTCGGCCAGGTGCTGGCCTTAGTCGTACTATGACTAAGGCCAGCACCTGGCCGAAACGTGTCACTTCCTCGCTGTACCTGTTGCCTCATAGATGTGAATAAAGCCGTATTTTCCTGAGCTGAGCTGGAGTTCTTCTCTTTTTTTTGTGATTATGGAAATATATCTGGAAGCCAAAATCATTTATTTACTGTCTGGTAACCAGAAAAAAAAAAAAAAGTAGTCTTTTGGAAGTCATCTTGAAGCTGTGAAGTTTATCACAAGAGCACACAGCAGTTGCAAATTATGATAAAGAAGCCAGTTATTTTCACAATAAATGAAGGTACAAGCTAGCAATATATTTGTAGATAAGTAGTATAGCATAGGAAAAGTCTCTCAGGTAGAAATAAATAGCAAGTAGGCAATATGTCCGACAATACTAAATTGTGAGAGCTGGCTGATGGAAACAGTTTTTGAAAAAGGTTGTCAGGAATTCTGGATCCCTACACACTGTATGATTTGAATGTAGACCAGAGAGGTATTTATTCTTAAAATGGTCGCTGGTCGTCTTAAATGAGAAGTGCAGGTATTTATGCCCAAGTTGACAACTACCACTGCAAAAGTAATGTCCAGTAACAGAGTATTGCTGTCAAGAATCAGTGTGCAGAGAGCAGTGATGCTGTGTATTAAGCACTATATAATGCTGATGAGAGCAGAGGGCGTCCTTGTATTAGACCCAGCTAATAAGATGGCTGCTAATAAGGGCTTTCAAATAAGTGTGTCACAATGTAATAGCAGTAAAGATGTAGAGGAGCATATTCAAATGACTCACGGCAGTAGCTCCACAGAATCAAAGGGCAGCAGGTCCCGTAAGGAAGCAGGTCTTCAGCTAACCTCAGTGAAGAGGTATAAGGCAGTCAAGCTGCAAGTGGAGTCAGAGGTAAAGTTGTTATCTGTAACGTACCTCAGATGCTTTGATGTAATTAAGCGCTACACAGATCCTGGAGTCCGGTATTGCGCATTTACGTGCCGTGGTGGAGACCCTGGGATGAACAAGGCAGTTGTCTGTAAGATGGCGCCTGTATCAGGAGACAAGAATAACTCCTCAGACGCTGGAATGAGAGGCTGGAAAGCTCGTCCGAGAGTGCTCCAGATATCTTTTCTCCTCGTCAGCAGGCCACATCTGCCGACCCTGAGATTCTATTACAGTAATAACATAATGCATCCCCAGCTTATTATATGTAAGCATTGTAAGCAAACAGGCCAATAATCGCCTTTGCACCAAAGCAAACATTTTCTACAATTCTGACTGAACCTGTGTTCTGGGTTTTGTTTGCTCTACACTGTATAGAAGGGGTTAAAAAAGGTGAAATTACTTTAGACAAGTGTTCTTTTAGTTCTCTTAATCAAAGTTTAACTTTTTCTTGATCTTATGTTTATTATTACTGCAATTCTTTGGTTTGGATGTTTTTGCAATCAAGCCAATAATTGTATTGTTGTTTTTCTATTTCTCAAATGACTTAATCTAATGGGACTCGTGAGACAGTGGTAAATAATCTCCTAAGACTCGTCCTGTCTGGCTCCTTTCCTTTATTTAGTATATAAATATCTAGTCCTCATCTCATTTTACTCTGTATTCCTGTGTCTGACGACTGCACAACACGTCTGTGATGTTGGGTTAAACTCCAATCTCTGCAGAATTTGTTTATCAAATATTTGAAACTCCCAAAAATTCTCCAAATGAACATCAAGGACAAAGAGATATTTGATGTAAGTTTTATGGGCTTAAACTCAATGTAATAAGACCTAAAGCTGTATGTAGTAGATTCCTCCCACAATCTTTGGAATATATTTATATATATGTATTTTAGGATTTTCTGCCATTCTCCTCTCAAGCTCTATCAAGTTTAATGGAGATCATCAATAGAAGACATTTTCAGGTCTCTTCAAAGATGTTCCAATGGATTCAGGTTCTGGCTGGACCACTCAAGGACATTCACACATTTGTCCCTAAGCCGCTCCTTTAATGTTTTGGTTGTGTGCTTAGTTTCATTGTCTTCTTGAAAGGTGACCCTTTGGATCATACTGAAGTCCAAAGTACTCTGGATCAGCAATTCCAAATCTCTCTGTACTTAAAAAAAAATGTCTTCAACCCTGACAGTGTCCCTCTCCCAGCTACTGAAAAACACTCTTAATGCATGGCTATGATCAGACCAGAGAATTTTGTTTCCAACAGTCTAAGTCCTTTATTTGTAACCTCTAGGTGGCCGTCATGTGTATTATACTGAGCAGAGTAGGGATCGACCGATTATCGGTATGGCCGATATTATCGGCCGATAATCACGATTTGGGCATTATCGGTATCGGCAATTATCTTGCCGATAAGCCGATAATGCCCCGCCCCCCGCACCGCCCCCACCGCACCGCGACCGCCACCCCCTCGACCCGCCTCACCGCACCTCCGACGCACCGCACCCCCGACCCACCGCACCGCGTCGCACCCCCCACCGTGATGCTAGGCGGTATAATAAAAAAATGTAACTTACCCGTAATGGGGGTAATCCATCCTTCCTTCCTGTAGTGTCCGGGGGCGTTCCGGGTGGAGGGTGGTCCGGTCCGGGCTGTCCTTCTTCTCCCACGGTCTTCTTCTCCACTCCGGGCAGGTTCCGGCCTAGGACGCCGCTACACCGTGACGTCAGGTGTGTCGCTGCGCACGGGCGTCACTGCGCAGCAGCGTCTATGCAGCGTACTAGGCCGGAGCCTGCCCGGAGTGGAGAAGATGACTGCCGGAGAAGAAGGACAGCCCGGACCGGACCACCCTCCACCCGGAACGCCCCCGGACACTACATGAATGATGGATGGATGGCCCGGACCACACTGACAGGTAGGGGAGAGAAGCGGGTGGCGGCGGCGGCCTATGGCCCCGCAAAAGCCACTGCAGATCATTGATTTAAAGCGCCTTCTTTAAATCAATGATCTGCAGCGGTGTCGCAGGGGGTTAAATAGCCGATAACTTATACCGGAATATCGGTATAAGTTATCGGCTATCGGCCCTAACCTCCACCGATTATCGGTATCGGCCCTAAAAAAACGATATCGGTCGATCCCTAGAGGAGAGGTTTCTTTCTTGATACTATTCCATAAAGCCCAAATTTGTGGAGCTCAGCCAGAGTGACCATTGGTTTGTTGGTCACCATTCTTACTGAGGCCCTCCTCCCCAATTACTTAGTTTTGTGATGTGGCAGCTTTAGGAGGAGTCCAGATTTTTCCAAAGTTCTTCTATTTCAGTATTATGTAGACAGCTGTGCTCATGGGAACTTTTAATGCAGTAGTCAGAACTGTGGCTTAACACATACCTGTCTCTGAGCTCTACAGTCAGTTCTTTCCACAACCTAATTTATTTATTTTTTTGCCCTAATATGCATTGTCAGCTGTGACACCTTATATAGACAGGGCTGTGTTGTTCGAAATTCTGTCTAATTAGCTGAATTTACCACTGGTGACTGTAATAATCATGGTGCTGAAACATCAAGAGAAATGGAAGACCCAAAGAAATACATTTCCGGTTTCATAGCAAAATGACCAAATACCTGCAAAGTTTTTTTTCTTTGTAATGAATTTGCAAAAAAATTTCAAATTCTATTTTCACATGCTCATTATGGGGTATTGAGTGCGGAGTGATTGGGAAAAGTAGATTTTAATTTTAGTTGTAAAATTACATAGTAAAATGTGAAAAAAGTGAAAGTGTCCAAAAACTTTCTGAATGCATTGTATACTGCATATGTATATGAGAGTACATAACTTCCTGTTAATATTGAATATACAGGTATTTATTATGGTACATCTAGGATGAGCCCTAACAAACTATCTGACTAGAAAGCCTTGGGGACCTTAATAATTGCTGGGGCTCACAAGTACTATACAAAAGAAGCTCCTTCCATTGTTTGCCCTGTGATCAACATTTATAACAGTGTTTATGGGGTTACACAACCAGAATCAGTGTTTTCTACTTTTAGTGCAGGAGTACAGCTGTCAATTACTTGTGGCTGATCCGGAACAGCTGTTGTGCTGACACGATCAGCAAAGATGTAACTATATGATGGCAATCTAAGGCAAATACTACCCACTGATGATGTAACATGTCGTTTTGCAGGAAGGGGGTTATTAATTATTTAGCCCTTGTAGATCTTTATTTATTTTACTGTTTTTGGTTTATTACAGCATGACTCCTCTTTGTTATATACGCAGAAGGACAACCTGACTGAAGTCTCTGAGTTTTTCCTCTTAGGATTTCAAACAAGCCAAGATATAAGAATTTCTCTGTTCTTTTTTCTCCTTGTTGTTTACTGTGGGACAATATGTGGTAACCTCCTGATCATCACCCTGGTGTCCACCAGCAAGAACCTCCACACCCCAATGTACTTCTTCATCTCACAATTGTCCACGAGTGACATCTTGTTATCCACAGATATTGTCCCCAACTTGTTCCACATCCTACTGAATAATGGGGAGACCATGACTTTTATTGGTTGTATCACTCAGTTGTATCTGTTCTGTGCCACTGAGTCATATGAATGTTTTCTCCTCGCTGTGATGTCTTATGACAGATATGTGGCCATCTGTAATCCTCTCCATTACTCCTCTATCATGATAAGTGGACATTGTAGGACACTGTCTATACTATGTTGGCTTCTTGGATTTTTCATTGTTTTGACTTACATTATCAAAACAGCAAAGCTAAACTTCTGTGGGCCAAATATCATTGACCATTTATTCTGTGACATTATTCCTTTATTAGAACTTTCCTGTTCAGACACCTTTATTATTCACTTGGTGCTTTATATTATGGGTGTACTAATTGTGATAATCCCAACCATCATCATTGTCCTGTCTTATACGTATATAGTTTTAGCAATCCTAAGGATCTCATCCAATACTGGTAGACAGAAAGCCTTCTCCACCTGTAGCTCCCACCTCATTGTGGTCTCCATATTCTTCTGGACTATGTTCGGTGTTTATGTTGTCCCAACAAAAGGCCGAACACTGACCATGAGTAAAATTATCTCCCTTCTATATACTGTATTAACTCCTCTGGTCAACCCTATTATATACAGTCTGAGGAATAAAGACATTAGTAAAGCCGTACAGAAATGTCATAAGCAGGTGATCTGGTAAATTATAAATCAAAAGGTCTTCACTGGTGTTGAATGTTGAGCATTTTTTTAAATAGTCCACAACAATGGTAACATTATTGAAATATACAGAAAGCAGGTATCCCGGCTCAATCCCTGGTCTGGATGCTGGGCGCGGAGTGGGTGTGGACCTCACCCGGAATAATCACACAAAAAAGAGAAGAACTCCAGCTCAGCTCAGGAAGATACGGCTTTATTCACATCCACGAGGCAACAGGTACAGGGAGGAAGTGACGCGTTTCGGCCAGGTGCTGGCCTTAGTCGTACTATGACTAAGGCCAGCACCTGGCCGAAACGTGTCACTTCCTCGCTGTACCTGTTGCCTCATAGATGTGAATAAAGCCGTATTTTCCTGAGCTGAGCTGGAGTTCTTCTCTTTTTTTTGTGATTATGGAAATATATCTGGAAGCCAAAATCATTTATTTACTGTCTGGTAACCAGAAAAAAAAAAAAAAAAAACATGGAATTAATACTGAGAAAATCTAAGAAAAACGCTGAAAAAAGGTTGCCAAAATGTTGGAAGAAATAAAATGTGATATTTGTGTTTGTATGGTAGTCGTGTGTAACAGTAATTTCCACTGATGTCTGTTTGATATACACAGTGCACATCTCATTTTTTGTTGTCTTCCTCTATTCTGAACTTGTGCAATCCTTCTGGTATGGGTAAGGTCAAATCACAAAGTTATCAGGCTTCATCATTAATGACTGAGATGATGTATATCTATTTCGAAAAGACATGGGTGGAATTTGTGGTCTGGCAATAAATGTCCAAATTGGGCCAAAGGTGTCAAAATTTGATGTGGCCACCATTATTTTCCTACAAAGTCTTAAGCCTCTTGGGCATGGAGTTCACTAGATCTTCACAGGATTTCCCTGGAGTCTTCTTCCACTCCTGCAGGACAACATCACAGAGTTGGTGGATGTTAAAGACCTTGTGCAAAATTGTGATGTGAATGTAGCCTTTTATCTTCTCTCTTTCCAACTCTCACCCTAATCAGAAGGCCTATAACAGCCTATATGGACCTCTCTTCATCTGTCATTTAATGATTATACTACCCAGTAATTATACATTTACGGATTCAAATTAACAATTGTAATCTTTATTCCAATAGGATCCAAAAACCAATCCCTGATTATACATCGGATCCCTTTGTTTTAGTTTTATAAATATTTTTTGTTAACACAAAAATAAGGCATTGGGTATGATAAGGTACATAAAAAAAGGGAAAGGATAAAAGAACAGAGGGGGAAGGGAAATATACAAAAAACACAGATGTAAAACAAGTGTCGGAGTAAGTGAGAAAGTCATAGAACATAATTCACATCAAATTCTCGACGGCAGAAATACTGTCAGATAATATCAGTTCTAATACAACAATTTCCTGAAAAGGCAAACCACTTCATACTAACAAATGCCATACTAGAACAGATAAGAAAAAACAAGTTTCATTGTTGTTATGCATCATCAGGGTCAGTAGGTCTGTATCAAGCATATATATTGGTTAAGAGAGTGCGGCTGCCCCAATGAGGCTGGAAAAGTTGAGGATGAAGAGAGGCTATAAAGGGCAGTAATACACTTGAAAAGTGTGTACTGTATCAATCATATAATGAGGAGGGGTTCCTGTAGTTTCTTTAATGATGGAAATAAAAGTGGTCGATCTTTGAGTCCGTACCAGGTATCGACTAGATTTATTTCCAAACTCATAAAACGTTTTCCCACATTCTTTGCGGTATCGTTTCATCCAAAAGAGATTTAATTTCCAAACGAACCTGTTTTAAGTCATTAAGTAAAGATTACTTATGCTTAGTTTCCAAATCGTGCTGAGTAGACATCAATGATTTTTTGGGGTGAGTAGAACATGTAATCCTTGTTTTGTGGGTGTAGAATTCGCCAAGCATCACACAGTTGCAAAGCATGTCATTTTTTGGAAAGTGCCAACAAGCCCCAACATGATAAAGCAAAGATTCCTAGGGAATTATCCATTAAAGGATGAAGAGGGGAATTGAGGTCTCCACAAAGAAAGATAGGGCCCTATGAGAATGAAGGAAATCTCTGTTTGGGGCGTAAATATTAGCAAATGTAAATAGTTTACCTGCAATTTCACAGTTAACAAATAAGTATCTAGCATTATCGTCTGAAAGAGTGTTAATAAGTATAGGAGAGAACAACTTATGAAAAGCTATGGATTACCCCTCTGCTGCGAGTTAGTGGGTTAGTATTATGAATCCATACTGTATCGTATCTATTAGTTAGAGTTGGTGCATGACCAGATTTGAAGGGGATTTCCTGTAGATTTAAAATGTGCACCCTCTGTTTATGAAAATAATCGATTTCTCTGGGACGATGAATGCTTGCACATTAAGGATGGACTATTTAAGATCAAATATTTTCATAATTAGTAAGAGAGACAACAATTGTCCAAGGTAAGGTACTGCTAGTGGATAGGAAAGGAACATATCTTAAATCTACAGGAAAGAGACTCCATGGGAAAGAACACCGAGTAAAATGTGAAAGACTCCACAAAACAAACAAAAACAGCAATCCTAACAAACTGATTGCAAGGGGACTAAACAACAAAGCCCTAGTTGCTAAAGGGCAAGCCAACAAGACGGGCATGCCAATAACTAGGTGGGGGGAATGGGGGGCAGCCAGAGATGGCAGCAATCCAATCTAAAACTAGTAAATTTACAAGGAGAGGAGGGGTAACAGCCTGAGCCTACTAAAATATATATCAAAGTTCCGTTTTCCCCATTATTTTGAGACATACAATATAGGGAGTAATATCACAAAGAAAATGAGTGTAAACTGAAGAAGGAATCTAGATTTGTTCAGTGCGTACAGAAAACAAACCCAGTGAAGAAACAGAAAAGAAAGGAATATGTATATATATATATATATATATATATATATATAAATATATATATATATATATATATAGAGAGAGAGAGAGAGAGAGAGAGAGAGAGAGAGAGAGAGAGAGAGAGAGAGAGAGAGAGAGAGAGAGAGAGAGAGAGAGAGGCGAAAAAGCAGCTGCAGCACACCAGAGTATCCAAAAATGAAAAATGTGTCTAATTCCAGCTAAAACATAAGACAACGTTTCTGTGGTCTCGCACCACCTTTCTCAAGTCAAAGTGCAAGTGAATAGCAGTTGTTTAACTAAGCATGAACATGTGATACAGACATTAATTAAATTACAGCATAATTAGTACAAATATAAAATCCAAAAGTTTTTCTCATTCATATCTCTCATTTCGTATAATTCGTGTAGATCCTGTTCACACTACTATTACTTCGACATGCACCTTTCACATTACTCACATACTCTTTTGCCTTACTTAACATGTCCCATTCTACCCACTCACAGCTTTGTGCCTGCGTGCAGACACATACACTCTTCCTAACATCTCCGGGTTCGGAAGTTCCGGTCACGTGCCCTGATGACGTCGTCCGCCCGACACGTGACCACACTCCGCGCCCAGCGCTCGCTTCCATTCATTTCTATGCAATATCATCTAGGGGAGGTCCCGTGTGCACGTTGATCCCGGTCACGTGACTAGAGGAGGTCATGTGAGAGTCGGGTGGCTGGGTCCCGTGACTTGTGGATCTACCCTGCTATTGGTTATTTGCTCTACCCTCCCACATACACGGAAGTATCACTTCTTCAATACATCACTAGCCCGGCATGGTGTGGGCTTTGTTTACCAACACAGGCTGGCCAGCCCTAACGCCATGGTTCTTCCCCGCCCTGTAAGTTAACTATACATTATTGTGCATATTCTGTTGATTTTAACAAGTTTGCACATTGTGGGGACACTTTATTCACCCCTGTAGCACATTGACACCTTGTAACATTGTAATGATATGTGTCACTTTGTATTATATTTTCTGGATTTCATATATTTGTACTAATTATGCTGTAATTGAATTGATGTCTGTATCACATGATCATGCTTATTTAAACAACTGCTATTCACTTGCACTTTGACTTGAGAAACGTTGTATTATGTTTTAGCTGGAATTAAACACATTTTGGATACTCTGGTGTGCTGCAGCAGTTTTTTTTTTTGCCTCCTAAAATTTTGGACCCTGGACCAGGGTCCCTGAGTTTGCCTGCACCCACAGACTTGCCTTCATTTGAGAGTGCTGCTTCAACCATTTTCTTTATATATATATATATATATATATATATATATATATATTAATATAACTATAGCTATGATAAGAGTTTCTACCCTTCTTTGCTGGACAGTAGCAACATACAGCCAACCTTTCACTGGTAAGACATGGATATGAGCTCATTGGGGTGCGAAAAAATAAAAATAAAAAGGGGAAGAACCCCACTGATCTGATTCTAAAACCTGGCAAAACATATGAGACTGTTGCTGTGAAATGACTGTTCCATCGGAGTGGATGAGCTGATCAATCTTTATACATATATACAACTTTCTATGTTATAACAATCATAACATTTATTGACAAATCACTGTTGTTACAAAAACTGTTGATACTAACTTTTTTTGTTATATACTTGTTTCTGAAGACTACTAATAAAGAAAGAATTTACAAAAAAATATAGAAATTCAATACGGGTTTAATTGTACGTTAGGTTTACTGCAAAGTGAAAAAAAAGCTGTAAAGAAACAAAACCTGTTTTTTTTCCCACTGCACACAAACAATACATTTTTTGTTTACTCAATATAACAACTAAATTCCAATTTGTTTTCCTTTTCACATACACAAAAAACTTTTATTTATTTGGTACTCAGTTCACGGCACTGTAAAATTAAGACTTTTTAAGTTTGTAAAATATAAAAGAAAATAGTGGGTCTGGGTATGTCATTGTCTAAATGAGAAAGGAAGTAGAGATACGCGAGCTTTTCAAAAATGTGGTTTTGCCGCTTATGCCGAACCTTAAAAAAAAGTTTGGTTCTTACAGAACTGGTTATGTCTGAATCTGATATTTCTTTATTTCTTTAACTTCTTTATGAAATTACCTGGGCCAGGTACACGTACTGAAACATTCTGCATCTGTTGGGAGAAGACACTGGAGACAGGATGATAACCAGGAAAACTTCAGGAGCGGCCAACAACAGAAAAAAATTAGTTTTCATTCAAGCTTTATAACATCTTTTAAACATTGTGTGTGTATTTTTTTAATACTTACTTTTGGCTGGGTAGTGAAAGTCGACTGATAGACAGCATCTGTTACTAAACCAGGGCTTAGTGTTAGCCAGTAAAACAATATAAGCGGTTCTGTAAATAGTTAGGTACTGGGAGGCTCAGACCTTCAAAAATGAAATAGGGCCATAGCACACAGTATCTGGCTGGTTATTGAAAATAAAAGGGAATCCACTTTTTTTGGTCCCTTAACCCCTTCCTGACCGATCGCATACATGAATGTGATGGGTCGGGTGGGCGGACATGTTGTGGCCCCACAAATCAGCAGTAGACATCTGCCAGAAATGACGGACATTGGAAATTGTTCAGATGCCTGTCATTTAACTGGTTAAATACCGAGATCTATACAGATTTAGGCATTAAAACATTCAGTGTCACCATTCACTGGGGTCTAGACGTGATTGCGGGGAGATGATGTGTTACTAGGGAAGCCTGGGGCTTTATCTCTGCTCCTCTGGCTTTCCAGACTTGGTGATTGCTAAAAGCTGGCAGCCATAGCATTAAATTGAAGTAAAAAATAAAAATAGTTATAAAAAATAACCTCTCCTTCTATAATAAAAATGTAAATCACCCTCCTTTTCCCATTTTTCTAATAAAGCACTGTAAGGGCAGGGTCACACAGGGGATTGAACCACAGCATATTTGACAAGAGAGACTGCATCTCCCGGCTGCAGCCATGTAGCTGTCCATCCATACATTTTTAGTGGTGGATTTCCCGCTGTACATGAGTGGACACTCAAAGCTACCTGGACACAGACGGGAGCTAGCTGTGCAGTATCTGTTGTGACTGCTGCTGTGGTTCCTCCCACGTGTGAGCCTGCCCTAAAAAAAATAAAAAATAAACCTATTTGGTATCTTTGCATGTGTAATTGTTCCAAAGGATAGGGGATAAGATGTCTGATCGTGGGGGGCCCGCTGTGTTGGACCCCCGCGATCCCCCCTGCAGCTGCCCAGTACCTCAGCATCCTGGAGCTAAGTTTTCTCCGAGGCTGATGACGGGCAGTGCAGAAGACGGGGCAATGTGATGTCCCCTTCCATAGACTTGCATCAAAGGGGTATTCCAGGAAAAAACTTTTTTTTTAAATATCAACTGGTTCCAGAAAGTTAAACAGATTTGTAAATTACTTCTATTAAAAAATCTTAATCCTTTCAGTACTTATGAGCTTCTGAAGTTAAGGTTGTTCTTTTCTGTCTAAGTAATCTCTGATGACACGTGTGTCAGGAAACGCCCAGTTTAGAAGCAAATTCCCATAGCAAACCTCTTCTAAACTGGGCGGTTTCCGAGACACGTGTCATCAGAGATTACTTAGACAGAATAAAACAACCTAAACTTCAGAAGCTCATAAGTACTGAAAGGATTAAGATTTTTTAATAGAGGTAATTTACAAATCTGGAGCAAAGTGGAAAAATTGTCAGCTCACCCGGCCACCGCACGGCAAAATGATCCTCCAAGGATATGAAGAAAGCAGGTAGATGCCAGCGATTAAGAAACTTCACCTTTATTGGAACCACGTAAAAATCATCGACATGGAGAGACTTCAATAAGATAAAAGTTTAAAATTCCAGGAATCAGCGCCAAGCATGACGCGTTTCAGGTCATGTGACCTTTCATCAGATGCATGGTGGGAAGCAGAGGGGTGAGGGAATAAATCCCAGCCTCCTAATGGAACAGGTGAGTACATTTTTTTTTTTTTTTACGAACCAGGGATTAACCCTATATGCTCCAAAAATAGAGGCCCCCATCTGCTAAACATAACAGGTACAAAGTCATAAATCATTAAAATACCTATAACCATAGTTACAAGATAAGTGCAAACAATGTGTATGAGACCTGTGTGTTTTAAGGAGACACAAAATGTATATTTAGAGGAAAAAGGTTGCCAAAGCACTGATAATTATAAATAAAACTACAGTAAATAATAATATATCTAGAGCATCAATGGCAGCCTAAAATTAGTTAATAATGAAGAATAACATCCAATTTTAAATTTAACCCATGTGGTTGAAACGTGCTCAAAGAGTAAATTCAAAAGATTTCCCTATTGCGTAATGATTTGATGCGGTTGCCACCTCTATCGTGTGAACAAACAATCTCAATACCTGAGAAAGAAAAATGGGCTACATTACCAACGTGAACATTTTTAAAGTGTTTAGAGACATTTGATGCGTTAGTGTAAGAACTGCTGCCAATAGCTCTGAGATGTTCCTGGATGCGTTTTTTCAAAGTTCTTTTAGTGCTGCCAATGTAGGATACATTGCAGCTCTTACAATCTATTTTATATATTACATGAGTAGATTCACAGTTATTAAATAGTTTGATGGGCACAGAATTCGAATCGGGAACTGAAATCGTAGAAGTCTTGGCAGCATGTGCACACACGACGCATCTAGGTAAACCGCATTTGAAAAATCCATTTAATTTAATTCATGAACAGGAACCAGCAGTGGAAACAGGGGGCAAAGCACTCGGAGATAAAAGATTGCCTAGATTAGGGGCCGGTCTACTCGAAACATTTATGCCATTTTTTAAATATTTATTAAGAATGGTGTCCTGACATAAGATAGGTAAGAATTTGTTAATAATAGATGTGATACTATTCAATTCTAAACTGTAAGTAGTAGTAAAAGTAGGCTTCGATAACGTGTTCGAAAATATTTGATTAGGTTTGGGTGCAAGAAGGCTGTCTCTAGATTTTTGTAAAACTTTCCGTTTGGCTCTGTTCAGGCACCAGGGCTGGTAACCCCTCTGACCCAAACGTTGGAAAATATTGTCCGATTCTATTTGAAAAGATTCGTCTGTGGAACAATTTCTTCGAGCACGAGTCAGTTCCCCCACCGGAACGGCCAATACCGTATGTTTGGGGTGACATGACTCTGCGCGCAGGATGGTGTTACCTGCAGTCGATTTTCTATATGTGGAAGTGTGAACACGCCCCTTTCTACTATCAAGTAAAATATCCAAAAATGGAGTGACGGATTTGTGCCATGTTGATGTAAAGAACAAATTATGAGGGTTATTGTCAACAAAACAGGTAGCACTGTGTTCAGAGGACGACCAAATTATGATGACATCGTCAACATATCTTCCGTACCAAACAATGTTGGAAAAGAAGGGGTTGATGTCAGAAAATATATATTGCATTTCCCACCAGTGGACAAATATGTTCGCCACCGAAGGGGAGGAATTAGCCCCCATTGAGGCACCCGTCCTCTGAACATAGTATTGGTCCTGGAACTTAACCCCTTAAGGACCAAGGACGTACCGCTATTAACCCTTTAGCCGCGCGCTCAGAGCTGAGCCGCGCGGCTAAAAGTGAAAGTGAAAGTTCCCGGCTAGCTCAGTCGGGCTGTTCGGGATAGCCGCGGCTAATCGCGGCATCCCGAACAGCTGACAGGACAGCGGGAGGGCCGCTACCTGCCTCCTCGCTGTCCGATCGCCGAATGACTGCTCAGTGCCTAAGATCCAGGCATGAGCAGTCATGCGGCAGAATCGTTGATCACTGGTTTCTTATGAGAAACCAGTGATCAACATAGAAGATCAGTGTGTGCAGTGTTATTGGTCCCTATGGGACCTATAACACTGCAAAAAAAAAAGTGAAAAAAAAAAAGTGAATAAAGATCATTTAACTCCTCCCCTATTAAAAGTTTGAATCACCCCCCTTTTCCAATAAAAAAACAAACACAGTGTAAATAAAAATAAAAATAAACATATGTGGTATCACCGCGTGCGGAAATGTCCGAATTATAAAAATATATCATTAATTAAACCGCTCGGTCAATGGCGTGCGCACAAAAAAATTCCAAAGTCCAAAATAGTGCATTTTTGGTCACTTTTTATATCATTTAAAAATGAATAAAAAGTGATCAATAAGTCCTATCAATGCAAAAATGGTACCGTTAAAAACTTCAGAACATGACGCAAAAAATGAGCCCTCATACCGCCCCATACACGGAAAAATAAAAAAGTTATAGGGGTCAGAAGATGACAATTTTAAACGTATTAATTTTCCTGCATGTAGTTATGATTTTTTCCAGAAGTCCGACAAAATCAAACCTATATAAGTAGGGTATCATTTTAATCGTATAGACCTACAGAATACAAATCAGGTGTCATTTTTACCGAAAAATGTACTACGTAGAAACGGAAGCCCCCAAAAGTTACAAAACAGAGGTTTTTTTCAATTTTGTCGCACAATGATTTTTTTTCCTGCTTCACCATAGATTTTTGGGCAAAATGACTGACGTCATTACAAAGTAGAATTGGTGGCGCAAAAAATAAGCCATCATATGGATTTTTAGGTGTAAATTTGAAAGAGTTATGATTTTTTAAAGGCAAGGAGCAAAAAACGAAAATGCAAAAACGGAAAAACCTCCGGTCCTTAAGGGGTTAAAGAAATTGTGGGTTAATATATAGTTAAAAGCATTGAGAACAAACTGGCACAAATCCTTACTGTAAGTAGAAAAATTGTAAATAATATCCGACACTGATCGAAGTGAAAGTGAGTGAGGCAGAGAAGAATACAGAGATTCGATGTCCATTGTAAGCCACGAATAAAAAGTATGCCATTCAATTTGATTCATTATCGAAAGTAAATGTTGGGAATCTTTAATGTGGCTGGGACACGTAGAGACTAGTGTTGAGCGGCATAGGCCATATTCGAATTCGCAAATATTCGCAAATATATGAACGAATATTCGTCATATATTCGCGAATATTCGCATATTCATAATATTCTCGTTTTATTTTATTTACACTAGTAGAGACAAGGGGTTGGAGAAGTGAGTCTACCCATTCGCAAAGGGGTTCATTGAGGGAACCAATTCCCGCCACTATGGGTCTCATAGGAGGCGGGAATTGGCCTTTGTGAATCTTCGGTAAAGAATTAAATATTGGTGTAATGGGATTGGAAACCCATATATAATCAAATTCTTTTTGTGACAGTACCCCTAAAGACAAACCATATCTGAGTAACGATTCCAGTTTGGAAGAGAACAAAGTGGTGGGATTGTATGTAATTGGTGTATATGTGACCTCATCACTTAAGATACGCTTATTGAGCATACAATAAAGATCTACATCCATACATATAACAGCCCCCCCTGTCAGCTGATCGAATAAGCCAATTATTGTTATCTCTCAAATCCTTTAGAGCAGTTCTTTCAGATTTTGATAAATTGTTAGCTCTGGGTCCTATACCGGAACGTTTAAGTTCTACTAACTCCTTCATGACCATGTCTTCAAAGGTGTCCATGTAAGGACTCCTAGAGCCAACGGGATAAAATTCAGGATTTTTAATTTTGAAGGACGGTGAGGTGGATACTGTGATCACATG
The DNA here is from genome assembly GCF_029499605.1 of Hyla sarda. Lineage (NCBI taxonomy): Eukaryota > Metazoa > Chordata > Amphibia > Anura > Hylidae > Hyla > Hyla sarda. The sequence continues at coordinate 7,238,737 of NC_079192.1, forward strand.
TCGCCGTGTCTCAAAATCCAATGACAATAAATCACAGAAAACATTCTGATCATGGAAGGAAGAAAAATTATTGTTAAGAGACACATGTGATGCCGTGAAAGCCTCACTAGACAATGAAGCTACATTAGGTTCAACAGAGTCCCCTATATCGAAATGTTTCTTTAAAGTTCTGACAAATTTGTTGATATCCAAGATGGTATTAACCTCTTAAAGACGCAGGGCGTATGGATACGCCCTGCATTCCGAGTCCTTAAGGACGCAGGGCTTAGCCATACGCCCGTGGGAATTCCGGTCCCCACCGCTAGCCGGTTGGGGACCGGAGCCGGATGCCTGCTGAAATCATTCAGCAGGCATCCCGGCATATCGCCCAGGCGGGTCATTGTGTCCCCCCATGTCAGCGATGGCCGCAGATCGCTGGACAATTCAGTCCAGCGATCTGCGGCGATTCTGGGTCAATCGGGTCTCCAGTGACCCGGAATTACTGGCTGATCGGGGCCGTCTCTGACGGCCCTGAACAGTCAGAGCCTGCAGGGGTGAGGTGGCACTGGTGCCACCTCAAGATCGCCCTGATTCGTCGGCCTGATTACCGGCCGACCAATCAGGGCACCTGCTGCGGGTGTCACTCCCGCACCCGCTCCGCCCCTCTTCCGGAGGACGTGAGCGGGTGCGGGAAGACGACCCCGGGTGCTGGGGACCCCGATCCCCGGCATCCATGTTGGGATCGGGGCTCCAGGAGCGGCGGCGGCGGCGAGGGACAGTCCTGTGACGGAGCAGCAACAGGAGGTGAGTGACAGCCTCCTGCTGTTGCTTAGCAACAGCTCCCAGCATGCAAAAAGGGCATGCTGGGAGCTGTAGTTATGCAACAGCAGGAGGTAGACCACCACAACTCCCAGCATTCCCTTATGGGCATGCTGGGACTTATGGTTTTGCAACAGCTGGAGGCACATTTTTTTCTATGGAAAAGTGTACCTTCAGCTGTTGTATAACTACAACTCCCAGCTTGCACAAACAGCTAAAGTGCATGCTGGGAGTTGTAGTGGTGCATCTGCTGGTTGCATAACTACAACTCCCAGCATGCCCATTGGCTGTCGGTGACTGCTGAGAGTTGTAGTTTTGCAACACTGGTTGGAACACTGGTTGTGAAACTCAGTTTTTTTTTTACCTAACTCAGTGTTTCACGACCGGTGTGCCTCCAGCTGTTGCAAACTACAACTCTCAGCAGTCACCTTACACCATGCACCGTACATGCTGGGAGTTGTAGTTTTGCAACAGCTGGAGGCACACTGGTTTTGAAACACTTAGTAAGGTCACAAACTCAGTGATACATAACCAGTGTGCCTACAGCTGTTGCAAAACTAAAACTCTCAGCTTGTACAGTCTGTCAGCGCATGCTGGGAGTTGTAGTTTTGCAACAGCTGGATGTCCGTCCCCCCCCCAATGTGAATGTACACGGTACACTCACTTGGGCGAAGTTTACAGTAAGTATCGGGCTGCAAGTTTGAGCTGTGGCAAATTTTCTGCAACAGCTCAAACTTCCAGTGAGAAACTACTGTGAACCCCCGCCCAAGCGACTGTATCCTAAAAACACTACACTACACTACCACAAAAAATAAAAGAAAAAGTAAAAAACACTACATATACACATACCCCTACACAGCCCCCCTCCCCAATAAAAATGAAAAACGTCTGGTACGCCACGGTTTCCAAAACGGAGCCTCCAGCTGTTGCAAAACAACTACTCCCAGTATTGCCAGACAGCCACTGACTGTCCAGGCATGCTGGGAGTTTTACAACAGCTGGAGGCACCATGTTTGGGAATCACTGGTGTAGAATACCCCTATGTCCACCCCTATGCAATCCCTAATTTAGGCCTCAAATGCGCATGGCGCTCTCACTTTGGAGCCCTGTCGTATTTCAGTTTAGGGTCACATACGGGGTATCGCCGTACTCGGGAGAAATTGTGTTACAAATTTTGGGGGGTATTTTCTGCTTTTACCCTTTTTAAAAATGTAAAATTTTTGGGAAAAGAAGCATTTTAGGTAAAACATATATATATATTTTTTCACATATGCAATAGTCGTGAAACGCCTGTGGGGTATTAAGGTTCACTTAACCCCTTGTTACATTCCCCGAGGGCTCTAGTTTCCAAAATAGTATGCCATGTGGTTTTTTTTTTTTTGCTGTCCTGGCACCATAGGGGCTTCCTAAATGCGGCATGCCCCCAGAGCAAAATTTGCTTTCAAAAAGCAGAATGTGACTCCTTTTCTTCTGAGACCTGTAGTGCGCCAGCAGAGCACTTTTCACCCCCATATGGGGTGTTTTCTGAATCGGGAGAAATTGGGCTTCAAATTTTGGGGGGTATTTTCTGCTTTAACCCTTTGTAAAAATGTAAATTTTTTGGGAAACCAAGCATTTTAGGTAATTTTTTTTTTTTTTTTACATATGCAAAAGTCGTGAAACACCTGTAGGATATTAAGCTTCACTTTACCCCCTGTTACGTTCCCCGAGGGGTCTAGTTTCCAAAATGGTATGCCATGTGTTTTTTTTTTGCTGTCCTGGCACCATAGAGGCTTCCTAAATGCGGCATGCCCCCAGAGCAAAATTTTCTTCAAAAAAGCCAAATGTGACTCCTTCTCTTCTGAGACCTGTAGTGCGCCAGCAGAGCACTTTTCACCCCCATATGGGGTGTTTTCTGAATCGGGAGAAATTGGGCTTCACATTACCCCTTGTTACGTTCCCCGAGGGGTCTAGTTTCCAAAATGGTATGCCATGTGGGGTTTTTTTGCTGTTCTGGCACCATAGGGGCTTCCTAAAGGTGACATGCCCCCCAAAAACCATTTGACGCTCCTTCCCTTCTGAGCCCTCTACTGAGCCCACCGAACAATTAACATAGACATATGAGGTATGTGCTTACTCGAGAGAAATTGGGTTTCAAATACAAGTAAAAATTTTCTCCTTTTTACCCCTTGCAAAAATTCAAAAATTGGGTCTACAAGAACATGCTAGTGTAAAAAATGAAGATAGTGAATTTTCTCCTTCACTTTGCTGCTATTCCTGTGAAACACCTAAAGGGTTAAAATGCTTACTGAATGTCATTTTGAATACTTTGGGGGGTGCAGTTTTATAATGGGGTCATTTATGGGGTATTTCTAATATCAAGACCCTTCAAATCCACTTCAAACCTGAACTGGTCCCTTGAAAAAAAGCGAGTTTCAAAATGTTGTGAAAAATTGGAAAATTGCTGCGGAACTTTGAAGCCCTCTGGTGTCTTCCAAAAGTAAAAACTCATCAATTTTATGATGCAAACATAAAGTAGACATATTGTATATGTGAACAAAAAAAAATTATTCGGAATATCCATTTTCCTTACAAGCAGAGAGCTTCAAAGTTAGAAAAATGCAAAATTTTCTAATTTTTCATCAAATTTTGGGATTTTTCACCAAGAAAGGATGCAAGTTACCACAAAATTTTACCACTATGTTAAAGTAGAATATGTCACGAAAAAACACTCTCGGAATCAGAATGATAACTAAAAGCATTCCAGAGTTATTAATGTTTAAAGTGACAGTGGTCAGATTTGCAAAAAATGGCCGAGTCCTTAAGGTGAAAAAGGGCTCAGTCCTTAAGGGGTTAAATACTTTAAAGTGGGTAGATGGTGAGAAACCCAGTCCTTTGGCCAAAACAGAGAGATGTGAGGAAGTAAGAGTTAATGGAGACAAAACAATCACATCTTGATTCGGGCTTACTTGTGACGCTTCTTGAACTCTCTGGTGGACCTTCTTGGATTTGTGTTTACGGGCCCCCCTCCGCCTGCGTTTTTTGATCTCTTGGAATCACTGGTGGAGCCACTTAAGTTAGAAATAGGACGGTCGTCCGAAGCCATAAGATCTGAAGCATCGGATTGTGTATCGGAAGCCTCCGATTCTGTTGAACGAAAGGTGACCCGTTGGTTTCTAGGATGATATCACTTGGGGTAATAGCCAGGTTTATCACCTTTTTTCAAAATGAAACGAGATGGAAGGAACTTATCCCAAGCTCCCCAGGCATAAACTTTATTCGACTGATGATCATGCAGGTTCCTTTGGAATTTGCTTTTCTTAGTTTCCTTAATAATTTGTTCGAGATTCGCTATATTTTGTTTTAATTTAGAGTCATGTTCACACAACAAGGTGGTACCAGCATGCGGAGAAAGAAAGTCCTGCGTTTTTTTTATGTCCGATTTTGAAAAAACGCATCCAGGAACATCTCAGAGCTATTGGCAGCAGTTCATACACTAACGCATCAAATGTCTCTAAACACTTTAATGTCTCTAAACAATGTTCACGATGGTAATGTAGCCCATTTTTCTTTCTTAGGTATTGAGATTGTTTGTTCACACGATAGAGGTGGCAACCGCATCAAATCATTACGCAATAGGGAAATCTTTTGGATTTACTCTTTGCGTACGTTTCAACCACATGGGTTAAATTTAAAATCGGACGTTATTCTTCATTATTAACTAATTTTAGGCTGCCATTGATGCTCTAGATATATTATTATTTACTGTAGTTTTATTTATAATTATCAGTGCTTTGGCAACCTTTTTCCTCTAAATATACATTTTGTGTCTCCTTAAAACACACAGGTCTCATACACATTGTTTGCACTTATCTTGTAACTATGGTTATAGGTGTTTTAATGATTTATGACTTTGTACCTGTTATGTTTAGCAGATGGGGGCCTCTATTTTTGGAGCGTATAGGGTTAATCCCTGGTTCGTAAAAAAAAAATTTTTACTCACCTGTTCCATTAGGAGGCTGGGATTTATTCCCTCACCCCTCTGCTTCCCACCATGCATCTGATGAAAGGTCACATGACCTGAAACGCGTCATGCTTGGCGCTGATTCCTGGAATTTTAAACTTTTGTCTTATTGAAGTCTCTCCATGTCGATGATTTTAACATGGTTCCAATAAAGGTGAAGTTTCTTAATCGCTGGCATCTACCTGCTTTCTTCATAATTTACAAATCTGTTTAACTTTCTGGAGCCAGTTGATATATATATATATATATATATATATATATATATATATATATATATATTTCTATATGTACAGATGATGAACTTACCTCATTACTTGAAAAACAATCGTTTTTTTTTGTCTAAAATGAAACAGGAATTACATAACATCAAGCGCCATAAATGGCATCGCGACAACCTGGATTATTCTAATGGACGGGTCTACATGTGGAACACTATCTCTGGTGGCAGCAAAAAACCACGCAAAAATAGAGACACTAGAAATGAATTTCATACAACCACAAATGTTGATTCACCACTTCCTTCTTCTAATTCTGCTCACAAAACCCCTGTACGAAATGATTTTTTAGAACCAGAGACATTAGCCGACCCATCAGACGCGGCGGCCGCCGCCACAGACGATACCGTAAAAACAAGGGCACAGAAGAATCCCAAAGTGATCCAACCCAAGTTGCCCTTCAAGAAAAAGACCAAATAAATACGGTAAATATTTCTTCAGTGTCTTTAACTACTGAGCAAATGGACTTACTTGCTAAAGGACTTAGCTTCTGTCCCTCTGGAGGAATGGACTGGTTCCAATTAGATTTGGACCTGGCCCAGTTCTTCAGACGCCTTAAGCTTAAAATCTGGTTCTCAACTAATTCTTTACCTATACGTGATTTTGTACCATCTACTGCTGATACTCATGACAGTTTTTTGTTTAAGGATTTTGATCTGGAATCATCCAGTAATTTTTCTCCTACAGTTTGCTCTAGTGCTTATGATACTTTTTGTCAATTTGTAAAGAATGATATCAATGCATTGCGTATGTCTGGTGACCAGCCTTTCCATCCTAACCTGACTGAATGACTTGGTCCAGGATCACAACTTGGTGGTAAAACCCGCCGACAAGGGCGGTGCCATCGTGATCCTGGACCGCAGTCAATATATTCGGGAAGCCAACAGACAGTTACATGATACATCTACCTATACTACTTTACCTAAAGACCCCACTGTTGAGATACAAACCCATATCAATAGTGTGTTGGAGGAGGCTTTCCATTCGGGTTTGATTGATAGACAGCTACGTGACTACCTGAATGTCACTTTTCCCATCACTCCCCTTCTATACCTGCTCCCGAAGATACATAAGTCGCTGGTGGACCCCCCGGGAGGCCCATTGTCTCCGGGAGGGGTTCTGTCACCAGCCGGCTTTCTATCTTCGCAGACCAGGTTTTACGTCCCTTTGCCACTCAAGCTAAATCATATCTGAGGGATACCTCTGATTTTTTGCAGAAAATCGCCACCATACAGGTACCTGACCATACTATTATTGCTACCCTGGACGTGACTAGCCTCTACACCTCCATCCCACACGATGGGGGTGTGGAGGCAGTCAGGTCCACCATCACCGGTGTATTATCCCCTCACAAGGTTGATTTTGTTATTACATTGATTAATTTAATTTTACGCAATAACTATTTCTTGTTCAATGATGTTTATTACCTACAAACCTCGGGCACGGCCATGGGCACGAATGTGGCACCTACGTATGCCAACGTGTACATGGCCGTGCTCGAGGAACAGTTCGTCTATGTGTCCCACCACTCCAGCTTTTTGCTGGGGTGGTGGAGATACATAGACGACATTTTTTTGATTTGGACTGGTTCTGATCTTGAGTTACAGGCTTTTTTTGATTATTTGAACTCTATTTCCCCCCATATTAAATTTACTCTTACCTCCTCAACCTCCAATGTACAATTTTTGGACACAATGGTCTTTGTTAAGGATGGTAGGCTGACCACCGGTCTCTATGTAAAACCGACTGATACCAACTCTGTACTCCACTATACCAGTTACCACCCTCGATCGATGGTGCGGTCCTTGCCCACGAGTCAGATGATTCGGGCAAGGCGCATCATCTCTGAGACTGACGACTTGGAACCTACTTTGAACACGATGGTTTACAACTTTCGTAGGAGGGGCTATCCCTTGCCCCTTCTTCAAGAAAGTAAAGAGAAAGTACTTACTATGGATAGACATGCGTTGATTTATGAGAGAGACTACGTAATACTTCTTCACGCATTGCCTTTGTATCTACCTTTGGAAATATGTCTGGTCGAATTTCCAGTGTTCTTAACAAACACTGGAAATTATTAACACGTAGTCATCCAGACATACCTGAATTTCATTGTCCCCCTCTTCTTTCATACCGCAGAGCTGGTAATCTGCGTGACAAACTTGTGAAATCAGATGTATCTTTGTGTAGACCTACCCAGAAATATTTATCTGTTGAGAATAAGGGATCATACCCTTGTTGCCGATGCATAAATTGTGTGCATATGCTCAAGGGTCCGACCTTTGTACACCCTGCAACTAACCAGATGTTTAAATTGTGCCATTACCTTACGTGTACTTCAGACTTTGTGGTGTATGTCTTGATGTGCCCATGTCGCCTCCTCTATGTGGGGGAGACGACATGGGACTTCAAGACACGCTTCAATCACCACAGATACACAATACGGAAGCAGAGACTTGATCTTCCTGTCTCTAGACATTTTACGGAGGCTCACCATACAGAAAGAGACCTCAAGTTTGCCCTACTCGACCACATCCCCCCATTAAAAAGAGGGGGTGATCGAGTGGGCAAACTGAAACGGAAAGAACTAGAATGGATTTTTAAATTAAAATCTTTATGTCCAACTGGCCTCAATGTAGACTATACCGTTTCCAATGACATTTATAATGCTAGATAAACTCTCCCTGTCATATTATAGTACGGCTATCTTTTATTTGATCAGTACAATGTGACCATTTTTTGCTTTGTACTAATATTCTTTTTTCTTTTCTATTTTGCAGTAATGGAGAGTCGACGGATTAAGAAGACACCACCCGTATTCTTCGCTCTGTTTAAAACCCTATTGTAGTTCTTTACTCATTACTTCCGGATTATGTACGACAGCCAATGGTTTTCCCACACTTGAGCCACCAAAAATGTTTTTTGAAAATCATTTTTTTTGGAAAAAATTTTTTTATTTAAAAAAATGTTTTCCTTATTTTTTATTTCCTTTATTTTCTTTTTCCTCCTTTTGTGTGGAGTAATACTTGTTACCAATAAAGATACTCCCTGACTTGATAAGTCAACTTCTGGGTCTATGCGCTATTGTGTGTGTGACTGATTTGCTTTTGCACAGCCCTCAAGATTGCTATTGTCCCAGGTGTGGTACTCTCTCCCACCTGTTGGACTGTCCTGTGGTACATTAAGTTGACCTGGGGGGGTCCGACTGGTGACACATTTGTCGCCATGTAAGTAGATGACGAGGTGTGCTGGGAGTGTTAGTCCCACGGGATATTTTGGGCTTATGTGCAGGAATGATTGTTGCTTTACTATGTCTGCATTTAAAGCGCTGACCCCTTTACTTTATATATAACTTATATCATCCCTCCACATTTTACTTTTTATTCTTTATTTTTTATTTCCCATTTTTTTCTATTTTCCCTTACTTTTGCCCATTTACAAGATGGCGTTTGTTTACTTACTGCCGTGCGCAGGCGCGTCCGTGTAGGTCACGTGAACATCTTTCCAGTCACGTGACTTCATGGGGCGTCATCCTTCTTTTGATCATGTGGCCCTACGTGGCGTTATCCCATTGGCTGCCGCCCTATTCCCGGAAGTAGAGCGACAAGCGTGCGCTGCTGCTGCGCCGCAATGCCGCTGTACATACATTATACCACGCTGCTTTTCATGCGGGTGTGACGATGTCTATAGGATATCTATACATCCCTCTTTTTGATTGGGTGAGTGCCTCGAGATTCCGCCTACTCTCCTTCCTGCATTTGTTTGATTAATTATTTTTCACCTGGTGCACTATTTAACTTATTATGCACTTTATATGTATATTTTATATGTATTGTTATGCACTTTATGGGTACATATATTATATACCCACTTAATCATGATGCTATGTGTATTGTATCTCCTGTACACTTTTATTGTAAGTTTTTTATATATTTGTAACACTTAATTATGTAATTGATGTTTTATTGAACACCATATATAACTTGCTCGATGGTCACTGTTCACTTGTGCTTGAAAAAGGCCGCATGTGCGGTTGAAACGTAGCAATTGGAATGAAATAAACCACTTGACACTACTCTGTGTGCTGCAGCAAATCTGTTCTTCTATATATATATATATATATATATATATATATATATATATATATATATATAAAAGTTTTTTCCTGGATAACCCCTTTAAGGATGGCTGAAGTGATATCATGAGGGGGCGGAGCCGTGATGTCACGATGCCCTGTCCCCTGCACTGCCCGTCATCAGCCTCAGAGAACACTAAGCTCCGGGATGATGAGGTACCAGGCTGCATCAGGGGGGATTGTGGGGATCCCCAGCATTGGGCCCCCCTTTGAATAGGGGATAAGATGTCTAACAGTGGAGTACCTCTTTAAATATATATATATATATATATATATATATATATATATATATATATATATATAATTTCTTTCTATTATGGTACTACTATTAAAAAAAAACATACTTTAAAAAAAATATTAAATTTCCCCACTTTGACCTGTATACCTTTTTTATTTTTCCATATAAAAGGATGCATGAGGGCTTGTAGTTTTGATTGGTACCAGTCTTGTTTTAATGGGACTTTATGATCACTTTTTCTTAAATATTTCTGGGATGTGATGTGACCAAAATTCAGCAATTTTGTATTTTGGTATTGCTTTGCGTTTGCATAATTAACCGTACAGGATCAACTATGTTATATTTTAATAGCTCAAACAATTCTACACGTGGTAATACCACATTTTTTTAATTACATTTTTCAATCTGAAAAAAATGGAAAAAGGGAGTGATGTGAAGTTTTATCAGTGGCTTTTTTAAAATATTTTATCTTCTTTGGGACACACCTGTATGCCCTGGCTGCCTGGTATTTGGCGCACCCTGTACACATACGTCCTGAGTCTTGCCCTAGCTATGAAGCATGCACAGGAGCTGTGCTCTCTTCATAGACCACAGGTCCCGGCTCCTATAACGCTGATGCCCACCATTCACCCTTCAGATGTTGTGTTCAATACTGTTTCCTCAAGGCCATAATGGTCTGTGTCCTTAAGTGGTCTATATTAAATAATTGTTATAAAATCAAAACACCTTGATTCATAACCCTCAACCACCTTTTTTTTTTTTTTTTTATGGTTTTTTCCTAAAACAGTTCTTGTATTTTTCCTATAAGTACAACGTTATTCCTCTTTAGCATCTTTTTACTGCAGAAGCAGAAAAGTTTCTCATGCACTGGCCAGAATAGTTTTCTGATTCTGTCCGGGAAACCTCATGTCAGCAATTGGCAACAAGTCAAGGCTACAAATAGCAGTGCTGGCTTTCTGTGTCCGATGGTTGGAATATTTCTCTCATTAGGCTCCGTGTGCTGTCACAGAGATTGTATTAAAGTAAAATGGGTGTTGCATAATGCATCCCCAGCCTACTATATGTAAGCATTGCTTTGGCCAAAGCAAACATTTTCTAAAATTCCGACTGGACCTTAGATCTTTGGGTTTGGTTTGCTTAACACTGTATAGAAGGGGTTAAAAAAGCTGAATTACTTTTGACAAATGTTATTTTAGTTATTTTACTCAAAGTTTAACTTATCTTATTATTACTGCAATTCTTTGATTTGGATATTTTTGACTTAAACTAAGGGACTCGTGAAACAGTGGTAAATAATCTCCTAAAACTGTCCTATCTGGAACATTTCCTTTATTTAGTATATAAATGTCTAGTCCTAATCTCATTGTGCTCTGTATTCCTTGTCTGATGTTATACTTATTGTAGGCCCCAAAAATGAATCACTTTGTTTTATAGAATAATAGCATGATGTGTCTGCCATGTTATAAGTTCTTAATAAGCCACAGTGTATTCTAAAGTTATCCTCTACAAGTTGCAGTCTAGGAGAAGAATACTTGTTGTCTCTTTAGATATTTATGGCTGTTTAAATAAGACAGATAAGATAGTTAGCCAGTCTTGTGAATGTTATTCTGACTAACAATTAATTACCCATTTACCAGACACAGAGAGAGATTCACACTATGAGAATCCAGGTTTTTATTACTTATGTATGCCAAAAATAATCCCTGAATTTATAATTTAGTGCTCCACACTTCAAGTGTGGAATGTGGGTTTAAGACAAGTTATTGACAGTTAACCCTTAATGGTAATGATGCTAATTGCCTGTACAATAGCATCCCCTAGCATATGGGTAGTTGACATTACACCGACAGGAAAGACATTATGGGTGATATGCTCAATTCATTCTGGGTATTATAGTGTTGTCATAATCATTACCATATGTACACACCCACCCTACATTCATCAAGGAATTCCAAATTAGGGAGGTGTGTATAACTAATTAAAGAGTCTGGTAAACCAGATGTTGGTAAACTGTAAACACCTAGAGGAAAGATATAGACAGACAAAGACAAAGAGGTCTGCCACTGAAAGAGGTCCACAAGATGGAAGTCATGAAAGGCATGATATTGTAGACCCCAGCAACCCGGTTTGATCACACGGTACAGACTATGGCTACCCATGACGATGCGATGGACCATTCAGCTTTCCTAAGAGCCGAAGCGAGGTTCTTATATAGACTTGGTAAGAGACACAAAAATGGTATTCCATTTAATTAAGACTAATTGGGATAATGTGGATGGAATTATACCATTTAGATTGCCGAATAAATTAATTAAATAAAATAATTTATCATCTTATACATACTGATAGAATTCCTACTCACCAAACTAAGTGTTATAAATATATTTCCCACACAGGAAATTTGTAAAATATAGTCTAGCGAGATCATAAAACTCTGCTATTTGTCACATACTGATAGAATTCCTACTCACCAAACTAAGTGTTATAAATATATTTCCCACACAGGAAACTTGTAAAATATAGTCTAGCGAGATCATAAAACTCTGCTATTTGTCTTAATGTCTTACCAAGATCATCTATAGAAAATAGTCCAGAATGGGGTGGAAGTATATATCATTTCTTCCATGTTTATATCCTTAGATGGATTTGTCCATTCTTGGAATCATGAGATTTATAGTTGGTAAGAAAGGGGCGAGGAATGTATTTAGCATTCCATGTTGATATGTCTATGCTTAGCTATTGCCCATCTTAATATCATGAGGTTCCTCTGGACACAGTGATATTTAACCTTTTTCTTATATGATATTCCTAACCTAGTAGCTTTTGCTTCATTGTAACAAGTTACTTACAACTCACTTGTATTGTTCCATTATATGTAGTTAATTAACAAGCTTGTAATGTTTACTAATATATCTAATTGATATTCATTTGCATATATAATTGTGTTTATTACTCATTTATGTTTCTTATCTTATAACCAATAAATCTGCAAACTTTTAAAATATCTGTGTATTATTGTATATTGCAAAACTACATCCTTAAGCGTTAATGTCATCCCCTCATAAAAATAACTTGTTGATATCTGAGGAAATAGTTGGACTCAAATGTGAATTGTATTGATTGGCTTTGTCTACAATTCACCAGGTCATAAATTTGATAATTTTTTCATAATTAATATTTTTATGACAATAGTTCATAGATCATAACTGAGTTATTATCCCATGTCAACATGGAGGCACTGCTGAGATATGATTGAGAGATGACAGATGATTTAATGCTATTTTTGTTTGCTAGTAATTTTGCAATATCACTAATTGTGGCTGTGTTAAACTAACTCTGTTATTCCATGCTAAGTATTGTATTCCATTGTGTTGGCAGTGGCAGGGTGTGGTTAAGCCATGTGTAGTTTGGTTATTGTAAACTGTTTTATAAGAGTATGCCATTTAGTGGTGGTTAAGGTTAACGTAATTGTCATGTATGTTTTTGCAGGCATCAGAATGCCTAAAGTCAGATAACGTATAAAAACCCAACGCTCTTTTTGAGTGTTGCTGTGTAAGAGGGGGCGTGAAAGAGGAGTTTCAAAAACTGTGATTATCTGTTGTGAGGAGTGAATCTGTGGAGTGGGTGCGACTGCCTATAGCCCACATTCTTATTTTGGGTAAGTTTTTCTCTTTTGCACATAGTGGGATAACTGTTAGAGTTTAAACACCCTTTTTCATTTTTTTTTTTTTTTTTTCTCTGTTCCACCTCTAGGGGGAGGAGGAGTAGATTGGGCACAGGTGTATAAATCTTAGCTTGGGACTCTTATTGAGAGCTTGCTCTTCTGAGTGTTGCTGTGTGAGAGGGGGCGTGAAAGAGGAGTTTCAAAAACTGGAGTTTGAAAGCAGGAGGTTGAGATCGCTGTGAGTTTTCATTTTTGAACCCACAAGGTCTACAAAAAATTTTAAGTGTCATTTTGACTGTCTGTTTTTTTTTTGTGAAATCCCCATAATTAGATGGCCTCCATGTTGGAAAATGCAGTCCAATGTACATCCTGTTCAATGTATGCAATCCTTGAACAACAGTTTGAGGGTGCATATTGTTGTGCGAGATGTGTGCTAGTTGTCCGTTTGGAAGCCCAGATCCTGCATCTAGAGGGGCGACTGGCAACAATGAGAAGCATTAACAACATGGAGAGGAGTCTCCTGCTCACTGAGCAGGCACTCTCGGGAATAGAGGTGGGGGAGGACAGTGGGACGGAGTTGCAGGACAGTCAGGCAGTTAGCTGGGTTACAGTTAGAAAGAGGGGTAGGGGAAAAAGTGTCAGGGAGGCTAGTCCTGAACTGGCACACCCCAACAAGTTTGCCCGCTTGGCAGATGAGGGGGATGCCATTACAGAGCTAGCAGAACTGCAGCAGGATACCGCCTCTGACCGCCAGGGGGGTGTCTGCTCCAGTAAGGAGGGAGGGAGGAGTACAGGGCAGGCCAGACAGGTACTAGTGGTGGGGGACTCAATTATTAGGGGGACAGACAGGGCAATCTGTCACAAAGACCGGGATCGCCGAACAGTGTGCTGTCTGCCTGGCGCACGAGTTCGGCACATCGCGGATCGGGTTGACAGGTTGTTGGGCGGGGCTGGAGAGGACCCAGCAGTCATGGTACATATTGGCACCAATGACAAAGTAAGAGGTAGGTGGAGTGTCCTTAAAAATGATTTCAGGGACTTAGGCCGCAAGCTTAAGGCAAGGACCTCCAAGGTAGTCTTTTCTGAAATACTACCAGTACCACGAGCCGCACCAGAGAGGCAGCGGGAGATCAGGGAGGTAAACAAGTGGCTCAGAAGCTGGTGTAGGAAGGAAGGGTTTGGGTTCATGGAGAACTGGGCTGACTTCGCTGTCGGTTACCGGCTCTACCGTAGGGACGGGCTGCACCTCAATGGGGAGGGTGCAGCTTTGCTTGGGGAGAAGATGGCTAGAAGGGTGGAGGAGTGTTTAAACTAGGGACTTGGGGGGAGGGAACCTACAGCAAAGAGGGGGAAGATAGTGTAGATAGAGAGGTGGGAATTATAAATGTACCTGGGGGTGGAGCGGAGGGAGGGGTTAGAATAGTTAATAGGAATAGGCTTCATAGGAAAATAAAACTTACACCCTTGAATCCCATTAACCCCAATAACATAAAGGATGGAAATGTAAAGTGTATGTTCACAAATGCCAGAAGCCTAGCAAATAAAATGGGGGAGCTTGAGGCCTTGATACTGGAGGAACATATTGATATAGTTGGGGTCACTGAGACATGGCTGGACTCCTCGCATGACTGGGCTGTCAATCTGCAGGGGTTTACATTGTTTCGCAAGGACAGAACGAACAGAAAAGGTGGTGGAGTCTGTCTGTATGTAAGAAGTGGTATGAAAGTCAGTGTGAACGATGCCATAGTGTGTGATGATTCTGAGGATGTGGAATCATTGTGGGTAGAATTACAAAAGGAGGGAAATACTGAAAAAATAATATTTGGGGTAATCTACAGACCCCCTAATATCACTGAAGAGATAGAAGTTCGGCTTCATAAACAAATAGAGAGGGCCGCCCGGGCAGGTACAGTGGTAATAATGGGAGATTTTAACTATCCAGATATAGATTGGGGTCCGGGGTTGGCTAAAACTACAAAGGGGCGACAATTCCTAAATTTATTGCAGGATAATTTTATGGGCCAGTTTGTGGAGGACCCAACAAGAAGTGATGCCTTGTTGGATCTGATCATTTCCAACAACGCAGAGCTGGTTGGTAATGTAACTGTGCGGGAAAACCTTGGTAATAGCGACCACAATATAGTTACTTTTGACTTAAAATGTAGAAAACAAAGACAGGCGGGGAAGGCAAAAACATATAACTTTAAAAAGGCAAATTTCCCTGGGCTGAGGGCTGCACTACAGGACATAGACTGGGGGGAGGTGTTCTCAAATACTGATACAGAAGGTAAATGGGACATCTTTATATCAACTCTAAATAACTATACAGCTAAATATATACCAAAGGGGAACAAATATAAACGATTGAAACTAAATCCTACATGGCTGACACATGATGTTAAAAGAGCAATAAACAGCAAAAAAATAGCCTTCAAAAAATACAAATCTGATGGGTCAGCGATAACATTTAAACAGTACAAGGAGCTTAATAAAATCTGTAAAAATGTAATAAAAACAGCAAAAATTCAAAATGAGAGACAGGTGGCCAAAGAAAGCAAAACTAATCCTAAATATTTTTTTAGATATATAAATGCAAAAAAACCAAGGACAGAGCATGTAGGACCCCTTAATAATGATAATGGGGAGGTTGTCACAGGCGATCAAGAGAAGGCGGAGCTACTGAATGGGTTCTTTAGTTCTGTATACACTATGGAAGAAGGAGCTGACATTGGCCAGGTCAGTGCTGGTAACACATCATGTAATGTACTGAACTGGCTTAATGTAGAGATGGTACAAGGTAAGTTAAGTGATATAAATGTAAGCAAATCCCCAGGACCGGATGGACTACACCCAAGAGTTCTTAGAGAGGTAAGTTCAGTAATATCTGTACCCCTGTTCATGATATTTAGAGATTCTCTGGTGTCTGGTATTGTGCCAAGGGACTGGCGCAAGGCGAATGTGGTGCCAATCTTCAAAAAGGGCTCTAGGTCTTCCCCAGGAAACTATAGACCGGTAAGTTTAACGTGCATTGTGGGTAAATTGTTTGAAGGACTTATAAGGGATTACATACAGGAATACATAGGGGATAATAGTATTATAAGTGATAACCAGCATGGGTTTACTAAGGATAGAAGTTGTCAAACCAATCTAATTTGCTTTTATGAAGAGGTGAGTAGAAGCCTTGACAGAGGAATGGCTGTGGATATAGTGTTTCTGGATTTTGCTAAAGCATTTGATACTGTCCCTCATAGACGTCTGACAGGTAAGTTAAGGTCTTTGGGTTTGGAAATTTTAGTTTGTAACTGGATTGAACACTGGCTCATGGATCGTACCCAGAGAGTGGTGGTCAATGATTCGTACTCTGATTGGTCCCCGGTTATTAGTGGTGTACCCCAAGGATCAGTACTGGGACCGCTGTTGTTTAATTTATTTATCAATGATATAGAGGATGGTATTAACAGCTCTGTTTCTATCTTTGCAGATGACACCAAGCTTTGTAGCACGGTACAGTCTATAGAGGATGTGCATAAGTTACAAGATGACTTGGATAGACTAAGTGTCTGGGCATCCACTTGGCAAATGAGGTTCAATGTGGATAAATGTAAAGTTATGCATCTGGGTACTAATAACCTGCATGCATCGTATGTCTTAGGGGGGATTAAACTGGCAGAGTCACTGGTAGAGAAGGATCTGGGTGTACTTGTAGATCACAGACTACAGAATAGCATGCAATGTCAGGCTGCTGCTTCCAAAGCCGGCAGGATATTGTCATGTATCAAAAGAGGCATGGACTCAAGGGACAGGGACATAATACTCCCCCTTTATAAAGCATTGGTACGGCCTCACCTGGAATATGCTGTTCAGTTTTGGTCACCTGTCCATAAAAGGGACACTGCGGAGTTGGAAAGGGTGCAGAGACGCGCGACTAAACTAATATGGGGCATGGAACATCTTAGCTATGAGGAGCGATTAAAGGAGGTACAATTGTTTAGTCTTGAGAAGAGACGTTTAAGGGGGGATATGATAAACGTATATAAGTATATTAATGGCCCATACAAAAAATATGGAGAAAAACTGTTCCAGGTTAAACCCCCCCAAAGGACGAGGGGGCACTCCCTCCGTCTGGAGAAAAAAAAGTTTAGTCTCAAGGGGCGACACGCCTTCTTTACCGTGAGGACTGTGAATTTATGGAACGGTCTACCTCAGGAACTGGTCACAGCAGGAACAATTAACAGCTTTAAAACAGGATTAGATACATTCCTGGAACAAAATAAGATTAATGCTTATGAAGAAATATAAAATCTCATCCCTTCCCCAATATCGCGCCACACCCCTACCCCTTAATTCCCTGGTTGAACTTGATGGACATATGTCTTTTTTCGACCGTACTAACTATGTAACTATGTAACTATGTAACTATGGGCGTGGTCTATACATAGTCAATATCACTGTCTGGTACTGAAGGGGTTAAACCCATACCAGAACCACAGATGAGTTTGTTGCTATAAGTTGTTATTACACAAATGCAACCAGTGCATGCCTGGACAAAACCAGGCACTCCTGGACAAAGCCCCACTGGGCGAAACGCGTCGGTGGTTTGGTGGGTTATCGGGGAGTGTGGGGGGGACTGTTGTATTTCGTTTTTCACCCTGCGGTTGTCTTTTTGTATGAGGTAGTCGGCACTGTTTTCCGGCTTCCTCTATACCACAATTACCTGGTTTGTCTATTATTATTTATTGACACTTGCACCGGTTTTCTGCCTTACTATTGTCATGACTTTTATGACAGCTTGATGCAGTTTGTCTTACTTGTGACATATGTTTCTGGGTGTAAAAAATCTTTTACTATAGTCTTGGATTATCAACTTACTTTCTCCTTTGTCCTCCCTACCTCCCTGGTCCCCGCCACCATTTCTGTCCATGTCTCATTGTAGATTTAAATGTTGTTTAATTTATAAACCAATAAAGTATGATATTTAATCTTATACAGTCCCCTTGGTGGTTTTTCCTTTTATTGGTTCTATTAGGTTGAAGACAACTGTTAGAGAAAGTTGTACACACCTGTCCCAGCCACTCCGGACCCGCTCATCCCCGCTGCCTGGGATGTCACCGTCCATTGCTGGCTCCAAGGTGTCCCCGACCCTCCGGCAAGGCCTCTGCTTCCCCGGCATCCTCGCTCTCCGTCGCCACCATCACGTCGCTACGCACGCCACTCCTATTGGATGATGGGATCAACTGGCTCCAGAAAATTAAACAGATTTGTAAATTACTTCTATTAAAAAATCTTAGTCCTTTGAGGTACTTATGAGCTTCTGAAGTTAAGGTTGTTGTAGAGCTGTACTGCTCTCTGATGACATGTGTCTCGGGAACCGCCCAGTTTAGAAGCAAATCCCCATAGTAAACCTCTTCTAAACTGGGCGGTTCCCGAGATATGTGAAATAAAAGAAGAAAAGTTTTACAGCTGAGACAGGAGTGTCAAGTGAACTAAATAAATTGCATGAATTAATAATTATAACAATTCAATCATGCTAATAATAATTAATGATTATTGATTACTAGTAAATTTTTTCCACAGGATCATTAAAGGGGTACTTCGCTGCTCAGCATTTGGAACACAACTGTTCAGAATGTCAGAGCCAGCACCGGGAGCTCATGACGTCAAAACTTCACACCCCACCCCCTCAATGCAAGTCAATAGGAGGGGGCGTGACAGCCGCCATGCCCACTTCCATAAACTTGCATTGAGGGGGTGGGGTGTGACATCATGATGGGGCGGGGCTAGGACATTATAAGCTCCAAGCGCCGGCTCCAGCATTCTGAACAGTTTGTTCCAAACGCTGAGCAGTGGAGTACCCCTTTAATATGATGTTTATGTGAGTTTTGTTTATTTCAGTCTTAACCCCTTAACGACGCAGGACGTATACTTACGTCCTGCGTCGGCTCCCGCGATATGAAGCATCATATCGCTTCGGTCCCGGCGCTCATCAACGGCCGGGACCCGCAGCTAATACCACACATCGCCGATCGCGGCGATGTGCGGTATTAACCCTTTAGAAGCGGTGGTCAAAGCTGACCGCCGCTTCTAAAGCGAAAGTGAAAGTGACCCGGCTGCTCAGTCGGGCTGTTCGGGACCACCGCGGTGAAATCGCGGCATCCCGAAGAGCTGACCTGACACCGGGAGGGCCCTTACCTGCCTCCTCAGTGTCCGATCGGCGAATGACTGCTCCGTGCCTGAGATCCAGGCAGGAGCAGTCAAGCACCGATAACACTGATCACAGGCATGTTAATACACGCCTGTGATCTGTGTAGAAGATCAGTGTGTGCAGTGTTATAGGTCCCTATGGGACCTATAACACTGCAAAAAAATGTTTAAAAAAAGTGTTAATAAAGGTCATTTAACCCCTTCCCTAATAAAAGTTTGAATCACCCCCCTTTTCCCAGAAAAAAAAAATAAAACAGTGTAAAAAATAAAATAAAAATAAACATATGTGGTATCACCGCATGCGTAAATGTCCAAACTATAAAAATATATAATTAATTAAACCACACGGTCAATGGCGTACGCGCAAAAAATTCCAAAGTCCAAAAAAGCGTATTTTGTTCACTTTTTATACCATTAAATCACTGAATAAAAAGTGATCAAAAAGTCCGATCAAAACAAAAAACATACCGATAAAAATTTCAGATCACGGCACAAAAAATGAGTCCTCATACCGCCATGTACGTGGAAAAATAAAAAAGTTATAGGGGTCAGAAGATGACATTTTTAAACGTATAAATTTTCCTGCATGTAGTTATGATTTTTTCCACAAGTGCGACAAAATAAAACCTATATAAATAGGGTATCATTTTAACCGTATGGACCTACAGAATAATGATAAGGTGTCATTTTTACCAAAATATGCACTGCGTAGAAACGGAAGCCCCCAAAATTTACAAAATGGCGTTTTTTCTTCGATTTTGCAGCACTATGATTTTTTTTTTCCGTTTCGCCGTGCTTTTTTGGGTAAAATGACTAATTTCACTGCAAAGTAGAATTGGCGACGCAAAAAATAAGCCATAATATGGATTTTTAGGTGGAAAATTGAAAGGGTTATGATTTTTAAAAGGTAAGGAGGAAAAAACGAAAGTGCAAAAAACGGAGAAAGGGGTTAAAGACAGCAAAAATATATAGCTGTGCTTTTTGTCATGGACAACCTAGAAGGATCCATAGGAGCCGGAATTGGAAACAAACCAATTCCAAATTTGAAGATTGAGACACATCATAAATTTCATATAATTGGTGGTGGTATCAGAAAACAGAAAATGAGCAGTTTTACTAGCCCATGTAGTTTTTGTCTCTCATCTGTGACTAACTCGTTGTATCCGCGTTCCATTGAACATATCTTACTCTGTTTAGAGGTAGTCTCAAGTATTGATTGGATTATTATCCTAAATGGACATAAAACCTAGGGCAGTAATAGCCTAACAGAGGGTGATCATGATCACCCTGTAGTTTGTTTTCTCTGGTGGAAACCGAAGTATCCTCAACTTAGCTGCTAGCTGATATATGTTGGGGGACCCCCATGATGAGACATCTTATCCCCTATCCTTTGGATAGGGGATAAGATGTCTAGGGTGGGAGTACCCCTTTAAGAGTCCTGCAGGTCTCTGTCAAGGAGTTTTGTCACAGGCACAAGTTTCACAGGAGCAAACAAAATCAGAAACATCACGTTAAAGATGTGGCCACCAGTAGTGCCGGGAGATAAGAAGTAGAGTCTTTCTTATTCCTGGATGCCCTGCTGTCAAGGAAGAATGACCCCATTTCAGGACCTTGCGTCTCAATCTAGCGGGGACAAAGGATTTTCCCGGAGGAACTTTCTGAATATCGGCAGGAGCCAAGTAATAATATGCCTAGGCGTGGAGTCCAAACCACTGACGTCAGAGGACCTGGAAAGAGCATCAGCCCTTATGTTCTTGTCTGCTGTACGGAAGTGAATCAAGAAGTTGAAGCTAAAAAAGAAAAGTGACTACCTTGCCTGGCGGGGGTTCAAACGCTGAGCAGAGCAGACTGAAGGTATAGAACATTCTTATAGTCGGAGTAGATGCTGACCGGATGAGAAGAATCTTCCAATAAATGTTGCCATTCCTCCAAAGCTAGCTTGATAGCGAGGAGTTCACGATCTCCAGTGGAGTAATTCCACTCAGCAGGAGAGAATGTCCTGGAGAAGAACCCAAAAGTAACAGTCTTGCTCTTGGCGTTTTTCTGAGTAAGAACGGCACCCGCTCCAATAGATGAGGAATCAACCTTCATAGCAAAGGGCCTCTCTGGATCCGGTCTTGTAAAAACGGGAGCAGAGGCAAACGCAGACTTTAAATGGGAGAAGGCCTTTTCAGCCTCTTCAGGCCAAGACTTAGGATTAGAAGTATTCTTAGTGAGAGCCACAAATGGAGCAACTAAGGATGAAAAATGTGGGATAAATTGACAATAATAGTTTGTGAATCCCAGAAAGCATTGAATAGCAGGTAAGCCCGAAGGACAATGCCAATCCAATACTGCAGACAATTTATCTTGATCCATCTGCAGGCCCTAATAAGAAACAATGTAGTCAAGAAATGGAAGACTAGATTTCTCGAACAGACATTTCTCCAGTTTGGCGTAGAGAGGATTCTTCCGTAGTCGCTTAAGAACCAGACGAACATGAGTATGATGATCCTGTAAGTTGGAAGAAAAGATCAGGATGTCATCTAGGTATACTAAATCAAAAGTGTAGAGAAGATCACAAACTCTTTAAAAACGACAGGAGCATTGCAGAGACAAAAGGCATTATGAGATCATCAAAATGTCCGTCACAAGTATTGAAGGCTGTTTTCCATTCATCTCCCTTGCAGATATGAATGAGGTTATGTACTCCACATAAGTCCAACTTGGAGAAGACCTTGGCACCAAATAGATGGTCAAAAAGTTCTGAAATAAGAGTTAGAGGGTAAGGGGTCTTGACCTTGATTTTGTTAAGTCCCCTGTAGTCAATGCATGGAAGAAGTGAGCCATCCTTCTTCCCTACGAAGAAGAAACCTGCTCCAGCAGGAGAAGAGGACTTAGGGATAAATCCCTTTTGGAGATTCTCCCTGATATACTCAGCCATGGCTTTGGTCTCAGGAACTGATAGAGGGTATATCCTCCCACGAGGAGGAGTGGTACCAGGCAGAAGATCGATAGGGCAGTCATAAGGACGATGTGGAGGCAGCAACTCAGCCTGTTTCTTGCAGAAAACGTCAGAGAAATCTTGGTAAGGTGGTGGCAGGTCAGGTAAAGGGGGAGGACAAAAAATTTTTTTTTACACTGAACTGATTGGAGGCAAAGATTTTGACAGGATTGTCCACAACGAGTAATGTCTCCAGTTCTCCAATCCAGTTGCGGAGAATGGTATTGTAGCCAAGGAAAGCCAAGAAGAATCTCAGAAGTACAGTTTGGCAGAACATAGAATTCAATCTTTTCTTTATGCGATACTCCCACTTGCACGACGAGAGATTCTGTACGGAAGTTAACCTTACAGTCCAGATTTTGTCCATTAACAGAGGAGATGAACAAGGGCTTAGCAAGCCAAGTAAGAGGAAGATGATACTTGTGGACCAAAGAAGCATCAATAAAGTCACTCACTGATCCAAAAAAGGCGTAGCGCTGAAGGAAGACTTGGCTGAAGCCAAGACTTGTATAGAGATAGTTAAGCGTGGAGAGGTAGTATTCACACCCAGTGACGCCTCTCCCACGTACCCTAGGTTTGTGCGTTTCCCGTACGCTGTGGGCGAACTGTACAGTCCTTGAGGAAGTGCTCTGGGCTAGCACAATACAAGCACAAATTCTCACTACGTTGTCGTGACCTCTCCTGTTGCGTAAGACGAAAACGATCCACTTGCATAGCCTCTTCGGCAAGAGGCACAGGAAACTGAAGAGGTGGATGTTGAAACACAGGTGCCAGGCGAGGATATCTCCGTGTTCGAGCTGCTTCCCTCTCTAAGCGCAGTTCTTCCTGTCCCATCATACTTGGAAGGTAATGGCAGACATAGCTGGGAGCCAGAAGACACTGCAGGAACCGGTGGTGTACCAGGGTGCGGTACCGGCTGCTGTTGTAAGGCCAAAAGCTGTTGCATCATAGCAGAAATTTGAGAAAGTTGCTACGCCTCTCGGGCCAACTGCTGCGACTAACGTACTACAAAGGAGGGAAGATCCGAAACTTCAGGCTTGGGGACCTCAGCGGGATCCATGGCTGGATATTACTGTAACACTCACGTTTCAGAAGACAGGAGCACCGGTGGATGTGGATCCGCTGGACCTGTGTGGCAGATTACTTGGACCATACCAGGGAGCAGAGTCTAAGGTGCCTCTGGTTTTCACCAGAGCCTGCTGCAAAGCGGATTGGAGCCACCGTTTTTATACTAATGAGCGCATTGGCCCTTTAAATCTTAAAGCTCTGGCATGCGCACTATAACTTCGCTCTTCTCTAGTGTTGTCCTAAACCAGTCATTGTATTTTTCCTGTAAGAAAAAAGTTATTCCTTTCTAGCATCTTCTTACTGCAGAAGCAAAAAGGTTTCTCACGAATTAGCCTCAAAAATTGTCTGCTTCTGTCTGGGAAACCACATACATGTCAGCAATTGGCAGCAAATCAAGACTGTAAATAGCAGTGCTGGCTTCCTGTGTAGGGTGGATGGAATATTTCCACCATAAGGCACAGTGTGCCGACCCGGAGATTCTATTACAGTAATACGTTGCACAATGCATCCCCAGCTTATTATATGCAAACATTGATTTGGCCGAAGCAAACAGGCCAAAAATCACCATTGCACCAAAACAAACATTTTCTACAGTTCTGACTGAACCTGTGTTCTATGGGTTTGGTTTGCTCAACACTGTATGGAAGGGAATAAAAGAAAAGCTGAAATTACTTTAGACAAGTGTTCTTTTAGTTCTCTTAATCAAACTTTAACTTTTTCTTGATCTTATCTTTATTATTACTGCAATTCTTTGGTTTGGATATTTTTGCAATCAAGCCAGTAATTGTATTGTTATTTTTCTATTTCTCAAATGATTTAAACTAAAGGGACTCGTGAGACAGTGGTAAATAATCTCCTAAGACTCGTCCTGTCTGGCTCCTTTCCTTTATTTAGTATATAAATATCTAGTCCTCATCTCATTTTTCTCTGTATTCCTGTGCCTGACGACTGCACAACACGTCTCTGTGATGTTGGATTAAACTCCAGTCTCTTGATTCTGCAGAATTTGTTTATAAAACATTTGAAAATAAAAAAATTCTCCAAATGAATATCAGGGACAAAAAGATGTTTGATGTAAGTTTTATAGGCTTAAGCTCTATGTAATCAGGCCTAAAACAGTCTGTAATAGATTCCTCTCACAATCTTTGGAAAATATACTGTATATGGATTTTAGGATTTAATGGAGATCATCGATAGAAGAAATTTTCAGGTCTCCTCAAAGATGTTCAGTTGGGTTTGGGGTTCTGGCTGGGCCACTCAAGGACATTCACAGAGTTGTCCCTAAGCCGCTCCCTTATTATTTTGGTTGTGTTCTTAGGGTCATTGTCTTGTTGGAAGTTGAACCTTCGGCCCAGATTGGGGTCCAGAGTACTCTGGATCAGCTTTTCCAAATCTCTCTGTACTTCACTCCAAACAGTTTATTTTTTCTTTAACCCTGACAGTGTCCTTCTCCCAGCTGCTGAAAAACATTTTTACAGCATGATTATGATTAGACCAGAGAATCTTGTTTTCAACAGTCTACGAGTCCTTTACTGCAAAATGCAGGTAGTTTTCATGTGTATTATACTGAGGAGAGGCTTCTTTCTTGATAATTCACCATAAAGCACAGATTGTGGAGCTCAGCCAGAGTGACCATTGGGTTGTTGGTCACCTTTCTTACCGAGGCCCTTCTCCCTAATTACTTAGTTTTGTGGGGTGGCAGCTTTAGGAAGAGTCCAGATTTTTCCAAAGTTCTTCTATTTCAGTATTATGTAGACAGCTGTGCTCCTGGGAACTTTTAGTGCAGTAGTCAGAAATGGGGCTCAAAGCAAACCTGTCTCTGAGCTCTACAGTCAGTTCTTTCCACCACATGGATTTTTTTTCCCTCTAATAAGCATTGTCAGCTTTTACACCTTATATAGACAGGGCTGTGTCTTTCAAAATCCTTTCCAATTACCTGACTTTACTACTGGTGACTATATTCATGGTGCTGAAACATCAAGAGAAATGGAAGACCCCAATAAAAAAAAATTACCAGTGTCATGGCAAAGTGACAAAATACCTGTAAAGTTTTTGTCCTTTTTAACAAATTTGCAAAAAAATTTAATTTCTATTTTCACATTCTCATTATGGGGTATTGAGTGCAGAGTGATGGGGAAAATTGATTTTAATTTTAATTGCAACATAGGAAAAATTTTCCAAATGCATTGGATACTGTAACATATGTATATGACTGTACATAACTTCCTGTTAATATAAAATACACAGGTATTTATTGTGACACACCTGGGATGAGCCCTAAAAAAAACACTAGAAAGCCTTGGGGGCCTTAAAGGGGTACTCCGGTGGTGGAAAACAATTTTTATTATAAATCAACTGGTGCCAGAAAGTTAAACAGATTTGTAAATTGTAAAATCTTAATCCTTCCAGTACTCATCAGCTGCTGTATGCTTTTAGAGGAAGTTCCTTTCTTTTAAAATTTTGTTTCTGTTCCCATAGCAAACCTATCCTGCTCTGGACAGTTACTGACATGGACAGAGGTGTCAACAGACAGCACTGTGGTCAAACAGAAAAGTAATTAAAAAAGAAAACAACTTCCTGTGGAGCATACAGCAGCTGATAAGTACTAGAAGGATTAAGATTTTTAAATAGAAGTAATTTACAAATCTAGAAAAAGGACGGAGAGGCTCCTGCGGAAAGTTTAACTAGAATGACCCGGGCAACTCAAACTAACACCTGTACCCAAGGTGTCTGAAATGAGAGTACTAGACAAAAAGAATTTTTGAGGCTCAAGGTCTTTGGATAAGGAACACACTTGTTGGTTAAAATATATGAAATATTAATTAATTAATTAATTACTATCAACTGATAGTCCGGGATCACAGGGCCCTTGTAAATCCACGGAATCAGAAGATTCATAAAAATTATAAAATCATAAAATTCATATGTATATTCATAAAATAAAATTATATATATATATATATATATATATATATATATATATATATATAGATGTATGAGACCACTGAAAAGGGTAGCAGCTATTTCAAATCGGCACTCTGGATAGTAATTGTAAAAATAATGTCCATCAAAGTGCCAGTGCAGTCCTGAAAATATGTAACACAGTCTATCACACTTATGAATGTCCTTTCAAGACAGTAAAGTGGCAGTTGAATAATATTCAGGTGTCTGTGGCTCCAGACTTAGATGTCGCTCTGTCTGTTATATAGAGCAATCCTAGGATGCTGTATTCCACAGCGGTAAATTCAAACTATGCGCATAGCGTTTGGAAAAGCTTTAGCTCACCGGTCCTGATGCAATTCTCGGGAGGTAACTTTACCGTTCCTTGCTTGTCCTCAGCGATGTCAGGCAGCCGTCTGTCCCCGCTGGAGTCTCTGCCGACTCCTATTCGCGCAATGTTAGCAGATGGTGGGCGATAGATACAGGGGCTGCTGCGCTTGCAAGGCAGGTAATCCAGGTAGCGTCCTCGTGTAGAGAGCACGCGCTCCCAGTCTCTGACCGCGAGCTCAGAAGTGTCCGTGTGATAGCCGATAATAGCTCTGGACTGCAAATGATGATAGTGGTCTCATACGTCTCTTGGGGGGGGGTCGCCGGACGCGTTTCAGCACCCACTAGGTGCTTTCTTCAGCGGCTTAAATATATAATATACAGAGCGACATCTAAGTCTGGAGCCACAGACACCTGAATATTATTCAACTGCCACTTAACTGTCTTGAAAGGACATTCATAAGTGTGATAGACTGTGTTACATATTTTCAGGACTGCACTGGCACTTTGATGGACATTAGTTTTACAATTACTATCCAGAGTGCCAATTTGAAATAGCTGCTACCCTTTTCAGTGGTCTTATACATCTATAGATGTATATATAATTTTATTTTATGAATATACATATGAATTTTATGATTTTATAATTTTTATGAATATTCTGATTCCGTGGATTTACAAGGGCCCTGTGATCCCGGACTATCAGTTGATAGTAATTAATTAATTAATTAATATTTCATATATTTTAAACAACAAGTGTGTTCCTTATCCAAAGACCTTGAGCCTCGAAAATTCTTTTTGTCTAATTTACAAATCTGTTTATCTTTCTGGCACCAGTTGATTTAATAAAAATGTTTTCCAGCAGAGTACCCCTTTAATAATTGCTGGGGCTCACAAGTACTATACAAAAGAAGCTTCTTCCATTGTTTGCCCCGTGATCAACATTTATCACAGTGTTTATGGGGTTGAACACCCAGGACCAGTGTTTTCTGCGCTTGGTGCAGGAGTGCAGCTGTCAATCAAAGCCAAAACCCTGCTGCTGATGCGGACCAGCTGTTGTGCCATCATGGTAATCAATGATGTACCTATATGGCAATCTAAGACAACCACTACCCACTGATGATTTATGTATATGTTATGAAATATGTTACTGTTTTTGGTTTATTACAGCATAACTCCTCTTTATTATATATGCAGAAGGACAACCTGACTGAAGTCTCTGAGTTTTTAGTCTTAGGATTTCAAACAAGCAAAAATATAAGATTTTCTCTGTTCTGTTTTCTCCTTGTGATTTACTGTGGTACAATATGTGGTAACCTCCTGATCATCACCCTGGTGTCCACCAGCAAGAACCTCCACACCCCAATGTACTTCTTCATATCACAACTGTCCATCAGTGACATATTGATAATCACTGATATTGTCCCCAAGATGCTTAAAATCCTCTTGAATAATGGGGGGGCCATGAGTTTAATTAGTTGTATCACTCAGTTGTATTTGTTCTGTGCTTCTGAGGCATCTGAATGTTTCCTCCTTGCTGTGATGTCTTATGACAGATATGTGGCCATCTGTAATCCTCTCCGTTACTCCTCTATCATGACAAGTGGACATTGTATGGTATTGTCTATACTATGTTGGCTTCTTGGATTTTCCATTGTTTTGATTTACATTATCAAAACAGCAAAGCTAAACTTCTGTGGGCCAAATATCATTGACCATTTATTCTGTGACATTATTCCCTTATTAGAAGTTTCCTGTTCTGACACCTTTACTATTCACATAGTGATTTATATTATGGGTATACCAATTGTGATAATCCCAACCACCATCATTGTATTATCTTATACTTATATTGTCCTAACAATCCTAAGGATCTCATCCAATACTGGTAGACAGAAAGCCTTCTCCACCTGTAGCTCTCATCTCATTGTGGTCTCCATATTCTACTGGACTATGTTCGGTGTTTATATTGTCCCAACAAAAGGCCGAACACTGACTATGAGTAAAATCCTCTCCCTCTTATATACTGTGTTTACTCCTTTGGTCAACCCCATTATATACAGCCTGAGGAATAAAGACATTTGGGAAGCTATACAGAAATATCATAAGCGGGTGATTTGGTAAATTATAAATCAGAAGGTCTTCACTTGTGTTAAAGGGCTACTCTGGCGCTAAGACATCTTATCCCTATCCAAAAGGATAGGGGATAAGATGCCTCCCGCCGTTGGGGACCCCCGTGATCTTGCATGGAGCACCCCGTTACCATCAGTCCCCGGAGCATGTTCGCTCCAGGTCTGATGACTGGCGATCTTGGGGCCGGATGGTAACGGGGATCTCCATGCAAGATCAGCCTTTTTTTGCGGCAACTCATTGTGCTGTGCAGGGTGTCTTTAATGGAGTATCATAAACAAACAGGTGGAGCAGTCCAGAGAGTAGAGCGACACAGTGTTTCGCCGGCAGCTTCTTCCGGCTCCATGCAGCGACGTGGCAGCGTCGCCTTTGATATATGCAGGTATATGCGCGTCATCGGCGTCTGTCATCACGGCAACGGCTCACAACAATGCCTGATAAACCTAAGCGCATGCGTATCACGCTCTAAACGCTGAACACAGCGGAGCACAATCGCAATGCTTCCTGTAACTGCAGGATAGGAAACGCGCAAAGCTGGGCGGGCATAATGACGTGAGCGGTGATCACAACAAAGAGGGGAGAAATGAATGGATACTTCTGTGTGGCAGACTAAGATAGAGTAAAGCATAAATACAGGTGATGAAACAATGCACACAGACCCTGCAATATACTACAATGGAGCACACAAGAACACAAATATTAAAGATCATAAAAACATACTCATGTCTACTTTGTCATTACCTGTAAGTCAAAATTTTTTGTCTATATGGTAGAGTGCCGTGTGCCGTGTGTACAAGAACACTTTTGTTCTATAAGGACTGGGCAAGGTTGCCCAAGACTTAGAGATCATGTCAGGACGAGCCACAGTGGTGACCAAAAGGTGTTACCTTTTTCAGGTTTGGAGCAGATCCCGATCCCGAAAGATGGCAGTGACCGCAATAGGATACTACTCAAAAAAGAGGCCATTTGGCTCCTACGAACGGACGCCATGGGCCCACTTGGCTTAAATGACAACGTAGACATGAGTATGTTTTTATGATCTTTAATATTTGTGTTCTTGTGTGCTCCATTGTAGTATATTGCAGGGTCTGTGTGCACTGTTTCCTCACCTGTATTTATGCTTTACTGTATCTTAGTCTGCCACACATATGTATCCATTCATTTCTCCCCTCTTTGTTGTGATCACCGCTGTGCGCTCCGCTGTGTTCAGCGTTTAGAGCACCATACGTATCCGCTTAGG
Source organism: Hyla sarda (assembly GCF_029499605.1). Taxonomy (NCBI): domain Eukaryota; kingdom Metazoa; phylum Chordata; class Amphibia; order Anura; family Hylidae; genus Hyla; species Hyla sarda. Next base: position 7,268,739 of record NC_079192.1, read on the forward strand.
TTTATCAGGCATTGTTGTGAGCCGTTGCCGTGACGACGGACGCCGATGACGCCGATACCTGCGCATATCAGAGGAGACGCCGCCACGTCATGGCATGGAGCCGGCAGAAGCCGCTGGCGAAACACTGTGTCGCTCTACTCTCTGGATGCTCCACCTGTTTATTTATGCTCCTCCATTAAAGACACCCTGCACAGCACAGTGAGTTGCCGAAACTGCTCTTTCTTTATACCTACATGTCAGAGACTTTCTTTGCGTGCACCGCTGACGAGGGATATTGGAGATCATTTTTTCACAGTGCTTTACGTCTGGCATTTTGGCTACCGGGCTGTTACTGTCTGGACTTTGAGTGGTGCTCATCATTTTCTGCTTTCTTCTTTATGTTATTTAATAATATATATCTTTTCAAAAAGACAATGGAGGAATTTGGGGCCTGGCAAGAAATGTCCAGATTGGGCCCAAAGTGTCAACATTTGGTGCGGCCACCATTATTTTCCTACACAGTCTTAAGCCTCTTGGACATGGAGTCCACCAGATCTTCACAGGTTGTTTCTGGAGCCCTCTCCTCCATGACATCACAGAGCTGGTGGATGTTAGAGATCTTGCATGCCCTCACCTTTTATTTGAGGATTCTCAACAGATGCTCAATAGGGTTTATGTATGAGGACATACTTGTCCAGTCCATGACCTTTACCCTCAGCATCTTTAGCAAGCCAGTGGTCATTTTAGAGATGTGTTTGGGGTTGTTGTCATGCTGAAATGCTGCCCTGTGGCCCAGACTCTGAAGGGAGGGGAGATCGGGCCACAACAAACTGAGTACAGCATTAATCTATTTCATGATTTTTTTTATTTTTTCTGGTCTTGCCATAGATTTTTGGTATAAAGACTGATGTCATTACAAAGTAGAATTGGTGGCGCAAAAAATAAGCCCTCATATGGATTTTTAGGTGCAAAATTGAAAGGGTTATGATTTTAAAAAGGTAAGGAGGAAAAAACGAAAGTGCAAAATCGGAAAAACGCTCGGTCCTTAAGGGGTTAAAAGCGTTAAGATTGAATTTATATTAGCAACCTTGGGCAAATTTTGGTTTGTATTCTTGCTTTATTCACACATAAAGTATTTCTACCAAGTTTTTACATAACATCACAGTTAAAGTGTTTAATTTAAACACGCATCAGCCATCTAAAGCGCATTCACATGTACAGTGGAGAAAAAAAAGTATTTAGTCAGCCAACAATTGTGCAATTTCTAAAAAAGATGAGAGGCTATAATTTTCATCATAGATTATAACCTCAACTATGAGAGACATAATGAAAAAAAAATCCATAAAATCACAGTGTCTGATTTTTAAAGAATTTATTTGCAAATTATGGTGGAAAATAAGTATTTGGTCAATATCAAAAGTTCATCTCAATACTTTGTTATATACCCTTTGTTGGCAATGAGAGAGGTCAAACGTTTTCTGTAAGTTTTCACACACTTTCACACTTGCTGGTATTTTGTCCCCATTCCTCCATGCAGATCTTTTCTAGAGCAGTGAGGTTTTGGGGCTGTCGCTGGGCAACACGGCCTTTCAACTCTCTCCAAAGGTTTTCTATGGGGCTGAGATCTGGAGACTGGTTAGGCCACTCCAGGACCTTGAAATGCTTCTTACGATGCCACTTCTTTGTTGCCTGGGTGGTGTGTTTGGGATCATTGTCATGCTGAAAGACCCAGCCACATTTCATCTTCAATGCCCTTTCACTCAAAATCTCAGAATACATGGCCCCATTCCTTCTTTCCTTTACATCAGTCATCCTGGTCTCTCTTAGCAGAAAAACAGCCCCAAAGCATGATGTTTCCACCCCCATGCTTCACAGTAGGTATGGTGTTCTTTAGATGCAACTCAGCAAAAACGACGAGTTGAGTTTTTACCAAAAAGTTCTACTTTGGTTTCATCTGACCATATGGATGATCCAAATGCTCTATAGCAATGTTGGATGATCCAAATGCTCTATAGCAAACTTCAGACGGCCTGGACATGTACTGGCATAAGCAGGGGGACAAGTCTGGCACTGCATGATTTGAGTCCCTGGTGGTGTTGTGTGTTTCTGATAGTAGCCTTTCATATAGAGAAGGTGGAGGACAGCACCTGGTCCCAGCTGCTGTGCAAGTGATCGTCCGGATAACCAGTACAGAATGTCAACATCCAAGCAAAATTGGTCACAGCACAAAAGCAGCAGACTCCAATATGTAAAGAGGGCTGTGGTCTTTTATTGGTTTCCAGCAGTGCAACTTTTCGGCTATAGGTTAGGCTTTGTCCAGTAGGCTTGACAAAGGCTAACCTATAGCTGAAACGTTGCACTGCTAGTAAACAATAAAAGACCACAGCCTTCTTTACATATTGGATTCTGCTGCTTTTGTGCTGTGACCAATTTCACTTGGATGATAGTAGCCGTTGTTACTTTGATTCCAGCTCTCTGCAGGTCATTCACTAGGTCCCCCTGTGTGGTTCTGGGATTTTTGCTCACCGTTCTTGTGATCATATTGACACCACGGGGTGAGATCTTGCATGGAGCCCAAGATTGAGGGAGATTATCAGTGGTCTTGTTTGTCTTCCATTTTCTAATAATTGCTCCACAGTTGATTTTGTCACACTAAGCTGCTTGCCTATTGCAGATTCAGTCTTCCCAGCCTTGTGCAGATCTACAAGTTTGTTTCTGGTGTCCTTTGACAGCTCTTTGGTCTTGCCCATAGTGGAATTTTGAGTGTGATTGTTTGAGGTTGTGGACAGGTGTCTTTTATACTGATAACAAGTTCAAACAGGAGCCATTAATTAAAGAAGAAGTTACAGGTCTGTGAGAGACAGAAATCTTGCTTGTTTGTAGGTGACCAAATACTTATTTTACCGAGGAATTTACCAATTAATTCATTAGAAATCCTGTAATGTGATTTACAGTATTCTTTCCCCCCATTCTCGCTTGCACAATTGGTGGCTGACTAACTAAATTTTTTCCTTACTGTATATTCTGGGTTTAGTCGCACAGACTTTTTTTTCACTATGGAGACTCATTAAACGATTTCAAAAGAAGTACAAATAACATAAGACATATTGGAAATACAATACATCATATACAATATGACAACTGTAGTACCTCATCCAGCAAAAGGTGTACATTTAAAAAGGAAGCCATGAAGGTTATCTACTAGGTGTAGTATACATTTAAGAGGTCAAAAAGAGATATAAAACAACAACCCAAGTGCTAAAAAATTAAATGAAAAGAAAAAAAAAAGAAAAGAAAAATAGAGTCTATGGCTTATTAATAGACACCGTTGTGACTATCAAAGAGAAGAGAAGGAAAGGAGAAAGGATCATAAAAAGGAAAGGAAAGGGGAAGAAAAAAAAGGGTAGGAAGAAGGCAGAGGAAGGAAGACCAAGGACCCTTAATAGGAATCGAGTATTGAACTTACCTTACGATTTGGACATGCCCCGAGACCCCACCTCGCCTGTATCAATTTGTGGGTAGGTCGTGTAAAAGTGGATGGAATGAATATGGATGAGTGTAGTACACCAATGGTTAGACCGCAAGATGTAGTTTATCATAGGCCATGGAAGACATGAAAGTTGTCTGAGGATACCATATATTCGTATACTTGGCAAAATGACATGTTGAGTCAGCTAATAATTCCTCCATTCTATGAAGGTGTGAAACTTCTTTAAACCAGGATGAAATTGTGGGAGGGAGGGGGGGGCTTCCAAAGTCTGGGTATTACTGTCCTAGCCATCAGTAAGAAAAGAGAGCAAGTGTGCAGTTCCTTTAATTAAGTTCTCGGGTAGGATGGAGAGTAATAGAGTTTCTGGATTATCACGTAGACGGACAGAGGTGATATGGTGGATAACATCTATGACCTGTGTGAGGGAAGGGCATGTCAGCCAAACATGGAGCATCGTGGCATCGGGGTTTCTGCATCGCCAACAAGTATCAGGCAATCCTGGATAAAAAGCAGAGCTGGGACCCTATACCATCTTGACAGTATTTTAAAATTTATTTGCTGTGCTTTACAGGGAATAGAGGTCCTGTGGCAATGGGATAGGGCCCTATTCCAGTCATCATCAAGCAAGGTACGAGCCAGTTCCCTCTCCCAACCAGCTCTGTAAGGCAGAGGCTGAGTAATTGATGCATCAAGGATGATGGAATAGAGTACACTGACTGCACAATATACAGGAGGTGTGGAAGCACAGAGAAGTTCAAATTTGGTGAGCGGCCGATGTAGACACAGACCATGTTTGGCTGAAGAATAGAAGTGGCACAATTGCATACGGTAAAAAGATCTGAGTGGTAGAGGGCGAGGTCCCTTTTGTTGAGGCATTTAGTGATTTCAGTCCTGTCAGAGTCAAAAGGTCAGAAAAAGTTGTTCCCTCACCTCTCTCATAAGTTAAGAAGGAGCGACTATTGAGTGCAGACAGGAAATCAGAGTTACCAAACAGAGGGGTAAGAGGCCCATCTGGGTGTACTATGGACAGGCGGTTCATATAGGATATCTGAGTGTTGGCTATGGAGTGTAGAATCGGTAGGAGGATAGTAACATTATTAGAGGTGGACAAGGAAGAGTATCTGGATAACCACAGTAATGAGCTAGATTCTATACCCTTTAATTGGCCTTCTAAGTGAACCCACTGTTTGTCATGACAACAATGAAAACAGTCCAGGACGCGTGTCAGTACCGCTGCTATATAGTATGATTGATAATCAGGGAGAACATGACGGGCTGATCTGGGATTCCTGTGAGCCCAGACAAAGTCAGACTGGAGCGCAGAGAGTTTTCTGAAAAAGCACACGGCAGGTGGACTGGAACACTGGAAAGAGGTAGAGTAGACATTCATTTAAATAATGTTTATCCTGCCCAGTCATGAAAAGTCTCTGCACTCCCATCTGGAGTGAAGAAGTGGAGGGAAATTAAATTCCACCTGAGCCTGGGGGTGGGAATACAATGCCCTAATATGGGCTATCATAGAAGTGCCAGTCCACCCAGATGAAGGCCTTCTCCTCGTCCAGGGACAACAAAAATAGAAGGGTTTTATGCGTATGCACAAAATGTTTAACTGAGAACATATGAAGAGCGTTATCTCTGGCCTCTTTACCGTGGATAAAACCAACCTGGTCCGGGTGGACTAAGGACGTCATATGTGGCGCCAGTTTATTGGCTATTTATTTAGCAAATAATTTCGTATCCATATTTATCAAAGAGATAGGGCGATAACTGGGACATAATAACAGGACTTTGCCCTCTTTTTGGATAACAGTGACATAGGCCGATAGGAAGGATTGGGAAGGAGGAGAGGCATCTGAGATTGCATTTAAAGCAGTAAGCAGGGGAGAAGTCAGTTCAGATCCGAGGAATTTGTAAAATTTAGCCGTGTAGTCGTCTGGACATGGGCTCTTGCCGGCCAGATAGGAGGAAATTACCGTTTCCAAATCCTCAGAGGAGAAGGGTTCTCCAGCAACTGAATTATAGAAGGAAGAGCAGTGTTGGCAATATAATGTTCTATAGAGGGGACATCAGGGTCATTTGTCATCAGATGCTGAGGTTAGGGCAGATTATAAAGAGAGGCAGAGTATTGAGTAAATGCTTCAAGTAAGGCAGGAGTGAGGTAAGACGGGGAACCAGTAGGTTGTTTGATTGCGGAAACAAATAAGGAAGACCTCTTTTCATGAAGAGCATTGGCCAGTAGCCTGCCTGATCTGTTTTCCCACTCATATAATGTCTGTCCCGTAATTTGTTTGTCAATGTTTGGAGCTCATAAGGGCCAGGAGTTCAGTGCAAGTACGTATTATATCACGATAAATCATATCTTGTTGCGATTGTTTATGTTTGGTTTCAAGAACTTGAAGGTGTTGTAAAAGCTAAATCATTTTAGCAGAGGTTTCCTTCTTCTGGCCCTGTGATTCACCATAATTCCTTGGAGAACACACTTCAAAGCTTCCCATTTAACCAGGGGTGAAGATGTGTCTTTAGCGTGGTCCCAGTGCAAATGAGAGATATCATTCTTAAGATCTTGCATTCATAAGGTATATAAGAGGAGAGATTCGTTAAGCCTCCATGAGGAGCGGGGTTTGGGCAGAGAGGGAAGCAGTGGACCGGTGTGTGGTCTCAGAGGGTCATTACACCTATGCTGGAATTAGTCACAGAAGGCAAGAGGTAGTAAGAGCAAAACATTTTATCAATGGGAATGTAGGTTTGTCTAGGATGGGAATAAAAAGAGTAATCACTGTCTTGCGGATGTAGAGACCACCATATGTCACAAAGTTGCAGGGAATGGAGTTTCCTTCTCAGGACCCGGAGCTTACGATGTGAAAGGCTCAAGCATTCCGGAGAGGTATCAACTTGGAGGAAGAGCAGTAGTGATGTCGCGAATATAAAATTTTTGGCTCGCGAACTGCGAACGCGAACCGGCGAACCGGGCGAACCGCCATTGACTTCAATGGGCAGGCAAATTTTAACACCCACAGGGACTCTTTCTGGCCACAATAGTGGTTTAAAAGTTGTTTCAAGAGGACTAACACTTGGACTGTGGCGTGCCGGAGGGGGATCCATGGCAAAACTCCTATGTAAAATTACATAGTTGATGCAGAGTCTGGTTTTAATCCATAAAGGGCATAAATCACTTAACATTCCTAAATGGTTTGGAATAACGTGCTTTAGCCCCCTTTAGGCAGGACATAGAGCACCCCTTTAGACATCACATAGTTAGATCCCCCCTTTAGACAGCACATAGATTCCCCCATATTAGGCAGCACATAGTTAGAGCCTCCCTTTAGGCAGCACATAGTTAGATCCCCGCTTAAGGCAGCACATAGTTAGATCCCCCCCTTTAGGCAGCACATAGATTCCCCCATATTAGGCAGCACATAGTTAGAGCCCCCCTTTAGGCAGCACATAGTTAGAGCCCCCCTTTAGGCAGCACATATGCTACCCTTACCATACATCTAATATGCACGGTTGCTAAAATGGACAGAGATGTCAGCAGAGAGTACCATAACAATTAGGCATGTACACATGGCTCAAAAATTTGGTATTGTTGCAGCCGCAGCTGTAGCAGCGCCCAGAAAAATTGCAGCAGCAAAAATAGTGCAGCACCAGAGGCCAGAAAAATTAGGCATGTACACATGGCTGAAATATAAGAACAAGCGCATATCCAAGAGTCCAGAAGACTCTATAATGCAGGACGGAGAAACAGACCAAGACATTTTTTTCTAAATAAAATTTTTCATCACATAAAGAAACAGAGTTCTTCCCTCTCTGTATTTTACTTTAGAAAATTTTAGTTAAAAAATCACACGCAACAAGCGTTCCTTTGTGTAATGGTTAGTACTCTTGAAAATTCAAGTTTAAATTATCAGAAAGTCCAGAAGACTCTATAATGCAGGACAGTGAAAAACACAAAGAAATCCTTTTCAAAAGTGTGCCATGGCCGTGTAGGAATGCCTGAAATGGCCACACACCTTCCTGGACTGCTTCAGGACATCCTGTAAGCCTGGGTACTTGAGCACAAAGCGTTGTACAATCAGATTACACACATGTGCCATACACGGCACATGTGTCAACTTGCCCAACCTCAATGCTGCCAACAAATTTGTTCCCTTGTCACAAATAGTGTTGAGCGGCATAGGCCATATTCGAATTTGCGAATATTCGCGAATATATGGACGAATATTCGTCATATATTCGCTAAATTCGCATATTCGTAATATTCTCGTTTTATTTTTGCATATGCGAACATTAACATATGCGGAAATTAGCATATACAAAAATTAGCATAAGCGGAAATTTGCATATGCGAAAATTCGCACGACAGTCTCACAAAATAGTATTAGAGCCTTCTTTACACCACACAAGCTGGAAGCAGAGAGGGATGATCACTGTGATGTGTACTGTGAAAAAAAACAAGAAAAAAAACCCGAATATTCGTAATTACGAATATATAGTGCTATATTCGCGAATATTCGCGAATTCGCGAATATGCGATATTAACGAATAAAATTCGCATTGCGAATATTCGCGAGCAATACTAGTCACAAACCACCTTGCCCATCTCCAGTTGGTGCGGAGTCAGCCACTGGTCCACCTGTGTGTTCAGGGCCGACAGGAGCGCTGTTGCGGTGTGACTCTCCGCTTTGAGGCAATTCAACTCCAAGATGGCATGACACTACCGTATCCGGGATGTGGAATAGCACCTGGGGAGCTGGGGGGGTGCCGGTGATGTGGAGTAAGACGCGGCAGTGGAAGAGGACTCAGCCGAGGAGGTTATGGAAGAGGATGGAGTAGGATTAGTAGAGGAGGTGGCAGCAGGCCTGCCTGCAGGTCGTGGCGGTGTCACCAACTTCTCTGCAGAGCCATGCATTCCATGCTTGGCAGACATCACCAGGTTTACCCAATGCGCAGTCTAGATGATATACCTGCCCTGACCATGCTTTGCAGACCAGGTATCAGTGGTCAGATGGATCCTTGCCCCTACACTGTGTGCCAGACATGCCATAATTTCCTTTTGCACAATGGAGTAAAGGTTGGGGATTGCCTTTTGTGCAAAAAAATTTCGGCCGGGTACCTTCCACTGCGGTGTCCCAATGGCTACAAATTTTTTAAAGGCCTCAGACTCCACCAGCTTGTTTGGTAAAAGCTGGCGGGCTAGCAGTTCCGAAAAGCCAGATGTCAGATGCCGGGCTAGGGGGTGACTTTGAGACATTGTCTTCTTGGGCTCAAACATCTCCTTGACAGACAGCTGACTGTGGGCAGATGAGCAGGAACTGCTCAAGGCGAGAGACAAAGAGGCGGATGGTTGACAGGGGGCAAGGAGGGCAGCAGTGGTTGACCTGGCTGAAGATGCTGGACCAGGAGGAGGATGGTGGCTTTGACTTTGTGTGCTGCTTGTACTGACATGTTGATCCCATAGGCGTTTGGGATGTGACATCATGTGCCTTCGCAAAGCAGTTGTGCCTAGGTAGGTGTTGGACTTCCCACGACTCAGTTTCTTCTGACACAGGTTGCAAATGGCCTCGCTGTTGTCAGAGGCAGACGCACAAAAAAAATACCACACTGCTGAGCTCTGAGATGACGGCATTCTGGTGGTGGCAACAGCGTCCCGTCTGGCGGACCTCGGGTGCCGATGCATGCTGTCTGACTGTGCCAATAGCTCCTTGCGACGACCTCCCCCTGCATCCAACTCGTCACCTCCTCTGCTCTGTCTCCCCATCTGAACTTTCCCCCTCTTCTTCTCTTCTAGCGGGCACCCACATCGTCATCATCAACACCTTCACCGCTATCTGACACCTCAAGAAAGGATGCAGCAGCGGGTACAACATCATCATCATACCGTACGTCCATGTCTGTAATGCTGTCTGACTGAGACATATCCCTGTTAACTACATCCTCTGGCAATAATGGTTGTTCATCACTCATGTCTTCAAACTGATGTGTAAATAACTCCTCTGACAGATCAAGTAAAGCTGCTGTGGTGTCGGTGATGGCGGCAGGCAGGCAAGTGGTAGCATGAGAGGTGCCCGAAGCTAAGCTAGAGGAGGAGAAGGACGGAGCGTCAAGGTTCCGAGCAGAAGCTGTAGTAGATTGGGTGTCTTGTGATAGCCAGTCAACTAAGTCCTCAGAACTTTGGGGGTTCAGGGTACGTGGCCTCTGAACACTGGCCATTCTAGGGCCAAAGGGAATCCCAGCACCACGACGGCCCCTGCGGGGTAGCCTTCCTCTGCCTGTAATTTTTTGGTTAAATTTGCACAAGTGTCACACCAAATGTGATTTTCACTAGGATGACACAATTTGCCCTGCAGGCAAAAAAAATGGTAACTTTGACGTGAACTGACAGTGACGACTGGTTTTATTTAACAGCCCAAAAAGGTATTTTTTTTTTATTTGCACAACTGTCACACCTAATGTGATTTGCAGTAGGGTGACACAATTTGCCCTGCAGGCAAAAAAAAAAAACTGGCAACTGTGACGTGAACTGACAGTGACGACTGTTTTTTTTTTAACAGCCAAAAAAGGTTGTTTTTTTTTTTAATTTGCACAACTGTCACACCTAATGTGATTTGCACTAGGGTGACACAATTTGCCCTGCAGGCAAAAAAAAAACTGCCAACTGTGACGTGAACTGACAGTGACGACTGGTTTTATTTAACAGCCAAAAAATGTTTTGTTTTTTTAATTTGCACAACTGTCACACCAAATGTGATTTGCACTAGTGTGACAATGAACAAAAAAGTTCCCCTTTTAGGCAGTGGTCCCCAACCAGGGTGCCTCCAGCTGTTGCAAAACACACGGACTGATATCTTTCAGCCCTTTGATTACTGTAGTAGTTAGTTGCTTTAAAGAAAAAAAGCTTGCCAGCGGAGTTCCCCTTTTAAGCAGTGGTCCCCAACCAGGGTGCCTCCAGCTGTTGCAAAACACACAGACTGATATCTTTCAGCCCTCTGAATACTGTAGTAGTTAGTTGCTTGAAGGAACTTAAGTTTGATTCTGCAGTACCCCTTTTAACCAGCGGTTCCCTCCCAACCAGGGTGCCTCCAGCTGTTGCCAGACGGACTGATATCTTTCAGCCTTAAAAAGGGCTTTTTTGGGTGCTGCCCTTAAAGCAGATGTTACACTAGTGCTTTAGAAGTAAACTGGACCCTGAATACACCACCTAGCAGCAACCTAGCTATTGCTTTCCCTATACAGCAGGAGCAGCCTCTCTGACCCTCCACTTCCTAAGCAGCTGAATGAGGGTAAAATGGCGTCCGTGCAAGAGGTAGGAGGGTCTGGAAGGGAGGGAATGCTGCTGATTGGCTGTAATGTGTCTGCTGACTCTGACTCACAGGGTCAAAGTTTACTGCAATGTTAAAGTATAGGGGGCGGATCAAACTTCACATATGTTCGCACGGCGATGCAAACGCGAACATGTGAAATTCGCCGGGAACTGTTCGCCGGCGAACAATTCGCAACATCTCTAAAGAGCAGTAGGTTAAAATCACCGCACAGCAAAATTGGGCCCTCAGCCAACTTATCCAGTGTCCCGAGAAGGAAAGATATTTGATCACGATTGGGGGCATATATAGCTGCAACTGTAAGTGTCTGTCCTGAGATCTCACAATTCGCAAATACATAGCAGCCATATGGGTCAATAGTGGAAGAGGTAATTTTAAGTGCGAGAGATGTATGGAATGCTAATGACACTTCTTTCATCCTGGCATCTGAATTTACACTGTGAAACCAAGTTGTGTAATACTTATTGTTCAATAGTGTTGGGCGTGAATATTCGCAATGCGAATACTTATTGCGAATGTCGCATATTCTCGATTTGCGAATATAGCGCTATTGTCACGATGCCGGCTGGCAGGTAGTGGATCCCCTGTGCCAGAGAGGGATGGCGAGGACCGCGCTAGTGGACCGGTTCTAAGCCACTACAGGTTTTCACCAGAGCCCGCCGCAAAGCGGGATGGTCTTGCTGCGGCGGTAGTGACCAGGTCGTATCCACTAGCAACGGCTTACCTCTCTGGCTGCTGAAGATGCTGAAGATAGGCGCGGTACAATGGAGTAGGCAGAAGCAAGGTCGGACGTAGCAGAAGGTCGGGGGCAGGCGGCAAGGATCGTAGTCAGGGGCAACGGCAGGAGGTCAGGAACACGGACTAGGAACAGACTAGGGAACGCTTTCACTAGGCACTAAGGCAACAAGATCCGGCAAGGAAGTGCAAGGGAGGAGACTAGATATAGCCAGGAAACAGATGGGAACCAATTAAGCTAATTGGGAAGATTGGGCCAGGCACCATCATTGGTGCACTGGCCCTTTAAATCGCAGAGACCCGGCGCGCGCGCGCCCTAGGGAGCGGGGCCGCGCGCGCCGGGACAGGACCGAGGGAGAGCGAGTCAGGTACGGGGACCGGGATGCGCATCGCGAGCGGGCGCTACCCGCATCGCGAATCGCACCCCGGCTGAAGGCGGGACCGCAGCGCACCCGGTCAGTGGATCTGACCGGGGCGCTGCAACAACGAAGATGAGGCGAGCGCTCCGGGGAGGAACGGGGACCCGGAGCGCTCGGCGTAACAGTACCCCCCCCCTTGGGTCTCCCCCTCTTCTTGGGGCCAAAGAACCTGAGAAAAAAAAACTCAATTTTTCCGTGAAGAGGTCCGATGCAAATTAGGAGGGGTTCAGTGTGGAAACGTACGAGACAGTCCAATCTTTTATTGTAAAAACAATAGATGTAGAGGGGTCTGGCGAGACTGGTCACAGGAACGTAGAACCTGTTGATGAGAGAGGCCAAAAAAAATTTTCCTGCAGATCCGGAATCCAAGAAGAGCATAGTAGAGAAGGAGAAGGTAGAGGCAGATATCCGCACAGGCACAGTAAGGCGTGGAGAAGCAGAGTTGACATCAAGAACTGTGTCACCTTCGTGCGGAGTCAGCGTGCGTCTTTCCAGGCGGGGAGGACGGATAGGACAATCCTTCAGGAAGTGTTCGGTACCGGCATGGTACAGGCAAAGATTCTCCATGCGGCGTCGTGTCCTCTCTTGAGGTGTCAAGCAAGACCGGTCAACATGCATAGCCTCCGCGGCGGGAAGCACAGGAACAGATTGCAGAGGACCAGAGGAGAGAGGAGCCGGAGAGAAAAAACGCTTCGTGCGAACAAAGTCCATATCCAGGCGGAGCTCCAGACGCCATCCGGAAGAACGCATGTCAATGCGAGTGGCTAGATGAATGAGTTCATGTAGGTCAGCAGGAGTCTCTCGTGCGGCCAGAACATCTTTAATGTTGCTGGATAGGCCTTTTTTAAAGGTCGCGCAGAGAGTCTCACTATTCCAGGACAACTCGTAAGCAAGAGCACGGAACTGAATGGCGTACTCGCCAACGGAAGAAACACCCTGGGCCAGGTTCAGCAGGGCAATCTCGGCTGAAGAAGCTCGGGCAGGTTCCTCAAAGACACTTCGAATTTCCGAGAAGAAGGAGTGTACAGAGGCAGTGACGGGGTCATTGCGGTCCCAGAGCGGTGCGGCCCATGACAGGGCTTTTCCAGACAGAAGGCAGAACACGAAAGCCACCTTAGACCTTTCAGTAGGAAACTGGTCCGACATCATCTCCAAGTGCTGGGAACATTGCGAAAGAAAGCCACGGCAAAACTTAGAGTCCCCATTAAATTTGTCCGGCAAGGACAGGCGGAGGCTAGGAGTGGCCACTCGCTGCGGAAGGGGTGCAGGAGCTGGCGGAGGAGATGATTGCTGAAGAAGTTGCGAATGTTGGCGCACCATGGTGGACACTTCCGACAGCTGGTGGGTTAGAAGGGCGACCTGTCGGGCGATATCAGAGGCAACTGGCAGGGGATGTTGGTGCAAAATGGTGGACACTTCCGACAGCTGGTGGGTTAGATGGGCGATCTGTCGGGCGATATCAGAGACAACTGGCAGGGGAACCTCAGCGGGATCCATGGCCGGATCTACTGTCACGATGCCGGCTGGCAGGTAGTGGATCCCCTGTGCCAGAGAGGGATGGCGAGGACCGCGCTAGTGGACCGGTTCTAAGCCACTACAGGTTTTCACCAGAGCCCGCCGCAAAGCGGGATGGTCTTGCTGCGGCGGTAGTGACCAGGTCGTATCCACTAGCAACGGCTTACCTCTCTGGCTGCTGAAGATGCTGAAGATAGGCGCGGTACAATGGAGTAGGCAGAAGCAAGGTCGGACGTAGCAGAAGGTCGGGGGCAGGCGGCAAGGATCGTAGTCAGGGGCAACGGCAGGAGGTCAGGAACACGGACTAGGAACAGACTAGGGAACGCTTTCACTAGGCACTAAGGCAACAAGATCCGGCAAGGAAGTGCAAGGGAGGAGACTAGATATAGCCAGGAAACAGATGGGAACCAATTAAGCTAATTGGGAAGATTGGGCCAGGCACCATCATTGGTGCACTGGCCCTTTAAATCGCAGAGACCCGGCGCGCGCGCGCCCTAGGGAGCGGGGCCGCGCGCGCCGGGACAGGACCGAGGGAGAGCGAGTCAGGTACGGGGACCGGGATGCGCATCGCGAGCGGGCGCTACCCGCATCGCGAATCGCACCCCGGCTGAAGGCGGGACCGCAGCGCACCCGGTCAGTGGATCTGACCGGGGCGCTGCAACAACGAAGATGAGGCGAGCGCTCCGGGGAGGAACGGGGACCCGGAGCGCTCGGCGTAACAGCTATATATTCGCAATTACAAATATTCACTTTTTATTTTTTTTCACAGTACACATCACAGTGATCATCCCTCCCTGCTTCCAGCTTGTGGTGTAAACAAGCCTCCAATACTAGTTACTGTGTCAGACAGGCGGGCATATGCGAATTTTCGCGCATATTGATCCCTACCTTCTTTTAGCTCTTTTATCATTCGATATTGCGCATGTGCATGCAAATTTTATGGCGAATGTGTATGTGTATGCGAATATTATGGCGCATAGTAAAAAAGATTGCGAATATGTGAATTTTGCAAATATATTACAAAGATTTGTCCATATATTCGCGAAATATCGCGAATTCGAATATGGCCTATGCCGCTCAACACTACTGCTCAATTTAGGTAAGTGGTCTTTCTTAAAGTGGGTTTCTTGGAGAGACGGAATCTGTACCCTACGATGTGAGTATACAATTTGTGAGCATTTTTCGGGAGTATTGGAACCCTTTACATTAAGGGTAACAAGTGAGATCTCAGCTGCCATATTGGAATAGTGTGTGATAGCACCACATACCACGGGCATCATGAAACAACAGGGCGTCCAAACCACAAGACATGAAGATAGAAGGGTCGTCAGTCCTACAAGAGAAAGAAAAATAGACAATGTAACAGGAGAGGAGATTTAGGGAAAGAAAAGTAGCCATAAGAGAATGGGTACAAGGGGACTAAAAGAAGGATCCATATGGGCTGTTACGCCGAGCGCTCCGGGTCCCCGTTCCTCCCCGGAGCGCTCGCCTCATCTTCGTTGTTGCAGCGCCCCGGTCAGATCCACTGACCGGGTGCGCTGCGGTCCCGCCTTCAGCCGGGGTGCGATTCGCGATGCGGATAGCGCCCGCTCGCGATGCGCACCCCGGTCCCCGTACCTGACTCGCTCTCCCTCGGTCCTGTCCCGGCGCGCGCGGCTCCGCTCCCTAGGGCGCGCGCGCGCCGGGTCTCTGCGATTTAAAGGGCCAGTGCACCAATGATGGTGCCTGGCCCAATCTTCCCAATTAGCTTAATTAGTTCCACCTGTGCACTCCCTACTTATACCTCACTTCCCCTGCACTCCCTTGCCGGATCTTGTTGCACTTGTGCCTAGTGAAAGCATTCCCTAGTCTGTTCCTAGTCCTTGTTCCTGACCTCCTGCCGTTGCCCCTGACTACGATCCTTGCCGCCTGCCCCCGACCTTCTGCTACGTCCGACCTTGCTTCTGCCTACTCCATTGTACCGCGCCTATCTTCAGCATCTTCAGCAGCCAGAGAGGTCCACGCCATCCCTCTCTGGCACAGGGGATCCACTACCTGCCAGCCGGCATCGTGACAGTAGATCCGGCCATGGATCCCGCTGAGGTTCCCCTGCCAGTTGTCTCTGATATCGCCCGACAGATCGCCCATCTAACCCACCAGCTGTCGGAAGTGTCCACCATTTTGCACCAACATCCCCTGCCAGTTGCCTCTGATATCGCCCGACAGGTCGCCCTTCTAACCCACCAGCTGTCGGAAGTGCGCCAACATTCGCAACTTCTTCAGCAATCATCTCCTCCGCCAGCTCCTGCACCTCCTCCGCAGCGAGTGGCCACTCCTAGCCTCTGCCTGTCCTTGCCGGACAAATTTGATGGGGACTCTAAGTATTGCCGTGGCTTTCTTTCGCAATGTTCCCAGCACTTGGAGATGATGTCGGACCAGTTTCCTACTGAAAGGTCTAAGGTGGCTTTCGTGTTCTGCCTTCTGTCTGGAAAAGCCCTGTCATGGGCCGCACCGCTCTGGGACCGCAATGACCCCGTCACTGCCTCTGTACACTCCTTCTTCTCGGAAATTCGAAGTGTCTTTGAGGAACCTGCCCGAGCTTCTTCAGCCGAGATTGCCCTGCTGAACCTGGCCCAGGGTGTTTCTTCCGTTGGCGAGTACGCCATTCAGTTCCGTGCTCTTGCTTACGAGTTGTCCTGGAATAGTGAGGTTCTCTGCGCGACCTTTAAAAAAGGCCTATCCAGCAACATTAAAGATGTTCTGGCCGCACGAGAGACTCCTGCTGACCTACATGAACTCATTCATCTAGCCACTCGCATTGACATGCGTTCTTCCGGATGGCGTCTGGAGCTCCGCCTGGATATGGACTTTGTTCGCACGAGGCGTTTTTTCTCCCCGGCTCCTCTCTCCTCTGGTCCTCTGCAATCTGTTCCTGTGCTTCCCGCCGCGGAGGCTATGCAAGTTGACCGGTCTTGCTTGACACCTCAAGAGAGGACACGACGCCGCATGGAGAATCTTTGCCTGTACTATGCCGGTACCGAACACTTCCTGAAGGATTGTCCTATCCGTCCTCCCTGCCTGGAAAGACGCACGCTGACTCCGCACAAAGGTGACACAGTTCTTGATGTCAACTCTGCTTCTCCACGCCTTACTGTGCCTGTGCGGATATCTGCCTCTACCTTCTCCTTTTCTACTATGCTCTTCTTGGATTCCGGATCTGCAGGAAAATTTTTTTTGGCCTCTCTCATCAACAGGTTCTACGTTCCTGTGACCAGTCTCGCCAGACCCCTCTACATCTATTGTTTTTTCAATAAAAGATTGGACTTTGTCGTACATTTCCACACAGAACCCCTCCTAATTTGCATTGGACCTAATCTCGGAAAAATTGAGTTTTTTTTCTTCAGGTTCTTTGGCCCCAAGAAGAGGGGGAGACCCAAGGGGGGGGGTACTGTTACGCCGAGCGCTCCGGGTCCCCGTTCCTCCCCGGAGCGCTCGCCTCATCTTCGTTGTTGCAGCGCCCCGGTCAGATCCACTGACCGGGTGCGCTGCGGTCCCGCCTTCAGCCGGGGTGCGATTCGCGATGCGGATAGCGCCCGCTCGCGATGCGCACCCCGGTCCCCGTACCTGACTCGCTCTCCCTCGGTCCTGTCCCGGCGCGCGCGGCTCCGCTCCCTAGGGCGCGCGCGCGCCGGGTCTCTGCGATTTAAAGGGCCAGTGCACCAATGATGGTGCCTGGCCCAATCTTCCCAATTAGCTTAATTAGTTCCACCTGTGCACTCCCTACTTATACCTCACTTCCCCTGCACTCCCTTGCCGGATCTTGTTGCACTTGTGCCTAGTGAAAGCATTCCCTAGTCTGTTCCTAGTCCTTGTTCCTGACCTCCTGCCGTTGCCCCTGACTACGATCCTTGCCGCCTGCCCCCGACCTTCTGCTACGTCCGACCTTGCTTCTGCCTACTCCATTGTACCGCGCCTATCTTCAGCATCTTCAGCAGCCAGAGAGGTCCACGCCATCCCTCTCTGGCACAGGGGATCCACTACCTGCCAGCCGGCATCGTGACATGGGCCGAGGACAGGATTGAAACCAGTCTAAACATCTATGTAATGTGGGTAACGTGAAAGGCGTGCCAGAGAAGGGCACACTTCCTAGAGTGTTAGGTGTCACAGGGGAAGAAAAGAACTCGTGTCTAGGGCTAAATAGAGATCTAATGAAGCAACCTCTGACACAGTCAGATGGGAGCTAAACATAAAATTGAGGTAAGTGAATAAGGAGTGTCCCGATGGCCATACACTAGCATAACAGTAGGAGGGAGTAACATCTGAACATATTAAATAGAGATGAGCGAACTTTTCAAAAATTTGATTCGGCAAATCTATATTAAAAAAGGCTTTTTCTAGTCTACAGACAGCCTCAATAGGGGTATAGAACACTTTGCTGTGTTCTAACATGCATATGGAGTGTGCTGGGGTAGTGAAATAAAACTGTTTTTCAGAATAACATGCAGATTATCGGCATCGCTTTTAGAATCACTGCCGCACAGCAGCACAATGACAGAGCCTGGAGGTGGCATGAATGTGAGGAGACCATATAGTGGCTGAATGACACAGCGTGGAGGTGTTGGCAGCATGAGGAGACCATATAGTGGCTGAAGGACACAGTGTGGAGGTGTTGGCAGCATGAGGACACCATATAGTGGCTGAATGGCACAGCGTGGAGGTGTTGGCAGCATGAGGAGACCATATAGTGGCTGATGACACAGCGTGGAGGTGTTGGCAGCATGAGGAGACCATATAGTGGCTGAATGGCACAGCCAGGAGTTGCCAGCAGCATGAGTGAGGCCTTCACAATCTCTATTATTAAAAGATGAATTTAGAAATTTAAACCAAAGATTTTGGATAGCTGGTGCTACCCACCATAACAAAATTTTCATTCCCAGACCCAGGTCCAGCAGCAGTATCAGTAAACCATATATTGCCTGAATGACACAGCCATTGGCTGATGCATGAGTACACACCAGGGCTTCACAATCCCTAAAACACAACAATTTTTGAAATTTTAGAAGATTTTGGATAGCAGGTGCTACCTAGCATAAAATTTTAATTCCCAGACCCAGGGCCAGCAGAGGCATGAGTAAACCATTTATTGCCTGAATAACACAGCCTGGAGTTTGCTGAAGCATGAAGAGACCATTAAAATGTGTGATTTTTTTATTTGAAATTTAAATCAAAATTTGAGTGTCCCAGACCTCGGCATTTGGGTACAAAGGACCCAATCTAACAAGCCCCCACAGGGCTCATGTGGCCGTGAGGTGTAGGCGCAACGTCTCCATTGCCCTGACCGGCCATTGTTTCCAAGACTTTTTGCCAAGGCAAACCATGTGAAGAACAGCGTGACACCGCCGTGACCTACACACATGGTATGCTGAAGGGCCAATGAGACTAGTCCGGGCAGTGGAGGCTTAGGACACAGTGGAGGATGTGGAGGTGGAGTCGCACACTGTCACAGGACCAACGGGCTGACAGAGAGGAGCAGAAAGCAGCATGAGTACACAAGAGGGGTTCACAACCCCTAAAATTAAAAGGTGAACTTTGAAATCTCTATTGAAGATGCATGTTAGGTAGTGCTACCATCCAAAAATTTAAGGCCCAAACCCAGAAGCATCAGTAAGCCAAGTAATTTCTGAAACACACAGGAGCAGTCAGGAGCAGTCATCAGCAGTACACCGGGAGGTTTCATAACCCCTTACATTTAAAGATCAATGTTGAAATTTGCATTAGCATGTATTTAGCTACTGCTAAACATCTAAAAATGAAATGCCCAAGGCCCAAAGCATCAGTGAGGCAAGTAGTTCCTGAAAGACACAGGATCTGTCAGGAGCAGGCATTCACAGTACCCAAGAGGGTTTCATAACCCCTTACATTTAAAGATCAATGTTGTAATTTGCATTAAGCATGTATTTAGCTACTGCTAAACATCCAAAATTTAAAGGCCCAAGGCCCGAAGCATCAGTGAGGCAAGTAGTTCCTGAAAGTCACAGGATGAGTCAGGAGCAGGCATTTGCAGTTCCCAATAGGGTTTCATAACCCCTTATATTTAAAGATCAATGTTGAAATTCGCATTAAAGGGGTACTCCTCCCCTAGACATCTTATCCCCTATCCAAAGGATAGGGTATTAGATGTCAGTGTGCCGGGGTACCACTGCTGGGGACCCCGGGATCTACCATGCAGCACCCACGTTTAGAGGCTTCTGGAACCGGAGGTCCTCAGGCTGAGTCGATCTCGACCATGAGGATGGAGCATAGGGACGTCACGGCTCCGCCCCCGTGTGAAGCCACGCTCTGCTCCCTCAATGCAAGTCTATTGGAGGGGCGTGACAGTTGTCACGCCCCCTCCCATAGGCTTGGATTGAGGGGACGGGGCATGACGTCACTATGCTCCGTACCCGTGATCGCCAGTAACTTGCTCCGGGGACTGATTCTAACGGGGTGAGGCGTGGAAGATCACAGGGGTCCCCAGCGGCGGGACCCCCGAGATAAGGCATCTTATCCCCTATCCTTTGGATAGGGGATAAGATGTCTTAGCGCCGGAGTACCCCTTTAAGCATGTATTTAGCTACTGCTAAACTTCTAAAAATTAAAGGCACAAGGTCAGAAGCATCAGTGAGGCAAGTAGTTCCTGAAAGACACAGGATGAGTCAGGAGCAGGCATTCGCAGTACCCAAGAGGGTTTCATAACCCTAATTGATAACCCAAGAGGGTTTCACAACCATAATTGTGAAGTGTTGGTGTAGCAGCATGGTCAATCTACTCTGAGGCATCTGGCATTGGTGGCTGGAAATCCTGGCTGATCCATCCCTGATTCATCTTGACAAAGGTCAGTCTCTCCACATTTTTCGTGGACAGACAAGTTCGCCTTGGGGTGATTATGGCCCAGGCCGCACTAAACACCCGCTCTGATGGCACGCTACAGCTTTTCCACGGCAAACTCTGCTAGTTGTGGCCATGCATCAAGTTTTGCTGCCCAGAAGTCCAGCGGATCTTGAAGGTTTGTTGACATGGCCATGTCAAGGTATGCCACCACCTGCTGGTTCAGGTCCTGCTCCATGTCTACCTGCTGCTGATGAGTTGCTTCACTATGCGGGTGAAGAAAGCTACTCTTCACCTACTGTAGACTCAGGCTGTTGATAATGGAGCTGCTACTGCTCCTGCCACCTCTCCCCTCCCCAGCAGCCATGGCAGTGGAAGGTGAGTGCAGAGGGCCCCCTGAGTCAGACCTGTGAGTGGATGGACCTTGTCACCGGTAGACATTGGCCAACTGATGTACGTAGGATCTCTGTCGTAGATCAGTTTGTCCTCCGTCTCAGTGTGTGTAAAAAAGGCCCCCATTCTGGGTCGGTAGTGAGGGTCCAATAAGGTGGAGATCCAGAAGTCATCTCGCTGACAAATATTGACAATTCGGGGGTCACTATGCAAGCAACTGAGCATGTATCGTGCCATTTGTGCCAGTTACTCGGAGGGACTACCTGCCTCCATCTCCACTGCATACTGCCACGGTGTGTCTGGGTCCTCTGTCTCGCCTTCCTCATAACCCTCCAGCTCCTCTGGCTGCTCCTGCTCCTCCTCTCCTGTCCGATGATTAGAAACACTGGCCATTTCATCCAACCTAAACTGTGCTCCGCTCTGCCCCTCATCCTCCTCCTCCAGTTCAGCCCCCAGAGGGCTCATGTAGCCTTGAGATGTAGGCGCAACATCTCCATTGCTATGACTAGCCATAATTTCAATCATTTGTTGTAGGAAATGTAGGAGTGGAATTACGTCGTTCATGGCGTAATCCAGGTGACTTACAAATAATATGGCTTCCTCAAAGGGCTTCAGCAAACGGCAGGTGTCACATATGAGCTGCCACTGGTTCACATTGAAGTTACACAGGGAAGTGGTCCTATTTGCTTGGATCATCAAGAAATCGGTGATGGCTTTTCTTTGTTCGTATAGTCTGTCCAACATATGGAGGGTGGAATTCCAACACATGGCAACGTCACAAATAAGACTATGTTGTGGGATACCGTTCTGACGCTGCAGCTCAAGGAAGGTGTGCTTAATCGTGTACGAGTGGCTGAAGTGCATGCACAGTTTCCTTGCCATTTTCAGGATGTTTTGCAAATGGGGTGAAGACTTGAGGAAGTGCTTGACAACCAGATTCAACACGTGTGCCATGCAGGGCGCATGTTTCACACTTCCTTGTAGCAGCGCGGACACGATGTTCTTCCCGTTGTCGGTCACCATGGTTCCCATTTCAAGATTTTGTGGAGTAAGCTATACTCGGATTTCTTTACGAATGAACTTTAGCAGTTCCTCCCCTGTGTGACTCCGTTCGCCAAGGCAAACCATGTGAAGAACAGCTTGACACCGCGATGCCCTACACACATGGTACGATGAAGGGCCACTGAGATTTGGACGTGCAGTGGAGGCTGAGGACAAGGTGGAGGATGAAGAGGTGGCGTCACACACGGTAATAGGATCAACTGCCAGAGAGCAAGAGCTTGGAGGAGGAAGCGGTGTGACCTGTCCAAGTTGCTGTTGTGGCTGTGCAGGAACCACATTTACCCAGTGGGCCGTAAAAGACAAGTATTGTCCCTGCCCGTAGTTACAGTTCCACACATCGGCACTGCCGTGCACATTTGAACACACCGACAGCCTCAAGGACTGGCCCACCTTCTCTTGTACAAACTTATGTAGGGCTGGTACTGCCTTCTTGGCAAAGAAATGACGGCTTGGGACTCTCCTCCTCGACTCGGCACAAGCCATCAATTCTCTGAAAAGTGCAGAGTCCACCACTTGAAAAGGGAGGGACTGCAGCACCAGCAACTTGGACAAGAGCACATTCAACTTCTGTGCCGTTGGATGAGTGGGCGCATACTGTTGTCTCTTGGACATGGCTTTGCCGATGGATTGTTGGCGGAAAGGCTGACTAAAAGCGGGAGAAGCAGGAGTGACAGAAGGAGGGTTTGACACACAGCTCCCTTCGGCTGAGGTGGTGGAGCCTTGGCTGGATGAAGGAGGGAGCGGATGGCCACTGGGTAATGCAGCAGGCTGGACCACTACATCGGAGCCACGGTTCTCCCAGGCCACTTTATGGTGGCGAAGCATGTGTTGACGCAGGGCTGTGGTGCCGACATTGGGACCCTGGCCACGCTTCACCTTCTGCCGACAGATCTTGCATGTGGCTACGTGAACCTCCTCCGGATGCCTGATGAAAAACTTCCACACCGCCGAGTAGCTGATTTTCCCACCTACAGTCCGCACTAATTGACTGCTACTGGCGCCGTCTCCAGCAACCCCTTTTCCACTACCTCCCGGAAAGGTAGGCTGCTGCGCAGCAGGTGTTCTCCCCAGGGCACGTTTGGCTCCTGAATTTCAACTCCTGCCACCACGCTGACTGCCAACCGTGCTACCGCCTTGCTGCCTCAAGGGCAACCTGCAACTCTCTTCTCCTGATGATGATGAAATCCCTTCTGCACCCAGTTCCAAATTGTAATCGGCTTCATCATCATCAATAGGTGTGTGCACGTCACTGATGTCCTCCTCAGGTTCCCCAACAGTGTCTTCTTCAGGACCCTGAACCCTTGCAACACCGCCTCCCACGTCACTCTCCACATCACTACTTGGCCGCCCTGGCGGAGCAAGTGGCGCATGTCTCCTCCCCTTCTTGGCTGGGCAGTAGCTGCTGACTGTCCTCTATTAGATCGTATTCAGTAAATAGTGGAGCTGAACCCACAGCATAAGATACTTCTTTAGGAGAGGGAACAGCATAGGACAAAGGCAATGGGAGGACAGGGACTGCTCCCGGGCAATGCCAACTGAGGGTTGTGTCTGAGGAACCCACTGACTGTTGACTGGGGCTGTCAGATGTCACTTGTGATGATGTGGATGGGCATGTTAACCAATCGACAACTGCAGATGGGCTGCTGGTCGAGACACGACCGCTGGCTGATAACGGGAGCTCAGGCCTCTCGCTGCGACTCCTGCTGCCACTCGCCCCTAGTCTGCTGCCAAATCTGCCTGAAGTATTTAGGCCTCTGCCACTCCTCCGTGAACATCCTGGCACTTCTCTGCCTGACATACTTAGTGTGTATGTGAGGGTATTACAATACGCTACACTACTCTTTAAACAATATTTGTCTAGAACAGCAGCAGGTATTCACTTATGGCTGTCCTTTCACAGTATGTAGGCCCTTGACAGATTAACAGGTACAAAATGGTACAATACTTGGATGTACCTATGCGGTATGCACTGATGAGGGCAGTAATATGCGCATACGCAGAAAAAACTCTGTATTTTTGTAAAACACCAGCCGGTGAATACTATTGTTTGGACTTTGACAGTATGTAGTCCCTTGACAGATTAACAGGTACTAAATGGTACAATACTTGGATGTACCTATGCGGTATGCACTGATGAGGGCAGTAATATGCGCATACGCAGAAAAAACTCTGTATTTTTGTAAAACATCAGCCGGTGAATACTATTGTTTGGACTTTGACTGTATGTAGCCTCTGTAGCAATAATATGCGCAACTGTCACACAATTCTGAGCAGCAGATGATTTGCGATTCGCACAATAGAATTGCAGCGATATTCGCATTTGTTGCAAATCGAATATTTCAGGAAATTTGTTACAAATTCGGGTTCGTCAGCTTCGATTCGCTCATCTCTACTGGCCACCATTATTTCCCTGCACAGCCTTAATCCTCTTGGACATGGAGTTCACCAGATCTTCACAGGTTGTCATTGGAGCCATCTCTTCCATGACAACATCACAGAGCTGGTGGATGTTAGAGAACTTGCCCTCTCTTACCTCCTGTTTGAGGATTCCCAACAGATGCTCAATAAGGTTTAGGTCTAGAGACATACTTGTCCAGTCCATTTCCTTTACCCTCAGCATCTTTAGCAAGGCAGTGGTAATTTTAGAGATTTTTTTGGGGTTGTTGTCATGCTGGAATGCTGCCCTGTTGCTCAGTCTCCAAAGGGAGGGGAGTTTGGGCCACAACAAACTTAGCACAGCATTAGTCTGTTTCATGATCTCAGGGTCCTCCTGTACCTACTTAAAGAAGGCTGATTGTGCTCAACATATCCCAGCCAGCAGTGTTCCATCCTAAGAAGTGTGTCATACAAATATCTATAAAACTGAGCCATGCTGTGGGCTGAGCTGTATTTTAGCAACATGTATTATAAATGTTTTGAATGAAGCATATCCATCTCTAGCGCATTAAGATATATATTCTGGGATAAATAGCACACAAAGTATTTCTACATGGTTGTAACTTAACAACGCAATTTAAAGAGTGTAAATTAAACACACACATTAGCCATCTAAATCGCATTTACAAGTATATTCTGGGTTTAATCGCACACAAAGTACTTCTACCTGGTTGTAATGTAACAACACAATTAAAAGTGTTTAAATTGAACACACAATAGCCATCTTAGACACATTAACATGTACCTTCTGAGTTAAATTACACCCAAAATATTTCTACCTGGTTGTAACAACAACGCAATTAAAATTGTTACGACTGAACTTGAATTAGCTACCCTAGGTAAAGTTTTGTTTGTTTTCTTGCTTTATTTACACACAAAGTATTTCGACCTGGTTGTTACATAACAACCCAAAAAGTGTTTAATTTAATGGGGTACTCCGTTGGAAACATATTTTCTTTAAATCAACTGGTGTCAGAAAGTTAAACATATATTTAAATTACTTTTATTTAAAAAAAATCTTAATCCTTCCAGTACTTATTAGCTGCTATGTGCTCCACAGGAGGTTATTTTCTTTTATAATTTCTTTTTTGTCTGACCATAGTGCTCTCTGTTGACACCTCTGTTTATTTTTGGAACTGTCCAGAGTAGGAGCAAATCCCCATAGCAAACCTATCCTGCTCTGCAAAGTTCTTATAATGGACAGAGGTGTCAGCAGTAAGCACTGTGGTCAGACAGAAACGAAATTCAAAAAGAAAATAACTTCCTGTGGAGCATATAGCAGCTGATAAGTACTGGAAGGATTAAGATTTTTTAATAGAAGTAATTTACAAATCTGTTTAACTTTCTAGCACCAGTCAATTTAAAAAAAAAAGTTTTCCAGTGGAGTATCCCTTTAAACACGCATTAGCCTTCTAAAGTGCATTCTGGGTTTAATCGCACAGACTTTATTTCTACCTGGGTGTAACATAAGCCTTGCGGGTGAAAGTTGACTACTAGCTGAGTGACAAGTCACCCCCCCCAAAAAAAAATAATAATCTCTAAATCTTTTCTAATAATAATAAAAAATAATATATATATATATATATATATATATATATATATATATATATATATATATATATATATATGTCCTCTGCCAGTAAAAATGTTGGTGGCTGTACCAGCACAAGTACAGGTAGCAGCATCAGCCAGATGCCTGGTGGTAGTAGAAGCAGCAGAGGTGTGTTTTCAATGGATGGTAAACTTAAAAAAAATAACTCTAAAACAATACATATCACAACACACCCACCCAAAACAGCAAGAAAAATTAATAATTTAAGAAATTTGCATAAATGAATAGCTAAGAATGAATGAATGAATGAATGAATGAATAAATAGATCAGGGTTCTCCAGATTTAAAAAAAAATGGCACCTTACATCTTACATCTCTATGTTCAATAACTCAGTGTCATACATTGGTTGGATAGATTCCATGCACTCCAATGTCTTTAAAATCTTTTAAACCTCCCATTTCCAGACTCACCACTTGCCTGACTTCATAAATTCCTTTGCTCGTGTGCAACGTTCAACTGTCTTAACCCCTTAAGGACCAGGCCATTTTACACCTCAGGACCAGAGCGTTTTTTGCACATCTGACCACTGTCACTTTAAACATTAATAACTCTGGAATGCTTTTAGTTATCATTCTGATTCCGAGATTGTTTTTTCGTGACATACTCTACCTTAACATAGTGGTAAAATTTTATGGTAACTTGCATCCTTTCTTGGTAAAAAATCCCCAAATTTGATGAAAAATTTTAAAAATTAGCATTTTTCTAACTTTGAAGCTCTCTGCTTGTAAGGAAAATGGATATTTCAAATAAAAAAATTTTTTGATTCACATATAAAATATGTCTACTTTATGTTTGCATTATAAAATTGACGTGTTTTTACTTTTGGAAGACACCAGAGGGCTTCAAAGTTCAGCAGCAATTTTCAAATTTTTTACCAAATTTTCAAACTCACTATTTTTCAGGGACCAGTTCAGGTTTGAAGTGGATTTGAAGTGTCTTCATATTAGAAATACCCCAAAAATGACCCCATGATAAAAACTTCACCCCCCAAAGTATTCAAAATGACATTCAGTTAGCATTTTAACCCTTTAGGTGTTTCACAGGAATAGCAGCAAAGTGAAGGAGAAAATTCACAATCTTCATTTTTTACACTCGCATGTTCTTGTAGACGCATTTTTTCATTTTTACAAGGGGTAAAAGGAGTAAATTTATACTTATATTTGTATCCCAATTTCTCTCTAGTAAGCACATACCTCATATGTCTATGTAAATTGTTCGGTGGGCGCAGCAGAGGGCTCAGGAGCGAAGAAGCGACAAGGGGATTTTGGAGAGTACGTTTTTCTGAAATGGTTTTTGGGGGCATGTTGCATTTAGAATGCCCCTATGGTGCTAGAACAGCAAAAAAAAAACACATGCCATACCATTTTGGAAAATAGACCCCTTGAGGAACGTAACAAGGAATTAAGTGAGCCTTAATAGCCCACAGGTGTTTCACGACTTTTGCCTATGCAAAAAAAATAAAAAAAATTTCACTAAAATGTGTGTTTCCCCCCAAATTTCACATTTTTTAAAGGGTTAATAGCAGAAAAGACCCCCCAAATTTGTAACCCCATCTCTTCTGATTATGGAAATACCCCATGTGTGGACGTCAAGTGCTCTACTGGCGCACTACAATGCTCAGAAGAGAAGGAGCGCCATTGAGCTTTTGGGAAAAAAATTGTTTGGAATGGAAGTCAGGGGCCATGTGCGTTTACAAAGCCCCCCGTGGTGCCAGAACAGTGGAACCCCCCACATGTGACCTTATTTTGGAAACTACACCCCTCACAGAATTTAATAAGGGGTGCAGTGAGTATTTACACCCCACTGGCGTTTGACAGATCTTTGGAACAGTGGGCTGTGCAAATGAAAAATAAAATTTTTCATTTTCACGGATCACTGTTCCAAAAATCTGTCAGACACCTGTGGGGCGTAAATGCTCACTGTACCCCTTATTACATTACGTGAGGGGTGTAGTTTCCAAAATGGGGTCACATGTGGGTATTTTTTTTTTTTGGGTTTATGTCAGAACCGCTGTAAAATCAGCCACCCCTGTGCAAATCACCAATTTAGACCTCAAATGTGCATGGTGCGCTCTCACTCCTGAGCCTTGTTGTGCGCCCGCAGAGCATTTTACGCCCACATATGGGGTATTTCTGTACTCAGAAGAAATTGCGTTACAAATTTTGGGGGTCTTTTTTTCCTTTTAACGCTTGTGAAAATAAAAAGTAAGGGGCAACACCGGCATGTTAGTGTAAATTTTTTTATTTTTTTACACTAACAAGCTGGTGTAGCCCCAACTTTTCCTTTCCATAAGGGGTAAAAGGAGAAAAAGCCCCCCAAAATTAGTAGTGCAATTTCTCCCGAGTACGGAGATACCCCATATGTGGCCCTAAACTGTTTCCTTGAAATACGACAGGGCTCCGAAGTCAGAGAGCGCCATGCGCATTTGAGGACTAAATTAGGGATTGCACAGGGCGCCTCCAGCTGTTGCTAAATTCCCAGCATGCCTGGACAGTCAGTGGCTGTCCGGAAATGCTGGGAGTTGTTGTTTTGCAACAGCTGGAGGCTCCGTTTTGGAAACACTGCCATACAATACGTTTTTCATTTTTATTGGGGGGACAGTGTAAGGGGGTGTATATGTAGTGTTTTACCCTTTAGTATGTGTTAGTGTAGTGTAGTGTTTTTAGGGTACATTCGCACTGGTGGGTTACGGTGAGTTTCTCGCTAGAAGTTTGAGCTGCGGCGAAAAATTTGCCGCAGCCCAAACTTGAAGCAGGAAACTTACTGTAAGCCTTCCCGTGTGAATGTACCCTGTACGTTCACATGGGGGGGCAAACCTCCAGCTGTTTCAAAACTACAACTCCCAGCATGTACTGACAGACCGTGCATGCTGGGAGTTGTACTTTTGCAACAGCTGGAGGCACACTGGTTGGAAAACCTTCAGTTAGGTTCTGTTACCTAACTCAGTACTTTCTAACCAGTGTGCCTCCAGCTGTTGCAAAACTACAACTCCCAGCATGTACTGATCGCCGAAGGGCATGCTGAGAGATGTAGTTATGCAATAGCTGGAGGTACGAAACTACAACTCCCAGCATGCCGAGACAGCTGTTTGCTGTTCGGACATGCTGAGATTTGCAGTTTTGCATCTGGAGGGCTACAGTTTTAGAGAACACTGCAAAGTGATCTACAAACTGTGGTCCTCCAGCTGTTGCAAAACTACAATTCCCAGCATGCCCTGACAGCAAACAGTTGTTTGAGCATGCTGGGAGTTGTAGTTTTGCAAGATCTGTAGGGCTACAGTGTAGGGACCACTATATAGTGGTCTCAAACTGTAGCCCTCCAGCTGTTGCAAAACTACATATTCCAGCATGCCCAAACAGCTGTCTGGGCATGCTGGGAGTTGTAGTTTTGCAACATCTGTATAATGGTCTCAAACTGTACCCACCAGATGTTGCTAGGCTACTCACCGGCTTCCATCGGATCCAGCCGCACGTCATCGCCGCCCGCCGATCTCCGTCGCCCGCAGCCTCCGTCGTCCGCCCGGATTGGTAAGTGGATCTTCGGCGCCGGTCCCCGTCGTTTCCCCGTCCTGCCCCGCCTATTGTGGGTGGGCAGGACGGGGAAAACTAAAGTAAACCCCCCCGCCACCGATCTGCTATTGGTGGTCGCGTCTAGACCACCAATAGCAGGGACAGGAGGGGTGGCACCCGTGCCACCTCACTCCTATGCCTTCAGCGGGATCGTGGGTGTCTTAGAAACCCGCGATCCCCCTCACATTCCGGGTCACCGGGTCACTATAGACCCGTAATGACCCGGAATCGCGCAAATCACAAGTGTGAATTCACTTGCGATTTACCGCGATCGCCGACATGGGGGGGGGGTCTGATGACCCCCCTGGGCATTTGCACAGGATGCCTGCTGAATCATTTCAGCAGGCATCCTGCTACGATCCCCGCCCGGCGCACGGCGGGGACTAGAACTGCCCATGACGTAAATGTACGTACCTGGTCCTTAAGACCCAGGGTGTCGGGACGTACCATTACGTCATGGGTCCCGTAGGGGTTAAACTTGTTAAAAAATTTAGTTTTTCAAAATTGTTGAGCTTCCAGCCTACAGTCACCTCTTACCTCTGTTATTGAACATGTCTTTCTCTGACGTGCAGAACTGATATAAACATGATGAAAATTTTTATTTTTTTAATTGATAGTGTAAAAATGTATACCTGAGCTGTTTCCTTTCTCTTGCAGACACCATCAGCACAGATCCCATGGACTTCTTGGTCACCAGATCAGACCATAGGCAATGACTTGCCCCATTTCAATGGGTGTTCTGTTTTTTCACCCTCCAGTGTAGCAACAAAGAAAGTGTTCAGTGCAGCAAGCCACAGCATCACCCGCAAGAATATTGTTAGCCAGCAATGTGGAAAAACTCATGTTCAGGTGTGGGGCAGTGAGAAATCTCCTGTGCCAGATGCCACTGATTAAATAGTACTACCACCATCTCTGCTATATACTGGCTACTACAGTTCCCACCAGTCTACCACTGCCTGCTGTATGCTGCCTACTACGCTCCCACCAGTCCACTACTGCCTACTGTACGCTGGATACAACAACAACAACAACAAACACCCTAGCTGCCACTACTACCAGCCAGGTCTATACATACACAATCCATGATCCCCAAAATATATTTTTTTTTAGCATTTCATACAAAGCAAATATTTTTTATTATTTTGGTACATCAGTTCTGTTTCAACTCCCAAAAATGGATAATTTTTCCAATGCTTGGAAGAACCCTTTGCCTCTTTTTTACTTGCCTTTTTACTTGCCATACTCAAAGCCTGATAGAACTCCCAAAAAGCGAGAATTTATTTAGATTTTCTCAATATTTTCAAAATTTACAAAAGTGATTTCTTCACTATTTCACTTTCGTCAAGTTCTTCACTATTTTCCAGACAACTCTAACATTCCTGTTGCAACTCCTAAAAGGAGATCACTTTTGGAAAGCTTAGAAAAAAGCCATCAACTAGCTATTCATTATGCAGGTATATATCCATGTTAATAAAGGGATACTCCGCCCCTAAACATCTTATCCTCTATCCAAAGCATAGGGTAAAAGATGTCTGATCATGGGGGTCCCGCCGTGATCTCCATACAGCACTCAGCATGTGTTTATAACATGGGCTGCGGTGCCAGACACTCGTCATGGCCACACTCCCTCGTGACATAACACTACGTCCACACTGCCGTTGCAATCCATCGAGAACGGTCGCTTGAGTCTCTTTTTTTTGTGACTTTAATTGCCGTTCTTGTGATGGGGAGCAATGGGCAACAACAGGTCCCAGCGGCTCCACTTTACTATTATGGGGGCCACCAGGACCCAATGTTTTTTCACAGGAATAGTGGGAGAAAAAGACAGCTCTTGCAGTAATTTTTCTCCCACTATTTTCCCTGGCTCCGCTGACGCTCGTCACACTGCCATGTCATAACGGCAGTGTGAAAGTAGCCTTAGACCAGAATTAAGAGCTCCCAGGCAGCGTTATACACAAGTTTTGGGGCTTTTTTTCATTGACGGTTTGCGGCAAACTTGTTCGACCAGAACAGAACATTTTTCAAAGTTTGGCATGCCAGGCAAATCGTACCTTTCAAATGTTCGGTCATTACTAGTTATGATTATTTGACATAATCAGAGCTAAAATAACTAAAATAAACTAAAATAAAATAACTGTTCTAAGCTTTCTTAATCATCTGAAAAGCAACTTCCCAAAACTGGAATCCAATTCCTTGTCTAATAAACATAAAAATAGTCCACAAAAATGCTTGTCAAAGTAATAAAGATGTAATCCCTTAAGGACGCAGCCCATTTGGGCCTTAAAAGGGTACTCCGCCCCTAGATGTCAGATCGCCGCTGTCCCGCTGCTGGGGAGCCCCGGGATCCCCGCTGCGGCACTGCGCTATCATTACTGCACAGAGCGAGTTCGCTCTGTGCGTAATGACGGGCAATACAGGGCACGGAGCATCGTTATGTCATGGCTCCGCCCCTCGTGATGTCACGGCACGCCCCCCCTCAATACATGTTTATGGGAGGGGGCGTGGCGGCCATCACGCCCCCTGTCATAGACTTGCATTAAGGGGACGGGCCGTGATGTCACAAGGGGCGGAGCCATGACGTCACGCTGCTCCGTCCCCTGTATCGCCCGTCATTATACACAGAGCGAACTTGCTCTGTGCTGTAATGATAGCGGGGTACCACAGCGGGGATCCCGGGCCCCCCCAGCAGCGGGACCGCGGCGATCTGACATCTTATCCCCTATCCTTTGGATAGGGGATAAGATGTCTGGGGCAGAGTACCCCTTTAAGGACGCAGACAATTTTATTTTTACGTTTTAGATTTTTCCTCCTCGCCTTCAAAAAATCATAACTCTTTTATATTTTCACCCACAGACTAGTATGAGGCCTTGTTTTTTGCACGACCAGTTGTCTGTTGTAATGTGATCACTCACTTTACCATAAAATGTATGGCGCAACCAAAAAAATACTATTTGTGAGGGGAAATTAAAAAGAAAACCGCAATTTTGCAAATTTTTAAAGATTTCGTTTTCACGCAGTACAATTTACGGTAAAAATGACATGTGTTATTTATTCTTTGGGTCAATACGATTAAAATGATACCCATGAGAACACACTTTTCTATTACTGTTGCGCTTAAAAAAAAATCACAAACTTTTTAACCAAATTAGTGCATTTAAAATCCCTCTATTTTGAAGACCCATAACTTTTTCATTTTTCCGTATAAGCGGTGGTATGAGGGCTCATTTTTTGCGCCGTGATCTGTACTTTTTATTGATACCATATATGCTTATATAAAACATTTAATACATTTTTTATAATTTTTTTAGGAATAAAATGTTATAAAAAAAGCAGCTATTTTGGACTTTTTTTTTCTTTTTACGTTCACGCCGTTCACCGTATCATTTACATTTTATTTTAATAGTTCGGATATTTACACAAGCGGCGATGCAAAATATGTATATAAAATATTTGTTTAACACTTTTTGGGGGTGAAATAGGGAAAATGGGACAATTTACGTTTTTATTGAGGGAGGGGGTTTTTCACGTTTTTTTTAACTTTATTTTTTTTACTTCTTTTTACTTTTATTTTTACACTTTAATAGTCCCCATAGGGGACTATTTCTAGCAATCACTCGATTGCTAATCCTGTTCAGTGCTATGTATAGGACATAGCACTGATCAGGGTTATCGGTCATCTTCTGCTCTGGTCTGCGGGAAGGTCGATCAGAGCAGAAGACTCCCGGAAGGCAGCGGAGGCCGGTGAGTGGACCTCCGACTGCCGTGCTGGAGGATCGGATCGCCGCGGCAGCGCAGCGGGCGATGCGATCATCCATTTTAGTGATTGCACTGCCGCAGACGCCGTGATCTGTATTGATCACGGCATCTGAGGGGTTAATGGCGGACCTCCGCGGGATCGCGGGTGTCCGCTGTTACCGGCGGGTGCCTGGCTGCGATCAACAGCCGGGACCTGCCGCGCATGATCCGGGCATCGCTCCAATGCCCGCGGTTATGCTTAGGACGTAAATGTACGATCTGGTGCGTTAAGTACCACGTCACCAGTACGTAAATTTACTTCCTTCGTCGTTAAGGGGGTAAAGATGTTATCAATTAAATACCCCACTAAGTCAAAGAACTGTGACTTTGAGCCCATACAATGAAAATGTCATCTAAATACCTCAAATATAGCTTAATATACTGGATGAAGGGGGAATGCATAGCATACACTTTCTTGACTTTGAATTATGCTAAATATAAGTAGCAAAAGTTTGGGTGATGGGCATACCCATTGCCATCCCCAATTACTGTCCTCCCTGGTTAAATTAAAAGCATTACATTCCAGCACAAGGGTAACTAATTCACACAAGAATATGTATCCCCAGTGTTCTCCTTAAGTAGAATCTGACTTCTCAATGCCTGAACACTTCCATCCTGGGTAAACAGGTCCCCTATATCTTAAAGGTATGAAAGATCTCCATTGATGAGGGGGTGGAGAATTCAATCAAGGTACTTGGATATATATTTAGTATCCAAACCTCTCTCTAGGCTACCAGAGGTCATCTGGGATGTGGTTTGGGCGATTTGTGTATGTTTAGAAACTATAACCAATAAGGATGCTTAGGGAATTCCACCAACAGGGTTTCAGCAAAAGCAGCTTTACTCCATCACCAGTTAAAGGGATACTCCGGCGCTTAGACATCTTATCCCCCATCCAAAGGGGGACCCCCGTAATCTTGCACGCAGCACCCCAGTTAAAATCAGTCCCGGAGCATGTTCGCTCCGGGTCCGATTACCGGCGACCACAGGTGGTCCAGTGGGGTGGGACCAGGCTTTATCAATCGAGTGCAGATCACACATATCAATGTGGTTATATGGAACCACATTGATATGTATGAGGAATTTAATGATTCCTCCTCAAAGTCCCCTAAGCGGACTAATAAAGTGTAAAAAAAAAAATTTAATAAAAGTTAAAATAAATACACATTAACCCCTTCCTTATTAAAAGTTTAAAACACCCCCTTTTCCCAAATTCCATATAAAAAATATAAATACATAATAAAAATAAACATCTGTGGTATCGCCGCATGCGTAAATGTCCGAATTATAAAAATATATTGTTAATTAAACCGCAAGGTCAATGGCGTACGCGCAAAAAAAATCCAAAGTCCAAAATAGGGTATTTTTGGTTACTTTTTATACCATAAAAAATGAATAAAAAGCGATCAAAAAGTCTGATCAAAACAAAAATGGTACAGGTTAAAACTTCAGATCATGGCACAAAATATGAGTCCTCATATAGCCCCGTACGCAGAAATATAAAAAAGTCAGAAGATGACAATTTTAAATGTATAAATTTGCCTGCATGTAGTTATGATTTTTTTCAAAAGTACGCCAAAATCAAACCTATATAAGTAGGGGATCATTTTAATTGTTTGGACCTACAGAATAAAGATAAAATGTCATTTTTACTTAAAAATTTACTGCATAGAAACGGAAACCCCCAAAAGTTACAACATTGTGTTTTTTCTTCAATTTTGTCACACAATGATTTTTTTTCCCGTTTTGCCGTAGATTTTTGGTTAACCCCTTAACGACGCAGGACGTATATTTACGTCCTGCGCCGGCTCCCACGATATGAAGCGGGATCGCGCCGCAATCCTGCATCACATTGCGTCGGTCCCGGCACTCATCAACGGCCGGGATCCGCGGCTAATACCACACATCGCCGATCGCGGCGATGTGCGGTATTAACCCTTTAGAAGCGGCGGTTAACACACACCAGTGATCAGCATAGGAGATCAGTGTGTGCAGTGTTATAGGTCCCTAAGGGACCTATAACACTGCAAAAAAAATGTAAAAAAAAGTGTTAATAAAGGTCATTTAACCCCTTCCCTAATAAAAGTTTGAATCACCCCCCTTTTCCCATAAAAAAAAATAAAACAGTGTAAAAAAAATAAAAATAAACATATGTGGTATCGCCGCGTGCGTAAATGTCCGAACTATAAAAATATATAATTAATTAAACCGCACGGTCAATGGCGTACGCGCAAAAAAATTCCAAAGTCCAAAAAAGCGTATTTTGTTCACTTTTTATACCATTAAAAAAATGAATAAAAAGTGATCAAAAAGTCCGATCAAAACACAAATCATACGGAAAAAAACTTCAGATCACGGAGCAAAAATGAGTCCTCATACCGCCCAGTATGTGGAAAAATAAAAAAAGTTATAGGGGTCAGAAGATGACATTTTTAAACGTATACATTTTCCTGCATGTAGTTATGATTTTTTCCAGAAGTGCGACAAAATCAAACCTATAGAAGTAGGGTATAATTTTAACCGTATGGACCTACAGAATAATGATAAGGTGTAATTTTTACCGAAATATACACTGCGTAGAAACAGAAGCCCCCAAAAGTTACAAAATGGCGTTTTTTTTTTCGATTTTGTCTCACAATGATTTTTTTTTACGTTTCGCCGTGCATTTTTGGGTAAAATGACTAATGTCACTGCAAAGTAGAATTGGCGACGCAAAAAATAAGCCATAATATGGATTTTTAGGAGGAAAATTGAAAGGGTTATGATTTTTAAAATGTTAGGAGGAAAAAACGAAAGTACAAAAACAGAATGCTTGGTCCTTAACCCCTTTTGCATTTTCATTTTTTGCTCCTTGCCTTTAAAAAATCATAACTCTTTCAATTTTGCACCTAAAAATCTATGCAATGGCTTATTTTTGCGCCACCAATTCTACTTTGTAATGACATAAAAACAGATCCCTCCAAGGAACAGCCCAGGATAGAGGCAGCGCACAAGACTTTAAAGGTAAAATGGTTTATTTACCCGGCATGCAACGCGTTTCGCTGGATAACCAGCTTCATCAGGCATGTTGAGGGTAGAGACACATAGGGTATTTATACACAACAGTTAACCCGCACATTGCTGGAATAAAAGCAATAGGCAGGAGCCCATAAAACACACACATAAAAAATATGTTAAAATAAAAAAATTATATATATCTCACATGCCTAACTAGAGAATTTAGATATGAATATAAATAAAATATAAAATATAAAATTTGTTGGGGCAATCCAATATAAATGTTTCATCATCTTTCGACACTGTAAGGAATACGGAAATTAAGCATGTAAAAGTAACCCCCCCTTCATCATTTTACCCTATCCATAATAAAGGCCCTTATGTGGATACCTTTTATCAGATTGTTTCAAAAGAACTTTGTTCCTTATGTGATAGCCATAATTTTGGCAAAATACAAGATAATTTAAGTGCTGTTGAACGACAGGCTGTAAAAAGTCTACAGGATAATTCCTCTATAATTACCCGCCCCGCCGATAAGGGGGGCGGAGTTGCAGTTTTGGATAGATCTGTGTATATTGATGAGGCCCTCAAAATCCTTTCTGATAAGGAGTATTATGAAATTTTGGTGAACGATCCCTCCCCTAGGTATTTTGTGGAATATAAAGAGCTTATAAAAAGTGCTACTGATAATAATTTGTTAAATAAAAAAGAATGTGATTTTTTATCAGTGAAAAATTACTCGTTACCCATCTTTTACTATCTACCTAAGTTGCACAAATCCTTATTTTGTCCTCCCGGACGTCCTTTTATATCTGGCGTAGGTTCACTCACTTGTAATTTATCACATTATATAGATTTATTCTTACAACCTTTTGTTCTTTCTCTTCCCTCCTATCTTAAAGATTCCACACAATTAATTAGGGAGGTTAGCAATATTATTTTTCCGGGTGATTTTTTGTTTTTGACTCTCGACGTTTGTGCACTTTATTCTAATATTACCACCTCTATAGGTCTAGCGGCCATAAAGGAGGTTCTCCTTTCAGATGGTAATTTTTCACTCACCTAAGCACTGTTTATTATTGAATCAATTTTTTTCATTTTAGAACACAACATTTTTAGTTTTAATGACATTTTTTACAGACAATGCAGGGGCTGTGCGATGGGGACTCGATTCGCCCCTAGTTATGCTAATTTGGTCATGGGGCGTTTCGAGTCCTCCCATATCACACAGTCCCCTGTTTTTAATCGGCATGTCGCCTTTTATAGGCGATACATTGATGACCTGTTCATTATTTGGACAGGTTCTTTTTCTCAAGCACATGATTTTGTTGACACTCTTAATTTGAACACTTGGGGTTTAAAATTCACTATACACTGCTCTTCTTCCTCTATTGATTTTCTTGATCTTCAACTCAGAAAGGATTTGGATGGCCGTATAAAAACAAAAACATTTTTTAAACCAGTGGACATAAATAGTCTATTGGATTTCAATAGTTCCCATTATCCCCAGTGGATCCGTAATGTGCCCTATGGGCATTATTTGCATATCAGAAAAAATTGCACATCTAATTCTGACTTTTTGGAACAATCACGTATTTTACAGAATCGCTTTAGAGAGAAAAACTATCCAAAATCGATTCTAAATAAAGCTTTCAATCAGGCTAAGGGACAACGACAAGAGGATTTGATAATTGATAAAACTGTTGCGAATGATATTAAGAAAGAAATTATAAATCTTACAATTGATAAATGTAAAATTGATTGTAAAAATAGTAAAAAATCCAATAAGAATTATAGTCACAATTTCGTTACCAATTTTAATTGTGCAGCACCCAAGATAAAAACAATACTTAATAAATATTGGTACATATTGAAAGGTGATCCGATTCTTAAAGATATTTTGTCTGACCACCCAGGTGTCACATTCCGCAGATCACAAAATCTGCGTAATCTGGTGGCCCCTAGTGACGGTCTGAAAAACAATCGTTTCGTTACATCTAATCGTGTAGGACAGGATAATGGTACCATCCCTTGTGGAAAAATGAGATGTAAATGCTGTATCATGATAGAAAAAGGTGACAATTTTGTTTGTAATATTTCGAAAAATTTATTTCGGATTAAGGGAACGCATGATTGCAAAAGCAGCTATGCGGTTTACCTTTTATCTTGTATTTGCGGTTTGCAGTATGTGGGCCGCACCGTTCAGACGGTGCGGTCCTGCATGAATAAACACCGGTCCAATGTGGGAAGACAATTCATGCTACACAGTGTCTCACGACATATATGTCAAATCCACTCCGGGAATTTTGACTGTCTTAAATTAAAAATCATTGAAGTTATACCATCCATTATAAAAAATCGTTTTCAAAGGCTAATTAATAGGGAATCATACTGGATTTTCTCACTTGGTTCCCTTTTCCCTGGTGGTTTAAATGAGATGATTGAGAACGCTGTGTGACTTGACTTCCCTTCTATTATCATATTATAAATATATTACAAATTTATTGATATATTTTATATTTTATTTATATTCATATCTAAATTCTCTAGTTAGGCATGTGAGATATATATAATTTTTTATTTTAAAACATTTTTTATGTGTGTGTTTTATGGGCTCCTGCCTATTGCTTTTATTCCAGCAATGTGCGGGTTAACTGTTGTGTATAAATACCCTATGTGTCTCTACCCTCAACATGCCTGATGAAGCTGGTTATCCAGCGAAACGCGTTGCATGCCAGGTAAATAAACCATTTTACCTTTGAAATCTTGTGCGCTGCCTCTATCCTGGGCTGTTCCTTGGAGGGATCCGTTTTTATTGCTTCGCCTGTGTGTCCAGGAGCAGCTGCCGTTTTCGCCCGTTGCAGGGTCACTTCACGCCTTCACCATAGTTGTACTTGGTCGCAGTACAACTATACTTGGTGAGCAAGTTTTCTTGTTTGTTCATATTCTCTTTGCATTATGGTATCACACTAGGAGCGCTCTCCTTGTTTGTACTTTGTAATGACATCAGTCATTTTGCCCAAAAATCTACGGTGAAACGGAAAAAAAATAATTGTGCGACAAAATTGAAAAAAACGCTGTTCTGTAATTTTTGGGGGCTTCCGTTTCTACGTAGTAAATTTTTCGGTAAAAATGACACCTTATCTTTATTCTGTAGGTCCATACGATTAAAATGATACCCTACTTATATAGGTTTGATTTTGTCAGACTTCTGGAAAAAATCATAACTACATGCAGGAAAATTAATACGTTTAAAATTGTCATCTTCTGACCCCTATAACTTTTTTATTTTTCCGTGTATGGGGCGGTATGAGGGCTCATTTTTTGCGCCGTGATCTGAAGTTTTTAACGGTACCATTTTTGCATTGATAGGACTTATTGATCGCTTTTTATTCATGTTTAAATGATATAAAAAGTGACCAAAAATGCACTATTTTGGACTTTGGAATTTTTTTGCGCGCACGCCATTGACCGAGCGGTTTAATTAATGATATATTTTTATAATTCGGACATTTCCGCACGCGGTGATACCATATATGTTTGTTTTTATTTTTATTTACACTGTGTTTTTTTTTTTATTGGAAAAGGGGGGTGATTCAAACTTTTAATAGGGGAGGAGTTAAATGATCTTTATTCACTTTTTTTTCACTTTTTTTTGCAGTGTTATAGGTCCCATAGGAGACCATAACACTGCACACACTGATCTCTTATACTGATCATTGTTATCCCATAGGGACCTATAACACTGCACACACTGATCTCTTACACTGATCATTGTTATCCCATAGGGACCTATAACACTGCACACACTGATCATTGTTATCCCATAGGAGACTATAACCCTGCACACACTGATCATTGTTATCCCATAGGGACCTATAACACTGCACACACTGAT
Source organism: Hyla sarda (assembly GCF_029499605.1). Taxonomy (NCBI): domain Eukaryota; kingdom Metazoa; phylum Chordata; class Amphibia; order Anura; family Hylidae; genus Hyla; species Hyla sarda. The sequence continues at coordinate 7,308,805 of NC_079192.1, forward strand.
CTTCATCATTGATCACTGGTTTCTCATAAGAAACCAGTGATCAACGATTCTGCCGCATGACTGCTCATGCCTGGATCTCAGGCATTGAGCAGTCATTCGGCGATCGGACAGCGAGGAGGCAGGTAGGGGCCCTCCCGCTGTCCTGTAAGCTGTTCAGGATGCCGCGATTAGCCGCGGCTATCCCGAACAGCCCGACTGAGCTAGCCTGCCACTTACGGTTTCGCTTTTAGCTGCGGGGCTCAGCTCTGAGCCCGTGGCTAAAGGGTTATTAGCGCGCGGCGCCGCGATCGGCGCTGTGCGCTATTAGAGGCGGGTCCCGGCTTCCCAATGACGTCGGGCCCGCCGTGATATGACGCGGGGTTACTGTGTAACCCCGCGTTATATCAGGAGAGCAGGACCAAGGACATACCGGTACGTCCTTGGTCCTTAAGGGGTTAAAGGGGTACTCCAGTGAAAAACTTTTTTTTTTAAATCAACTGGTGCCAGAAAGTTAAACAGATTTGTAAATGACTTCTATTAAAAAATCTTAATCCTTCCTGTACTTATTAGCTGCTGAATACTACAGCGGAAATTATTTTCTTTTTGAAACACAGAGCTGTCTGCTGACATATCTGTCCATTTTAGAAACTGTCCAGAACAGCATATGTTTGCTGTGGGGATTTCCTTTTATTCTCTACAGTTCCTGAAATGGATAGAGATGTCAGCAGCGAGCACTGTGGTCGTGATGTCAGCAGAAAGCTCTGTGTTTCAAACGGAAAAGAATTTCCACTGTAGTATTCAGCAGCTAATAAGTACAGGAAGGATTAAGATTTTTTTAATAGAAAATTGATTTAAAAAAAAAAGTTTTTCACTGGAGTACCCCTTTAAGGGGTTAAGAATATTAATTATAGGTGTACAATCTTTTGTGGTGGTCTGTGGTACAGGTTCACCTACTATCAACCGGATACCTGCTTCCCCTTCACCCCTCCATATATCTGTCTTCATCTTCTGACCCCTCCACGTCCATCACCTTAAGAGGGCATTCCACCTTCAGCTATTTAGCTATATGGAATCACGTTGTCCTTTTAAGTGAAGATCCTTCAATTCACCTATGACACCTATGACAAGGATTACCGTATTTTTCGCCCTATAGGACGCACTGGCGTATAAGACGCACCCAATTTATAGGTGCAAAATGTAAAAAAATTAAGATTTTGAACCCAATAGTGGACTTCAACCTGCGGACCTCCAGATGTTGCAAAACTACAACTCCCAGCATGCCCGGACAGCCGTTGGCTGTCCAGGCATGCTGGGAGTTGTAGTTTTGCAGCATCTGGAGGTCCGCAGATTGAAGACCACTGCATAGGAGGTAATACTCACATGTCCCCGCCGCTCCGGACCCGTCACCGCTGCCCTGGATGTCACTCCATCGCTGTCGCCGTGTCCCCGTCGCTCCGAAACGTCTCTGGTGCCGGCCGGGTATCCTCGCTCTCCGTTGCCGCCATCACGTCGTTACGCACGCCGACGCACGTACGCGACAACATGATGACGAGGAAGGAGAGCGCCGGCCATACAGGGGATCCCTAAACGGAGAAGACACCGAGGAGGCAGGTAAGGTCCCTCCCGGTGTCCTGTAAGCATTAACCCGGCTATTCAGTCGGGCTGTTCGGGACCGCCGCGGTGAAATCGCGGCGGTCCCGAACGGCCCGACTGAACAGCCGGGTTAGTGTCACTTTCCCATCAGACGCGGCAGTCAGCTTTGATCGCAGCATCTGAAGGGTTAATACAGGGCATCACCACGAACGGTGAAGTCCTGTATTAGCCTCGGGTCCCGGCCGTTGATGGCCGCAGGGACCGCTGCGATAGAGGTGTATTCACCGTATAAGACGCACCGACTTTTTCCCCCTAGTTTTGGGGAAGGAAAAGTGCGTCTTATACGGCGAAAAATACAGTAGATCTCTATATGGGAGGTTAAAGGGTGAAAACCAGTTAGGCAAAATGGTTGGGTATCTAAGTGAGTCCACAACAATTACCCAGTACACGCTTATTATGAACCAGACCTCATCCAATATCAAGATCTGACTTCACAAATGCTCCTTTGGCTGAATGGGCACACATTCCTAGGTACACTCTGAAGTCCTGAAGAGTTGAAACTATTAAAAGTGCAAAAGGAGATCACAATATTTGCCCTGATTTACTAAGAGTGTTGTGCAGTTTCTTTGTGGGTTTTAATTCTCAACAATGTTTTTTCCACTGTATTTACTAAGGTTTCCCTAAATTTTCCACTTTCTCTACATTTTGCCTTTTTTACCCAAGTTCTGATCTCGAACCCGTGGTGGTCTTCCATGTTCTGATCTTTAGGAAATCCACCACATTTTCAGTGGAAGCCTTAGTTAATATGTTGGGTTCTTGTGAAAATGTTGGGAGCATGCCCATTTTCGGTGACCATGTCCCCTTTTCCCGATTGCCACGCCCATTTTTCGAGTTTTCTTAGTAAAATGGAAGGTTAGTCTGTTTTATTTTTCAATTCTTGCACAAATTCTGGAACACAATCTGACACAATCTGGCACAGAATCTGGCACACAACCCGACAGCACATGTCAGGTTTGCAATAGTAAATGAGGGCCATTGGTGGGCCATTCATATGAATACACCTTAACCCCTTAAGGACCAATACAAATAAACCTGTATGCCCCTGAAAGACAAGGCCTGTTTTTTCACATCGGGGATGTCTGTCTTCATTAGAGAATAACTCTGGTAACGTTTTGCCAATCACGATAATTCTGACAGTGTTTTTTTTGTCACAAGTTGTCCTTCATGTACATAGTAAAAGTAAGCCGATATCATTTGTAGTTTTTTTTTTTTTTTACAATGCAAAAAATCATGAAATTTAAAAAAAAAAATAAGATTTTTTGCTATTTTAACACTAATAGGTTGCATATGTTTATACTTCCTGACCAAATAGTTCATGAAACGTATACTTTCAGATGTCTACTTTATTTTGACAGCATTTTTTTGTTTTTTATTAACGTTTTAAATTAATTAGAAGCCTAACAATTTAACTTGAAATTTAGAAAATTTGAAAAGTACATCTTTTTTTTGTGCTATGCAAGGTTTGCAGACATTTTAAGGTAGTAGAACATAGGATCAACCCCCAAATGACCCCATTTTAAAAACTAGACCCCTCAAGGTATTTGCTAGGGGGTACAGTGAGTATTTTAACACCATAGTTTTTTGGCAGGAATTATTACAATGTCCGTGTTAAAAATTCGAAATTTGCAATTTTTCACAAATGCACCATTTGTGGGGCATATTTTTGGTACATCACTTCTGTTATTGAAAGAAATGCACCCTATATAATATTAAGCTGCTCGGCCCGTGTTTTTAAATACCCCCGCTTAGGCCACATTTGGTTCCTTGGCCGCGTGGTAGGACCCCAAAGGAGAGGAGCCCCCTTTGGCTTTCAGGGCATCATTATATGAAGTCCCCATTCATACTGCGTTTCTGCAGTATAGGTGTTCGTGGTCGTGTCAAAAAAGAGATGCCAATGTATACTGTAGCCGTCTCATTCAGAAATGAATGGTAGCTGCTACAGTATACGTCAGCATCACTCTTTTTGACATGATGCTGACGGATACCTCTAACACTGTGGAAACGCAGTATGAATGGGACGCAGTGTAGGGTCACATAGAGTGCATCAGCAGCATATTTCACACCGCAGATGCCCCCCAGCAGTCACAAGGGCGAGATCACTGCTGTGGCTGGGTAGCTCAGTGTGTCCGCTCATGATTGCCGGCGGGAAATCCGCCGCTATTAGTGGAGACACAAAGCTACCCAGCTGCAGCAGGGAGCTCATTATTGTGACTGTTGGCGGGCATCCGCAGCACGTAATATGCTGCGGATGTGCGCCATGTGATCCTACACATACATTTTTATTTTTCATTATATTTATTTAATAAATGTATTTTTATTTTATTTTTTTACACTTTTGTTTACATTTTTTTTATACTTATTGTAGTTATACTTTTATTTATTTAATATTTTTTTCACTTTTTTTAATGCTTTGGAATACTTAGTATTCCAAAGCATTGCAGATATATGCTGCCTGCTAGTTTTACACTAGCAGGCAGCATATGAGGACGTGCCTCTGGCACGTCCTCACAGGCAATAACCGGGGCAGACCTGGGGGTCCTGGTAAAGACCCCCGGCTGCCCAGGTAAGCAGCAGCACCCCGCGATCATTGTGGGGTGCTACAGGAGAGAGACAGACGGAGCCCCCTCCATCTGTCAAACTCCTTACAGCTCGCGGTCACTTCCGACCGCGGCTGTAAGGGTTAAACTGCCGGGACCGAAGTTTTCTTCTGTCCTGGCAGTAACGCAGGTCCCCGCCCACCGGGGATCACACACAGCACCCCGCGATCGTGCTGCGGGGTGCTGCAGGGGTGACAGAGGGAGCTCCCTCTCTCTGTCATAACATTTACAGCGCGGGGTCACTTCCGACCACGGCTGTAAGGGTTAAACTGCCGGGCCCAAAGTTTACTTCGTTCCCGGCAGTGCTGCAGGGTCCTGGCTGTGTGTTACAGCCGAGTCCCCGTCGCGATCTCGTGGGTGCACTGGGCAGCACCCACGAGAACCAAGGACGAGTATAGACGTCCTGATGCCGTAACAGCCGCCAAACAGGATATACTCTATACTGGTCGTTATCAGGTTAATAAAATGGGAATGGTTGGTGATATTAACTTCCTGTTTGTGGCACATTAGTATATGTGAGGGAAGAAACTTTTCAAGATGGGTGGTGACCATGGTGGCCATTTTGAAGTTGGCCATTTTGAATCCAACTTTTGTTTTTTTGATAGGAAGAGAAACAATGATGTGCTTGGTTTTAATGTAACTTTATTCTTTCATGAGTTATTTACAAGTTTCTCTATGTTTACAGCCATTGACATGTCGTCGAGGTTAACACGTGAGGAGCGGATAGAAGTTGTGTTGATGTCTGGTGAACGCAGTAACCGGTTCATTGCAGCAGATTTCAATGCAAGACACCCTACGAGACCACCCATCAGCCATGCTACAGTTAGTTAGTTGGTTCAGTGTTGGATTTGCCAAAATGTGGATGCATGAAATCTGTCACTAACGAAGAAACATCAGTGGCTGTCCTAGCTTCCTTCAGCAAGAGCCCACAGCATAGCACTCGCCGCATGTCACTGGAGAGTCGAACATCCCTTCAGCGAATATTAGCTACTCACAAATGGAACCCTTACAAACTCCAGCTACTACAGCATCTCAACGAGGATGATCCAGATCGGCGCACTGAATTTGCAGAATGGGCAAAACAAAAATTGGAACAGGACCCTCAGTTTACGCAGAAGATTTTGTTCAGTGATGAGAAAAACTTTTATGTGAATGGTGAAGTTAACAAACAAAACCACCTCTATTGGTCTGACACTAACCCACATTGGATAGATAACTCCATGACTGTTGGAACACAAAAATTGATGGTGTGGTGTGGTATATGGGGTACAAAGATAGTGGGGTCATTCTTCATCAATGGAAACCTTAAGGCCACTGAATATGCAAAATTGCAAAATGATGATGTGTTTCCCTCTTTATGCACTGAAGCTGCACGTTCCCTGAGTTTTTCCAGCAAGATGGTGACCACCACATTATGGGTGTCAGGTCCGAGCATTCCTAGATTAACAGTTTGCTGGAAAGTGGATTGGTCGACGTGGGCCAGTTGAATGGCCCCCAAGGTCTCCCGATCTGACCCCCTTAGACTTTTATCTTTGGGGTCATCTGAAGGTAATTGTCTATGCTGTGAAGATATGAGATGTGCAGCACCTGTAACTACGGATACTGGAAGCCTGTGCTAGCATTTCTCCTGCGGTGTTGCTATCAGGGTGTGAAGAGTGGGAGAAGAGGGTTGCAATGACAATCCAACACAATGGGCAGCACATTGAACACATTTTATAAGTGGTCAGAAACTTGTAAATAACTCACAAAAGAATAAAGTTACGTTAAAACCAAGCACATCATTGTTTTTCTTGTGAAATTCCCAATAAGTTTGATGTCACATGACCCTCTTCCTATTGAAAAAACAAAAGTTGCATTAAGAATGTCTGACTTCAAAATGGCCGCCATAGTCACCACCCATCTTGAAAAGTTTCCCCCCTCACATATACTAATGTGCCACAAACAGGAAGTTAATATCACCAACCATTCCCATTTTATTAAGGTGTATTCATATAAATGGCCCACCCTGTAAATTATATATGAAGAATTCAATGTAATAATTAACAAAAGTGTGTGTTTTTTTATTCTTATAAATGAAGGAGTTAATATTTGGATTTGGAAAATATTTTTATGTGTTTCCCTCTTGTCCTGAACCCTGGAGACTCATCAGACGATAGCAGAGATATCTCCAGGGGGTTCTCCTACCTGGTCTCTTGTCTTCATCTTGTAGATAAATATCGGCAGGTAATGCTTCACATTCAGGTGGTCATAGAAGCTGACGCCGCTCCTGTTTAACATTGTTATCATTCACCTCTAGGACTCGAGAGATTTGAGAAAATAACCTCGAAAATATCATGAAAATAAATGCAACAAAACCAATATTTGAGGTGAGTCATGTTGAGGAAACCAATGTGCAGTATACAGAAGAAAGAATTGTAAAGATGAATCCTAAGTGTATAACAGGAAAGTTAATGTCAGAATAGGAATAAGTTATAAAATGTAGTAATAAAGATGTCCAGCAAATTCAGAATCCTGTTAAGATTCTTATTTTATAAATGTTAGTGTTATATAAGGTCTGTTCCTGGATTTATTCCAAGAGCGTCCACTTCCTTATTTTTAAAAGAAAAGAAAAAAGAGGTGCGCACCTAGTGTGGATTGTTTGTACAGGTGAGCCCCCAAGGAAAAAAAAACTATGAGCTTACCAGAAGTGGTTGTACTGAGGGAACAACACCTATACAGGCATGTAGTCTCGCTTGGTAGACGTGAGGTCAGCAGCTCCGGAGTCCTCTTTGGGTTATATAGTCACTCAATGCTTGTAGGACGTTTCAATGTGTGTGAACCATGGCATGGAACACACAAAAATGAGGACTTAATCCAGGGCGCTTCCCTTCTTGTTATGAATGGCCCATCCAGGCAAAAGGATTATTAAAATGAAAGAGGTTTATTTTGCAACAATTAGTTTCGAGTCCTATGCCGGACTCTTCCTCAGGCATATGAAAGTCCATACAAACACACATGGTTAAAAATACCCGGGAGTGATATGGATCCGGGTGAAAGGTCATGGAATTACAATCCAGTGTTAAAATCCAATAAAAATCACATACTTATCCTAATAAACATAATCCATAACTGACATAAAACTGCGCTGTGATTTATGCATAATTCTAATTTCGGCAGCGCTGAAGGCTCATAAGTCCGCTGCATCCATTGAAGGATAGCAGCGGAGCTGGCATTTCTAGAGCACATGCGTTACTATGTGGCAGCCCACACACACAGAAAGTGTGTATGGATCGCTACTATGCAGCGGTGCGCTACTGTGAAACTAAACACATACACAGAAAGTGAATGGGAAATGGGTATGGATCACTGGTATGCGGCAGATAATAACTCCTCAGCAGACATGGCCGAAGATACCTTCGGCGCATGCGTTGTTGCAATATGTAAACAAAAAAGAGAGGTTGGTCTTCTGCACACGTGCTGTTAGTGAACAAAATAGAGTAATAACGTGTGCCTGATTCATTTAGCTCATGAGTTAAACCAAAGGACAAGTCGGGGATGTAATTATAGACGGTAGCAGAAACTTGAGATGGTAAGTAAAGCTGACTATATCAAGATGAATCCTTGTATCATAATCTTCATGTTGTTCCTATTAAAATATTGGGTGGAACCACTTAGTTTTGTTCAGATACACTGATTTTGATCCTGTACTGTGGTGAGTATTTGGTTCAGATGATATAGCATGGTTTGTTCATAATATGTTATTTTGTTAGTGCACAAGGGGGGGGGGGAGGGGGGAAAACGCGTCAGGGTTCATAACACTGTTTTAACCATCTCATCGAGACCCTTTGGTGTCACTGTAGACAATTTATACATCCAGTATATTTCTATTTTTCTTTAGTGTATCAAACCGGTTGGAGGATTCAACTGGAATATGATCAATTGGGGTAACTGTATATACGTTCTGTTCATCTGGGTGGACCACCGCACAATGTCTTGATACCCCATGAAGTAGGAACTTGTTCTTCACATTTTGCCTGTGTTTGTTTAGATGATTGCGGAGGGGTTGTATAGTCCGACCCACATATTGCATGTTACATTTGCACCCTAAAAGATATATAACATAAGAGGAACTACATGTTAATCTGTGCTTGATTGTAAATTTTTCACCAGTGGTGTTGGATGTGGATTCAGTCTGTTTGTTCCGAATTTCTTTACAACACAAATATCTCTTGATGTTACACCTGTTTGATCCCATTGGTAGATGGGATTTTTTAGACACAGATATATGCTGTTTGAGAATGCTGGGTGCCAGAATATTTTTTTAAATGGGTGCCCTCCGATACGTTATTGGTGGTTTGTTAGGCAAAATGTTGTTCAATATGGAATCATTCTGCAGAATATTCCAATGTTTGTTTAAAGTTTTCTTGATGTCACTGGCAGAATTACAGAATGTGGTGACAAAATGAAGTCTTTGCACCTCACCTGTATTGGTCTTCTCTTTAGGCTTAAGACAGTCTTTTTGAGTCTGGTCTTTCACTTTATTGTAGGCATCACGGACAATGGATCTTGGATATTTATTTTCCTTGAATCTGTTAGATAGGATTTTGGCTTGTGTAACAAAGCTATCATTATCTGTACAGTTTTTCCTGATTCTCTTATTTTGCCCATATGGGACATTTTTCAACCATTGTTTGTAATGGGCACTGTCATACTCCAGATAACTGTTTACGTACACTGTTTTAAAATATGTGGACGTTATGTAACTAGAACAGTTATGTGAAATGTTCAGGTCTAGAAAGTTTATATTGTCTTCCCTGTATTCGATGGTAAACTTGATCCCCCAATCATTGGAGTTAAGATGTACTAGAAATGACTCTATAGATGTTAGTGGACCTTTCCATAGAAAGAACAGGTCGTCGATGTAACGGCGAAAAAATTGTATATGGGTAGAATATTCTATAGCACCCATGATGTATTTCCTCTTGAATGCCCCCATGAATAGGTTGGCATACGAGGGGGCGACCTGATGATACACTTGCTTGTTGTACATAAAGTAGTTATTATCCAATATGAATTTCAAGCCTTTTATAATGAAATTCTTGTGTTCTTCCGTGATATTTATATCAGTGGCTAGATATTCTTCAACACATTGTACCCCAATCCTATGGCCAATATTGGTGTACAATGATGTGACGTCGCAAGTTATCAAATGTATTCCTGGTTCCCATCTGATTGTAAGCAGTTGTTCTATGAGTTGGGTGGAATCACGGAGATAGCTTGGTAATGATATGACATGTTCCTGTAAATATAAGTCAATATAATGTGATAAATTACTTGTCAGGCAGTTGGTGTTGGATATAATCGGGCGCCCTGGGGGTCTGGTGGGGGACTTGTGAATCTTTGGCAGAAAGTAGAAATATGGCCTATTGTCATTATTGTATTGTAGAAATTTGTATTCTTGTTTGTTCAAAATGCCCTCAGACAGACCATCATTGATAAGTATGTTGTACTCTGCAAGGACCCCTTTGTATGGATCCTTGATGATGCTCTTATAGAATTTGTCATCCGTTAATATATGAAGTGACTCCTCCTCATAGTATTCCAGATTCATAACCACTACACCACTTCCCTTGTCCGCTGGGCGGATAACCAGATTATTGTTCTTCTTTAGACTGTCTAGTGCTTCTCTTTCTTTTCTAGTCAAGTTGTTGTTGTTTTTATTCTTAATCGTGTTCTTCCCCATTCTTTTAAATTCCTGAAATACTAAGTCAGAGAAGACCTGGATATGGGACCCTTGAGCATGTATTGGATAGAAGGTGGAGGGAGCTTTCACATCCTGATGTTTGACACTTCATATATTAATGGATGACAAATTCTATAAGAGCATCTCCAAGGATCCATACAAAGGGGTCCTTGCCGAGTACAACATACTTATCAATGATGGTCTGTCTGAGGGCATTTTGAACAAACAAGAATACAAATTTCTACAATACAATAATGACAATAGGCCATATTTCTACTTTCTGCCAAAGATTCACAAGTCCCTCACCAGACCCCCAGGGCGCCTGATTATATCCAACACCAACTGCCTGACAAGTAATTTATCACATTATATTGACTTATATTTACAGGAACATCTCCGTGATTCCACCCAACTCATAGAACAACTGCTAACAATCAGGTGGGAACCAGGAATACATTTGATAACTTGCGACGTCACATCATTGTACACCAATATTGGCCATAGGATCGGGGTACAATGTGTTGAAGAATATCTAGCCACTGATATAAATATCACGGAAGAACACAATAATTTCATTATAAAAGGCTTGAAATTCATATTGGATAATAACTACTTTATGTACATCAAGCAAGTGTATCATCAGTGCAACGGTACGGCCATGGGGTCATAGGTCGCCCCCTCGTATGCCAACCTATTCATGGGGGCATTCGAGAGGAAATACATCATGGGAGCTACAGAATATTCTACCCATATACAACTTTTCCGCCGTTACATCGACGACCTGTTCTTTCTATGGAAAGGTCCATTAACATCTATAGAGTCATTTCTGGTACATCTTAACTCCAATGATTGGGGGATCAAGTTTACCATCGAATACAGTGAAGACAATATAAACTTTCTAGACCTGAACATTTCACATAACTGTTCTAGTTACATAACGTCCACATATTTTAAAACAGTGGACGTAAACAGTTATCTGGAGTAACAGTGCCCATTACAAACAATGGTTAAAAAATGTCCAATATGGGCAAAATAAGAGAATCAGGAAAAACTGTACAGATAATGATAGCTTTGTTACACAAGCCAAAATCCTATCTAACAGATTCAAGGAAAATAAATATCCAAGATCCATTGTCCGTGATGCCTACAATAAAGTGAAAGACCAGACTCAAAAAGACTGTCTTAAGCCTAAAGAGAAGACCAATACAGATGAGGTGCAAAGACTTAATTTTGTCACCACATTCTGTTATTCTGCCAGTGACATCAAGAAAACTTTAAACAAACATTGACATATTCTGCAGAATGATTCCATATTGAACAACATTTTGCCTAACAAACCACCAATAACGTATCGGAGGGCACCCACTTTAAAAAATATTCTGGTACCCAGCATTCTCAAACAGCATATATCTGTGTCTAAAAAATCCCATCTACCAATGGGATCATACAGGTGTAACATCAAGCAATGTTTGTGTTGTAAAGAAATTCGGAACAAACAGACTGAATTCACATCCAACACCACTGGTGAAAAATTTACAATCAAGCACCGATTAACATGTAGTTCCTCTTATGTTATATATCTTTTAGAGTGCAAATGTAACATGCAATATGTGGGTCGGACTATACAACCCCTCCGCAATCGTCTAAACAAACACAGGCAAAATGTGAAGAACAAGATCCTGCTTCATGGGGTATCAAGACATTGTGCGGTGGTCCACCCAGATGAACAGGACATATATACAGTTACCCCAATTGATCATATTCCAGTTGAATCCTCCAACCGGGTTGATACACTAAAGAAAAAAGAAATATACTGGATGTATAAATTGTCTACAGTGACACCAAAGGGTCTCACTGAGATGGTTGAAACAGTGTTATGAACCCTGACGTTTCCCCCCCCTCCCCTCCTCTCCCCCCCCTTGTGCACTAGCAAAATAACATATTATGAACAAACCATGCTATATCATCTGAACCAAATACTCACCACAGTACAGGATCAAAATCAGTGTATCTGAACAAGACTAAGTGGTTCTACCCAATATTTTAATAGGAACAACATGAAGATTATGATACGAGGATTCATCTTGATATAGTCAGCTTTACTTACCATCTCAAGTTTCTGCTACCGTCTATAATTACATCCCCTACTCGTCCTTTGGTTTCATTCATGAGCTAAATGAATCAGGCACATGTCATTACGCTATTTTGTTTACTAACAGCACGTGTGCAGCGCACCACTGCATAGTAGTGATCCATACACACTTTCTGTGTGTGTGGGCTGCTACATAGTAACGCATGCGCTCTAGAAATGCCAGCTCTAGAAATGCCTTCAATGGATGCAGCGGTCTTATGAGCCTTCAGCGCTGCCGAAATTAGAATTATGCATAAATCACAGCGCAGATTTTATGTCAGTTATGGATTATGTTTATTAGGATAAGTATGTGATTTTTATTGGATTTTACACTTTTTATTGTTTTACACTGGATTGTAAAACCATGACCTCTCACCCAGATCCATATCATTCCCGGGTCTTTTTAACCATGTGTGTTTGTATGGACTTTCATATGCCTGAGGAAGAGTCCGGCATAGGACTCGAAACTAATTGTTGCGAAATAAACCTCTTTCATTTTAATAGTCCTTTTGCCTGGACGTGCCATTCATAACAAGAGGGGAAGCACCCTGGATTAAGTCCTCATTTTTGTGTGTTCCATGCCATGGTTCACACACATTGAAACGTACCACTTCCTTATTTTACCAGGGAAAGAACTGGGTTGTTCTCTTTCTACAAATCCTTTGTTTTGTGTCACAAAGTCAATTTCTTGCAAAGCCCAGGAAACTAATTATGAAATCCTCACCAGGTGATGAAGGGATCCTACTGCTCCATCTAAACTGTGAACAACTGTCTCTACTGTGGGGGTACTATGATACTGAGGGGGGTGCAATGTTGCACATTTGGTGGGCATGTCCCTTTGCTACAAGCTTTCTGGTCCATCAAGATACAAATACTTATCTCCTAGAGGACGCAGGAGCTGGGAGCACATTATACTAGGTCGGTCCTGGCTGCTAAATTGTCCTCTTCTCACCCCTATAACTGTGCCATGATCTGTAGCTTTTATTAGTACCATTTTTGTTTTGATTGAAGTTTTTCATTGCATTTTATTTATGTATTTATTTATTTGTTTGTTTTGGTAGATGAAGTGACCAAAAATCAGAAATTCTAGAGTTTGGTATTTTTTACGTTTATGCCATTGACTGACCATGCAGTTTATTTAACATATTTTAGTAGTTCGGACATTTTTACACAATTTGGACTATTTTTTTTTACAATTTTTTATCAGAAAAATTTGAATAGGTGGTTGAATTAAACTTTTATTAGGGAAGCAGCATATTTACATTTATTTTTTTATAGATTTTTGTTACATTTTATTAACATTTTTTTAAATCCCTATAGGATACTATTACATACAGTCTTTCAATTTCAAACACTGAACAATTCTATTCTATTGCACAGCACTGATCAGTGATTTTTGTGCACAGGAGCACCTGAACTGGATATTGTAATAAAATGGACCTAAAGAATAAAGTTTTCATGTCATTATTACTAAAAAAAGTGCAGTGTATAGAAGCGGAAGCCCCCAAAATTTTACTTATTTTTTTTTCGTTTTCCCCCACAAATATATATATATATATATATATATATATATATATATATATATATATATATATACATACATATATACATTACATTTTTTTGTTTCATTGTAGATTTTATGGTAAAATGAGCGATGCCATTACAGTACAAGTAAAATTGGTGGCAAAAACAACAACAACAACAACAACCCCTAAAATTAAAAGCGTTATCAATATTAGTTGGCAGGGAGCATAACGGGTTAATGCAGGTACTCTGCCCCTTGACATCTTGTCCCCTATCCAAAGGATATATATATATATATATATATATATATATATATATATATATATAGTTCTTAAAAAGTTCTTCTAAAAAAAAAATCTTCTCATTGTCTTTGGATCAGTACTCCGGTAATGTTGTACAGTAGGTTCGGAGAGTAGAAAGCAGATTTCTGCGCGGGTGTCCGCGCGTAGTGGCAGATTTCCCGCTGTAGAGATCCGCCACTACGAGTGGACACACAGAGATATCTGGCCGCAGTCGGGGGCTCGTGCTGCCGTCGATGAATTTGCAGCGTGAAATGCTGCGGATGCGCCCTATGTGACCCTGTCCTCATGTCTTGAGTCATGCGAGCTTTGCAAAGTGTATCATGTAATGTTCAGTGTATTATATTGCCCAGAACCTGTATTTGAACAATGTCGGGAGATTTATCAAAACCTGTGCAGGGAAATAGTTACTGTAGCAACCAATCATTATTATTAAATTTTTTTAAAGGGCTTTTTAAAAATAAAAGAAGCAATCTGATTGGTTTCTACACGATTTGATTAATCTTCCCCTATAACTCTAAATCTTGAAAGTTAAAGTAACTCCACATTTCTTGCATCTTCTATCTGTTAAATACACAGGGAAATAATGTGACCGTGGTCTCTGAGTTTTTACTCGTAGGATTTCAAATTAGACAAGATTTAAGGATTTCCCTGTTTTGTCTTCTCCTGGTGATACATTGTGGGACAATATGTGGGAATCTCCTGATCATCACCCTGGTGTCCACCAGCAAGAACCTCCACACCCCAATGTACTTCTTCATCTCACAACTGTCCATCAGTGACATCTTGATAACAATATATACTGTCCCCAATCTTCTCCACATTCTACTGAACAATGGGGGGACCATGACTTTTATTGGCTGTATCGCTCAGTTTTATTTTTTTGGTGCTGTAGAAACTTCAGAATGTCTTCTGTTCGCAGTGATGTCTTATGACAGATATGTGGCCATCTGTAATCCTCTCCGTTACTCTTCTATCATGACAAGTGTCTCATGTGTTATACTGACCGTCATCTCTTGGTTGTCTGGATTTGTTATTAATTTTATTTACACTGTAACAACAGCAACACTAGACTTTTGTGGTCCACATATCATTGACCACTTATTTTGTGACATTGTCCCCCTACTAGAACTTGCCTGTTCCGATACATTTATTGTTCACCTTGAGATTTATGTAATAGGCATGCCATTTGTATTCATTCCAACCACCATCATTGTCCTGTCTTATACTTATATTGTTTTAGCAATCCTAAGGATCCCATCCAATACTGGTAGACAGAAAGCCTTCTCCACCTGTAGCTCCCACCTCATAGCAGTCTCTATATTCTACTGGACTCTGTTCAGTGTTTATGTTGTTCCAACAAAAGGCCTAACCCTCTCCATGAGTAAAATCCTCTCCCTCCTATATACTGTGTTTACTCCTTTGATCAACCCACTCATCTACAGTCTGAGGAATAAAGACATTTGGAAAGCCGTACAGAAAATATATTTAAGATGGAGTTGAGCTATTCAAAAGTTTGTAACAAAACTACTATGTCTCAGATGTACAGGCCACACATCTGCCATATACCCCTCGGAGTTCTAACTAGAAAGAAAAGTATAATGTGCCTTAAAACTCAATATTTATTATAAATATCCCTAAAAACCACCAGAAGAAAATGTATTCCCTAAAAGTGATTATACATAAAAAACTTTTAAATGTTACCTCACCTTTAGGGAATACACTTTTTCTTTTGGTGGTTTTTATGGATATTTATAATAAATATAGGCCCTGATTTACTATTGTAAACCCAACTTGTTTTGTCAGGTTGTACACCAGAATTTGGTGCATTCAAAAAAAAACCTAACCAACCCTCTATCTTACTTAGAAAACCCAAAAAGGGAGTGTGGCTTCTTGGGAAAGGGGGTGTGGCTTCCGAAAAGGGGATGTTTTCCTGACATTTTCATTTCTGACATAAATCAGGGCCATTGAGTTTTATGACACCTCTATACTTTTCTTCTGTTTTCAAAAGTTTGATTCTGGGCAAAAAGGTTTTCTGCGAACCAGCAATGAAATAAGCCTCAAAACATGTTTATAACACTGCCTAAACACTCTAAAGCCCTGTATAACATTGCTAGAAATGTATTTAAGTAGTTTTAAAGTGGTTTTAAGGCTCAGTTAATGACAATGTTACGGTAAGATGTGGTTATCCGTGGTAACTAACAGTTTGTTTAAAACCACAATGCACTATGTTTTTTAACACCAACATAAAGCTGCATAAAGTTTCCCTTGATGTTGGTTGATGCCTGCCGGAGTTAAAATGCACACGGAGGTATCGGAGTGTTCCAAAAATTATCCCTTTTTTTGGGAGTGGCAACATAATTGATGTCACAAAATAGTGATAGCTTGAAAAAGATAGATGAAAAGCCAATATATATATATATATATATATATATATATATATATATATATCCAGATAGCAAGGAGGAGCAGCACACCAGGGATGCAGAGGTGTAGCGGGTGCAAGCGGGCCCAATCGCAGCCCGGGTCACTGGCAGCAGCAGTGATGTATAGTAGAATAAAGTGTCCCGCAGCACTCCAGTAGTGATCAAAATAGGTTTATTACCTCAAGGTAAGATACAACGTTTCGACCGTCACCACGGTCTTTTTCAAGCATAAGCAAGTGACACACTCCTCCCATATTTATATGGGGTACAATATCAAAAGGTGATTGTGCTCAATAAAGAAAAAACATGCAATACAATGGATACTGTGACAATTGCGTGAAAAAAGAACACAATGATACATAGAGAAAATGCATATTTTTAACAAGGCAGTGTAATCGGTGCTGTACAGTATATACAATCTGACATATATCGCAACATGTGTAAGTGACAATTAGTGTACAGGTGTATGGACATTAAAAGTAATCAGGGGAACATGCCACGAGGTCAAACACTCACCCATCTGTGGTAATGGCGGCCATTCCCTGACGCCGTGTGTGCACACGGCTCTAGGGAATTCCGCAAGCCAGCCGGAGTACAGCCAATCACAAGGGGGCGTCGTGCGTTGCTAGGCAACGACTGTAGCTCGCGGTCCGCGCACACTCACTGTGCTTCCGGATGCCGCGAGCGCCATGACACTTCAGGGAAAGTAGTGTCCTGTTTGGCGCATGCGTATAGGTGCGTAATGTTGTCAATGAAACCATGTGTAGTACGGGCAAAGTTCCCGTACTAAGGCTGTCAATTCAGATGTACTATGGTAGTGTGGATGAATGTATATAAGTGACTACGGAAGATGGGAAGTGTGTGTTAGTGTGGTGAAAACAGGAGTGTATGTAAACAATGATAGGTGTGTGAAGGTGAATGACGGGAGATAAATGTGCATGGGTGGATGAATCCTTAGTATATGAGGATGTTTGGAAATGAGGAATTAAGTGTTAAGGGAAAAATTAAAAATAAAATAAAAATAAAGAAAATTAGAAAGTTGTAAAGGGTGTGATGAGGGGAACTACGGGTATATATGTATAGGTGTGAGGATGGTGACAGGGTGTGACTGTGAAGGCAAGCAGTGT
The DNA here is from genome assembly GCF_029499605.1 of Hyla sarda. Classification (NCBI taxonomy): domain Eukaryota; kingdom Metazoa; phylum Chordata; class Amphibia; order Anura; family Hylidae; genus Hyla; species Hyla sarda. The sequence continues at coordinate 7,326,263 of NC_079192.1, forward strand.
GGAGCACCTGCACAGTATATACATAGGCACATGATTATGTACATGCACGTATGTATACACATGCGTCGGTGTATAGCTGTGTTTATGTAGATTTGTCAGTTAATCTGGCTCACATAAAGACATGTACAGAAGAGTGAAATAAACGTAGATGAAAGGAATTTCCGTCTTGGTTGGCTGCACTCGGGTGGTGAGGGTTTAGAACTGGTAGAGTGGTCAGATAGATGATGGTCAGTGGTGTTTGATCGACGTGTCCCCTGATCATCTGCATAAAAACAAAACAAGAATAGTTAACAAGTTGAAAGAAGAACACGGTATAAAATTAATCATAGGATTCATATACAGTGAATGACAGATGAATTAGTATAATGCTCAGTATGTGTGTCACAATTTATATATACTCAAGTTCAACTGGCAGGTCAAGTCATCGGGATAATTTGTAGATACCTGTGGTTACAGTGAAATCTACGTTAAGTCCATGGGGGCGTAATGTGCCCAACTCATGGATCCAACGCAGTCCGCACCTTTTGAGTATGCTAACTCGGTCGCCGCCTTTCTTTGATATGGGAACATGATCTAGCAAAGTAAATCTGAGGTCATTTTCATGATGTCCAGATTCCGTAAAATGTTTAGCTACGGGTAAGTCCAGATGCTTCTTACGTATTGAGTACCTATGTTGGTTGAACCTCGTTCGGAACTCCAATGTAGTTTCGCCTACATATAGCAGCTGGCAGGGGCATGTAAGAACATATACCACAAATTCAGATGTACAGGTCAGGTACCATCTTATCCTATACTGTCTGTTTGTGGTTGGGTGTTTAAAGTGTGGGCCCTTGTCCATGCGGGTGCAGTTAATGCAGAAGCAGTCCAGTTCCTAGACACATTAGTCATCTCACAAGATGGTAAATTACATACAGACCTTTATACCAAGCCCACTGACAGTAACTCCATGTTACGCTACAACAGTCACCATCCTCGCCCCATGGTAAGATCCCTACCCAAAAGCCAGATGCTCAGAGCACGACGGATAGTTAGCCTTAACGAAAGGGTAGAACCTGCACTCGACAAAATGGCCAGGAATTTCATACAGAGGGGATACCCCAAATCATTGGTTGAGAGAAGCAAACAGGAGACACTTACTCTCAGACGACAGTCACTATTGCACCAGACAAAAGTAGCTCAATCCAACAAACGCATTAGTTTTGTGTCAACATACTGTGACAGATCCACATCGATTGCCAGAATTATTAAACGACACTGGCATATCCTCCGAGACAGCTTTCCACAAGTGGAGGAATTCCAAAACAACCCCATTATGGCTTACCGGCGCCCCCCGAACTTGAGAGACAAACTTGTGAAAACAGATGTCTCTACAAGTTTAGGGGGCCAACAAAGATACCTCACTGTACAAAATAAAGGCAGCTACCCATGTCGGAACTGCATTAACTGCACCCGCATGGACAAGGGCCCACACTTTAAACACCCAACCACAAGCAGACAGTATAGGATAAGATGGTACCTGACCTGTACATCTGAATTTGTGGTGTATGTTCTTACATGCCCCTGCCAGCTGCTATATGTAGGCGAAACTACATTGGAGTTCCGAACGAGGTTCAACCAACATAGGTACTCAATACGTAAGAAGCGTCTGGACTTACCCGTAGCAAAACATTTTACGGAATCTGGACATCATGAAAATGACCTCAGATTTACTTTGCTAGATCATGTTCCCATATCAAAGAAAGGCGGCGACCGAGTTAGCATACTCAAAAGGTGCGGACTGCGTTGGATCCATGAGTTGGGCACATTACGCCCCCATGGACTTAACGTAGATTTCACTGTAACCACAGGTATCTACAAATTATCCCGATGACTTGACCTGCCAGTTGAACTTGAGTATATATAAATTGTGACACACATACTGAGCATTATACTAATTCATCTGTCATTCACTGTATATGAATCCTATGATTAATTTTATACCGTGTTCTTCTTTCAACTTGTTAACTATTCTTGTTTTGTTTTTATGCAGATGATCAGGGGACACGTCGATCAAACACCACTGACCATCATCTATCTGACCACTCTACCAGTTCTAAACCCTCACCACCCGAGTGCAGCCAACCAAGACTGAAATTCCTTTCATCTACATTTATTTCACTCTTCTGTACATGTCTTTATGTGAGCTAGATTAACTGACAAATCTACATAAACACAGCTATACACCGACGCATGTGTATACATACGTGCATGTACATAATCATGTGCCTATGTATATACTGTGCAGGTGCTCCACACTGCTTGCCTTCACAGTCACACCCTGTCACCATCCTCACACCTATACATATATACCCGTAGTTCCCCTCATCACACCCTTTACAACTTTCTAATTTTCTTTATTTTTATTTTATTTTTAATTTTTCCCTTAACACTTAATTCCTCATTTCCAAACATCCTCATATACTAAGGATTCATCCACCCATGCACATTTATCTCCCGTCATTCACCTTCACACACCTATCATTGTTTACATACACTCCTGTTTTCACCACACTAACACACACTTCCCATCTTCCGTAGTCACTTATATACATTCATCCACACTACCATAGTACATCTGAATTGACAGCCTTAGTACGGGAACTTTGCCCGTACTACACATGGTTTCATTGACAACATTACGCACCTATACGCATGCGCCAAACAGGACACTACTTTCCCTGAAGTGTCATGGCGCTCGCGGCATCCGGAAGCACAGTGAGTGTGCGCGGACCGCGAGCTACAGTCGTTGCCTAGCAACGCACGACGCCCCCTTGTGATTGGCTGTACTCCGGCTGGCTTGCGGAATTCCCTAGAGCCGTGTGCACACACGGCGTCAGGGAATGGCCGCCATTACCACAGATGGGTGAGTGTTTGACCTCGTGGCATGTTCCCCTGATTACTTTTAATGTCCATACACCTGTACACTAATTGTCACTTACACATGTTGCGATATATGTCAGATTGTATATACTGTACAGCACCGATTACACTGCCTTGTTAAAAATATGCATTTTCTCTATGTATCATTGTGTTCTTTTTTCACGCAATTGTCACAGTATCCATTGTATTGCATGTTTTTTCTTTATTGAGCACAATCACCTTTTGATATTGTACCCCATATAAATATGGGAGGAGTGTGTCACTTGCTTATGCTTGAAAAAGACCGTGGTGACGGTCGAAACGTTGTATCTTACCTTGAGGTAATAAACCTATTTTGATCACTACTGGAGTGCTGCGGGACACTTTATTCTACTATACATCACTGCTGCTGCCAGTGACCCGGGCTGCGATTGGGCCCGCTTGCACCCGCTACACCTCTGCATCCCTGGTGTGCTGCTCCTCCTTGCTATCTGGATATATCGAAGGGGTCTTGGAGCCTGCACCCCATATCCATCTGGACTCCTTTCCAAGGACAAGGATGGAACATTCCACTTCTTCACATGCCTCTCCAGAGCCTCAGGTATTTGCTTATACTGAGAGTGAGATCGGCAGGATCATTAGAGCTGTGGATGAGGTCGCTTCCTTCCTACATGCTCCCTCAGCCCTGGACCTCCAGAGGCAATACGAAACAGAGACTAAGAGACTATTATCTTTGAAACTTCATCTTTCTACATTAAGCGAGTACTATAAGTCCCAGCGGATCCCGAGAGGTATGCGGGTGGTCCCACCGGACAACGCATACAAAGGGCACAAGGACTTCCGCACCAAGTTTGAACATATAGCTAACAAATACGCCGCCGATGTGATTATTTTGAACATTGAATTTCTTCAAAGAGACATTGCTGCTACAAGTGACAAAGTAAAGACACTGGAATCCACTTTGGAAACCATACTGTCTAGCGATGATTACACCAAATTATGTTCCAAACAATCTTCCTTCTTGGCAAAACTTAAAACAGAACAAGAAAACATTAAACGTCACAAGTGGTACCGTGATGTGCAAGACTACCAAAATGGCCGCATATACAATTGGGGCGATTTGTCCACCAACACCAGGAGGACAAGACGTTTGAAGGACCAACCGGGGACCTCACGCCAGAACGCTCGTCTTACTGAACCAGCATCCAGTTCACCTGCTGCCCCCCAGGATTTTTTAGGGGCACGCCAGACTCACAACAGCGACCCACCAGAAGGGGAGGTCGCAAATGGAAACGATCCCTCAAGAACCAGGAGTCGGGGCGTGAGGACGACACAATTGAAGACCAAACCACCAAAAAAATAGTGGTAAATATATCTTCTACTCCTTTATCTGATTCACAATGTTTATTGCTTGCTAGGGGCTTGAACTTTTGTCCTATTAACCATACTAATTGGTTCCAGCTTGAATTGGACTTTATTCAGTTCTTTAGAAAATTGAAACTTAAAATGTGGTTTATGAACAATTCTAGTTCTTCCAATGTTGACACTAATGTTAATAATGTACAATTTCGTGCCTGTAACTATGACATTAGTGTACCCAGCAATTTTTCTCCACAGGTACACGTACCTGCCATTGATACATTCTGTACTCTTGTTAAAAATTAGACTGACAAGCTGCGCACTTCTGGAAACAGTAGTGCAGCTCACAATATTTCACAAAAACAATTGAGAGCAATCAATGATCTGGTCCATGATCACAGCCTGATCATAAAACCCGCTGACAAAGGGGGAGCGGTTGTGATCATGGACCGCTCAAAATACATTGCTGAGGCTATGAGACAATTGGGGGATGCCTCTACATATACACTACTGAACAAAGACCCTAAATTTGACATACAAAGGAGGATCAATATAGTCTTGCTAGATGCCCTGACTATGGAGATCATTGATCGCCCTCTCTTCAATTTTTTGACCGTCCTGTGTCCTTCAACACCTATGATATATTTCCTTCCCAAGGTACATAAAGATTTGGTGAACCCTCCCGGGAGACCAATTGTCTCCGGGAGGGATTCACTCACTAGCCATATATCCATATTTCTGGACCAAATACTACGTCCTTATGTACACAGGGCCAAATCCTACATCCAGGACACCTCAGATTTCCTCAAAAAAATCGAACAAGTCACACTTCCAAAAAACAGTATATTGGCATCCCTAGATGTCACCAGTCTCTACACCTCAATTCCACACGAGCTAGGCATCCAGACCATACGCAGAACGATCTCTACAGATTTCTCTCCTGTGCAAACCTCATTCATTATCCAACTTCTTGAATTAGTCTTACAATGTAACTACTTTCTATTCAATGACAAGTTCTACCTACAAACAGCTGGGACCGCTATGGGGACCAACGTGGCGCCCAGCTACGTCAATTTGGTCATGGCAGAGATTGAGGAAGGGTCTGTCTATGTATCCCACCATGCCAGTCATGTACTGGCATGGTGGCGATACATAGATGATATCTTCCTCGTCTGGACAGGCACGGTCATTCAGTTACACGAATTTCTGACATTCCTCAACAATATAAATGATCATATAAAATTCACTCTCACTCACTCTACAGAAGCAGTCCAGTTCCTAGACACATTAGTCATCTCACAAGATGGTAAATTACATACAGACCTTTATACCAAGCCCACTGACAGTAACTCCATGTTACGCTACAACAGTCACCATCCTCGCCCCATGGTAAGATCCCTACCCAAAAGCTGCTCAGAGCGCGACGGATAGTTAGCCTTAACGAAAGGGTAGAACCTGCACTCGACAAAATGGCCAGGAATTTCATACAGAGGGGATACCCCAAATCATTGGTTGAGAGAAGCAAACAGGAGACACTTACTCTCAGACGACAGTCACTATTGCACCAGACAAAAGTAGCTCAACCCAGCTGCTCTGACTGAGTCTAGCTGAAGCTGGGTCTGTATTCTAAAGTGTTGTATTATTAAGTGTTACATTTGAGAAGTTTTATAAGCAGAAGTTCATGTGCTAAGTATACTGTGGTTGCATAGCCCTTGCATTTTATTTTTTATTTTTTTCCCCTCCTGTCTGTAGCACACCTGGGGGAGGGGTTAATTGATTAACTGCTCTCAGGTGTATAAAACTAACTGGGAAACTCTGTGAGCCCTGCTCTGACTGAGTCTAGCTGAAGCTGGGTCTGTATTCTAAAGTGTTGTATTATTAAGTGTTACATTTGAGAAGTTTTATAAGCAGAAGTTCATGTGCTAAGTATACTGTGGATCATTGTTTTCCAAACAGGGTGTCTCCAGCGGTTGCATAGCCCTTGCATTTTTTTCCCCCCTCCTGTCTGTAGCACACCTGGGGGAGGGGTTAATTGATTAACTGCTCTCAGGTGTATAAAACTAACTGGGAAACTCTGTGAGCCCTGCTCTGACTGAGTCTAGCTGAAGCTGGGTCTGTATTCTAAAGTGTTGTATTATTAAGTGTTACATTTGAGAAGTTTTATAAGCAGAAGTTTAAAAAGCAGGAGTTGTAAGCAGGACCCACTGTAACTGTAAGTATTACACTCCCTTGATAAAAGTAGTTTTTCTTAATAGTTAATAACAGCTGTTTGTCACCAAGGATATGGACAGCAGGATTGGAGGTTTTCTTTAGTGCACATTGTGCTACATGTATACATCTCTTGAGCAGCAGCTTCAGGGTGAATACCGCTGTGACAAATGTGAGCATGTTGCCCACCTGGAAGCTCGTATTAGAGATCTAGAGGAGCAAAATGCAACATTGAGGGCGATTGACAATCTTCCAGAGCAAGCAGTTAGTGGGGTAGAAATGGAGGTTGGAGAAACTAGCCAGGAGGCCCAAGTAGGGAGCTGGGTTAATGTAGTTAGAGGGACTGGAAAGGGGGCAAGGAAAAGGAAGGTCACTTCTGCTTCTGATCTCCCAAGTAAAATTGCCAAGTTGGGCGATGATGCGAGGGCCTCAGTATCAGAGATGGCAACCCTAGTGGATACTGTTCTCCCTAACAGCCGGGGGAACAGCTCAACTAGTAGTGTGGGGGATGGTAACGCAGGTAGGCCAACACAGTTAGTTGTGGTAGGGGACTCTATAATCAGGAAGACGGATTAAATAATTTGTCGCCAAGACCACCTCAACCGAATGGTTTGCTGTCTCCCTGGTGCCAGGGTTCGGCATGTGGTGGAAAGGGTGGACAAATTACTAGGGGGGGGGGGCTGGGGATGACCCAGCTGTCGTGGTCCATGTGGGAACCAACGACAGAATACATGGTAGGTGGAGGTCCTTGAAGAATAATTACAAGGAACTAGGTGCCAAGCTGAAGGGAAGGACCTCTAAGGTTGTGTTCTCTGGAATACTTCCTGTGCCATGCGCATCGCAGGAAAGACAGCGGGAGCTTAGGGAGTTAAATGCATGGCTTAAGTCGTGGTGTGAGGGGGAAGGGTTTGGGTTTTTAGAGCACTGGGCTGACTTTTCATTGGGGTACAAACTCTATTCTACGGATAATTTGCACCTGAATGGAAGGGGGTCTGCTGTGCTGGGGGAGAGAATCCTGGAAGGGGTGGCTGAGTATTTAAACTAGGTGAGTGGGGGGAGGATAATAAAGCAAAGAAAGCAGACAGTGGGATGGATAGGTTAGAGAGGGGTCAGGACATAATGGCGGGTGGAGAGGAGTCCTGTGGGGGGAGGTTAAGAGCAGTGGATAAGGAGATTCATGCGTTACAAACCAGCTGTAAAAATAAATGTAGCGCGAAAAATTGTAATCCCAATAATTCAAAAAATTCCATTAGCCCCAATAACTCAATAACTACAATAAGCCCCATTAACTCAAAAAATACCGTTAGCCCAATAACTTAAATAACAACGTTAGACGCAATAACACAAAAAATCCCATTAGCCCCAATAACTTAAATAATAACGTTAGACCCAATAACTCAAAAAATCCCATTAGCCCCAATAACTTAAATAGTACAATTAGCCCTTATAACTCAAAAAATGACATTAACCCCAATAACTCTGAAAATCCCATTAGTGAGACTATATGTGTAAAACTTAATGGAAATGTAAAGTGTATGTTCACAAATGCCAGAAGCCTAGCAAATAAAATGGGGGAGCTTGAGGCCTTGATACTGGAGGAACATATTGATATAGTTGGGGTCACTGAGACATGGCTGGACTCCTCGCATGACTGGGCCGTTAATCTGCAGGGGTTTACATTGTTTCGCAAGGATAGAATGAACAGAAAAGGTGGTGGAGTCTGTCTGTATGTAAGAAGTGGTATGAAAGTCAATGTGAACGATGCCATAGTGTGTGATGATTCTGAGGAGGTGGAATCACTGTGGGTAGAATTACAAAAGGAGGGAAATACTGAAAAAATAATATTTGGTGTAATCTACAGACCCCCTAATATCACTGAAGAGATAGAAGGTCGGCTGTATAAACAAATAGAGAGGGCCGTCCGGGCAGGTACAGTGGTAATAATGGGAGATTTTAACTATCCAGATATAGATTGGGGTCCGGGGTTGGCTAAAACTACAGAGGGGAGAAAATTCCTAAATTTATTGCAGGATAATTTTATGGGCCAGTTTGTGAAGGACCCAACAAGAAGTGATGCCTTGTTGGATCTGATCATTTCCAACAATGCAGAGCTGGTTGGTAATGTAACTGTGCGGGAAAACCTTGGTAATAGCGACCACAATATAGTTACTTTTGACTTAAAATGTAGAAAACAAAGACAGACGTGGAAAGCAAAAACATATAACTTTAAAAAGGCAAATTTCCCTAGGCTGAAAGCTGCACTAAAGGACATAGACTGGGGGGAGGTGTTCTCAAATACTGATACAGAAGGTAAATGGGACATCTTTAAATCAACTCTAAATAACTATACAGCTAAATATATACCAAAGGGGAACATATATAAACGATTAAAACTAAATCCTACATGGCTGACAAATGAGGTTAAAAGAGCAATAAACAACAAAAAAATAGCCTTCAAAAAATACAAATCTGATGGGTCAGCGATAACATTTAAACAGTACAAGGAGCTTAATAAAATCTGTAAAAATGTAATAAAAACAGCAAAAATTCAAAATGAGAGACAGGTGGCCGAAGAAAGCAAAACTAATCCTAAATATTTTTTTTAGATATATAAATACAAAAAACCAAGGACAGAGCATGTAGGACCCCTTAATAATGATAATGGGGAGGTTGTCACGGGCGATCAAGAGAAGGCGGAGCTACTGAATGGGTTCTTTATTTCTGTATATACTATGGAAGAAGGAGCTGGCATTGGCCAGGTCAGTGCTGGTAACACATCATATAATGTATTGAACTGGCTTAATGTAGAGATGGTACAAGGTAAGTTAAGTAAAGTAAATGTAAGCAAATCTCCAGGGCCGGATGGACTACACCCAAGAGTTCTTAGAGAGGTAAGTTCAGTAATATCTGTACCCTTGTTCATGATATTTAGAGATTCTCTGGTGTCTTGTATTGTGCCAAGGGACTGGCGCAAGGCTAATGTTGTACCAATCTTCAAGAAGGGCTCTAGGTCTTCGCCAGGCAATTATAGACCGGTAAGTCTAACGTGCATTGTGGGTAAATTGTTTGAAGGACTTATAAGGGATTACATACAGGAATACATAGGGGATACTAGTATTATAAGTGATAGCCAGCATGGGTTTACTAAGGATAGAAGTTGTCAAACCAATCTAATTTGCTTTTATGAAGAGGTGAGTAGAAGCCTTGACAGAGGAATGGCTGTGGATATAGTGTTTCTGGATTTTGCCAAAGCGTTTGATACTGTCCCTCACAGACATCTGACAGGTAAGTTAAGGTCCTTGGGCTTGGAAACTTTAGTTTGTAACTGGATTGAACACTGGCTCATGGATCGTACCCAGAGAGTGGTGGTAAATGATTCGTACTCTGATTGGTCCCCGGTTATTAGTGGTGTACCCCAAGGTTCAGTACTGGGCCCGCTGCTGTTTAATTTGTTTATCAATGATATAGAGGATGGTATTAACAGCTCTGTTTCTATCTTTGCAGATGACACCAAGCTTTGTAGCACGGTACAGTCTATAGAGGATGTGCATAAGTTACAAGATCACTTGGATAGACTAAGTGTCTGGGCATCCACTTGGCAAATGAGGTTCAATGTGGATAAATGTAAAGTTATGCATCTGGGTACTAATAACCTGCATGCGTCGTATGTCTTAGGGGGGATTAAACTGGCAGAGTCACTGGTAGAGAAGGATCTGGGTGTACTTGTAGATCACAGACTACAAAATAGCATGCAATGTCAGGCTGCTGCTTCCAAAGCCAGCAGGATATTGTCATGTATCAAAAGAGGCATGGACTCAAGGGACAGGGACATAATACTCCCCCTTTATAAAGCATTGGTACGGCCTCACCTGGAATATGCTGTTCAGTTTTGGTCGCCTGTTCATAAAAGGGACACTGCAGAGTTGGAAAGGGTGCAGAGACGCGCGACTAAACTAATATGGGGCATGGAACATCTTAGCTATGAGGAGCGATTAAAGGAGTTACAATTGTTTAGTCTTGAGAAGAGACGTTTAAGGGGGGATATGATAAACGTATATAAGTATATTAATGGCCCATACAAAAAATATGGAGAAAAACTGTTCCAGGTTAAACCCCCCCAAAGGACGAGGGGGCACTCCCTCCGTCTGGAGAAGAAAAGGTTTAGTCTAAAGGGGCGGCACGCCTTCTTTACCGTGAGGACTGTGAATTTATGGAACGGTCTACCTCAGGAACTGGTCACTGCAGGAACAATTAACAGCTTTAAAACAGGGTTAGATACATTCCTGGAACAAAATAACATTAAAGCTTATGCAGAATTATAAAACTACATCCCTTTCCCTTATCCCCTTACATCCTTCCCTTCAATCCCCTGGTTGGACTTGATGGACGTATGTCTTTTTTCAACCATACTATGTAACTATGTAACTATGTAACAAACGCATTAGTTTTGTGTCAACATACTGTGACAGATCCACATCGATTGCCAGAATTATTAAACGACACTGGCATATCCTCCGAGACAGCTTTCCACAAGTGGAGGAATTCCAAAACAACCCCATTATGGCTTACCGGCGCCCCCCGAACTTGAGAGACAAACTTGTGAAAACAGATGTCTCTACAAGTTTAGGGGGCCAACAAAGATACCTCACTGTACAAAATAAAGGCAGCTACCCATGTCGGAACTGCATTAACTGCACCCGCATGGACAAGGGCCCACACTTTAAACACCCAACCACAAGCAGACAGTATAGGATAAGATGGTACCTGACCTGTACATCTGAATTTGTGGTGTATGTTCTTACATGCCCCTGCCAGCTGCTACATTGGAGTTCCGAACGAGGTTCAACCAACATAGGTACTCAATACGTAAGAAGCGTCTGGACTTACCCGTAGCTAAACATTTTACGGAATCTGGACATCATGAAAATGACCTCAGATTTACTTTGCTAGATCATGTTCCCATATCAAAGAAAGGCGGCGACCGAGTTAGCATACTCAAAAGGTGCGAACTGCGTTGGATCCATGAGTTGGGCACATTACGCCCCCATGGACTTAACAGAGATTTCACTGTAACCACAGGTATCTACAAATTATCCCGATGACTTGACCTGCCAGTTGAACTTGAGTATATATAAATTGTGACACACATACTGAGCATTATACTAATTCATCTGTCATTCACTGTATATGAATCCTATGATTAATTTTATACCGTGTTCTTCTTTCAACTTGTTAACTATTCTTGTTTTGTTTTTATGCAGATGATCAGGGGACACGTCGATCAAACACCACTGACCATCATCTATCTGACCACTCTACCAGTTCTAAACCCTCACCACCCGAGTGCAGCCAACCAAGACTGAAATTCCTTTCATCTACGTTTATTTCACTCTTCTGTACATGTCTTTATGTGAGCCAGATTAACTGACAAATCTACATAAACACAGCTATACACCGACGCATGTGTATACATACGTGCATGTACATAATCATGTGCCTATGTATATACTGTGCAGGTGCTCCACACTGCTTGCCTTCACAGTCACACCCTGTCACCATCCTCACACCTATACATGTATACCCGTAGTTCCCCTCATCACACCCTTTACAACTTTCTAATTTTCTTTATTTTTATTTAATTTTTAATTTTTCCCTTAACACTTAATTCCTCATTTCCAAACATCCTCATATACTAAGGATTCATCCACCCATGCACATTTATCTCCCGTCATTCACCTTCACACACCTATCATTGTTTACATACACCCCTGTTTTCACCACACTAACACACACTTCCCATCTTCCGTAGTCACTTATATACATTCATCCACACTACCATAGTACATCTGAATTGACAGCCTTAGTACGGGAACTTTGCCCGTACTACACATGGTTTCATTGACAACATTACGCACCTATACGCATGCGCCAAACAGGACACTACTTTCCCTGAAGTGTCATGGCGCTCGCGGCATCCGGAAGCACAGTGAGTGTGCGCGGACCGCGAGCTACAGTCGTTGCCTAGCAACGCACGACGCCCCCTTGTGATTGGCTGTACTCCGGCTGGCTTGCGGAATTCCCTAGAGCCGTGTGCACACACGGCGTCAGGGAATGGCCGCCATTACCACAGATGGGTGAGTGTTTGACCTCGTGGCATGTTCCCCTGATTACTTTTAATGTCCATACACCTGTACACTAATTGTCACTTACACATGTTGCGATATATGTCAGATTGTATATACTGTACAGCACCGATTACACTGCCTTGTTAAAAATATGCATTTTCTCTATGTATCATTGTGTTCTTTTTTCACGCAATTGTCACAGTATCCATTGTATTGCATGTTTTTTCTTTATTGAGCACAATCACCTTTTGATATTGTACCCCATATAAATATGGGAGGAGTGTGTCACTTGCTTATGCTTGAAAAAGACCGTGGTGACGGTCGAAACGTTGTATCTTACCTTGAGGTAATAAACCTATTTTGATCACTACTGGAGTGCTGCGGGACACTTTATTCTACTATATATATATATATATATATATATATATATATATATATATATATATATATATATATATATATATTAATATTATTATTATTATTATTTCTTTTTTTGGGGATCATGGCTTGTGTATGTGTAGGCCTGGCTTGAAATTGTGATGGCAGCAAGGATGGGGCTGAACTAGTGGTAGTTATAGTCAACATACAGCAGGCAGTGGAGGACTGGTTGGAGGGATAGTAGCCAGTATACAGTAGGAGGTAATGGATTGGGGGGATTGTAGAAACTGAATACAACAGGAGGTGGCAGATTGGTGGGAGTTATAGTAGCCAGCATATAGCAGAAGGAAGGGTGGTAGTACTTTTTTATTAAGTGTCATCTGGCACAGGAGTTTTAAATTCCTCACTGATCCATACATTTTAAAAATCTTGAGTTATTCCACATTGCTGGTAGACAATCTTGTTCGCTTAAGGGTGATGCCGCCTGACACGCTGAGTACTCTGTGCTACCCTGGAGTGAGGATAAGATATCCCTTGTTGTTGGCAGATGCCTTCAGGTGTTAATATGCGCACAAAGGTATCAAAATATGCAACGGAATTTAAAAGCATTCCAAAAGTTAAAACAGGATTGGTGATTGAAATCGCTTTTGTAAAATTTTGTTTTTGGAAGTTGCAACAGGAACCTATACACAGTAAAGAAGTGTTTATTGTTTTTTGTTTTTCAAATGAAAGTACATTTTTTTGTGAATTTTTTTTTAATTTGAAAAAAATTGTCAAAATTCATCCTTTTTGGAAGAAGCAACAGTTATGTACCCATGAAAAACACATTTTTACTTATGAAATGGTCCTGGTCGTAACTAATAATCCAAATTTCTACTGTGGCATGCACTGTGCTACACACCAACAACTGCGTGGAGTGGCCCACCCTCCCTAGCCACCAGGCAGCAGGCATTATTGGACTAGGGATTCTTGTAGCCAGACCTTGTGATGCCTCTTCATATGCTGACAGCGGACCCTACCTGTGCCTTACTTTCTCTTTGCAGAGATGGCACTATGACTGGCTTCCTGCATCTGGTAAGGTTGAAAAGAATTTGCACATGGCAGGAGACCGTAAAGAGATAGGTATACCACAATATGACTGTCACTTGCTCCTGAGCTGATCAACCCAACAGGCCTGGTCACATCCTCATCATACCCATCCTCCTCAGCATTCCCACCACTCCTCTCAGTATGAGTTTCTGATGTCTGATCATGGACACAAGTCCCCCAACTCCCTCGTTTTGCTTAGAACTAGGGGCAGGGGGGGGGAAGCAAAGGCAGAGATGATGGAACAGACCATCTAGGATGGACATTTCCACCACGTCATGTAACCGTAGACAGCTGACTCACTGTCATATCATCAGACTCTCCTTCCTCCTCCTGAGAAGACCTCGGACCAGTCAACCAGTCCACAAGGGCTTTACTTTCCATGAAGACCACACAAGTCCTGGAAGACAGTGTGAACTTTTGTTTGCTAACATGTCTGCTGCTACTATCACCAGGCACCTGTCTGCTGCTGCTGCTACCTGTACTGGTGTTGATACAGCCACCAACATTCTTACTGGCAGAAGACATGGTAGAAGTGTTCTGTTCTCTACCCTGTTGTTATGGACATGGGAAATATTTGTGTTTTTTACATCCAAAATACCATTTAGTAAACATTCCTTGGCTCCCTAGCAGTCTCCAGCAGTGAAGGCCAAATTTCAAACAAAGAAGTAGCTTGTACAGTAAACATGGTCAAACCTGCTTTCCTGGCTTCTGGGAATTGAAAGTGAGTAGGCGGACACTAGGAAACTTGGTGGAGGCATTTATGGTTTTTAGTATGATGCCTTGAGCGAGACAATCTCTTTTGACTTCTTGTAATAGAGGCAATGGGAACCCACATCTTCTGCTCCTATTTACCATAATATAGCCTGGGATGGATAAGTAGATTTATTGTATCATTTCTACACTTTAATTATAAATGTATCACACGGGTAGATCCATGCGTAGGTACAGAAAAATAGTCCGCACTTACCAGCAGATGCAGAATAACACATGGTTTATTAATACAAGTAGCCTGTTACAAGGAGGACTTCACCCGCTACAGGGAGAGAAGCCTGCACTAGGCCGTCAGCAGGGGTGTCAGTGAACAACAGTCTGTTTCGCGTCAATGATGCACCATCCAGTTCATGAGAGCTGACACTATCGGGATTGCACAAAAAGGATAGAGGATAAGATGTCAGATCACCGGGGTCCCGCTGCTGGGGACCCCCTGGATCTCCACTGCGGCACAGCACTATCATTACTGCACAGAGCGAGTTCGCTCTGCGCGAAATGATGGGCAATACAGGGGCCGAAGCATCGTTATGTCACGGCTCCGCCCCAGTTGACATCACAGCCCGCCCCCTCAATACAAGTCTATGGGAGGGGGCATGGCGGTAGTCACGCCCCCTGCCATAGACTTGCATTAAGGGGGCAGGCCGTGATGCCATGGGAGGCAGAGCCATGATGCCACAGTGCTCCGTCCCCTGTATCGCCCGTCATTACGCACAGAGCGAACTTGCTCTGTGCAGTAATGATAGTGCGGTGCCGCAGCGGAGATTCCGTGGAGTCCCAAGCAGCGGGACCTCGGCGATCTGACATCTTATCCCCTATACTTTGGATAGGGGATAATATGTCTAGGGGCAGGGTACCCCTTTAAGCACAGAGCCCATTTTGGCCTAAACCCCTTAAGGACGCATGGTTTTTCAGTTTTTTTAATTTTCGTTTTTTCCTCCTTACCTTTTAAAAATCATAACCCTTTCAATTTTCCTTTTTGCGTCACCAATTCTACTTTGCAGTGACATTAGTCATTTTACCCAAAAATCCACAGCGAAACGGAAAGAAAATCATTGTGCGACAAAATCGAAGAAAAAACGCCAAATTGAAACTTTTGGGGCTTCCGTTTCTACGCAGTGCATATTTTGATAAAAATGACACCTTATCATTATTCTGTAGGTCCATACAGTTAAAATAGTACCCTACTTATATAGGTTTCATTTTGTCGTACTTCTGGAAAAATTCATAACTACAAGCAGGAAAATATATACATTTAAAAATGTCATCTTCTGACCCCTATAACTTTTTTATTTTTCCATGTACAGTATGAGGGCTTACTTTTTGCGCCATGTTCTGAAGTTTTTATAGGTACCATTTTTGTTTTGATCAGACTTTTTGATCACTTTTTATTCATTTTTTAATGGCTTTTTTGAACTTTGGAATTTTTTTTACGTGTACGCCATTGACCGTGCAATTTCATTAATTATATATTTTCATAGTTCGGACATTTACGCACGCAGCGATACCACATAAGTTGATTTTTATTTTTATTTACACTGTTTTATTTTTTTAATGGGAAAAGGGGGGTGATTCAAACTTTTATTAGGGAAAGGGTTAAATGATCTTTATTAACACTTTTTTTTTAACTTTTTTTGCAATGTTATAGCCCCCATGGGGGGCTAGAATACTGCACACACTGATCTTTTACACAGATCACTGGCATGTATTAACATGCATGTGGTCAGTGTTATCGGCACTTGACTGCTCCTGCCTGGATCTCAGGCACGGAGCAGTCATTCGCTGGTTGGACACCGAGGAGGCAGGTAGAGTCCCTCCCAGTGTCATGTAAGCTATTTGGGACACCGCGATTTCACCACGGCGGTCCCGAACAGCCCGACTGAGCAGCCGGCCTAGTTTCACTTTTGCTTAGACGCGGCGGTCAGCTTTGATCGCCGCGTCTGAAGGGTTATTACAGGGCATCACCGCGATCGGTGATGTCCTGTATTAGCCACGGGTCCCGGCTGGAGGACGCAAATATACGTCCTTCATCGTTAAGGAGTTAAGAACACAGCCAATTTTATTTTTTGCATTTTCCCTTTTTCCTCCTCGCATTCTAAAAATCATAACTCTTTAATATTTTCATCCACAGACCAATATAAGGGCTTGTTTTTTGTGCGACCAGTGGTCTTTTGTAATGACATCACTCATTTTACCATAAAATGTATGGCTCAACCAAAAAATATTATTTGTGTGGGGAAATTGAAAAGAAAACCACAATTTTGCTAATTTTGGAAGCTTTAGTTTTCACGCTGTACACTTTACGTTAAAAATTACTTGCCAGGGAAGCCCCTTCCCTCAGTTCCTCTGGCCCAGTCCAAAAGGACCAAAAGAGATGCTGAGGCTGCCGCCATTGTGGAGGAACTGAGGGCCCAGAGATTAGAAAGATACGGGCCTAAGCCGCTGCCATTTGAGATATGCCAGAAACAGCAGCAGGATACCAAGGAGCAGGAGGCCTTATATTTACAAAATTTAGAGCACCCCCAAGAGGATGAACCACATCTGGAGCACCGTCGTGGAGTAGTCAAGTTCAGCAAAGTGTGGGGGTTTGGTACCTTTATGGACTGTCACCACGGGGGTGTCCTCCTAGTGAACAGGAGGGTAGTGCAGAGGAACTATTTCCCCCCAGAAATGCATTCTTTCAAGAGCGGGGAGATTGTGGAATATACCCTTGTGCAAAGCCTGCAAGGGGAATTGTCAGCTGCTGTCACCAGACCTCAAAACCCTACACAGATTCCTTTTGCCTATTTCCCCTCTGAAGATTGGGACGCAGATCACTTTGGTCTTCTACCTCCAAGAGTCAAGGGAGCAGTTGTCCAAGAGGAGTATCAAGATCCACCTGCAATGGATCCCAAGTATCTACGCCGGGGTTCTCCCGCAGATGTGCCCAGGCCTACTCCTAGGAGCGAGGCGGTTTGGCTTGACCATCGAGCACCACCAGAAGTACCCAAGCCTGCTCCTGTTGTTGAGGAGGTGTGGCCTAACCAGCGCGTACCTACAATAGTGCCTCGGCCTACTCCAGCAGTTGCAGAGTTTTGGCCAGATCAGCAGGCACCAACAAGTCATCCCCAAGTGGCGCAAGCTGCTGCAGTGTAAGTGGTGGTCACTTTCAGTCCTACCATCACTGACTCCCATTTGTCTCATGTTGCATGGAACACTCATGTTGACCCCATGCGGGGAGCCCAGTCTAGCAACCCTAGATTCATCTCTCAACCTAGGGCCCAGTCCGACAGGCGAGACTGGGAAAGAAAACTGCCAGAAAGAAAGTTGCCAAAGTAATTAATGTACAGTAAAGTCACCAGACTTGGTCGTATGACTAATTGACTTGTGTGTGCAAGCACAAACTCTTGTTGTTTCAGGTACTACAGTAACGTTCAAACATAGCACCTGACGGGCACATGAAGAAAAGTTTCTTCAGTAATCGAGTGTTGTAAGTGTTGTGGCCGAGAGACTCCTAAGGTACAGGAGATGCACCTGAACTCTAATGTGTATTAGGACTGCTGAGCAATACATGGACAGTCGAGTAAATATTCCCAAAGTAATATATTTTTGTTACTACTGTGTGAAAGAAAAACAAACAAACAAAGGGTTACAGTCTTTTACAGAAATGTTGATTGTCCTGCATTATAACTGCTATGGTCTAATAAAATGTATATAAGTTGTTGCACACAAAAAGTCATAGTGTACAGTATTTTTCTGATGTCTGGTATCTTTCTTACAGGGGTTGTCCTGAACCAATCGGGAGAACCAACATTTCACCCCATCACCAGCATCATGTACATTAAACAGTAATATTGTGTACTACACATAGTCATGAGTACACATTAAGTACACCTAAAGTCAAGTACACCTAAAGTCATATACAGTAGGACTGTAACAGTCACAACCACACCGTCCATACAAATGTCATATGTCACTAATGTCAAAAGTGATATTTCTTGTGTCCTCGTGCTCAGGATGCCTTCCTGGCCAGAAGATATTCCTGTTACTTAAAGAAAAACGTAATGAAAGACAAAGGTAACAGAATGTCAAATGTTATCTACAAAATGTCTAGTCTAAGAAAAATGTCTAACATTAAATATAACTAGTGTTCTGTGGAGAAGTGTGTAATGCCAAGGGACCCCGGTAGTCAAGGTATTAGGCAGAGAGCCTCCGGCAACCCAATCCACCAGTGTCATGTCTAGTCTTGTATGAAGTATTTTTATGCACAGTTAAATGTCATAATATGCATAGTCAACTGTCATAGTATATATAGTCATAGTCCATAAGTTGTGTTATACCATAGTCATAGTTATGTTGTTATTCTCCACTAAATGTAAGACTACCAGAGCATGTAAGGATATTTATACAGAGACTATTGCATTGTCAGTTTTTATTAAAACCACAGCCTGCAAATGGACGTTAATTGCAATGCCCCAGGACTGCATTCGGCCCCAAGGCCACTTCGACCCTCAATCCCGACAGGAGCCTTCGTCAAGGATGACTTCTGTTAGGTAGGGGGGGTTTGTAATGTCACAGTACAGGATTTACTCCTGTTCAGTACTTAGGCCCTGTCAGGTTGAGTCCCTCATTGTCCTAGGGGCTCTCCTGCAGTGTCTCACCCATAGCAGTAAGTCTAATGTTATGTATATTGTTGTAAATATAGTGCATAATGTTAATTATAGGTATATAAAGTATAAATGACCTTTAAAGACCTTTGGAGGTATCACCTGTTATGTTCACATGATATGTTATGTTACCCAGAGAGCACCAGTTGACCACTTGACCTGCAGCTTGACCTATAATCTTCTTGCTCAGACCCCCTTTTATAAGAGGGGCAGCCATTACAATCTCTCTCTTCCTCCATCACTCCTGCTGAGGAACAGTAAAGCACAGACATCACTGATCCTGTGTCCAGTACACCTGGAGGCCATAAAGCCGCCACACCAGCCACGTTGTCAGAAAGTCAACTCATCTATGTCTGCTGTCTCTACCAAAGTCAAGTCACTAGTCAAGTCAATTATAGTAAGAGTCGCTGTATTGAAGTCTGACCCAAAAGTACTGCAAGTCCTAGCAAGCTGCAAGGCCCTTTCCTTGTTACTGGTTGACTCTAACTCTAAAGACTTTAACAACTGTCTAACCTCAGTAAAGCTGCCGTTAACCCTTACCTGGTCTTGGACAATTATTGCCCTGTCTAACCTTGGGATAGCGGTGCTACCTTTCGGGTGGTTAACGGAATAAACACTCTGGCATCATGACATTAGGGCTTAATAACACCTTGCCCATGGGCTATACCATCTGCCCCATTCACCTACACCCTTCACTAGTCCGGTGCTCATGTCATGTACGGGACGTGAATGTATGTCCTGGTGCGTTAAATACCACCGCATCAGGATGTACATTTGTGTCGTTAAGGGGCTAAAGGTTAACATCAAAATGAAAAGTATCAAAAGACTCAGAGGAAAGAACTTAAGTCATTTCTTTCATTTAGACCTAACACACCGAGGGCATTTAGACGCATAATCCAGGTTACTTCACATCTGAATGTCTGTCTACACCAGTGTTTCTCAAGCACAGTTCTCAAGTACCCCAAACAGGTCATGTTTTCTGAAAAATGTAAAAATAAAAAGTTAAAAAAAGTGAAAAATCCCCTCCCCCAATAAAAATGAAAATTGTCAATTTTTCCCATTTTACCCCCAAAAAGCGTAATTTTTTTTATAACCATATTTGGTATCGCCGCGTGCGTAAATGTCCGAACTATCAAAATATAATGTTAATGATCCCATACGGTGAATGGCGTAAATGTAAAAAATAAAAAAAATTCCAAAAATGCTTATTTTTTTGTCACATTTATTCACAAAAAATGTATAAAAATCTAAAAGTTTTTTGTATGCAAATGTGGTATTAATTAAAATTAAAGATGACGGTGCAAAAAATTAACCCTCATACGGCCCTATATACGGAAAAATTAAAAAGTTATAGGTGGTCAAAATAGGGCGATTTTAGATTACTGATTTTGTACAAAAAGTTTTAGATTATTTTTTAAAATTAAGCAGTACAAAAATATAAAAGTATCTAGCCATGGGTATCATTTTAATCATATTGACCCACAGAATAAAGAACATATATAATTTTTACCATAAAGTGTACAGTGTGAAAACAAAACCCTCCAAAATGTGCAAAATTGTGGTTTTCATTTAAATTTCCACCAAAAAAAATAAGAATTTGGGGGTTTGCCGTACATTTTATGGTAAAATGAGAAATTTCATTACAAAGTTCAATTGGTCACGTAAAAAACAAGCCCTTATGTGGGTCTGTAGATGGAAATATAAAAGAGTTATGGATTTTAGAAGGCGAGGAGGAAAAAATGAAAATGCTAAAGTAAAATTGGCCTGGTCCTTAAAGGGGAACTCCCGTGGAAAACTTTTTTTTTTTTTTAAATCAACTGGTGCCAGAAAGTTAAACAGATTTGTAAATCAATTCTATTAAAAAAATCTTAATCCTTGCAGTACTTTTTAGGGGCTGTATACTAAAGAGAAATCAAAAAAGAAATGCATTTCCTGTGATGTCCTGACCACAGTGCTTTCTGCTTACCTCTGCTGTCCATTTTAGGAACTGTCCAGAGAAGGAGAAAATCCCCATAGCAAACATATTCTTCTCTGGTCAGTTCCAAAAATGGATATCAGAGGTCAGCAGAGAGCACTGTGGTCAGGAAATCACAGGAAATGCATTTCTTTTTTGGATTTCTCTTTAGTATACAGTCCCTAAAAAGTACTGGAAGGATTAAGATTATTTCATAGAAGTGATTTACAAATCTTTAAATGTGTAACTTTCTGGCACCAGTTGATTTAAAAAAAAAAGTTTTCCACGGGAGTACCCCTTTAAGGTTAAAATGGACTTGGTCCTTAAGGGGTTAAAGGACATTTACAGCAAAAAAAAATGTATCCCTTATCCACAGGATGGGGGATAAGTGACTGATCGCAGGGGGTCCAACCGCTGGGACCCCCGCAATCTCCCGAATGGGGCCCCGGCATTGTCATGCTGTGCACATGAAAATGTGCGTAGAGTCGAGCTCACTGAGCTCGACGGACACGCCCCCCCCTCCATACAGGTCTATGGTAGAGGCAGGAACGCTGCCTCCCCGCCTCTGGTTGGCCACAACGTTATTGTGCTGCCAACATGCATCCTGCACGGGCAAGCCGCAAAAATACCGGGGCCCCGTGCATGAGATCGCGGGGGTCCCAGCTTTCGGACCCCCGGCGATCAGACACTTATCCCCTATCCTGTGGATAGGGGATACATTTTTTTCGCTGCAGATTTCCTTTAACCCAGAAAATGCACCTAATTTAGTCTTATATTGCTATTCTGCATTCACTCTCAACACATTTAAATGTGTTGTTATGTTAAACCCAAGTAGCAATACAATATTTCCAAGTTTAATTAAAGGGGTACTCCAGTACAACAAATGTGTTGAAATCAACTGGTGCCAGAAAGTTAAACAGATTTGTAAGTTACTTCTATTAAAAAATCTTAACCCTTCCAGTACTTATCAGCTGCTGTATACTACAGAGGAAGTTGTGTAGTTCTTTCGAGTCTGACCACAGTGCTCTCTGCTGAAACCTCTATCCATGTCAGGAACTCTCTAGAATACAAGCAAACCCAATAGCAAACCTCTCCTGCTCAAGACAGTTCCTGACACGGACAGAGGTGTCAACAGAGAGCACTATGGTCAGACTGGAAAGAACTACACAACTTACTGTGGAGCATACAGCAGCTGATAAGAGCTGGAAGGGTTAAGATTTTTAAATACAAGTAATTTACATATCTGTTTAACTTTCTGGCACCAGTTGATTTAAAAAAATAATAATAATTCCACCGGAGTACCCCTATAAACTCAGAAAATACAAAGCAAAGATCTCTCTCCTCCACTACCAGAATCCTCATCATATTAGGGATAACATTCCATATAGCCAATTTATCCAAAAAAAGCGGATTAATAGTGATCATTACCCACAAAGTATACAGCATTGTATGTACTTGCTGACTTTACCATGTAGGGAAATTTACAGATATAGAAATAGAAACTTTTGTATTCCTTGAAACCTGGTATTTGAGCAACTAATTTCATATCCAATATGCATGACTGCTATGGTGGTAATTCCTCTGGAAATTTACAGTGTAAGAACTAGCGAAGAGCAAATTTTGTTCCAAATTTATTTGGGGTGAACCACTATTAAAAACGGCTATTTCTGGCCTACAGAGAGCCTCAATAGAGGTGTAGAACACTTTGCCTTGCAGTAACATGCATAGGGAGTGTGCTGGGTTAGTGAAATAATACTGTTATTCAGTATGACATGTAGTGTTGAGCACGAATATTCGTAATGGGAATTTTCATCCCGAAAATCGGCACTTTGCGAATATTTAGAATCTAATGCTATATATTTGTAATGATGAATATTCTGTTTTTTTTACATGCACATTTTTATGCGAATTTTCCATACTAATTTTAGCTAGAAAAAAAGTGAAAGAATATAGCGAATATGCGAATTTCGCGAACATTTCAAAATTTACAAGTCACTTTTCAGAAATTATAAAAAGTCTTTAAACAAAGTTTGCAAACTACAAGGTGATCAGATAAGTGCTAAAAATTGTTACATGATGTGCGTTACAGACAGAGCTCTAGCTAGCTCTTTTTGCTCCAGAGAAAATTGTGCCCGCCCTCCACCCCATTTTGGCTTGGAGAACCCCTTGGGGAAAAAAAATTGCGGGACACCCTTACCGAATAATTTATTAAAAATGTTTCTTATGTAGCTTACAGTACAGTTTTATGCAGCGACTCACAAATAACACATTCACTGATCAGAGTCATTCTCTTCTTTTCTTCTTCCCCATCTGGCCCAGGACATCATGATAATCTGTTCTAGCCAAAACTCTTGTTCAGAGCCTGCAACCCAAACATATAAGTATTAGGCTCTGCACTTTTCCAGCATTATCCTCCCCTTTTCCCTACAAATGACTCCAGCCTCCTCAAAGCATAATGCCACCAGCCTTCCCACAACGCCCAGTAAATTATGATTATTGATTAAATTTACAAGCCACTTTTCATAAATTATTAAACATCTTTAAACCAAGTCTGCTAACTAAAAGGCTCTTCTAAGAGCGAGCAGATAAGTGCTACATGATGTGATGTGCATTACAGACAGATCTTTAGCTAGAGTTTTTGCTCCTGAGGGGAGAACAGAAAATTGTGCCCCCCCCCATCCCACCTTTTTGGCTTGGAGCACCTCTTGGGGAAAAAATAGCGGGACACCCTTACTGAATAATCAGAGTCAATCTCTTTTTTTTTCTTCCCCATCTGGCACAGGACATCATGGAACCTGCAACACAAACATATTAGTATTAGGATTTGCACTTTTTCAGCATTATCCTCCCCTTTTCCATACAAATGACTCCAGCTTCCTCCAAACACAATGCCACCAGCCTTCCCACAACGCACAAGGGGGAGATTTATCAAAACCTGTGCAGAGGAAAAGTTGCCCAGTTGCCCGTAGCAAACAGTCATCTTGCTTCTTTTGTTTTTAACAAGACCTCTGCAAAATGAACTAAGACATCTGATTGGTTGTTAGGGGCAACTATTCCTTTGCACAGGTTTTGATAAATCTCCCCCAATGCCTCCCCCCCTCCCCCAGAGCCCACACAATGCCTTCTGCATTACCCTACACAGTGACAGAGGGGTGTACATGGGAGACAGGGGTGTAGAGGGGTGTACATGGGTGACCTAGGGGTGTACGGGGTAACCATGGGGTGCACAGGGGGTGACAAAGGGCTGAAAGAAGGGTGTAGGCTGAAGCTGAGTAGACATCTGTCAGCGCCGCCCACTCCATCCACATCCTTCTGCTGAGGGACCAGGGAGAATCCTGAGTCCAGAGCTGCTCCACAGGAGAGGGAGGATACATGAGGATTGGAGCTGCAGCATCATCCATCCCGGCACTGCACACAGACTTCCCTCCCATCTGGCCTGCACGCCTGTGACTCACAGGTGCGCAGGCCTGGGCAGAAAAATTAAAAAATGTTAGCGCCATATTTCCCCCCAGAGTGTCCTGGCACCCTGGTTGGGAATCAATGCCTCAGTGTAATGTGTGCTGGACCCCCCTTGTGCCCCCTTGCAACAGCGCAAATGAGGCGATCACTTCACTTGCCTCATCAGAGCTACAGCCCTGATTACAGAACATGTAGAACACGTGCAAAAAATACAAACTACAAAAAAACACTAAAATCTGTGATAAAAGTGTTATCAAAAAAGAGGTAGTATTATATGTGGCAAGGTCATCAAGGGTGGATTTAAAAGGGTTTGTAATTTTCTTCTATTTAAAAATCTTAACACTTCCACTACTTGAAGCTGGAATAAATCAGCTGCTGGCACCAGACTTGCCCTCCAATTGGTCCTCAAAACAGGATTTAAATTTTTTTTTAATTAAATAAAAATTAAATTAAACAATCTCTTTAATTTTTTCAATTGTGACGCCATATGGTCTCTTAACCCTGCTGCCACATCCAGGCACTCTGCTGCAGTGATTCTAACAGCGAAGCCGGTAATCTGCATGTGACTTGTACATTTATTAAATAATATTTAATAAAATGTAAACAAAGAATTGCCATACAACCCACTGTCACTTGACTGGGGGTGTCAGATGTCACTTGTGATGAAGTGGATGAATGAGTTAACAAATTAATGACGGCACATGGGTTGCTGGTTGAGACACCACCGCTAGCTGATACCGGGAGTTCAGGTCTCTCGCTTCGACACCTGCTGCCACTCTCCCCTAGTCTGCTGCGACCTCTGCCTGAAGAATTTAGGCCTCTGCCACTCCTCTGTGCACGTCCTGGCACTTCTCTGCCTGACATACTTAGTGCATATATGAGTGGAGTACAATATGCTTCACTATGCTTAAAACACTATTTGTGTACAACACCAGCCTGTGATTACTTTTGCCTGGCCTTTCACAGTATCTAGGCCCTTAAGACTTTAACAGGTACAAAATAGTACACCACTTAGATGTACGTATGTTGTACGCACTTATGAGGGGAGAAAAATGTGCTACAGTACGCTTAAAAAGTATTTGTGTACAACACCAGTCTGTGAGTACTCTTGTATGGCCTTTCACAATATCTAGGCCCTTGAGACTTTAATAGGAACAAAATAGTACACTACATAGATGTAGGTATGTGATATGCACTTATGAGGGAAGAAAAATGCGCTACAGTACACTTAAAAAAGTATTTGTGCACACCACCAGCAGTACACACCAGTGCTGCAGCACACAGTCGTTGTGTACTACACCCAAAATTGCACTCTCTCTCTCAGTATCACGCCCCCTCCCATAGACTTGCATTGAGGGGGCCGGGCGTGACATCATGATGAGGCAGGGCTATGATGCCACGAGCTCCCGGCGCCGGCTCCAGTGTTCATAACAGTTTGTTCCAAATGCTGAGCAGCGGAGTACCCCTTTATTAAAGCGATTCACGTGATAGAATCACGGTGATATTCGCACTCATTGTGTATCGAATTTTTCCAGAAATTTTTAACAAATTCGGATTTGTCAGATTCAATTCGCTCATCCCTAGTTGGAACGTATTGATGCATCTCATGCGGGCTAGGATCTTGACATATATTTAAAAATATAGATAGCCATGGTAACCTCACCTATTCACCTGTATTTATTCACACTGTCGTCGCCTCATGCCCCTGGATCTGCACCACAACTTTTCCCAGAAAGTTAACCGTGCTTTTATTTATTGTTACACCAGAATGTTACAATAACAGAAAATGTATAAGTCAGTGTCTATATAGTGAAAGACATGTCTTTATTTCTACATTCATAGACTATCAAACTGGTTCAGTGACTTCAACCATTACCCATTACACACTTTATTACTATTATGGACTAGACTTCATCTATCATCAATACTTAAAGGGGTACTATGGTGGAAAACATTTTTCTGGTGCCAGAAAGTTATACAGATTTGCAAATTACTTCTATTTAAAAATCTTAACTGCTCCAGTACTTATCAGCTGCTGTATGCTCCACAGGAAGTTGTATAGTTGTTTTCTGTCTGACCACAGTGCTCTCTGCTGCCACCTCTGTCCGTGTCAGGAACAGTTCCTGACGTGGACAGGGGTGTCAGCAGTGAGCACTGTGGTCAGAACAACACAACTTCCTCAACAGCAGCTGATAAGTACTGGAAGGATTAAGATTATTTAATGGAAGTAATTAACAAATCTGATGTTCAGGTGTCCACATACTTTTGCCCATAGATAGTCTATATGAAGTATTCATGTCACATATAACTGAAGTTTATTTTATGCATTCTTGTAAATAAAGGAATTAAAGTAGAACTCCGGGATACAAAACTTATCTCCTATCCTATGGATAGGTGATAAGTGTCAGATCGCAGGGGGTCCGACTACTGGGACTACCAACCCCCGCCCCCACCCCCCCACTCCCCACGACCCCCTATACGGGGCCCTGGCTCTCTTCCTGAACAGGCTTGTTGACTGCCGCACAAAGTGGCAGCAGAAACCCCACTCAACGCTGCTCTATGGGAGAGGCGGAGTTTGCCGAGTGCAGCGCTCAGGCTTTCCCATAGAGTAGCATTGAGGGGGTTCATTGGCTGCCATTTAGGAAGAAAGCTGGGGCACCATAAAGGAGATCTGACACGCAATATGACATCTATCCTCTAACTTTAGGATAGGGGGTAAGTTTTGTATGCTAATTTTCGCATATGCGAATTTTTGCATGGCAGTCTCACACAGTAGTATTACAGCCTTCTTTACACCACACAAGCTGGAAGCAGAGAGGGGTGATCACTGTGATGTGTACTGTGAAGAAAAAAAAAAAAAAAAAAATAAAAATAAAAACAAAAAAAAAAAAAACGAATATTCGTAATTACGAATATATAGCGCTATATTCGCGAAATTCGCGAATTCGCGAATATGCGATATTCGCGAATAATATTCGAATTGCGAATATTCGCGAGCAACACTAGTGATATCCTCAATGCATTCTGGGTAGTATAGTGATGTCATAATCATTACCATATGAACACGCCCAACCTACATTCATTGGGGAATTCCAATTGAGAGGGTGTGTCTAACTAATTAAAAAGTTTGGTAAACCAGATATTAGAAAACTAGAAAGGCTCTGGAGCTAATAGCTGAATACTGAATTCAGAGCTAATACTGAAACTGAACTGCTCTAACTGAGAACACAAAGACAAAGGGAAGAGGTCCACAAGATGGATGCTGTGTGAGATGCCAGATGCCGGACTGATTACACAGTACCGACCCAATGGCTGTCCCTGACGATGAGATGGACCGTTCAGTGTTCCTCAGAGTAGAAGTAAGGTTCATACAACGTTTTGGTAAGAGACACAAAAATGGTATTCCATTTAATTAAGACTAATTGGGATAATGTGGATGGAATTATACCATTTAGATTGGTGAATAAATTAATTAAAATAATTAATTATCTCAATATTGAGATCATAGTTTTAAGATATTGTGAGACTTCATTTTACCTGCAGAAAAATCAAGACTCATAATCTATCAAAGCATTAAATAATTTCTTATACATTGATAGAATTCCTACTCGCCAAGCTAAGTGTTATAAATATATTTCCCACACAGGAAACTTGTTTCAAGTTCTTCCTCCTAAAATATAGAGCAAGATCATATATCTCTGCTAATTGTCTTAATCAGGGGCGGACTGACAACACTCAGGGCCCCCGAACCAAATAAAGCAAGGGCCCCCTGCAAGACTCCGCCCTGGCCACGCCCCCATTCCACCCAAATCCCTCCTCATGTCTCACGCCATCACACAAAATATTATACTTACATTACACTAATGGGTCGTTAGTGTACTTGATGATCATGAAGTACAAGCCGCTGGCCACATCACGGCCACCTGTACGTAGCGGGTCCCAAAAATTCCTAGCACAAAAGAAGGGGTGGGGGGGGGGGGGATTATAAAATTCTACATACTCTATATGCCACCAGGATTTAACAGTGCCAGACACTGTGCCTCCTAGATATACCAGTGCTGCACACTGTGCCACCAATAATAATAGTAGAGAAGTAATTCCAGTACTTACCATATATTCAATGTAGCTTATTGCATATCCTTGAACCTATGGTGAGTGCTGGGATTACTTCTCTACTATGTTCTGGGCCTGATCCATCCACGTGCACCTCCAAACTAGGGATGTGCCGACCTCCACCTATTGTGGATATAATAATGTCACACAATGTGCTGTCAGGATATAATAATGTCACACACTGTGCTGCCTGGATATAATAATGTCACACAATGTGCCACTAGGGTATAATAATGTCACACACTGTGCTGCCTGGATATAATAATGTCACACAATGTGCCGCTAGGGTATAATAATGTCACACACTGTGCTGCCTGGATATAATAATGTCACACAATGTGCCGCTAGGGTATAATAATGTCACACAATGTGCCACTAGGGTATACTAGTGCCACACACTGTGCTGTCAGGATATAATAATGTCACACACTGCGCTGCTAGGGTATACTAGAGCCACACACTGTGTGCCATGACATAGTATAGTAGTACATAGGATGTGTGCTCAGTACATAGCTGTACTATACAAGAGACCTGTAAAACATAATAGTGTCCACTACAAAAGATTTTGCCAACCCAGTGTGCTGCCTGACCTCCCAACTCCCATCATTTTGGACTATGCTGGAAAGCCCTAGGCATGATGGGAGTTGTAGTTCTGTAATAGCTGCAGAGCCACAGGCTGGAGTACATGATCACCCATCATCCCTGCAGAACGTACAATAGACTCCAGCTGATGGGACAGTTAGACAGAACACACAATGATATCAGTGACTACAGCTCTGATGGGACAGTCAGACAGAACACACATTGATATCACTGACCTGAGTGATGTCTTCTCTGTTGTCTTTTCTCTTCTTCTTTATCTGGTCCAGACGTCAGGACTTCTTCCAGCTCCATCTTCTCTGCAGAGTCTGACACAAGCAGATCATAGGTTAGGCACCGCAGATCCTCATCCTTCATAAAAAGACAATAATTATTATAACCCTGCCAGATACTGTGCCCCCTAAATATATCCCTTACAGACCCATCTGTCCCCTGCACCCCTAAATCCTCCTTCAGACCCCTTTTCCCCCAGCCCCCTTTGTCCTCATCCAGATCCATCTGTTCCCTCCTCCTCCAGACCCCTAAATGCTCATTCAGACCCCTTTTCCCCAAGACCCCTAAATCCTCCTTCACACCTCTCTATCCACCCGGATCACTTTGTCCTCCTCCAGACCCCTCTGTCCCGAGAACACTGTGTCCTCCTCCAGACCCCTCTGTCCTGAGACCACTGTGTCCTCCTCCAGACCCCTCTGTCCCCTCCTCCTCCAGACCCCTCTGTCCCCTCCTCCTCCAGACCCATCTGACGCCATCATCCCCCTAAACCAGGGGTCCTCAAACTTTTTAAACAGGGGGCCAGTTCACGGTCCCTCAGACAGTTGGAGGGCCGGGCTATAGTTAAAAAAAGAAAACTATGAACAAATTCCAATGCACACTTATATATCTTATTAGTGGTTCACCCCTTTAAGTCAGCAGCACAGCTCCCCCCACATTAGGTAGGCAGCACAGTTCCCCCACATTAGGTTGGCAGCATAGTTCCCCCCACATTAGGTTGGCAGTATAGATCCCCCCACATTAGTTTGTAGTTCCCTCACATTAGGGTTGGCAGTATAGTTCCCCCACATTAGGTTGGCAGTATAGTTCCCCCACATTAGGCTGGCAGTATAAGTCCCCCCACACATTAGGGTGGCAGTATAAGTCCCCCCACATTAGGTTGGCAGTATAGTTCCCCCCACATTAGATTGTAGTTCCCCCACATTAGTTTGTAGTTCCCCCGCATTAGGTTGGCAGTATAGTTCCCCCCACATTAGGTTGGCAGTATAGTTCCCCCCACATTAGGTTGGCAGTATAGTTCCCCCACATTAGGTTGTAGTTCCCCCACATTAGGTTGTAGTTCCCCCACATTAGGTTGGCAGTATAGTTCCCCCCACATTTAGTTTTCAGTGTAGTTCCCCCACATTAGGTTGGCAGTATAGTTCCCCCACATTAGGTGCAGTATAGTCCCCACATTAGGCTGGCAGTATAGTCCCCCCACATTAGGTGCAATATAGTCCCCACATTAAGCTGGCAGTATGTTCCCCCATATTAGGCTGGCAGTATAGTCCCCCACATTACGTTGGCAGCATGTTCCCCCACATTAGGTGCAGTATAGTCCCCCCACATTAGTTGCAGTATAGTTCCCCCACAGACATACAACCTCCAGTGATACAGTATGGCTGGAGGCTGTATGCCTGTGTACTGCCCCACTTCAGTGTTCCGACCACCTCTCCGGCCATAGCTGGACCGGAGGATCGGTGGTCGGAACACCGAAGATGATGCGATGCTGGTAAACACTTACCAACTGCCAGCGTGCATCCTTCTTACTTCTTCCCGGCTCCTCCGCGCTCTGTTGCCATGGGCGCACGCATGGGACGTCAGTGATGTCCCTGCGTGCGCTAGCTCCCGGCGGTCCCCACGTTTTTAAAATAAACGCAGGGCCTTAACAGAGGCGCCCCTGTGTTCCGAAAGCATCTTTCAGAACACAGGGATGTCCCGAGGTAAAAACACCCGGCGGGCAGGGTAAATGCGCCTGCGGCCCGCGGGCTGTAGTTTGAGGACCCCTGCCCTAAACCCTCCTGACTCCTCTGCTCCCTCTTCCTCCGCTCAGGGCCCCTTATTGTGGCCTATCTCACATGGCCTCTATAACTTAATGGCCCGTCCAGCCCCCAGCTCAGCAGTGCGCACTGCACTTCTCTCCCAGAAAGCATTGCTGTTTTAAAGAGACAGTGTCCCTGCCGCAGCTGATAGAGCTTGGAGCCGGGAGATAGGACTTGGGGCCGGGGCTAGAACTGGAGTAAAGCGAAATTTAGCTGCCGGACCTGAAAGGCAGCGCTTTTCTGTCTGGGGATCTGGGACAAGTGTCCAGGATCCCCAGCAGCAGCGGGCCCTTTACCCTGCCGGGGCCCTCGGACCCAGTCCGAGCAGACCGGCCGGTCAGTCCGCCCCTGGTCTTAATGTCTTACCAAAGTCATGTATAGAAAATAGTCCAGAATGGGGGGAAAGTATATCATAATTCTTCCATATGTATATCTATATTCTTGGAGTCATGTGATTTGTAGTGGTTAGAAGGGGGCGGAGTGTATTTAGCATTTCATATTGATGTCTAATGATTAGATATTGCCCATCTTAATATCATGAGGTTCCTCTGAATAGAGTGATATGTAACCTTTTTCTTATATGATATCCCTAACCTAGGTGCTTTGGTTATTTTAACAAGTTACTAACTACTCACATGTATTGTTCTACTATTATGTAGTCAATTAATCTTCTTATGTTTACTGATATCTAATTGATATTCATTTGCATATATCATTGTGTTTGTTACTCATTTATGTTTTTAATCTTATAACCAATAAATCTTCATACTTTATAATACCTGTGTATTATTGTATATTTCAAAATTACATCCTTAAGCGTTAATGTCATCCCCTCATAAAATGAACTTGTTGATATCTGAGGAAATAGTCGGACTCAGATGTGAATTGTATTGATTAGCTTTGTCTACAATTCACCAGGTCATAAATGCGAGATTTTTCATAATTTTCATAATTTTAAATTTTTCATAATTAATCATTTTTATGACCATAATTCATAATTGAGTTATTACCACACGACAGTCAGTAAAAAAAATAATAAAAAATTACTCAAAAAACATAAATATACATAAATTCTTTTTGTGCTTTATTGTTTTGGCTTGTGCAAAAGAGGAAATAACTTTTAGAGTGTCCCAATCAGCCAAGGTGTGAATCTGGTGTGGTCACGTGATGTGTCATGGGATTGCCGAGTTCCGGACATTTGCATCTCCATTGTTTACAAACGGGAGAACAGCAGCATGGTAGAAGCGTGGGAGTGAGTACATGCCCACTAATTATGATATTCAGAAGCATCTGTAATGTTTTTATAGAACTTTTTATGGATTTATTATATTATGGAGATAACACACAATTTATGTATATGGTCTATGTTAAATTTAGCACTTAGGTGTATGTTGATCGCACTTGGAATTATATTTTATGTCATTGTTTACATTGATGATGTCACGATATACCTACCCCTTATGGGCGTATTGTACCCTATAGATATGATGCACTTGCACTTTGCTGTATGCTTGAGAAAGACCTCTCTCTCTCTCTCTCTCTCTCTCTCTCTTTATATATATATATATATATATATATATATATATATATTTATTTTTTATAATTATTATTATTTTTTTTACATTTCTCCATTGACCAGAACCCTGTAGACTCATGAGACAATAGCAGAGATATCTCCAGGGGGTTCTTCTACCTGGTCCCTTGTCTTCATCTTGTAGATAAATATCGGCAGGTAATGCTTCACATTATTTTTTTCAGGGACTATGGAAGCTGAGGACTTTGCTATGTAAAATTTTCCTCATTCACCTCTAGTACTTGTCCTGAGAACAGAACTGAGAAAAATGCCTTGAAAAGGATTGTGAAAATGAATGCTGAGACTAAACATATATTTGAGGTGAGTAATGATGAGGAAACCAACGTGTTGTATACAGAATAAAGAATTATAAAGTGTATTCCGGAGTGTATGGCAGAAAAGTTAATGTCAAAAGAGATATCTGGTGCATTCAGAATATATATATATTTTATCTTTAGATCAATAAAATACAAACAGGCGACATGAAGGCAGGAATACAAACAACCCACATTGTTCGTGGTTACCCCCTTTAACCTCTTACGGACCCCATCTGTTTTTACCTTAATGACCAAACCCAATTCTTCTAATCTGTCCTGTGTTTCTTTGGTAATACCTCTAATATGCTTTTACTTAGCTTTTACGGAGCTTTGTTTTTTTTGTTTTTTTTCATATTCTACTTTATAATAGTGGTAAATCATTATTCATTCATGCACCATTTTTTGTGAAAAACTTTAAAATATTGTGAAAAATTTGAATATTTCTGGCAATTTCTTGTATAACATTATTGTTTTATTTTACAAGGCATTACGAACATGGTGGTACCTATTATGTATAGGTTTGGGCATTTTTTTGGGAGGGGGTGATAATATAGGGTTTTATTGGGAAAGGGGCATTTATTTATGAAGCATTGGCGATCCACCGTGATATGAAAAAAAAACTGTGACCTTTTCACCTCCGTTGGTGAACAGGGGAACCCTCTTCTTTTGTCAATAACCTAAATTCTGTGATCAGGACTGATCAAAGCATCTATTGGCGTTAATTCTGTTGAGACCGTAGTGATCTCAGTCTCAACAGCTGTGATTGACAGCCGATCCCACTTGCAATCTCCTGAAGAGCATCGTCCTGAGCAGGATAGGGAAAGGGAAGTGGATAATCATGTCCATGTCCATGGGGTCATATTGAAATATATAGGACATGTTCATTCCTGCCTTCATGTTGGCTGTTTGTATATTTTTTATTAAATAAATAAACGAAGAATTTTAATCAGATTCTAATAGTCTTTTATAGGATTTTTCTTTGGGCTGTAACACTCGTCATATGGTCCATGCACACAGTGGAAGATTTACACTGGTGACCAAATGATAGATTGTGTTAGATAAATATGTAATTTAAAAGAGAAAAAAAAAAGAAATGTATAAACATTGATCTGTAGTAAATGTCTCTAGTTAAATATTCCTCTACTTTGGAATTAACACTTTATTGATGAATACAACAATGTTTAAAAGAAAAAAAATATATAATATATATGTATAAATATATATATATATATATATATATATATATATATATATATATATATTAGTAAGAACAAGTGGCACCGATACCTTAATCTGCAGATCTTCGAGATGGACAATATGGCACCTGGACAGATAACCAAGAGACAATCCAGCAACAGCAGTGCTAGGACAAAGCGAACAGCAATCACCAGTATGAATACAATAGAATACAAAGATGTCCTGCACTCACCGCTTCAATGCTGGCTATACGGCTTCCACCTCGGGCTGCTAATCCGGCACGGTTCCCAGGACGGTGTGGGGCGCTCAGAGGCGACTGCCGGCGGTTTCACGCCTAGGTATGTGCTTCTTCCGGCCTCTCAGGACGTCTTTGTATTCTATTGTATATATATTTATATATTTATACATATATATATATATATATATATATATATATATATATATATATATATTTATTCAGTACAGACCAAAAGTTTGGACACACCTTCCCAATCAAAGAGTTTGCTTTATTTTCATGACTATGAAAATTGTAGATTCACACTGAAGGCATTAGAACTATGAATTAACACATGTGGAATTATAGACAATAGACATAACAAAAAAGTGTGAAACAACTGAAAAAATGTCATATTCTATGTGGAAAGTGTCCCCAAGTGCATCAAGAGATACAAAGGAACTGGCTCACATGCGGACCACCCCTGGAAAGGAAGACCAAGAGTCACCTCTGCTGCGGAGGATAAGTTCATCCGAGTCACCAGCCTCAGAAATCGCAGGTTATCAGCAGCTCAGATTAGAGAGCAGGTCAATGCCACACAGAGTTCTAGCAGCAGACACATCTCTAGAACAACAGAGGAGACTGTGTGAGGCCTTCATGGTAGAATATCTGCTAGGAAACCACTGCTAAGGACAGGCAACAATCATAAGAGACTTGTTTGGGCTAAAGAACACAAGGAATGGACATTAGACCTGTGGAAATCTGTGTTTGGTCTGGTGAATCCAAATTTGAGATCTTTGGGTCCAACCACCGTGTCTTTGTGCGATGCAGAAAAGGTGAACGGAAAGACTCTACATGCCTTGTTCCCACCGTGAAGCATAGAGGAGGAGGTGTGATGGTGTGGGGGTGCTTTGCTGGTGACACTGTTGGGGATTTATTCAAAATTGAAGGCATACTGAACCAGCATGGCTACCACAGCATCTTGCAGCGGCATACTATTCCATCTGGTTTGCGTTTAGTTGGTCCATCATTTATTTTTTAAAAGGACAATGACCCCAAACACCTCCAGGCTGTGTAAGGGCTATTTGACCAAGAAGGAGAGTGATGGGGTGCTGCGCCAGATGACCTGGCCTCCACAGTCACCAGACCTTAACCCAATGAAGACAAAAGGGCCAACAAGTGCTAAGCATCTCTGGGAACTCCTTCAAGACTGTTGGAAGACCATTTCAGGTGACTACCTCTTGAAGCTCATCAAGAGAATGCCAAGAGTTTGCAAAGCAGTAATCAAAGCAAAAGGAAAAACCTAGAATATGACATATTTTCACACTTTTTTGTTATGTCTATAATTCCACATGTGTTACTTCATAGTTTTGATGCCTTCAGTGTGAATCTATTATTTTCATAGTCATGAAAATAAAGAAAACTTATGAGAAGGTGTTTCCAAACTTTTGGTCTGTACTGTATATATATATATATATATATATATATATATATATATATATATATATTCATTTTTTTCTTTTAAACATTGTTGTATTCATCAATTTTATCCTCCTAAAAGTGTATTTCATTGTGTTTGGATCATGTTGTAGATATAGAGAGATTTCAGATACTTACATTGCGGAGTTTCTCCAAGTCTGCTGGTTTATTTGTTCGATTTAGATTCTTAATATAAATGGGAATCCTCTTATTGAGTCTATCAGTTATATGAAGTGTATTATGTAATATACTGTATAATATAATCTATGTGGACACTTTAGCTCTAAATTGTGAAAGTCAAATAGTAACTGTATATTTCTTGCATCTTCTATCTGTTCTATACACAGGAGAATAATCTGACTGTAGTTTCTGAGTTTTTCCTCTTAGGATTTCAAATAAGACAATATATAAGGATTTCCCTTTTCTGTCTTCTCCTGGGGATATATTGTGGGACAATATGTGGGAATCTCCTGATCATCACCCTGGTGTCTACCAGCAAGAACCTCCACACCCCAATGTACTTCTTCATCTCACATCTGTCCATCAGTGACATCTTATTAACAACAGATATTGTCCCCAACATGCTCCATGTCCTGCTGAATAACGGGGGGACCATAACTTTTATTGACTGTATCATCCAGATTTATGTTTTTGGTGCTGTAGAAACTTCAGAATGTTTTCTCCTCGCTGTGATGTCTTATGACAGATATGTGGCCATCTGTAATCCTCTCCGTTACTCCTCTATCATGACAAATGGCCATTGTGTAATATTGGCCGCCATCTGTTGGTTGTCTGGACTTTCTATTAATTTTATTTACACTGTAACAATAGCAACACTAGACTTCTGTGGTCCAAATATTATTGACCATTTATTCTGTGACCTTGTTCCCTTAGTAGAGCTTTCCTGTTCTGACACCTTTCTTGTCCACTTAGAGATTTATGTAATAGGCATTCCAGGTATGTTCATCCCAACCTCCATCATTCTATTATCTTATACTTATATTGTTTTAGCAATCCTAAGGATCCCATCCAATACTGGTAGACAGAAAGCCTTCTCCACCTGTAGCTCCCACCTCATTGTGGTCTCCATATTTTTCTTGACTCTTTTCAGTATTTATGTTGTCCCAACAAAAGGCCTAACCCACTTTATGAGTAAAATCCTCTCCCTGCTATATACTGTGTTTACTCCTTTGGTCAACCCCCTTATTTACAGTCTGAGGAATAAAGACATTAAGAGAGTTGTACAGAATAGGTTCCTGTGGCAAGTCTCATAGTTCCCGATCCTGGGAATCTTTTTCCTGTACCACATAGGAAGCCAATGCTTGCTGTGTGGTGCAGGTAGAAAGACTTGCTGCCAACTGCCACTGGGTTTTCCTGGTAGAAGCTGAAAGTTGGTACACCTTTTTTTTTAACCTGGTGTGCTGTATTTTTTTGTAACTATTTTTTTCTTGGTAGTGGAAGGCATGATATAGATGCCTTCCATTACTACAATTATTTAAAAAAAAAAAAAAAAAGGGTGGGGTCCCATTATCTTCCCTAACCAGCAAGAAACAAAAACAAAGGTGGTACAGACCATTTATTTTGGCGATTTCCGGCATAATAACAGCAGCATTCTACAGCCCAGTCCTGGACCATCGTTTTTTGATGCTATGATCATGACTGTACCCAGATCTTTCCAGTAACCCTGGTACATGTGGGTACTGGGGTAATAATGGGGGTTTAGCTCTAGACATTTAATGGTCTAATGCCATACCCAAGCTAAGTAATGTATGCCATCTATTGACTGCTAAGCAAAAAAATAAAAATAAATACAAAATATACTGTGTTTCAAGAGAAAAAAAAATATTGAAATAACCTATTCCCCCTGGGTCCCCTCATCACCTTATTTATTATTTAGTTCTTGATTCAATGTTGTCCGGTCTTGTTCTTGCAAGGAAAAAAAAAGAAAAAATAAACAAAATAAAAACAAAAAACTATACTTATTCCTTTCCAGCATTGTCTCTGCTAACTGCAACAGAATCTCCTGTGAAGAAAAAAAATGTGTGCCAAATCTATGACAAAACAACAAAAAAATATTTATTATAAATTTTTTTTTTTAATTTTGCTACTTTTGGTGGGGGGGGTAATTATTTTTATTTCTCATTCAAAGTTTAATTAACCCACATGACAAAGCCCGCCAGCTCATCCCTGCAGTGTGCCCCACTGCAGCACAGACTGGAGCGGACCAACTCCTAGTATTAAAACAATAGAAATGGAAGATTTTCCAGCCCAGAAGCTCGGTAAAATCCTTATTTCTTTATTAGTATCCGAACACAGACATACAGGAGAAACAGGTGACACATTTTGGCTATCATACAAAGACAATACACAAGTGAAGTTCCTATATAGTGGGTGAAGGGTGGATCAGCTAGGTCTCACTCCGGTATAATTAAGAATTAAAGGGGTTATCCAGGAAAAAACTTTTTTTTATATATCAACTGTTCCAGAAAGTTAAACAGATTTGTAAATGACTTCTATTAAAAAATCTTAATCCTTTCAGTACTTATGAGCTTCTGAAGATAAGGTTGTTCTTTTCTAAGTGCTCTCTGATGACACGTGTCTCGGTAACCGCCCAGTTTAGAAGCAAATCCCCATAGAAAACCTCTTCTAAACTGGGCGGTTCCCGAGACAGGTGTCATTAGAGAGCACTTAGACAGAAAAGCACAACCTTAACTTCAGAAGCTCATAAGTACTGAAAGGATTAAGATTTTTTAATTGAAGTAATTTACAAATCTACAAGAAAGAATTGGGGCTCAGGGTAAATGATGTGTGGACACAATTGGCTTGATATGTTAGATATTAATATTTATTATTAATTATAGTAATCAATTTGTTTAGAATGTAAGACGTGGTAAGTACCGTGACTTACAGGGCCCTTGCAGAGCCACGGCACTCCCTACAAATTATATAGTATGGATAAAAATAAAAATAAAATAATACTATACATAAATATAAGATGTTAATAAAACATGATAGTCTTACTGAGACCAATCAAGAATTAAAAGATATCCAACGTATGGTCCTCTTTGGAGTTTGGACCTCTTTAAATATTGGTAACTAATAGCAACCAATAGGCTATTATGTATAGCAATATGTCCACAGTCTGATAAGTCTTTTGGTAAATAGTTAAATAGGTCAGTATCCAGTTCATTAAAGCATATCAATGCCCTGCAGCGCTGTTATATCACTTGGTAACAGAGTTGTAATAATTGCCGGCAATTGCAACAGTTAGTAGAATGATACAATATAAATATAATTTATATTGCTGCTGAGGAA
Organism: Hyla sarda; assembly: GCF_029499605.1. NCBI lineage: Eukaryota > Metazoa > Chordata > Amphibia > Anura > Hylidae > Hyla > Hyla sarda. Next base: position 7,366,027 of record NC_079192.1, read on the forward strand.
AAGACTGAGTATAGTCTTGAAACGCGTTCAGCCCCCCAATACGACTATTGAGACCATTCACACAAGCCCTCTGTGAGTCCCACATCAATAGGTGTCCTACCCGGTCAGTTGCCAGCCACGTACGCGCGCCTTTTAGCCACGAGGACGCGATGGCTACTCTGAGCAGAAGCGCTGGAGCTACAACACTCGAAGCCCACCGCCAGTCACGGCACTTCAATCATAGGAGACGGCAGAGTCTCCCAGCAGTGTCCTCTTTCGCAGTGAGAAATTCAACGGTGTCTTTTCCAGCAAAGCACAAAGGAGAGAGTGCAGGAGGGATCGCAGTATCTCCAACTATCCCCAAGAGCTGCAGGAGGGACCGCAGGAGGCATCGCAGCATCCCCAAAGAGCAACAGCATCCTGACAAGTATCGGTCCCGGGGCGGTGAGCATAACTGTATCATTCTATCAACTGTTGCAATTGCCGGCAATTATTACAACTCTGTTACCAAGTGATATAACAGCGCTGCAGGGCATTGATATGCTTTAATGAACTGGATACTGACCTATTTAACTATTCACCAAAAGACTTATCAGACTGTGGACATATTGCTATACATAATAGCCCCATTGGTTGCTATTAGTTACCAATATTTAAAGAGGTCCAAACTCCAAAGAGGACCATTTGTTGGATATCTTTTAATTCTTGATTGGTCTCAGTAAGACTATCATGTTTTATTAACATCTTATATTTATGTATAGTATTATTTTATTTTTATACATACTATATAATTTGTAGGGAGTGGCGTGGCTCTATAATTAATAATAAATATTAATATCTAACATATCAAGCCAGTTGTGTCCACACATCATTTACCCTGAGACCCAATTTTTTCTTGTAAATTAGTACTATTTTCATTCACCTTGGGTATAGGTGATATTTTTGGGTAGCCCGGGTTGCTATTGGTTACGGTTAGAACAAAGAGCCACTCCAAATCCTCCTTTTAACCTAATTTACAAATCTGTTTAACTTTCTGGAACCAGTTGATATATATAAAAAAGTTTTTTCCTGGATTACCCCTTTAACCCCTTAACAACGCAGGACGTATATTTACGTCCTGCGCCGGCTCCCGCGATATGAAGCAGGATCGCGCCGCGATCCCGCATCATATCGCGTCGGTCCCGGCGCTCATCAACAGCCGGGACCCGCGGCTAATACCACACATCGCCGATCGCGGCGATGTGCGGTATTAACCCTTTAGAAGCGGCAGTCAAAGCTGACCGCCGCTTCTAAAGTGAAAGTGAAAGTGACCCGGCTGCTCAGTCGGGCTGTTCGGGACCACCGCGGTGAAATCGCGGTGTCCCGAACAGCTGAACGGACACAGGGAGGGCCCTTACCTGCCTCCTCGGTGTCCGATCGACGAATGACTACTCCGTGCCTGAGATCCAGGCAGGAGCAGTCAAGCGCCGATAACACTGATCACAGGCGTGTTAATACACGCCTGTGATCTGTATAAAAGATCAGAGTGTGCAGTGTGCACCCTATGGGACCTATAACACTGCAAAAAAAAAGTTAAAAAAAGTGTTAATAAAGGTCATTTAACCCCTTCCCTAATAAAAGTTTGAATCAGCCCCCTTTTCCCATAAAAAAAATAAAACAGTGTAAAAAAATAAAAATAAATAAACATATGTGGTATCGCCGCGTGCGTAAATGTCCGAACTATAAAAATATATCATGAATTAAACCACACGGTCAATGGCGTACGCGCAAAAAAATTCCAAAGTTCAAAAAAGCGTATTTTGGTCACTTTTTATACCATTAAAAAATGAATAAAAAGTGATCAAAAAGTCCGATCAAAAAAAAAAATCGTACCGATAAAAACTTCAGATCACGGCGCAAATAATGAGTCCTCCTACCGCCCTGTACGTGGAAAAATAATAAAGTTATAGGGGTCAGAAGATGACATTTTTAAACGTATAAATTTTCCTGCATGTAATTATGATTTTTTCCAGAAGTGCGACAAAATCAAACCTATATAAGTAGGGTATCATTTTAACCGTATGGAACTACAAAATAATGATAAGGTGTAATTTTTACCGAAATATGCACTGCGTAGAAACGGAAGCCCCCAAAATTTTCAAAATGGCGTTTTTTTTCCGATTTTGTCGCTTAATTATTATTTTTTCCGTTACGCCGTGCATTTTTGGGTAAAATGACTAATGTCACTGCAAAGTAGAATTGGCGATGCAAAAAATAAGCCATAATATGGATTTTTAGGTGGAAAATTTAAAGGGTTATGATTTTTAAAAGGTAAGGAGGAAAAAACGAAAGTGCAAAAACGGAAAAACCCTGAGTCCTAACCCTTCAACCACCACCATATTCACATTGTTCTTATCATGAACATAAAAATCATAGCAGATATATATATATATATATATATATATATATATATATATATATTTGTATATATATATATATATATATATATATGTATATATATATATATATACATATATATATATATATATATATATTAAAATACAAAGCACAACAAACATGTGATTTAAAATCGAGGAGAGAAAAAACATATACAGCATGGAGGTATCATTAAAAAATTTTGAAAAAATTGAAGTAAAAATTGGAATATGTTCACGTACCTATCCAAAATTACACAGGAAGATAAAAAAGGAGAAACGCCATGTAGAAATGTGTATCAAAACCAAAAGTACAGGATGTGAGCAAACATCACACAAATACAAACATAAAAATTGTATCAAAATAATCTCGAAAATAATTAATAATGCAACATCACATCCTGACTATTATTAAGACCCCTAGGAAAATGTGTATTTAATTTCAGAATCCAGAAAACCTCCCAATCTAACAACTTCTGTTTATTATTACCACCCCGGACAGATGGCAAAACTCGCTCTACTCCCTGTACTACAAGGGAGGAAAAACTACTTTCATGTTTCTCGGCACAATGACGTGTGACCATAGAAACATGACGGGAGTTAAAATGGGGTATATCGGAGAGATGTTTTCTGATTCTGACCTGTAGTGGAGTTGATGTGCAATCCACATATTGAACATGACACTGTTCACACAAAATCAAGTAGACAATGTTGGCCGTGTTGCAGATAATGAACTGCTTCATTCCATAACACTCTCCAGGGGTGTAAGACAATACACTGGGGGTATTCTTCATCACTTTGCAACTCGTACACCGTACATGTCCACATTTATAAGATTCTATCGTCTACAGCCAGGTAGGTACTGTTTTTATTTATTTATTTATTTTTGTACTTAATAAACTAGGAAAAACTCTTTCTCACAAAGTATAGGAGCGTCTTGCGACACATCTGAAACCTTCAATGAAAATATCTTTAAAATGCCTATTACCAGTAACAATAGGTAGATACTTTCTAATGGGTAGAAAAGACAATAGGTTTCTTCTGCTGGTTAGTGTCTAAAACCTGTTTTTTGTGTACTAAAGAAGTTCGGTTCAGAACTGTCGCCCATTTAGTCTCTCTCTGCACACTCCACTTGGAGTATTCCCTCTGTGTCAAACGAGTCCCAATTTCCTGGGACTCTCTGACAAAGTCATCCGAGAGAGTACAATTGCACCTAGATCTAATCATGTCTCCAATCGGCAGATTGGTGATGACATGACCTGGGTGGCAAGAAGTGGCCTAAAGTACCAAATTAATGATCAAAGCTTTACAATAAGTGGATGTCACTTTACAACACCTCTTTCATTATCTGCAAGTTCCAGCAAGCTGCGAGGTCCCCTGGGTTACTAGTCACCTCCCTGGGATCCTGGTGGAGCCGTAAAGACTATACCATCTGTCTACCTCACTAAAAAGCTACTGTTAACCTTAACCTGGCCTTGGACTATTATTTTCCCGGCCTAACCTAGGACTAGCGGTGCCCTGGCTTCATGAACACAAAGGGCTTAAGACCATCTACCCCTGGGCAATACCACCTGCCCCTACACCCCGACACCACACAGCCAAAAGTCAGAATTTTCCCTCAAACATCTAGTTAACCCTGCCATGCTATCCTAGTTTTGCATTAGCACATCTGCAACTCCACTGCTCACACAGCGGGACCAACGGCTAGCTTCCCTCCCCCCCCTCCCCTCTCTGCTATAACCCAAGTGCAAATTAGAGTTCTGCCTGCCCGAACAACACTATAAGGTGAACACCATAAAGTACATTTTTCATATAACTTTAGCTCAAACCTTTAGAATAACTGCACTATTGGAGAGCCGTCTCTGCCTTTTATCTTGCTCTTCCTAGATACTGTGAAAGACCAGCTGGTGTTGTACACAAATATTGTTTTGAGCTAGTGGAGCATACTGTCCTCCCCTCATAAGTGCATACTACATACGTACATCTGAGTGGTGTACTATTTTGTTCCTGTTAAGGGCCTAGATACTTAAGGGCCTAGATACTGTGAAAGGCCAGCCAAAGTACACACCTGCTGGTGTTGTAGACAAATACTGTTTTAAGCGTACTGGAGCGCATTGTCCTCAGAGTTTCCCTCACTCAGGTTTATGGTAACGGACTGTTACAGAAATTTCTACAACTTAAACTGCCCCCCTTTTAAATCCACCCTTGATGACCTTGTCACATATAATACTACCTCTTTTTTTATAGCACTTTTATCACAGATTTTAGTGTTTTTATAGTTTGGACATTTACGGATGCTGCGATACCACATATGTTTATTTTTATTTGCACTTTTTTTTTGGGGGGGGAAGGGGGGTGATTCTGACTTTTATTATGGAAGGGGTTAAATGATCTTTATAAACACTTTATTTTCACTTCATTTTTTTTTGCAGTGCACACACTGATCTTATACTCTGATCACTGCCTGGCAATAGCCGGGCATTGATCAGTGTTATCGCCGCTCGACTGCTCCTGCCTGGATCTCAGGCATGGAGCAGTCATTCATGATCAGACAGCGAGGAGGCAGGTAGGGATCCTCCAACTGTCATGCAAGCTGTTCGGGACACTGCGATTTCATCGCGGCGGTCCCGAACAGCTCCACTGAGTTAACTGGCAACTTTCACTTTAGACGCGGCTATCAACTTTGATCGCCGCGTCTGAAGGGTTGATAACGGGCATCACCGTGATCGGTGATGTCCGGTATTAACCGCGGGTCTCGGCCGTTGATGGCCGCAGGGACCGACGCGATATGATGCGGGGTCAGCATGTGACCCCGCGTTCTATCGTGGGAGCTCATTCATGACGTATGCATACCTCATAAAGCGGGAAGGGGTTAACCTGTTAAGGACCAAGGGCTTACCTGTACACCTGAATACTTTCATGTATCATTTTTACCATAAAGTGCACTGTGTATAAACCAAATTCCCTTAAAAATAAAAACTTACAGTTTTCTTATAAATTTCCGCCCACAAATATTAAACTTTTGGGTTCAGGGTAAATATTATGGTAAAATGAAAGATATCATTACAAAGTACAAATGGCCCTGCAAAAAACAAGCCCTCATATGGGTCTGTGGATAGAAAAATAAAAGAGTTATGGCTTCACTCCTCACATTCTAAGAGTCATAACTTTATTTATTTTTTTCAATCTACTGACCCATATGAGGCTTGTTTTTTTGTGGGACCAATTGTACTTTGTAATGACATCTTTCAATTTACCATAAAATGATTGTACTTTCTTTACAGCCTTCACTGTACAATTATAGATGGTATAACACTGTTGTATGGCTGTTTATTTGAATGTTTTACTTTAATTGTTGCACCTTTTCGTTTATTTATCAATTGTTTTCTTTTATAAAAAACCTTTATTTTGTTATTGATTTTTTTAAATGTAAATGTAGTTGTGGTCGTAGCTCCTGCCCGAGAAGCGTACCTACCTACCCTACTACTGCTGAACACCAACCCCTAACTAGCCAAGCAGTCTGAGGTGTGCCATAACTGCTGCGTATAGAATATGCCTGGAGGAAAAGAGGGCATACCCTGTGACTGAGTAAATGAAAATTAAGGGAGGGTGGGTGGTACCGAAAAACCCACGGCGTCCAAATGTGAGGCGGCCGTGAGTTTTTAAAGGCAGCCCGCTCCTCCCACAAATACAGGCCAGCTGCGCAGGCCTTACCACTTGTGGTCGTAGCTCCTGCCCGAGAAGCGTACCTACCTACCCTACTACTGCTGAACACCAACCCCTAACTAACCAAGCAGTCTGAGGTGTGCCATAACTGCTGCGTATAGAATATGCCTGGAGGAAAAGAGGGCAAAACCCTATAATATTATCAAGTACATTTACAAACCAACGTTTTGAAAGCATTGGTCGTCCCTTTTCAACATGTAATTATATAATCCCTACAATGCTATTGTAATTACGGTCATGCCTCTGCATGTGATTCCCCTAACCTTAGGAAATCATGACAACTGAAAGCCAGCGCGTCCTAACGATGAGCTTTCCTGGTGTACCGACGGGGAACTACCTAAGCGACAGCTAACCAACTAACTAGGTCAGCTGCTAGAGCTGACGGCTGCTGGATGGCTGTCAGCCTCCCTCTTTGTACACTCTACAAGGTAGATTGATGGCATGGAATGGAAAGCAAACAATGGCGCCCTGTTAGAGGAAAACCACGCGATGACATGCTGGATACCTGACAGATATGATTTGAAAGTATTATGCTGAATGCAAGGAAAAGTGGCAAAACCCGATGAATGCAAATAGAATAAAATGGCATTGGGACATCTACTAGATATCAATGAAAATATCACGTAGTATTCTAGGCTACGTGTTGGAAGTACGCTGTGAGCTATGGGTGTGAAAAGCCTCGACTGAGAACAACCCTATGCCCAAATATACAACTCCGAGTGCTAATAATGTGTAAACACAAAGACTACATAATCACCAACTTAAACCTGTGTAAGGTTACCACTGCAACCAACCTATGAATATGAACAGCAATGCAACCCCTTATGCAGCAAGGTGATGATGAGACTCACCCAACATGTGACTACTATCATCGTCGATCAGAGCCAGGACAAACCAAACCAACCATACCGAACCAAGCTATATCCCCAATGCTAAGCAAACGTATGGACACGTGATGACGTTACCGCCGACCTGAAGTCATGTCGGGTCGCAACTGAACTGACCTATGGACGTGATAGGCCGAACCATGAAAGACTCAACTAAATCTGCAAGTAACAGTATGACCGTCACCCTGAACCAAACAGGTCGTGACCATGAGAAACCTATAGACGTGGCAATTAAGAATGAAAACATCATGCTATCCCTGTAGCATAACCCGATTGCTGAAGGAACACTACGTATACAAGACATTATCGCCACCCTTATTCTTGTCGGGTTGAGTCCAGACTAACCTGTAGACGTGACTGGTCTAGACCAACTATATGAGTGTATGTATAAGCTTTGAGCGTGTGTACCGAAGAAACTATGAACGTGTGGCTAAAATGAACTGCATGAGTGAGCATATATACTGAATAAACTATATTACCAGATGTGCGGAACCACTAATCCACGCATGTGCCTAGTACCACTATACTACTGCGTGAAACACTGACATTACTGATGTGAGTCTCTCTCTCTCTCTCTCTCTCTCTCTCTTTCTCTCTCTCTCTCTCTCTCTCTATATATATATATATATATATATGTCTATATATATATATATATATATATATATATATATATATATATATATAAACACATATCCCCATATATATCTACCTATACACACATAGGCATATCCATAATTTTTTTTTTCAGGAATAATGAGTATAATGAGTACACCGCCTATGTGTCGTAATGTTGTTGCTCTGAAGGCGTGTCAGTAGCAACCATGCGACGTACCCTCCTGCCGGCGTGGCAGGCATGATAGGTATACACCATCTATGTGTCGTAATGTTGTTGCTCTGAAAGCGTGTCAGTAGCAAGCATGCGACGTACCCTCCTGCAGGCGTGGCAGGCATGATAGGTATACACCATCTATGTGTCATAATGTTGTTGCTCTGAAGTAGTGTCAGCAACAACAACTACTATGCAATGTATCCCCCTGCTGACGTGGCAGGTATAATGGGTATACATCACTTATGTGTGGTGTTATTGCTGTTCTGAAAGCGTGTCAGTAACAACAATTATGCGACGTACCCCTCCTGCAGGCGTGGCAGGCATAACAGGTATACGCCACCTATGTGTCATAATGTCGTTGCTCTGGAGACGTGTCAGTAACAACAACTGCAATGTATCCCCCTACAGACGAGGTAGTCATAATGGGTATACACCACCTATGTGTCATGTTATTGTTGTGCATCAACAACAATAATGCAATGTACCCTTTCTGCAACATGGCAGACTTAATGGGTAAACACCGCCTGTGTGTAGTGTCAATGTCGTTTGGAAGGCATGTCAGTAACAATGATAATGCAACGTACCCCATCTGCGGCGTGAACGGTTTAAAGGGAAAAACCGCCTGAGTGTCACGTAACTGTCGTTCTGAAGACGAGTCAGCAACAACAACTGTCCCCTGCCTATATACAGATGTGTACAGAACGACTATGTGCAAAACTGTTGAAAAGCCGCTATGCGAGGCTGTACCACCAGCTTGATGAAGCTATACTCGGGCCACCTATAAACGCGTATGCACCACCAGCGAACGCATATGTGGCTAACCACAACCGATGACAGAATATGCATGCATGTAGAAACTATTATGACGACATACCTGCATACAGGGTCACACCCCATACGCTCTTTGAGCATGTGCGCTGTACAAACGCTGCGGGTGTGCGAACTTCACAAATATCGCAAGCACATGTAGGGAACACATGCCACGAGCGCACGCATAGCACGATTCCCAAACACACACGTAATATAACCCTTCAAATATGCACGATACAAGTCCTGCGAGCGGGTGTGCAGCACAAACCTTAGGAGTGCGTATTCAGTATTAACCCTACGAGTGAGAGGACCGTATAATACTATGAACGTGCGTACAGTGTAGCTCGTATGAGCGTGTATATGGAATGATCCCTTTGGGTGAGTGTACAACATGGCTCCTACAGGAGCGTGTGTAGGATGAACCCTGCAAACGTGTACAAGCGCGTATGCATCGTAAACCTACGAGCAAGGGTACGGTATGGATGCTATAATCGTATGCACTGCATGACCTACAAGAGCGTGAACCGAAAAACCCAACAAGCGTGTGTACAAAACAAATCCTTCAAGCGAGTATACAGTATAAATTATGCGAGCGAGTGTACAGTATAAGTGCTACAAGCGAATGTATAGTATGATCCTAACGTGTGTAAAGTAAGAATCCAACAAGCGTGTGTACAGCATATCCTACCAGTGAGCGTATTGCAGAAAAAACCCTACAGGTTAGTACAGCATGAATTCTACGAGTATGTAAGCAGCACAATCCTACAAGCATGTACAAGCGTGTGTATGGTATGAGGGCTACAAGCATGCACCCTACAACATGCACAAGCGTGAGTGCAGAATGAATCCTACAAGCAAGTGTACAGTATGAAACCTAAAGGCGGATATACCATATAATCCTACAAGCGAGTGTACAGTGTGAATCCTATAAGCGGGTGTACGGAATAATTCTAGAAGTGTGTGTACTGTATGAACCCTACAAGCGTGTGTGCAGTATAAACCCTACAAGCGTGTGTACAATATGACCCTACAAGCGTGTGTACGATATGACCCTACAAGCGTGTGTACGATATGACCCTACAAGCGTGTGTACAGTATAAACTCTACAAGCGTGTAGATAGTATGACCCTGCAAGCGTATGTACAGGATGTGCCCAACAAGTACAGCATGAATCCTGTTAGTGTGTGTATAGTATAAATCCAACAAGCGTATGGAAAATAAGAAACTGATGAAACCTACAAACATGTACAAGCGTGTGTACCGCATAAATGTTACCAGCATGAATCCTACGTGCATGAGCGTGAGTACAATATAAGTCCTACAAGCAGGTGTACGGTTAAAAGACCTACAAGTGTACCGCATAAATTTTACAAGCTTGTGTACAGTATAAACCCTACAAGCGTGTACACAGTATGACTCTACAAGTGTGGTATACAATATAACCCTACGGACGTATGTCCTACAAGTACTGCATGAATCCTATGAGCGTGTGAACAGTGTAAAATCTACAAGCATATGAATAATGAGAATCTATAGCGTGTGTGCAGCCTGAATCCCACGAGCGTGTGTACCGCAGAATCCTACAGACGTATGTACAACATAAAACTTACAAGCATGTGTGCAGCATAAATCCTAAAAATGTATGTACAGCATAAATCCCACAAGCGGGTGTACCGCAGAATCCTACAAACGTATGTGCAGCATGGATCCTACCAGCGTGTGTACGGCACAAAACCAACCAGCGTATGTGCAGCATGAATCCTAAAAACGTGTGTACGGGATAAATTCTACCAGCGTGTGTGCGACATAAATCCTACAAGCGTGTGTGCAGCATGAATCCTACAAACGTGTGTACGGCATAAATCCTACAAGCGTGTGTGCAGCATGAATCCTACAAACGTGTGTACGGCATAAATCCTACCAGCGTGTGTAGAGCATAAATCCTATAACGTATGTACAGCATAAATCCTACGAGCATGTGTACGACATGGGTCCTACCAGGATGTGTACGGCATGAAATCTATCAGAGTGCGTACAGCATGACTCCTATAAATGCGTGGTTAAGTGTGTGTACGACAACTATGAGGGCATGTATCCGGAACAAGAATAAAACCGAATGTGTGGAACAAATTACAAGAGCAAACAAATTATATGAGTATGTACTAACCAACTATATGCACGGACCACACGTTATGTAAATTAACTTATAAGAGTGTGAACACACACAACTATATGAGCGTATGCGCGGAATGATGAAGCGTGTGCCTGGCACAACTACATGACCGTCTATGTATAGGAACGTGCATGAAATGACTATAAAGCGTATAATTTTATTTATTTTTTATGTAGCGAAATGCATGAAAACGAATTTGATAGTAAAGTAACAGGCACCAAGCTAAACAATACACCTTTCCCGTATATTAAGGAAAGAACCCCCACCTGAAGCGGAGCTCCAAGTCAGATGACTATACCTGGCTGCTGACAACTTGCAACACACAACTGCAGGGGAGAGGGGGGAGAAGGAAGAAGGAGACAGTATTAACACTGCTAAGCATGCCCCCATCCACCCCTGCAGTGTAATGGACCACAGTATAACTGAGACCTGCAGCTCCGCAACAGCCGGACCGCCCGGAAACACTGTAGTATAAATATAAATAAAAAGAACACTGTGAGGAAGTTAGTCTAAGAGACACAGGATGGAGGCGAGCGCAGCTGCCGGCGCCGCACGCAAGAGACCGACCAGACCGGCAGCTGCGGGGGGTGGGGGGGGTGGGGTTGAAGCACGAGCCCACGCGGTGGAGCGGAGCGGCGAGCCCGACTGGGCAGAAGGGCGCGCAAGCCCTGCAGAGACGCTGGAGACACATAAAGACCTTCCAGCAGCACAGCACCCCACAGCCAATGGAGCGCACAAAGTGAGCCTCCTGCACCTGCCACGGAAGGCAGCGCTGGGGAGAGGAGCAGACACCTACCGACACGGTGTAACCACTTGCCCGAGACGGCAAGTCTGACATGACAACGCCCGTGATGTAATAACCAGGGGCTGGGCTGACCAAGGGTTCCCCCGAACTCCGGCTTACCTCTGGAGTCCGGGAACAGTCAGCGTTACCCCCGGTCAGCCGCGGCCACTTACCATTACCATGCCGGCTGGAACGACCTTCCGTTCAGCTGACCCGTGCGGTCAGCTGACCCGTGCAGTCAGGTGACCAACATGGACGTAAAGCCACGCCCTGCTGACATCCCGTGACGGACCCTCAACCGAAAAACCCACGGCGTCCGAATGTGAGGCGGCCGTGAGTTTTTAAAGGCAGCCCGCTCCTCCCACAAATACAGGCCAGCTGCGCAGGCCTTACCACTTATCCTTACAAAATATTATTGAAGTGAGTCAAGCGCCTTAATCCATTTCAGGTCTGATTACGGAGATTACTGAGATGTAAAATTTAGATACATTTTTAAGCCATGGGAATTTTTCCAGACAAAATTTCAAATTGTAGTTTTACAAATTGTAGTTTTTCAAATTGAAAATTATTAAAATGCTGGATTTTGGTCTCACTATTTTACTGAGAGAAATAAAAGCAAAACCAATAAACTAGTCAGCCATACTCAGAAAATAGGCAAGCATTATCTATGATGGGGAAGAACATTATCTGTGATAGCGGAGGAGAACATCATCTGTGATAGGGGAGTAGTGTTGAGCGGCATAGGCCATATTCGAATTCGCGAATATTCGCGAATATATGGAGGAATATTCGTCATATATTCGCGAATATTCGCATATTCGTTATATTCTCGTTTTATTTTCGCGTATGCGAAAATACGCGCATACGAAAATTAGCATATGTGGAAATTCGCATATGCGAATTTTCACACGCCAGTCTCACACAGTAGTATTACAGCCTTCTTTACACCACACAAGCTGGAAGCAGAGAGGGGTGATCACTGTGATGTGTACTGTGAAGAAAAAAAAACAAAAAAAAAAACGAATATTCGTAATTACGAATATATAGCGCTATATTCGCGAAATTCGCGAATTCGCGAATATGCGATATTCGCGAATAATATTCGAATTGCGAATATTCGCGAGCAACACTATGAGAACATTATCTGTGATAGGGGAGGAGAACATTATCTGTGATAGGGGAGGAGAACATTATCTGTGATAGGGGAGGAGAACATTATCTGTGATAGGGGAGGAGAAGAAAATTATCTGTGATGAGGAGAACATTTTCTGTGATAAGGGAGCACATTATCTGTGATGAGAAGAACATTATCTGAGATAGGGGGAGAACATTATCTGTGATAGAGGAGGAGAAGATTATCTGTGATAAGAAGAACATTATCTGTAAAGGGGGAGAACATTATTGTGATTGGGGAAGAGAACATTATCTGTGATGGGAAGGGGAACATTTTCTGTGATATGGGAAAGCATTATCTGTGATGGTTAAGAACATTATCTGTAAAGGGGAGAACATTATCTGTGATAGCGGAGGAGAACATTATGTGTGATAGAGGAGGAGAACATTATCTATGATAAGAAGAATATTATCTATGTTGGGGAGAACATTATCTGTGATAGGGGAGAGAACATTATCTGTGATGGAAAAGCAAATATCATCTGTGATGGGGAGAACATTACCATATTTATCGGGGTATACCACGCACCGGCCTATAACACGCACCCTCATTTTTCCAAGGATATTTGGGTAAAAAAAGTTTTTTACCCAAATATCCTTGTTAAAATGAGGGTGCGTGTGTGTGCATGTGTATACCCTGATAGACTGTTTCTGACCCCGCAGAAGCGCGGCTTTTGCGGGGTCAGAGACCACCTTCACTGCCCGCTTCTCTCCCCTGCCTTTCCTGGGGTCTAGAGTCCTGCTGTCGCCGCTTCTCTCCCCCTTGCTATCCAGAGACTGCCGCCACCGCTGCCCTATTACCTCCCCCATGCCCGGTTTTATAATTACCTGTTCCTGGGGTCGGGTCCACACTGATTCTGGCTCTGGAGGCGTCCTTAGCTGTCACTGTGCGCCGGGCCACTGACGGTGAGGTCGCGTTGAAGACGTCACTCGTCATTGCACAGCGCATAGCAACGACGCAGGAGACCACCGGAGCCAGAAGCAGCACGGACCCGACCCTGGGAACAGGTAATTATAAAACCGGGGATGGGGGAGGCAATGGGGCAGTAGCGGTGGCGGTCTCTGGACCCCAGAATAGGCAGGAGCAGAGAATCGGGCAGCAACGGCAGGTCTCTGGACCTGCAAAAGCCGCTGCAGTTCATTGATTTAAAGCGCCCGCTTTAAATAATTGAACTGCAGTGGCTTATCGGCGTATAATATGCAGATAGACTTTAGCCTAAAAAATGTGTGTTATATGCCGATAAATACAGTATCTGTGATGGGGAGAATATTATCTGTGATAAGGAGGGGAATATTATCTGTGATGAAGGAGGAGAATATTATCTGTGATAAGGAGGAGAACATTATCTGTGATAAGGAGGAGAATATTATCTGTGATAAAGGAGAACAGTATCTGTGATGAGGAGAACATTATCTGTGATGGGGAGAATATTATCTGTGATAAGGGAGAGCAATATCTGTGATGGGGAGAACATTATCTGTGATGGGGTGGAGAATATTATCTGTGATAGGGAAAAATTATCTGTGATGGGGTAGAACATTATCTGCGATGGGGAAACAGAAAATTTTCTGTGATGGGGAAAGAGAACATTAACTGTGATAGGAGAGAACATTATGATGGGAATGAGAAAAAATGCTATGATGGGGAGAACATTATCTGTGAAGATGAGAACATTATCTGTGATGAGGCAGAACATTATGTGTGATGGGGAGGAGAACATTATCTGTGATGGGGAGGAGAACATTATCTGTGAAGATGAGAACATTATCTGTGATGAGGCAGAACATTATGTGTGATGGGGAGGAGAACATTATCTGTGATGGGGAGGAGAACATTATCTGTTTGGAACATGTGACCAAAATATTTTAATATAAACAATAGAGCAGACAACTAGGTGCTCTTAAGGTTTACTGTAAATACTTTTGTTGTGATGTTGTGCCACCAGCGTGACAGGACTAAGTGTTTTATAAGGTTTCTGTCTATTTCCACCCTTTTTTTTTTCTTTTTCCTCACACTTTATATCAGGAGAGGGAACGTCACCGTGGTTGAGGCCCCCCGTGTTAAGGAGGTCTAGTACTAGAGTGCACTTTCCCCATTTATTTCTGCTTCCATTTCAGCTGTTGATCCCTGAAGGAACTATATCCCAGGGGACTACAAGCTCTATAGTTACATCTCTACCAGCATTTCCCCTCCCAGTCTAACAACTATTATTATCATCATCTATTATTGTCCTTGTCTCGTCACCTAGTGGCACATGTACTTTTATTGTGGTTGTAGTAGTGTGCAGACATTTTTTGAAGGTGATTCTTGTATTTGTAATTTCACGTTACTTAATAAAGGTTAAGTTTTAACCCTACATTGTGAATAATTGAGGCCTTTTCTATTTGGTGATTTTGTTTTGCAATACCTCATAGTTCATCTAGTGCAGGGAATGCACATTATTAACTACTTATCCAGGTCGGTGATAATCTTTACATGAAACGATTTTTGTGAAAAACCCTAAAATATTGTGAAAATTTTTTACATTTGTTTGAAACTCTCTACTTGTAAGAGAAATAGTCATATAAATAGCCAAATAATTTTAGTTATTAATTCACATCTACAACATGTCTAGTTTATGCTGGCATAATTTATTAAATATTATTTTTCTTTTTACCAACATTAGAAGGCTTATGATAATCTGAGTTTTTTTTACATTTTCTACGAAAGTTCAAAATCACATTTTTTTTAGGGACCACTTGAATTCTGAATATACAGGGTGGGCCATTTATAAGGATACACCTTAATAAAATGGGAATGGTTGGTGATATTAACTTCCTGTTTGTGGCACATTAGTATATGTGAGGGGGAAACTTTTCAAGATGGGTGGTGACTATGGCGGCCATTTTGAAGTCGGCCATTTTGAATCCAACTTTTGTTTTTTCAATAGGAAGAGGGAATTTCACAAGAAAAACAATGATGTGCTTGGTTTTAACATAACTTTATTCTTTCATGAGTTATTTACAAGTTTCTGACCACTTATAAAATGTGTTCAATGTGCTGCCCATTGTGTTGGATTGTCAATGCAACCCTCTTCTCCCACTCTTCACACACTGATAGCAACACCGCAGGAGAAATGCTAGCACAGGCTTCCAGTATCCGTATACACTGCTATATACTACTATATACACCGCAGGAGAAATGCTAGCACAGGCTTCCAGTATCCGTAGTTTCAGGTGCTGCACATCTCGTATCTTCACAGCATAGACAATTGCCTTCAGATGACCCCAAAGACAAAAGTCTAAGGGGTCAGATCGGGAGACCTTGGGGGCCATTCAACTGGCCCACGATGACCAATCCAAGAAACTGTTCATCTAGGAATGCTCGGCCCTGACACGCATAATGTGGTGGTGCACCATCTTGCTGGAAAAACTCAGGGAGCGTGCCAGCTTCAGTGCATAAAGAGGGAAACACATCATCATGTAGCAATTGCACATATCCAGTGGCCTTGCGGTTTCCATTGATGAAGAATGTCCCCACTATCTTTGTACCCCATATACCACACCATACCATCAATTTTTTGTGTTCCAACAGTCTTGGAGGGATCTATCCAATGTGGGTTAGTGTCAGATCAATAGCGCTGGTTTTGTTTGTTAACTTCACCATTCACATAAAAGTTTGCCTTAGACTTTTATCTTTGGGGTCATCTGAAGGCAATTGTCCATGCTGTGAAGATACGAGATGTGCAGCACCTCTCGTACGGATACTGGAAGCCTGTGCTAGCATTTCTCCTGTGGTGTTGCTATCAGTGTGTGAAGAGTGGGAGAAGAGGGTTGCATTGACAATCCAACAGAATGGGCAACACATTGAACACATTTTTTAAGTGGTCAGAAATTTCAAAATAACTCATTCAAGAATAAAGTTAGGTTAAAACCAAGCACATCATTGTTTTTCTTGTGAAATTCCCAATAAGTTTGATGTGTGACCCTCACATGACCCTCTTCCTATTGAAAAAACAAAATTTGGATTCAAAATTGCCGACTTCAAAATGGCCACCGAGGTCATCACCCATCTTGAAAAGTTTTCCCCCACACGTATACTAATGTGCCACAAACAGGAAGTTAATATCACCAACCATTCCCATTTTATCAAGGTGTATCCATATAAATGGCCCACCCATGTGTGCATTTATATAGATATATCTAAAAAAATAATAATATATATATCTATATATATATATATATAGATATATATATATATAGATATATATATATATTTTACTTCTGTACAACAGCTTCCCCTAGTGTCTGCCCTACCAAGCATAAGATGCAGTAGCAGGTTTAGGACATTAGGGGGAGCTGTTGTACAACTAAACAGCTCATTTACAAAAAAGAAAAAAAATGAAAAAAGACTGCACTTGCTTCACCCGAAGTGAAGCATGCAGGAGGGTACGGGACAGGTAAGGGATATCGGTGAAGGGGACAGGACACTGGGGACTCTTAGCAGAGCCGTGTGTGTGTCCCGATCCCCGTGATCGGGGGACACACACCGCTCTGCTCAGTATTTTCATTGCGAAAAGCTGCTATCAGCTAGTCAGAATTGACTAGCTGATAGTAGCGATCGCGGTGAAGCAGGGGGACAAAACCCCCCGAGGTCTCAAGGCAAGATAGCTGGCTATTAGTGATAGTCACCATCTTACCGGGCACGGCGGAATGCCGCGAGTAGCGGCCAGTATCTGCATAACGTGCATGTAAGTCATAGGTTGGGAAGGGGTTAAATAAGAAATTGCATATTTTTGATTTTACTTTTTTAATATTAAACTTTATTTAAAACTTTCATATACCATATATTGTGACAAAAAAAGTCTTAGTTTTTGTGGAGATTACATGCTGAAACATGTTGTACATGAATACAATAAACTTCTTTGCCTAATCTCTTCTCGTTATTGGGATACCAGTCCCTTTATGAAGACAAATACTCAAATTTCTATACAAGATTATCTGATCTGATAAAACCAAGATTTAACTTTTTAGTCTAAATTCTAATTGTTGTGAAGGAAAACAGACACTGCTACTCACCTGCTCAACACCATCCCTACAGTGATCATGGTGGGGGTCACATCATGTCTGGAGGAAACCAGGCACTACCCATCACCTGCCCAATACTATCCCTACAGTGATCATGGTGGGGGCAGCATCATGTCTAGGAGAAACCAGGCGCTGCCCATCACCTCCCAATACCATCCCTACAGTGATCATGGTGGGGGCAGCATCATGTCTGGAGGAAACCAGGCACTGCCCATACCTTGCCCAAAACCATCCCTACAGTGATCATGGTGGGGGGCAGCATCATGTCCAGAGGAAACCAGGCACTGCCCATCACCTGCCCAATACCATCCCTACAGTGATCATGGTGGGGGCAGCATCATATCTGGGGGAAACCAGGCACTGCCCATCTCCTGCCCAATACCATCCCTACAGTGAAGCATGGTGGGTTCGGTATCATGCTGTTGGGCAGGGAGACTGGTCAGGGTTAAGTAAAAGCTGAATGGAACAAAGTACAGAAATATTCTTAAAGGGTACCTCTCATCAAATAAACTTTTGATATATTTTAGATTAATGAATGTTGAATAACTTTCCAATAGCATGTTAATGAAAAATATGCTTCTTTCTATTGTATTTTTCCCGATCAGTCCTATCAGCAAGCATTTCTGACTCATGCTGGAGTCCTAAACACTCAGAGCTGCCAGCCTGCTTTGTTCACATCCAAACAGGCTGTGAACAAAGCAGGCCGGCAGCTCTGAGTGTTCTCCTTTGTGAACAAAGCAGACTGGCTGCTCGTAGTGTTTAGGACTCCAGCATGAGTCTGAAATGCTTGCTGCCAGGACTGGTAGGGAGACCCCTCGTGGTCATTTCTTCAAAGTGGAAAATTGAATAGAAAGAAGCATATTTTTTAATAACATTTGTAAAGTTATTCTGCATACATTAATCTATAATATATCAAAAGTTTTTTTGATGAGAGGTACCCTTTAATGAAAACCTCATCAAGAGCTCTGGACTTCTGACTGGGTGAAGGTTCTCCTTCCAACAAGACTATCACCCTCAACACACAGACATGACAACTCTGGTGCATCTTAGGCACAACTCTGTGAATGTCCTTGAGTGGTCCAGCAGGAGTCATGACTTGAACCTTATTTAAACCCTTAACGTCTGAGCCCTTTTTTGCAATTCTGACCACTGTCATTTTATGCATTAATAACTCTGGGATGCTTTTACCGATTATTCTCATTCCGAGACATATTCTACTGTATGATAGAGGTAAATTTTCATTATTACTTGCATCCTTTCTTGGTGAAAAATCCCAAAATGTCATGAAAATTTAGAAAATTTTGCATTTTTCTAACTTTGAAGCTCTCTGCTTGTAAGGAAAATGGATAATCCAAATAAATTATATTTTGATTCACATATACAGCATGTCTAGTTTATATTTGCATCATGAAGTTGACGTGTTTTTACTTTTGGAAGACATCAGAGGGCTTCAAAGTTCAGCAGCAATTTTCCAATTTTCCACAAAATTTTCAAAATCTGAATTTTTCAAGGACCAGTTCAGTTTTGACGTGGATTTGAGGGGTCTTCATATTAGAAATACCCCATAAATGACCCCATTATAAAAACTGCACCCCAAAGTATTCAAAATGACATTCAGAAAGTGTGTTAACCCTTTCCAAATTTTCATTTTTTAGACCCAGTTTTTTACATTTTACAAGGGGTAAAAGAGAAAAAGCCCCCCAAATTTTGTAACCCAATTTCTCTCGAGTAAGGAAATGCCTCATACGTGTATGTCAAGTGTTCCGCGGGTTCAGTAGAGGGCTCAGAAGGGAAGGAGCGACAACGGGATTTTGGAGAGTGAGTTTTTCTGAAATGGTTTTTGGGGGGTATGTCACATTTAGGAAACCCCTATGGTGCCAGAACAGCAAAAAAAAACACATGGCATACTATTTTGGAAACTACACCCCCCAAGGAACGTAACAAGGGGTCCGCTGAGCCTTAAAGGGGTACTCTGGTGAAAAATTTTTTTTTTAAATCAACTGGTGCCAGAAAGTTAAACAGATTTGTAAATTACTTCTATTAAAAAATCTTAATCCTTCCTGTACTTATTAGCTGCTGAATACTATATTCGAACTTCTTTTCCATTTGAAATACAGAGCTGTCTGCCGACATCATGAGCACAGTGCTCTCTGCTGACATCTCTGTCCATTTTAATAACTGTCAGCGTAAAAGGAAATCCCCATAGCAAACATATGCTGTTCTGGGCAGTTCCTAAAATGGACAGAGATGTCAGCAGATAGCACTGTGCTCATGATGTCAGCAGACAGCTCTGTGTTTCAAAAATAAAATAAATTTCGCTGTAGTATTCTGCAGCTAATAAGTACAGGAAGGATTAAGATTTTTTATAGAAGTAATTTACAAATCTCTTTAACTTTCTGGCACCAGTTGATTTAAAAAAAAAAAAAAGGTTTTCACCGGAGTACCCCTTTAACACCTCACAGGTGTTTGACGACTTTTCCATAAAGTCGGATGTGTAAATGAATTTATTTTTTTTCACAAAAATGCTGGTTTTCCCCCAAATTTTAAATTTTTACAAGGGGTTACAGGAGAAAATACCCCCCCCCCCAAAATGTGTAACCCCATCTCTTCTGAGTATGGAAATACCCCATGTGTGGACATCAGGTGCTCTGCTGGCGCACTACAATGCTCAGAAGAGAAGAAGTCACATTTGGCTTTTGGAAAGCAAATTTTGCTGAAATGGTTTTTGGGGGACATGTCGTATTTAGGAAGCCCCTATGGTTACAGAACAGCAAAAAATAAAAAAAACATGGCATACTATTTTGGAAACTAGACCCCTCAAGGAACGTAACAAGGCTTACATTGAGCCTTAATACCCCACAGGTGCTTGATACATTTCGGCTAAAGCTGAACATGAAAATGGAAAATTAGATTTTTTTTCACTGAAATGCTGATGTTTCTCCAAATTTTTCATTTTCACAAGGGATAATTGGAGAAAAAGCCTCCCAAAATTTGTAACCCCATTTCTTCTGAGTATGGAAATACCCTATATGTGGATGTAAAGTGCTCTGCGGGCGAACTACAATGTTCAGAAGAGGAGGAGCGCCATTGGGTGTTTGGTGAGAGAATTTGATTGGAATAGAAGTGGGAGGCCATGTGTGTTTACAAAGCCCCCCGTGGTGCCAGAACAGTGGACCCCCCACATGTGACATCATTTTGGAAATTACACCCCTCACAGAATTTAATAAGGGGTGCAGTGAACATTTTACACCCCACTGGCGTTTGACAGATCTTTGGAACAGTGGGCTGTGCAAATGAAAAATAACATTTTTCATTTTCACTGACCACTGTTCCAAAAATCTATCAGACAACTGTGGGGTGTATAAATGCTCACTGCACCCCTTATTACATTACATGAGGGGTGTAGTTTCCAAAATGGGATCACATGTGGGGGAGGTCCACTGTTCTGGCTCTATGGGGGCTTTGTAAACACACATGACCTTCAATTTCAGACACCTTCAAAATCCCAATGGCGCTCCTTCTCTTCTGAACATTGTAGTTCGCCCGCAGAGCACTTTACATCCACATATGGGGTATGTTCTCACTCAGAAGAAATGGGTTTACAATTCTTTTTTTTTTTTTGGGGGGGGCTTTTTTTCCTATTCTACCTTGTGAAAAGGAAAAAATGTAGGGTAACACCAACATTTTAGTGAAATTTTTTTTTTCACATCCAACTTTAACGAAAAATTGTCAAACACCTGTGGGATGTCAAGGCTCAATATACCCCTTGTTAAATTCCGTGAGGGTGTAGTTACCAAAATGGGGTCACATGTGGGTATTTATTGTTTTGCGTTTATGTCAGAACCGCTGTAAAATCAGCCACCCCTGTGCAAATCACCAATTTAGACCTCAAATGTACATTCTGCGCTCTCACTCCTGAGCCTTGTTGTGCGCCTGCAGAGCATTTTACGCCCACATATGGGGTATTTCTGTACTCAGTTGAAATTGCGTTACAAATTTTGGGGGTCTTTTTTTCCTTTTACCGCTTGTGAAAATTAAAAGTATGGGGCAACACCAGCATGATGGGCAACCACTAACATGCTGGTGTAGACCTCAAATTTACCTTTTCATAAGGGGAAAAAGGAGAAAAAGCCCCCCAAAATTTGTAACACAATTTCTCTCGAGTACGGAGATACCCCATATGTGGCCCTAAACTTTTTCCTTGAAATACGACAGGGCTCCGAAGCGAGAGAGCACCATGCGCATTTGAGGCCTAAATTGGGTTTTGAATCCGCCACAAAAATACCCTACGGCAGTGTTTCCCAAACAGGGTGTCTCCAGATGTTGCAAAACTCTCAGTATGCCTTGACAGTCAGTTGCTGTCCGGCAATACTGTGAGTGGTTTTTCAACAGCTGGAGGCTCCGTTTTGGAAACACTGCCGTACAAGACTTTTTTTTTTTAATGGGGAGGGAGACTGTGTAGGGGTATGTAGTGTTTTACTTTTTATTTTGTGTAGTGTAGTGTAGTGTAGTGCTTTAAGGATACATTCACACGGGCGGAGGTTTACAATGAGTTTCTGGCTAGGAGTTTGAGCTGCGGCGCACAAACCTGGGGGGCACATGGGGGGCACAAACCTCCAGCTGTTGCAAAACTACAACCCAAGCATGTACTGACAGACCATACATGCTGGGAGTTGTAGTTATGCAACAGCTGGAGGCACATTGGTTACGAAACACTGAGAGTATTTACTTAACTCAGTGTTTTGCAACCTGTGTGCCTCCAGCTGTTGCAAAACTAGAACTCCCAGCATGTACAGTCTCACAGTGCATGCTGGGAGTTGTATTTTTGCAACAGCTGGAGGCACACTGGTTGCATAACACTGAGTTAGGTAACAAACTCTGTTTTAAAAACCAATGTGTCTCCAGCTGTTTCAAAACTGCAACAATCAATATGCATTGACAGCAGAAGGGCATGCTGAGAGTTGTAGTTTTGCAACAGCTGGAGGCACACTGCTACAACTCCCAGCATACCCTTTGGTAGTCTGTGCATGCTGGGAGTTGTAGTTATGCAACAGCTGGATGCACTTTTTCATAGAAAAAAAATGTGCCTTCAGCTGTTGCATAACTACAACCCCCAGCATGCACATACTACCAAAGGGCATGCTGGGAGTTGTAGTCGGAACTCCAGCTGTTGCAAAACTACAACTCCCAGTATGCCCTTTGGCTTTGCATGCTGAGAGTTGTTGCTAAGCAACAGCAGGAAGTGAACAGACCTTACCTCCTGCTGTATCCTGCCCCGGGACGGCCGCCGCTGCTGCAGCCAATCCTGCTGATCCTGTTGCCGCCACCGATCCTGAGGGGACCCCCGCCGGACCAGGGCAATGTAGGAGACCCCCGCCGGCACCAATCTCTGCTCCAATCGCCGTCCCCAGCAGGTCAGTGATTGATCTGTCGTTCCGACCAATCACGTGATCGTGAGGCGGCACCCGTTCCACCTCACTCCTGCTGAGTAAGGGTTGACCCGATTGACCCGGAATAACCACAAATCGCCTCAGGACCCCCCTGGGCGGTATGCTGGGATACCTGCTGAACAATATCAGCAGGCATCCCAGTCCGGTCCCTGCACGGCGAGCGGCAGGGGCTGGAAGAATGCAGGGCGTATCCATACACCCTGAGTCCTTAAGGACTCGGAAACGGGGGCATATGGATATGCCCTGCGTCCTTAAGGGGTTAACATCTCTGCAGAGACCTAAAAATGGCTTTCACCAACAGTCCTCATCCAACCTTAGAGAGCTTGAGAGGACCTGTGGTGAAGAATTGCAGATTATCCCCAAATCCAGGTGTGTAAACCTTGTACCCTCATCCCTATGAAGACTGCTGGCTGGAATCACTGCCAAAGGGGCTTCACTCAAGTCCTGATAAAGGGTCTGAATACTTATGTCACTGCTACAGGCAGAGGGCTGAATGACGGGGAAAAAAGTAAAAGGGGTCTGAATACTTTCCAAATGCATTTCATGTCTAAGGAGACTTCCTAGGCACAGGATGCTGCTCTGTCCAACATTCTCTTCCGTATTGTTCCATAGTGTCCATAGCAAAGGTCTTATTAATCTCTTCCTGTTATCTGTGTATGACCCGGGCCTGCCTCTTCTTCATTCCTGCCTGATCCTCCTGTACTATAAAGATTCTCCTGTGTCTGACCTGGATTGCTGACCCTGAACCTCTTGGCTGTCTGTGACTCTGTCTGCTGGGCCATCTGCGACTCCCACGGGGATAATGCTTGAAGCAGCAGAATTCCATCTTCTACATCAAGGAGCCAAACAAAGGGTGAAAACCTAGAGGGTAGACTTTAAGCCCCTGTGTGGCCCACAGCCAAACCAGCTGGTAGCACAGCGGGTCCAAACCAGTTACCTTCTTACATGTAACTTATATTGTGTCCTTCAAGACAGTAGATGATGGTGCATAAAGACTGATGAAATAAGTCCAGGCAGCTATACGTTAGGCAAATTCTCCTGGGTTAGGTTTCCTTAGTTTTCTGACTTATCTACCCTAAAAATCTTCTGACCAGCTATAGACAAACACCGATTATGCTGATTTATCATAGTGACTTATGACATCATTTAGATGGCAGAGAGTAATATTCAGAATACTGTGAAAAAGGGGGATTTCCCCTCAATAATATATTAGATATTGGCCCTCATTTACTATTGTAAACCCAACTTGTTTTGTCGGGTTTTTTTGGCGCATCTTTGTCTGCGCCATGTCGCAGACATCGTGCGCCAGTCTGCAACACGATGCAACTTTTTTCCTGATGTGGATTCTCCCAAACCCGAAAAAGGGGTGTAACCCGACATTTCTGAGCTTTCCCACGTATTTATAAAGGTTTCCAACCCGAATTTGTTGAATTGTTGTGGATTTTTTCCCGACAACTCAGAGGAGTTGGAAACCAAAACCAACAAAACCCAGTGCGACAAACAGAATGAAACATACTAATAAAAACCAGGGGAAAAAAGCAATCGGGTAAGAAAATAACAGACTTACAACCCAATTAATGAGGGCCATTGTTTTATTGAATTTTTTTATCATTAAAATATAACATTTTAAATGCATTTATAGTTAAGTTTAAAAAAATGTATGTAAATATATATATATATATATATATATATATATATATATATATATATAAAAGGGA
Source organism: Hyla sarda (assembly GCF_029499605.1). Lineage (NCBI taxonomy): Eukaryota > Metazoa > Chordata > Amphibia > Anura > Hylidae > Hyla > Hyla sarda. Next base: position 7,391,037 of record NC_079192.1, read on the forward strand.
TTTTTCCTGCTCTTATGTGCTTCAGGCTATGTTCAAACAGTGTAATATTTGGGGAATGTCCGGCCGGACATCCCATCTGCAGAGGTGCCGATACACTGTTACACTTTGCGCTCCGTCCACTTGTTAGCGCACTGTCCCGTTCTCCCCTGCTGCTGGCGGGGCTTGGATTCGCATTGCGGGACGCGCCCGCATGTGAATCCCAGCCCCTCACTTACCTCAGTCATCCGCTGCATCTTCCTCTGCCTCTCAGCTCCGGCACGCGTGTCCCTTCCTCTTACGGCACGCGCGCGCCGGAACACTGAAATTTAAAGGGCCAGTACGCCCATAATTATGTGTAACACCTGACACTAGTCTATATAGTCCCTGCACCTCCCACTCTTCCCTGAAGGATCTTCAGTGGCATTTGCCTGAGATTAAGCGTACCCTTTGTCTGCTGTCTAGCTCGTGTTCTGACCCTTCCGCTATGTTATTGACTATGCGCCTGCCCTGACCTTTTGCTAAGTCCGACTTCGTCTCAGCCTCATCCTACTGTACTTCGCCTCGCCCAGCTACCTGTGTGGTCAAGTCGTATCGGGCGTAGCGACAAGCGGCACCTTAGACTCCCCGATACGGCCACTGTCATCAGCCACACAGGTCAGTAGATCCACATTCAGCAATGTTACAACAGCAATGCTTTTCCAAGTGGATTCTGCCTAAAGAATGGACATGTCAGTTCTTTCCGCGGTGGCTTGAATTTTTATTTCCGAGGCAGATGATTCTATTTTGGAAATTCTGCCGTTGGACTCTTCTACAATGGAATTTCCTAACGGAATTAGGCCTCAAAGGTCAGTATCTTGAAGTAACTTTCCATTTACTCCTAAAGGGCAATTATTGGTTATTTTGGCTCTAGTGTCCAGTGTGAGCAATTAGGCCCTTTTCAAGTGCTTCAAAACCTCCAGCTCATGGGACCATATTATGGGTATTCCCAGGACAATTTTCTTTTTTCTTTTTCTTTTTTGCTAGGCACAGAGAAAATTGCAGATGGCACTATGGCATAAACAATAATCACAGTTTGAAAGTTTGAAAGTTCGGTGAATATCGTGTCAAATCCGAAATTCGGGTCAAATCCTGGTTCACTTGCCTTGGCCCGCTCATCTGTAGTAGAGAATGAATCCCTATAATCATACATATTTGACAGATGTTCTGGCCCTACCTCTTCATCGCTGCCACTGCCACTAGCCTTCTGTTTTGCACATGTCACCTCCTCCTCACTTGGTTTCCAAGTTCTATCCAAAACTTCATCATGATCATCATCAGACTCCTTCTCATTGTCCCCACTACTTCTCTCAGTAAGAACTTCTGATGATGGCCTCCTTGCTCCCCCTCAGCACATCCACCATGATGCCTTACTATATTCCTACCACGCCTACCACCACCAGTCCCACTAGTGCTATGCTCGGCCACTGCATCCCCCTCCACCACCTCAGAAACACACTCCAAAGGCTGACCGTGACAAAACTCCTTCTCGTGGCTAGCCTTCTGCTGAGCACTGGAGAGGGGGGAGGGGCAAAGACAGAGATGATGAAACAGACCATCTAGAAGGGCCACTTCTACTATGACACCATTCTGGGATTTGTTGTGCAGCAGAATCAATGTGGACACAGTAATGCAGGTCAGCCCCACTGAATAATGCTTCATTCTGTGCTGTAGAATTTGCTCAAGTTGCTTAGTGTTGTAGTGTGAACGCTTTCTATAGCCGGGCTCTGTAACTCTGTACTCACTGCCCAGACTGTCTGTCATAGATGGCGGCCATAATGCAGTGTATAGGGTTTTATCATTCCTTTTAGACCCATCCTATTGCTGCCTCCTGATTGGCCTGGGCTGCTGTATACAAGCAATGATTGGGTAACCTGTCAGTCATGTGATCTTGCTATCAGCTGCAAAGTATGCTGGGCTACCATAACGTCACCTTAATGTTCCTACTTCCTCATCCCATGCTGAAATGGTGCCAAAATGCCATGTGTTCCCCATTCCTACTCTACAGTAGTACCCTTGCCAGGCAAGTTCTAATGTTTGCCAAACATCATTTTAGGCAAAGTTCTAAGCAAAACCGGGTACAATGGTTTTGGATCACTCATCTCTACCAACACTCCCTACACTTCTACACCTACTAGACTTCTGCAGAGCACTGTCAGGCATCTGATCCCCAAAAAGGTTCTGGACAGTTGGAGAAGTCTTAAAGGGGTTATCCGGGAAACGTCATCATTGTTATTATAATGACCTACACAATAACATGTCATTTTTACCGTAAAGTGCACTGCATGAAAACGATCCCTCCTAAAAAGTTCCAAAATGTAGTTTTGTTTTTCAATTTCACCCCACAAATAAATGGTATATATATATATATATATATATATATATATATATATATACATTTTTTTTTTTCATCGTAATTTTTTGGGGAAATTGAAAGATATCATTGCAAAGTAAAATTGTCCCCGCTTAAAAAAATCTATTATTACTATGGCCCTCTAGATGGAAAATTTAAGACTTATGGCTTGAAAAGGGGTTAAATGTCTTTTTCCATCTATGAAACTAGTGTAAAGATAAAATTGGTAAATTACTATAATCTGCAGATATAATTTTCCCTTCCTTACAATTTAATAAAGCACAGGAGAATATTCACCAGATCCCTGTATTCCCAGCTGCTATTTACGATGAAGGTATAAATGGTGGAGGTGATGGCTGAATCGCTTTATTTCCCCAAGATACTTGTCGTATCTCAACACCAGGTTCTAGGAAGCGTATATCTATCTAGGTAAGGCTGGGTAATTTGTAATAGAGAGTTAAATCTCTTGAAAGGTTGAGCTTGCTAGAGACTTTTGTAAAGCCTGGATTTTTATTGGATAAAAAGCAAGTTGGTAGTGGGGCCTTTCATTCTGCGTCACTCCAGGCTTGTAGACTAGCCCAGAGCAGCACAGGTGCTGAAGATAGCTCTTTAAGATTAGCCGAGAGTTAGTCTACCCAGAGAGGCTGTGGGGAACTTGACCTGAAGTCCTGAGGTCTCCTACCCTCTTTAGGTGCAACTTCAAATTGTGTGAGGTAACACATGTAAAGTCTGTTTTGTCAGGTGGCTGGTATTACGCCCTCTGTATAGTGAAGGCAAGTGGATGTGTGAAGTGATTGCTTAGACAAGCAGGTTGTGTTTTGTCTTATGCCAGTATGAATACAGGTGTATATTTTAGTCTGGGACTATAAAGAGTTGTATTTGAACTGTGTCACTGCCTCTGACTAATATTGATGTTGTTTGCCCATATCTACTGAGCTAAACACCCAGAGGGGCAAAAATGCATCTTACCACAGAGTCTTCGGGATATCAGACAGATTTTAATGACATGGCTGCAAATCATCTTAATAGTTAGTGAAGTCCAGGGCTCAAAGAATTCAACAGGTTTTTCCTTAGCATTTTGTGGGTCCTTTTTTTCCCGCTACATCTACTACTTATGAAATAATTTATTTTCATGGTTGTGAGGCGTGTTGTACCAAGCCAGATTGTTCAGCTATTAGGGTTTTGTGTCACACGGTATCTGTGATTTGTGGATTGATTATTAATTCAGAAAGTTGGGTAATGCCCTTTAAGGCTATTTTCACACATCTTAACCCCTTAAGGACCGACCCATTTTTTATCTCAATGACCAGGCTCTTTTTTAAAAATTTGACATGTACCGTATTTTTCGCCCTATAGGACACACCGGCGTATAAGACGCACCCAATTTATAGGTGCAAAATCTAAAAAATAAAGATTTTGAACCCAATAGTGGTCTTCAACCTGCGGACCTCCAGATGTTGCAAAACTACAACTCCTAGCCGTTGGCTGTCCGGGCATGCTGGGAGTTGTAGTATTGCAACATCTGGAGGTCCGCAGATTGAAGACTACTGCATAGGAGGTAATACTCACGTGTCCCCGCCGCTCCGGACCCGTCACCACTGCCCTGGATGTCGCTCCATCTCTGTCACCGTGTCCCCATCGCTCCTGAACGTCTCTGCTGCCGGCCGGGTATCCTCGCTCTCCGTCGCCGCCATCACGTCGTTACGCACGCCGACGCACGTACGCAATGACGAGGAAGGAGAGCGCCGGCCATACAGGGGATCCCTGAATGGAGAAGACACCGAGGAGGCAGGTAAGGTCCCTCCCGGGGTCCTGTAAGCACTAACCCGGCTATTCAGTCGGGCTGTTCGGGACCGCCGTGGTGAAATCGCGGCGGTCCCGAACAGCCCGACTGAACAGCCGGGTTAGTGTCACTTTCCCTTCAGACGCGGCGGTCAGCTTTGAAGGGTTAATACAGGGCATCACCGCGATCGGTGATGTCCTGTATTAGCTGCGGGTCCTGGCCATTGATGGCCGCTGGGACCGTCGCGATAGGGGTGTATTCGCTGTATAAGACGCACCGACTTTTTCCCCCCAGTTTTGGAGAAGAAAAAGTGCGTCTTATACAGCGAAAAATACGGTATCTCTTTAAATGGTAATAACTTTAGAATGCTTTTTCTGAGCAGAGCAATTCTGAGATAGTTTTTTCGTGACATATTGTACTTTATTTAACTGGTGCATTTTTGTTGACGCATGCAGCATTTTTTGTGAAAAACTTAAAATACTGTGAAAAACTGGAGAATTTTTGGCTTTTTTTATGGTGTACACTGTGCAGTAAAAGTGATGTTATATTTATTCTGTGGGTCAGTACGATTATGGCGATACCCATTTTATATAGCTTTCTATGTTCCTCTTTTTCCTTTTCTGAGCAGAATTCTTTACTACCATTCATTTTCCAACAGCCGTAACTTTTTTTTTATTTTTGAGGGATGAGCTGTACTTTTTATTGGTATCATTTTTGTGCTACGTGCTACCTTTTGATCTTTTTTATCCCGCTATTTGTACCAAAATTGGCAAAAAAACGTGCGGGATAATTTACATTATAATTTTATAGTACGCGTCATTACAGATGTGGCAATACCTATTATGTATATTATTTGTGTTTTTGATCTTTTTTTATTGATAATACAGAGCTTTTATTGGGAAAGGGGCATATTTTCTTTTCCTTTTTTTTTAACACTTCATACTTTTATTGAAGAACTGTTTATTTTATTTTTTACCCTTTTTACAGGTTATACTATGCTGCAATACATTTGTACTGCAGCACAGTATAACCTGATGAGCTGCAGACACTATAGCCTGTGCAATCCAACCTCTGGCTGGATCTCACAGTCTTCCGTAGCAGGCATACAGGAGGTCATGATCTGACCTCCTGCTGCCACAGCAACCAACAGCGACCCGCGATTGTAACATGGCACCGCCGTTGGAGAACGGATAGAGAGCGCTTCCCCTGTCAACACCATATATGCCTTGATCAGGATTGATCACGGCATCTATGGGGTTAATGCTGCCGGGACCGGCACGATCGCAGCTCTGGCAGCTGCGGTGGGACTCTGGCTGTGATTGACTCCCGTTGCCGATCTCCTGTGCTGCCCGCGGCAGTGCCGGAGATCACTATGGCGTATGCATACGTCCAATTGCCCGAACGTGTCAGATGATTGGACGTATGCATACGTCCTATAGCGGGAAGGGGTTAAAGTCCGTACGGAAAATCTCCGCACAGACATTCCACAGACTGCAGACGCCGGCATAACATGCTGGCTCTAGGACCGCACAGGAATGCACCTTCACTTTCTTCTCCTTCTCCTTTTCTTTCTACGGACTCCGCACGGAATGAATAGCTGTCTATGAGAAGGCATATTCCTGTGCTGTCCTAGGACTGCACAGGAATAAGCCTTCTGATAGACAGCTATGCATTCCTTGTGGAGTCCTCAGAAAGAATGGACAGGTTCATTTCCATGCCAGAAACATCTGGCGCAGAATTTCCGCCTTGTGCACAGCCCAGAAGAATCTCATTGAATACAATGCGACTCTGCTGCTGTGGTGGAATCTCCGTGCGGAAGTCCAATCAGAAATTCGGGAGATGTGAACATAGCCCTAAGTGTGGAGATTCCAAAATTTTAGCCATATATTTAAAGATGATGTTGACAACTTTTTTTTTTTAGGATATGTTTCAACAAAATGTTTCCATACTTCATACGATTCATCTTTTGGGATTTAACAACTCACAAGATCTAAATTACTTATCCTTTGCTGTTCTCCTCCTGATCTACTGTATGACGTTATGTGGAAATCTTCTCATGGTGACTTTGGTAGTATACAGCAGTGATCTCCACCGGCCCATGTACTTTTTCCTGACACAGTTGTCCATAGCGGACCTCTTACTGACCACAGATATCGTCCCTATATTGCTCCATACTCTACTTCATAAAGTCGGGACCATTTCTTTGGGAGGCTGCTTTACACAATTTTACATATTTGCCTTTGCTGAGTGTTCGGAGTGTCTTCTCCTGACGGTGATGTCCTATGATAGATATTTGGCCATCTGTAACCCTTTACGGTATAACTCTATCATGAATCACAATTTATGTCTGAAACTGGCTATCATGAGTTGGTTGTTAAGTTTCTCATTAGTGATGGTTGACATAGCAACAACATCCATGTTAGAATTTTGTGGATCGAATACAATTGACCACTTCTTCTGTGACCTGTTTCCATTGCTTGAACTATCATGTTCAGATATCAGTAGCGTCCTACTGAAAATTCAGATAATGGCCGCTTCTGTTCTTGTCTGCCCATTTTTAATAGTCATTATATCCTATAGTTGTATCATCTATGTCATCCTAAATATTCCTTCAGCTACCGGTAGACAGAAAGCCTTCTCCACCTGTAGCTCCCACCTCATTGTGGTCTCCATATTCTATGGGACATTATTTGGTGTTTATATTCTTCCAACTAAAGGACAATCATTGAATATTACAAAACTCTTATCATTGCTGTACACCGTTGGGACTCCACTGCTGAACCCCGTAATATACAGTCTAAGAAACACACAAATCCTTAAAGCATTTAGTACCGTGATGAGAATACAACAAAAGTCTTCATTTTGAGAGTGATTGAATACACAGTAATAATATTAGGCCGGGTTTACCCAAAGACATTAGTCAACTATTTTCATCACCTTTTTCATCAACTTCACCCAAGGCAATATGTGTTTGACCATTGAGACTTAGTCAATTTGCAGACCATACCCTGTACACCAGGAAGTTAGTAGATAAAGAGTTAAGTAATGGAGCAAGAGAGATGATGTACTAGCTGCACTTTATGTCAGTGGAACAGGCCAAGCCAGGCCATTGTAGGAATGGAACACTCTTGAGACTATTCTGCTTCTGCTTGATAGTAAAGATGTCCTATTGAGCTTCATCCCCTAGTCCATCTGCTGTGTAAAAGGCCACTTCTTCTTCAATTCTGTTTCTCAAGCAGAGGTAACATTGCTAACTCTGTAGTCAATTCACAGACCATAGTTTTAAGTTAAAAATGCTAAACCTTATTTGTTTGACTAAATTGAGTCATTATTTTTTAAAGGGGTAATTCAGGATTTAAATTAATAACTAGTTACTATAGTTACTAATATACTTCACTTATCTGTGTTTGGTGGCTGGTATTGAATTTCTACCTCTTTCTTTTCAATGGTATTTTATTTTCTGCAGGCTACAAAATGAGTGTTGTCTCGGACCTTTTCCAGTTTACTATGTGGCCCGAGACAATACATCAGAAATCTGGTGCTGAAAGGGGGCTTGGCTGTTTTGTCTGTTGTGAGTAGCCAGCATCCTGATGACATTTCTGCCACACATGTGTGTGCATCCATCATCACACAGATCTTGTGTGCCATATGATGTTGAGAACGTCATGTGATCAAAGGGAGCGTGGCTGTCTGCGATTGGTAGGACGACCAATATGTAAGAGATAAATAAGTCCCCTCTCCCCTTGAAACTAATGATCCTGGGGATTGTAGTCTGTAGGAGGCCAAAGAAACAGGAAGCATCCAGTTCTCAAAAACAAATCAGCAGAGTGATGGGGGACATAGGACACGGCCATTTACCACCAACACAAGCACAGATCCCTGGTAAGCATGCCCATTACTTTATGGCACTTAGAAACTAAAGTCTTATGTTGGATTACCCTTTTAAGCATAGTCAACTCAATTTGTTACATTTTCAGACCATCAAAGGAAAGTTTTATTCTTGAGGAGACAAAACATAACAGTGTGTGGAGGGTTTAAGGTGTTCAGCATTCCACTGTGAATTCTGCAAAAAAAAAAAAAAAACGGATAATGCAAAGGAGGTAAATCATGCCATGGTGTTAAGAATACTAAACCTACTTTGCTTGACTAATTAGTATTAACCCCTGAAAGACCATGGACACGCCATACCGATGGCCAACAGCTGATTCCTGTTGCTGGAGGTCGGCGTTACGGCATCGCTGCGGCTGGCTATTAACCCTTTAGATCACCACTGTCAAAGCTCACAGTGGAGTCTAAAGGTACCTCCAACTGCTCCATGGAGGTGTAGTGGGGTAAATCGCCCCCCCCCCCTGCAGCTCGATCACAAGGGCGGGGGGGGTAATCCACTTCTGAGGTAACTGGAGGGCTTACCTCTCCATCCATGGCCGCTACTGCGCTGTGAATGATAAAGACTGGCAGGACCAGGCTTTATCAATTAAAGGGGTAGTCCAGTGGTAAAAAACGTATCCCCTATCCTAAGGATAGGGGATAAGTTTGAGATCGCGGGGGGTCCGACCGCTGGGGCCCCCTGCGATCTCTCTGTACGGGGCCCGGCTCTCCGCCCAGATAGCGGGTGTCGACCCCCGCACGAGGCGGCGGCCGACACGCCCCCTCAATACATCTCAGCTCTTCGGCTCTTCGGCTCTGCCCCCAGCTCTTCGGCTCTGCCATAGAGTTGTATTGAGGGGGCGTGTCGGCCGCCGCCTCGTGCGGAGGTTGACACGCCTCCTTCCCGGGGCTGTCGGGGCTCCGTACAGAAGATCGCAGGGGGCCCCAGCGGTCGGACCCCCCCGCGATCTGCAACTTATCCCCTATCCTTAGGATAGGGGATAAGTTGCTCACCACTGAGTCACCACTCGACTACTCCTTTAAGCACAGAGCACACGGATCAATGTGGTTCCATGGAACCACATTGATCTGTATGCAGAATCAAATGATTCCTCCTAAAAGTCCCCTAAGGGGACTAAAAGTGTAAAAAAAAAAAAAATACTTTTAAAAAACTTTAACCCCTTAAGGACTGAGCCCTTTTTCACCTTAAGGACGCAGCCATTTTTTGCAATTCTGACCACTCTCACTTTATGCATTAATACCTCTGGGATGCTTTTACCGATTATTCTGATTACGAGATTGTTTTTTTGTGACATATTCTACTTTAACATAGTGGTAAATTTTCACCGTTACTTGCATCCTTTCTCTGTGAAAAATCTAAAAATTTCATGAAAATTTAGCATTTTTCTAACTTTGAAGCTCTCTGCTTGTAAGGAAAATGGATATTCCAAATAAATTATATATTGATTCACATAAACAATATGTCTACTTTATGTTTGCATCATGAAGTTGACATGTTTTTACTTTTGGAAGACATCAGAGGGCTTCAAAGTTCAGCAGCAATTTTCCAAAATCGAAATTTTTCAGAGACCAGTTCAGTTTTGAAGTGGATTTGAGGGGTCTTCATATTAGAAATATCCCATAAATGACCCCATTATAAAAACTGCACCCGCAAAGTATTCAAAATGACATTCAGAAAGTGTGTTAACCCTTTAGGTGTTTCAAAGGAATAGCAGCAAAATGAAAGAGAAAATTCAAAATCTTCATTTTTTACACTCGCATGTTCTTGTACACCCAGTTGTTGAAATTTTATAAGGGGTAAAAGGAGAAAAAGCCCCCCAAAATTTGTAACCCAATTTATCTCGAGTAAGGAAATACCTCATAGGTGGATGTCAAGTGCTCTGTGGGTGCACTACAAGGCTCAGAAAGGAAGGCGTGGAAATGGGATTTTGGAGAGTAAGTTTTTCTGAAATGGTTTTTGGGGGGCATGTCACATTTAGGAAGCCCCTATGGTGCCAGAACAGCAACAAAAAAATCAACATGGCAACTACACCCCTCAAGGAACGTAACAAGGGGTCCAGTGAGCCTTAATACCCCACAGGTGTTTGACAACTTTTCGTTAAAATCGGATGTGTAAATGAATTTTATTTTTCACTAAAATGCTGGTTTTCTCCCAAATTTAACATTTTTGCAAGGGTTTTTAGGAGAAAAATGCCACCCAAAATTTGTAACCCCATCTCTTCTGAGTATGGAAATACCCCATGTGTGGACGTCAAGTGCTCTGCTGGTGCACTACAATGCTCAGAAGAGAATAAGTCACATTTGGTTTATGGAAAGCAAATTTAGCTGAAATGGTTTTAGCTGAAATGGCATGTTGCATTTAGGAAGCCCCTATGGTGCCAGAACAGCACAAAAAAAAAAACCACATGGCATACTATTTTGGAAACTAAACCCCACAAGGAACGTAACAAGAGGTACAGTGAGCCTTAACACCACACAGGTGTTTGACAAATTTGGACAGGAAAATAAAAATTTGATTTTTTTTTCACTAAAATGCTGATGTAACCCCAAATTTTTCATTTTCAAAAGGGGTAATAGGAGAAAAAGCCTCCCAAAATGTGTAACCCCATTTCTTCTGAGAATGGAAATATGTGAATGTATATGTGGATGTATATTGCTCTGCGGGCAAACTACAATGCTCAGAAGAGAAATAGCACCACTGAGTGTTTGGTGAGAGAATTTGGTTGGAATAGAAGCCGGGGGCCATGTGCGTTTACAGAGCCCCCCGTGGTGCCAGAACAGTGGACCCCCCCACATGTGACCCTATTTTGGAAACTACACCCCTCACAGAATTTAATAAGGGGTGCAGTGAACATTTACACCCCACTGTCGGCTGACGGATCTTTGGAACAGTGGGCTGAGAAAATTAAAAATTTAATTTTTCATTTTCACGGACCACTGTTCCAAAAATCTGTCAGACACCTGTGGGGTGTAAATGCTCACTGTACCCTTAATCCATTACGTGAGGGGTATCGTTTCCAAAATGGGGTCACATGTGCGGGGGTCCACTGTTCTGGCACCATGGGGGCTTTGTGAATGCACATGGCCTTCAATTTTGGACACATTCTCTCTCCAAAATCCCACTGGCGCTCCTTCTCTTCTGAGCATTGTAGTGCACCCGCAGAGCACTTTACATTCACATATGGGGTATGTTCTCACTCAGAAGAAATGGGGCTACAAATTTTGGGGGGCTTTTTTCCTATTCTCCCTTGTGAAAATAAAAAATGTAGGGTAACACCAGTATTTTTGTGAAAAACATTTTTTTTTTCATTTTCACATCCAACTTTAACGAAAATTTTTCAAACACCTGTGGGGTGTTAAGGCTAACTATACCCCTTGTTACATTCCATGAGGGGTGTAGTTTCCAAAATGGGGTCACATCTCGGTGTTTATTGTTTTGCGTTTATGTCAGAACCGCTGTAAAATCAGCCACCCCTGTGCAAATCACCAATTTAGGCCTCAAATGTACATAGTGTGCTCTCACTTCTGAGCCTTGTTATGCGTCCGCAGAACATTTTACGCCCACATCTGGGGTACTTCCATATTCAGGAGAAATTGCATTACAAATTTTGGGGGGCTTTTTTTCCTTTTACTGCTTGTGAGTATGGGGCAGCACCAGCATGTTTGTGTAAAAATAATTTCTTTTAAACTAACATTTACATGCAGACCCCAACTTTACCTTTTCATAAGGAGTAAAAGGAGAAAAAGCCCCCCAAAATGTATAACGCAATTTCTCCCGAGTATGGAGATACCCCATATGTGGCCCTAAACTGTTTCCTTGAAATACGACAGGGCTCCAACGCATGTTACACCGAGCGCTCCGGGTCCCTGCTCCTCCCCGGAGCGCTCGTGGCGTTCCTCTCTCTGCAGCGCCCCGGTCAGACCCGCTGACCGGGAGCACTGCACTGACTCTGCCCGCGGGGATGCGATTCGCATAGCGGGACACGCCCGCTCGCGAATCGCATCCCAAGTCACTTACCTGTCCTGGTCCCCGGCTGTCATGTTCTGGCGCGCGCGGCTCCGCTCTCTAGGGCGGGCGCGCGCCAGCTCTCTGAGATTTAAAGGGCCAGTGCACCAATGATTGGTGCCTGGCCCAATCAGCCTAATTAGCTTCCACCTGCTTCCTGGCTATATTACCTCACTTCCCCTGCACTTACTTGCCAGATCTTGTTGCCCTTGTGCCAGTGAAAGCGTTTCTTTGTGTATCCCTAGCCTGTGTTCCAGACCTCCTGCCGTTGCCCCTGACTACAATCCTTGCTGCCTGCCCTGACCTTCTGCTACGTCCGACCTTGCTCTTGCCTTATCCCTTGTACCATACCATCTCAGCAGTCAGAGAGGTTGAGCCGTTGCCGGTGGATACGATCTGGTTGCTACCGCCGCTGCAAGACCATCCCGCTTTGCGGCGGGCTCTGGTGAATACCAGTAGCAATTTAGAACCGGTCCGCCGGCACGGTCCACGCCAATCCCTCTCTGACACAGAGGATCCACCTCCTGCCTGCCGAATCCTAACAACGCATTTGAGGCCTAAATTGGGGATTTGAATCCGCCATAAAAATACCCCAAACAGGGTATCTCCAACTGTCGCAAAACTCCTAGCATGCCTGGACAGTCAGTGGCTGTCCGGCAATACTGGGAGTTGTTGTTTTTCTTTTTTTTTTTTTTTTTTTGTAATAACTTTTTTATTGAGTTTTCAATATAAACAAGTCATTCAAAGATGTGAAATAGGACAAGAAAGACAAATTACATGACATAGGAAACACAATATGACTTGCAAATGAATCAGTCAAGTTCCTCATAATAGAGCCCAAAAGGGGACACGTCTGCATAAGACCATGACAAGGAAAATCAGTGTTCAGGGTGACATACTATATCGTGGCTCATGTTATAGTTGGGAAGAAGAGCAGCCATCCATAACGACATGTCGTAAAGTGCATAGGGCAATAGTGTGACCAATAGGCCACCCCTGCGTATCCCTCTTTCGAGGTCTGTGGCAACATATGGGCATATAAAATGTAAGGATTTCAGGAACTGTAACACATAAGTACCGTGGGGGGGGCTGTAAAGAAGGGGAGTGGATGAAAGAGGAGGGTATGAGAGAAGAGGAGGGGGGAACAGGGGGAAGAAGGGAGGAAGGGAAGAAGGTAATAGAGGGGGGGGAGAGGAGAAGATGAGGAGTTGTTGTTTTTCAACAGCTGGAGGCTCTGTTTTGGAAACAGTGCTGTACAAGATGTTTTTTTTATTGGGGGGGGGCTGTGTTAGGGGTATGTGTATATGTAGTGTTTTACTTTTTATTTAGTGTATTGTATTGTAGTGTTTTTAGGATATATTCACAGGGTTGGGTTTACTGTGAGTTGGAGCTGCGAGTTTGAGCTACGGCTGAAAATTTGCCGCATCTCAAACTTGCAGCAGAAAACTTGCTGTAAACCCACCTGTGTGAATGTACCCTGTGCATTCACATAGGGAGGGGGGGGGGGGGGAAACCTCCAGCTGTTGCAAAACTACAACACCCAGCATGAACTGACAGACTATACATGCTGAGAGTTGTAGTTATGCAACAGCTGGAGGCACATTGGTTGTGAAACACTGATCGTTTGTTACTTAACTCAGTGTTTTGCAACCAGTGTGCCTCCAACTGTTGCAAAACTACAACTCCCAGCATGTACAGTCTCTCAGTGCATGCTGGAAGTTGTATTTTTGCAACAGCTGGAGGCCCACTGGTTGCGAAACATTGAGTTAGGTAACAAACTCCGTTTCACAACCAATGTGTCTCCAGCTGTGGCAAAACTGCAACAATCAGCATGCATTGACAGTCGAAGGGCATGCTGAGAGTTGTAGTTTTGCAACAGCTGGAGGCACACTGCTACTACCCCCAGCATGCCCTTTGGTAGTCTGTGCACGCTGGGAGTTGTAGTTATGCAACAGGTGAATGCATGCTTTTTCAGTTGCATAACTACAACCCCCAGCATGCACAGACTACCAAAGGGTATGCTGGGAGTTGTAGTTGGAACTCCAGCTGTTGCAAAACTACAACTCACAGCATGCCCTTTGGCAACTCCTGCTGTATCCTGCTGTCGGACCACCGCCGCTGTATCCTGTCGCTGGGAGCGATCCTGCTGCTCCTGTCTCCGCCACCGCACACAAGGGGACCCCCGCCGGACCAGGGCAAGGTAGGAGACCCCCGCCTGTGCCGATCTCCGCTCCGATCGCCGTCCTCAGCAGGTCCTTGGTTGGTCGGTTGTTTCAACTGATCAATCACGTGATCATGAGGCGGCACCGGGGCAACCTCACTCCTGCTGGGTAAGGGTGAATGGGGCTGTCTCAGACAGCCCCATTCACCCTTTTTTTCCGGGTCACCGGGTCACCTGAGACCCGATTGACCCGGAATAGCAGCAAATCGTCGGTCTGAATTGACCAGCAATTTGCCGCGATCGCCGACATGGAGGGGCCTCAGGACCCCCCTGGGTGATATGCCGGGATGGCTGCTGATAGATATCAGCAGTCATCCCGTTCCGATCACTGCGTCCAGAGACGCGGTGATCAAGGAAAGCTGCGCCGTAAATGTACTGCGCTGTGTGCTAAGAACTTCTTAGCAGTGCCGTATATTTATGGCACTCGTCCTTGAAATCGTCCTTGAAAACACACACATTAACCCCTTCCTTTTTAAAAGTTTCAATCACCCCCTTTTCCCAAATTCCGTATAAAAATAAATAGACATAATAAAATAAACAAATGTGGTATCACCGTGTGTGTAAATGTCTGAACTATAAAAATATAAGGTTAATGAAACAGCACAGTCAATGGTGTACACGTAAAAAAAATACCAAAATCCAAAATTGCGTATTTTTGGTCACTTTGTATACCCTAACATTTTTCATAAAAAGTGATCAAAAAGTTCCATCAAAACAAAAATGGTACCAATTAAAATGTCAGATCATAGTGCAAAAAAGGAGCCCTCACACATTCTGGCATACGGAAAAATAAAAAAGTTATAGGCATCAGAAGACAAAATTTTAAACCTATTCATTTTTGTGCATAAAGTTATAATTTTTTAACAGAAGTAAAGCAAAATCAAACCTATATAAGTAGGAGATCATTTTAATTGTATGGACCTACAGAATAGAAAAACTGCACTGCATAGAAATGTAAGCCTCCAAAAGTTACAAAATGCCGTTTTTTTGTTTTGTTTTTTTCATTTTAACCCCACAAATATTTTTTTTTCTGCTTTTGCCGTAAATTTGTGGTAAAATTATTGATATCATTACAAAGTAAAATTGATGGCACAAAAAAAAACAAGCCCTCATATGAGTCTGTAGGTGGAAAATTGAAAGTGTTATGATTTTTAGAATGTGAAGAGGAAAAAACTGCAAAAAAAAGTGCAAAAATGAAAAAACCTGTGGTCCTTAAGGGGTTATTAGGGGAGATGTATCAAAACCTGCAGAGAGGAAAAGTTGACCAGTGGCCCATAGCAACCATTTATTATTATTATTATTATTATTTTTTTTTTTTTGTGCACTCCACTGGGGTTTGGAAGGGATATAAAGTGTATTTGCTTGATATTATTAATATGAAGTTTGTTTAAATTTGAATTTGTCATGTAAATGTTTATATTTAAAATGATAAAAAAAAATAAGTAATCTGATTGGTTGCTGAGCTGTGGGTCTGTGTCCTAACCTGCAGGTGCCCACTGATATCAGGAAATCTACCAGTAATGATCACTTAACATTAAATGCCAATAATCTCTGGTGTCTAGTGGTCCCATCGGCAGCTCCGCAATGTAATTTGCATGGGGGGGTTCTTACTTGTGCTTCTGGGCCTTCTATGGCTCGGTGATTGCTGCAGCTTGCCAGGCTGTAGCAATTGAGTGCAGATAACATAGACATGTAATAGAATTCCTGGGGGGAGGGGGGAATGTGTAAAAAAAAGTAAAAAAAAAAAAAAAGGTTTTAAAAATATTACAAAAAAAAACGCCATCCTTAATGAAAATATAAATCAACCCCCTTTTCCCATATTTTAAGTAAAGCAGTATAATCCTAATCCTAATCCTGAACGGTCAACAGTGTAAACGCAAACAAATTTCAAACACAAAAATTTCTGATTTTTGGTCACATCACATCCCCGAAATAATGTAATAAAATGTGATCAAAAAGCTGTACCTAATTAAGTGGTACCTTTAAAAACTAAAGCTCATGGTGCAAAAAATATACCCTAACACAGCTCCCTATGTGGAAAAATAAAAAAAAGTTATAAGGGTCAGAATATGGCAATGAACAATTTTTTTTTTTTTTAAGTTTTCTATTTTTCTTAACCATATGAAACAAAACCGACATGTTTTAAGTTTGGTATCATTGGAACCATACTAAACCATAGAATACACTGAGCATGTCAGTTTTACAATGTTGCCCCACATAATTGCCAAATTCCCCCCCCCCCCCCCCCCACACACACACACACTTTTTTTTATTTTGCCCTACATATAATTTATTTCACGGCTTCTTAATACGTTATATGATAAAAGAAAGTGTAACAATGGAAAGTAAAACTTGTTCCCCAAAAAATAAGCCCGAATACAACTTTGTCAGTGGAAAAATTAAAAAAAGTTATGCGTCTAAGAAGGTGAGAAGTTGAGGAAAAAGACAAACTTAAGCCACAAATCAAAATTCAAAGGGTGGGGAAAGGGTTAAAAGTGAGCTTTAGTAGCTAATTCAAATACATACATCAAAGGAAATTACTAAATATTAGTTTTTTTGTTGACATTCATGAAGTACAGCAGAATCGCTGTTATCTGTGTTCGGTATATGTGGTGTACCAGGGCACTATCTGGGGTTGGATATACCACATTTCCTATCACTTTATGCTGATTTCTTGTATTTGTTGTACTTTTATGCATTTTATGCACTCAATGTTTTTTTTTTTCTTCTATGTATTATATTTTTACTTCCTATTCCAGTGTAACTGTCAGGCAGTGAAAGGGTTACCAAAAAGGTTTACACCTACATGCACATTGCACCAAATATAGGCAACACATTTTCTAACATTGCCTCCCATAGAGTATAATAGAGGAATGTTTTTGAAGTATGTTAATAAACCCTTATAAAAACCTTGTACACCAGGAAATTAATAGAGAAAGAGTTAAAGGGGTACTCCACCCCTAGACATCTTATCCCCTATCCAAATGCTAGAGGGTAAGATGTCTGATCGCAGGGGGACCCTCGCGGTCTCCCTGCAGAACCCGGCATTCTGAACAGTCCTGATGTCACGTCATGCCCCCTCCATTCATATCTATGGCAGGGGCATAGCATGGCATCAAGAGGAGGCGTGGCATGACGTCATGACCTCTGCTGCAGAAACCCAGTGCTGCACAGAGATCCTGGGGAGTCCCAGCAGCAGGACCAACACAATCAGACAACTTATCCCCTATCCTTTGGATAGGAGATAAGATGTCTAAAGAGGGGAGTACCCCTTTAAGTAGATTAAGGCAAAGGATGTACTAGCTGCACATTCCCTAATAGGAATACACCAAGCCAGGCCATTATAACCAAGGACTATGCTGCTTCTGCTTGATAGCAAAGAACTTCTATTAAGCATTGTACCCTGATCCAACCCACGTGGAAAATGCCACTTCTTCTTCAATTCTGTTAGTTGTGCAGAGGTAATATTGTTAATGAAGGACTCTATATTTTATGACCAAATTAGTCTTCCGGCCAGGTCTAGGTGTAATGAATATATGTATGTGGGTGTATGAATATATATATATATATATATATATATATATACATACATGCAAAGTCCAGGAATCACAGCACCAATAGGTCAAGGATCTTCATAAGCTGGTTTCTTTATTCACCCCAAAAGTTACAACGTTTCGGCAACAATAGCCTTTATCAAGCATGGCTATTGTTGCCGAAACGTTGTAACTTTTGGGGTGAATAAAGAAACCAGCTTATGAAGATCCTTGACCTATTGGTGCTGTGATTCCTGAACTTTGCATACACTAACACCAGGTTGGCTGCCTGGGTGTTTCACATGCACGGAGGTTGGTCCCCGGTGCTGTCTCATGCCAACTCTTGTATATATATATATATATATATATATATATATATATATATATATATATATATGTACATATGCATATGTGTATGCATTATAAAAAGACTATTTGACAAAGGCCATCCCCCACGTTACTCTGCTCCTTGCTTCCCCCCTCCCACTGAGTAGAGGGATTTCCTGTCCTGGACAAAAGCCTTGGAACCTTCCAAAATCTAACAGAAGGGTATACCTTATATGGTATGCATATGGTATGCCAGGGCTTAAAACACCTCCTTAGTGAGGGTGAGAACTTATGTTAATTGCAATGGTGATATAAGCTTGGACGTCTGACAATAAAGGACAGAAGTATGAAGTACTTATAATTGACATGGCTCCGTTTTATTTACTTTGGTGTATACATTCTGATAATGATTTGGTCAGGAGTAAGACATTTACTAGATAAATGATCAAATCCATATCAGTTTTTGCAGCCCAAAGTGGGGCACTGGGTTATTAGATCGCCAGGCAGTCGCGCAAAATACTAGGCATCAATTTGGACCAAAAGAGATGGAACGCAGAGACGGGAAGCTGATTATCTCTGAGAGTACAGCAGGACTCCTTCTTGTACCTAGCCACAGTACCACTGTCTCCCCTTTTGGTTTATCTTGGTGCCTTAAATCGACTGGTTCATGGCCAACTAGAGGCAGATAACTTTGCCCAGTGTCATTTGCCTAAAACCTGTCATAAAGTAACTATCTGCTACCCGGGTGTGTATGAAGTGGGAGTGAGTGAATATGCGGGATCCTGTAGGGGGGGGGGACTGGGTCAAAATTGGGAATTTAATTGCAGAGTAAACTGATTATTGCTCCTCCAGAAGTCTGTCTGGAGAGAGGATATCAGAGGATACTGTCATAAGTAGACATTGCGTGTCTAGGATAGAGTGTATACTGACACGGGACTCTCCACAATTCCATATTCCTGGGACATGTTCCATTGTAGCTGATTGTATATGGGGTATATGTGTCATGTCTTGTTTTAATTTGTTCATGGATTAATGTTAAGCTAGCTAATGTAGACGAAGAGAGGGAGTAGATATGTCCTTTCTAGTACTAGACTTAGTTAAAAAGGCAGAACTGCATTTAAATGTCTGTTAATTGAACCCTAATGTTTTAGAGATATCTCCTAAGGAAAGGGAGGGTTGCAAGGGGGTTGCAGTTAATTAGCAGATAGTAGAGCAGTTTGAACAGCAGCTGGAAGTTTCACAAATAGGTACTACCTTAAATAGCACAAAGAGGGGGGGGGGGGGCTGTGGGCCAGATGTAAGACAGTGAGAAGGTCATAGAAGGTCATAGAGCTGCAGTTTAGAATGACCTCACTGTGTTGAAAGAGGAGGGGGGATTGAGTGTGCAAAGATGGGAAATGTATAGAGATGGTAATGAAAGCTGGAGAAACTGAAAAAAATGTGTGTATAAAGGGATGAATAGAAGGTATAATGGGAGTTGTAGTACCAGTGATAAGACAATTGAAAGAGGAGCAGATTGCTGTTAGCAGCTTGATAGGATTAGAGCGAGAAAAAAAATGGAGACTTAAGGTTTTCATGGAAAAGCATGTGGTGAGTGAAGAATGGACTAAGGATATTAAGACAGTTGAAAGTTTGAAATATACTGATGGTTGATAGACAGAAGTATTGAAATACAGCAGTGTTATATACAGTACTCATATACAGCAGTGTTATATATACAGTACTCATATACAGCAGTATGATTCTTGAAAGCAAATTATGATTTGATTGAGTTATATTGTACTCATCTGAATGGGTATAGTTTAAAGCATACCCATCAGATCCAACAAAAAAAAAAAAAAAATTAACTTAAATGTATCACTCAGTACCTAATCCTGAGCATAAACATCTAATTGTTATGTGTCTAGCACCTTTATTTTTATTACACTTTTAATTTAGCTCACTATTCTGAATTCATCTCAAAGGAAGGGGGCGTGGCCTCACTGTGCATGTCTCCGCCCCCTCCCTCAGTATGCTGTCTGCTCACATATCTTCCCTAGCATTAGCAAAACTACAACTCCTCACTGACAGTAGCGGGACACAAGCTGACAGTGGGATGATTTTTCCTCCAGTTCTGAGCCCTGCACTCACAGCTGTCAAGTGTGTCCATGACATGGTGATGATGCATGGACACAGCTGGACTAGTATGTGTCCAAGCAGGCAGGAGGGAAGTTGTTTGACTGGCTTTTTCAGTATGAAATACAGAAAAAAATTTTATGAAAGCAATTGCAAAAGCTATTGGTTACGCATATCAAAAATGTTTGTATCTGACAGTGCCCATTTAAGGCAAAGTTGTTGTTGGCTAAAAGTATAATGAAAATAATTAGGTAATGAAATTAACACTGATGTACCTACATACATTTTGGTAGCCTGTTGATAGGATGTTGAATAAGAGAAATATCATATATTTAATGAAGAGAGCCATTGTTTCAGGGTCGAGATGATATCTTCCAGATGTTTGAATGGTGGTAGTTGTGTTTCCAATGGTGGGGCAAAAGTAAAGATGATGTTGAGTAGTGGGAGTAGTGGTTAGTGCTATGGAATGCAGAGGGCGTGGTGGGTCTCTAGGAAAGCTGTGTGATACATGATTGTTACTTTGATTTTGTGTATGTAGTTATATGATGACGTTCATAGGATGGTTCTTATAATATAAAGTATGTTGTATATGTGTGATGTGAATTAATGGATCAGGAGTACATGGAACATGTTAATGTTTTCTGTGTAAAGCTGTTTGTGCTGTAAATGGATCCTCCTTAGAGTGGTACAAAAACAAAAGAAAATCCATGTGGTATTAATTGAACCTATTTGATGATATTTCATAAACTTCTAAAAAGTTTTGTTTTCACAGTTGCACAGGATAGATGCCAAAAATGAAGTGTATCAGGAAATGCAATTAATTGTCTGATTATATTATAGGAGTAACAAGAGAAGAAGTTTAGCCAAGGAACATAAAATATATAAAAAAGTGATCACTATTTAATTGATATGTATTACCTTAAGCATTTAATATCAGCTAATGATTTATTGGATTATAAACAATGCACATTGAAGGTGATTTTTCCCAATTTATGAAAGAGCTCTGTATAAATTTTTTATTCTTTTACATTTTTGGTGAGAATGTGTGTTGGGCCCTGTGTATTTACATTAAGTATTTATACATGTTGATATTGTTACATGTTACATGTGTACTGTATGTCTCCTTGTAAATTAACACATGAATCCAGTCTATTACTAGACATTCCAGCATTATTGAAGACTGACCAAACCTGAGGCAGAACAAAAAGCCAGACCAGTGATGTAGAGGAGTGGGAGGAGAAAGGTGGCGCTTATAGGGAGAATGACAGCCTACTCTCCTGAAACACAATGTCACATTAGATTTGAAGAAAATATATATCTACTGTTTGAAATGATGTCCATAATACATATATACACAGTGTGATATACCTATACATTCTACATTTCTTCTGCATTTACTTGAATAACATCAATTTTGAATGGATAACTTTATAATGATAATTCAGTGTAATATTAAGATGCTGAAAAAGAAGATTGTTCTTTGGTAGCTTTGCTACTCTCAGATTATGATTGATTGTCTTGAAATTATGAGGTTAAAAATTCAAGAGCCATGATAGGATATCAGAGAATCCATGGTTGATGCTGAGTTGTAAATGTAAGCTTACTCCAAGTAATGTACAGATGTAATACATAAGACAGGATATATGGTGACCACACGCAGGATGAAGTTCTACTTCAATAAACCACTCGATCTGAGCTCTTGGTTCAGAAAGTAGAGTTGAAGATATTCACTGAGATGTGTAAGATATCTGAAGGTAAGACATAATGTGTACTGGTACACTTTTATTACCACCCACAAGTATGGGCCTATTGGAGTAAAAGTTTTCTTGAATCCTTGGGCAAACCAATCAAATGTAGAATCTGTAGTTTGTAATTCAAGGGTTCAATGTCTTAGAGCTGCCAGAGAAGGTGGCCATCAAAAAGGTCAGACCCACATGAAGGAAACAACTCCAGAAGCCAAGGGGACTGGATGGTGGGGGAGGCTGCCAAGCCTGCAGTGCTCCTGTCCTCCCACAGTTATGGTACAAAGTATACAGGTGGATGGGGAGAGTGGATCTGTCTGGTTAGGTCTCTTGCAGGAACCAGCAATGCATGCTGAGAGAGACCAATGGAAAAAGAAAGAGGTGGTACAGGGCAAAGAAGGCATCTGGAGAGCTGGTAAGAAACTGTGTGCCAACAGTCTTGTACCCCATGGTAACATATATATGGCCCCATACACTAAGCAGAAGGGAGCTATGTGTGTAGTAATGTCAGTACATTGGGTGGCCTCAGGATTCAACAGTGTAGAAAGAAGGTTTGTACAGACTTCATTATTTAAATCTGTTATGACCTAGGTAAAACAACAAAGGTACCTGACCAACACACTCCATAATCATCTTACATGTTTCAATGAATATGAGTAGACTTCATCTAACTGCCTAAGGTGGGCCAATATAAGAATGTCCTTTTCTGATTGTACTGATTCCCTAACCATAGATACAGTAAAGAATATAACTAAGAACCTTTTGTAAAGTTGTTGCTAGTTCAGATTCTGTAATTGTTACCCAGTTTCTTAAACCTATGAGTGTGTGTTGTGTGTCAGGAAATAAGTGAGGAAAGAGACATT
Organism: Hyla sarda; assembly: GCF_029499605.1. Taxonomy (NCBI): domain Eukaryota; kingdom Metazoa; phylum Chordata; class Amphibia; order Anura; family Hylidae; genus Hyla; species Hyla sarda. Next base: position 7,413,883 of record NC_079192.1, read on the forward strand.
TACATATGATGATCCCGTATAGCTGTGACTAAGATATATTCTCTGATAACTGTTAAATCTATGTCTGTACATAACCATGGTTGTTCCAGAGGAAATGATAATCACAATGGATTGTTAGGATGTGACATTGCATGAAGAGAATCAGTGAGTAAACATGTACAAATAGTGAGGTGAAATATGCATTTTAGTGGGATGAGTAAATGTTAACTACTGCAAGGCATGGGATACTTGGAAGGGGGTGGAATGATGCACTTTGGGGGGAGTTATTTAAAATATATAGGGGTAAATTTGAGAATTGTATGGAATTTGTGAAAGCGGATTTGCCAGTGAAGGAGGATTCGGCACATATTTCACTGATAAAGTTGCTCAGGCGAGTTTGGCAGGAGGTCGGAAAGAGATGTAATATAGAGGGTAGTATAAGAAGCACAGTGATATGGGATAATATAGAATTTGATCAATTTAGGAAAGGGATGAGTAGTGATTTTTGGAAGGGAAAGGATATTAAATATGGGGCACAGATTTGTGAAAATGGAGAGATCAAAAAATTTGAATATTTTCAGAGAGAGTTTGGTTTGAGTAATGAACATACATTTTTGTATACAGTGGTCCCTCAACATATGATATTAATTGGTTCCAGGAGAACCATCATATGTTGAAACCATCATATGTCGAGTACATATGTCTATGTAAAAAATGGTAATTGGTTCTGGGGCCTCGGAACCATTGTATGTTGAATACATATCTCTATGGGAAACTGCTAATTGGTTCTGGGATGACCATTGTATGTGGAGTGTATGGGGAGTGTTTAACAAACCAGGGTGCCTCCAGCTGTTGCACAACTACAACTCCCAGCATGCTTGTACAGCCATTGACTGTCTGGGCATGCTAAGAGTTATAGTTTTGCAACAGCTGGAGGCACGCTGATAGGGAAACATTGATGTATGGGGTGTATAGTGTGTATATGTATTGTATGTGATGTGTGACATCGCATACAGTACTGTACAGTTCTTTAAATACCTTCAGGGGGGACAGAATGTCCTCCATTACGATCCTGCCAACTACAGCTCTATAGGAAAGGAAGGGGAGGGCAGCCAGCAGGTCATTGGATGCCTGCAGCAAGATGCTGCAGGCTATTGGCTATGGCTGCACTGGGGGGGTGGGGCTTACACGGATCTCACAGTGGAAGCCTGCGTCAGTTAGCAGGACAGCATGTGAGTAACAGGAGACAGAACGGGGCACAAGGGGCACATTATACAACTATCTGTCAGTTGCTGAAGTTGTCAGCGCTGTCAGATAGCTGTTTGTATGATGGCCCCGACACACAGCAGCATCATATGTCGAGGCTGCCTTCAACATACGATGGGCTCTGAGAGGCCATCATATGTTGAAATGATCATATGTCGAGGCCATCATAAGTCGAGGGGTCATTTGTATACAGTTCTGTGAAGCACATAGATACACTAAAAATAAGGAGACATTTAAAATAAGTACTCATAGTGTGATAGAATATAAAAATATGGAGGGAGGTGGTAGGATAAATCAGATATATAAGTTACTCCTAAAAACTGTACCGGTGACTTTTCAGGGTATAAAAAAAGGAAGTGGGAAAAAAGTTTTGGCTCGATCTCAATGGATTCGTCGAAAAGGATTTTAATGAATGTTAAGAAGCGTTTATTTAACAAGAAATATCAAATTAGACAATTTAGAATAATTTCACATCTATACTACTCACCGTTTAATTTCTCCTGAGTACGGAAATCCCCCATATGTGGGCGTAAAACGCTCTGCGGGCTCACAACAAGGCTCAGGAGTGAGGGAGCGCCATGTACATTTGAGGCCTAAATTGGTGATTTGCACAGGGGTTGCTAATTTTACAGTGGTTCTGACATAAAAGCAAAAACATAAATACCCACATGTGACCCCATTTTGGAAACTACACCCCCCACGGAACGTAACAAGGGGTATAGTGAGCCTGAACACCCCACAGGTGTTTGACGAATTTTCATTAAATTTGGATGGGAAATTGAAAAAAAAAAATGTTTTCACTAAAATGCTGGTGTTACCCTAAATTTTTCATTTTCACAAGGGAAAATAGGAAAAAAGCCCCCCAAAATTTGTAACCCCATTTCCTCTGAGTAAGAACATACCCCATATGTGGATGTAAAATGCTCGGCGGGCGAACTACAATGCTCAGAAGAGAAGGAGCGCCATTGGGATTTTGAAGAGAAAATGTGTCCGGAATTGAAGGCCACGTGTGTTTACAAAGCCCCCATAGTGCCAGAACAATGGAACACCCCCACATGTGACCCCATTTTGGAAACTAAACCCCTCGTGTAATGTAATAAAGGGTACAGTGAGCATTTTACGCCCCATAGGTGTCTGACAGATTTTTGGAACAGTGGTCCATGAAAATGAAAAATGTTATTTTTCATTTGCACAGTCCATTGTTCCAAAGATCTGTCAAACGCCAGTGGGGTGTAAAAACTCACTCCACCCCTTATTAAATTCAGTGAGGGGTGTAGTTTCCAAAATGGGGTCACATGTGGGGGGGTCCACTGTTCTGGCACCACAGGGGGCTTTGTAAACGCACATGGCCCCTGACTACCATTCCAAACGAATTCTCTTTCCAAAAGCTCAGTGGTGCTCCTCCTCTTCTGAGTATTGTATTTTGCCCGCAGAGCATTTTACGTCCTAACATGGGGTATTTCCATACTCAGAAGAGATGGGGTTACAAATTTTCTCTCCCATAACCCTTTGTAAAAATGGTAAATTTGGGGAAGAAACTGCACTTTAGCGAAAACATTTTTTTTTTCATTTACACATCCGATTTTAACGAAAAGTCGTCAAACACCTGCATGATGTTAAGGCTCACTGGACCCCTTGTTACGTGCCTTGAGAGGTGTAGTTTCCAAAATAGTATGCCATGTGGGGGGTTTTCTGCTGTTCTGGCACCATAGGGACTTCCTAAATGTGACATGCCCACCAAAAACCATTTCAGCAAAATTCACTCTCCAAAATCCCATTGTTGCTCCTTCCCTTCTGAGCCCTCTACTGTGCCCGCCGAACACTTGACATACAAATATGAGGTATTTCCTTACTCGAGAGAAATTGGGTTACAAATTTTTGGAGGCTTTTTCTCCTATTACCACTTGTAAAAATTCAAAAACTGGGTCCACAAGAACATGCGAGTGTAAAAAATGAAGATTTTGAATTTTCTCCTTCACTTTGCTGCTATTCCTGTGAAACACCTAAAGGGTTAAAAAACTTACTGAATGTCATTTTGGATACTTTGAGGGGTGCAGTTTTTATAATTGGGTCATTTGTGGGGTATTTCTAATAGGAAGGCCCTTCAAATCCACTTCAAACCTGAACTGGTCCCTGAAAAATTCCGATTTTGAAAATGTTGTGAAAAATTGGAAAATTACTGCTGAACTTTGAAGCCCTCTGATGTCTTCCAAAAGTAAAAACATGTCAACTTTATGATGCAAATATAAAGTAGACATATTGTATTTGTGAATCCATATATAATTTATTTGGAATGTCTATTTTCCTTACAAGCAAAGAGCTTCAAAGTTAGAAAAATGCAAAATTTTCAAATTTTTCATCAAATTTGGGAATTTTTCACCAAGAAATGATGCAAGTATCGACAAAAATTTACCACTACCATAAAGTAGAATAGGTCACGAAAAAACTGTCTCGGAATCCAATTTATAAGTAAAAGCATTCCAGAGTTATTAATGCTTAAAGTGACAGTGGTCAGATTTGCAAAAAATGCTCCCGTCCTTAGGGTTATAATGGGCTCCGTCCCCAAGGGATTAATCCTCTAGAATTTTTTCCCACTGTATTTACTAAGGTTTCCTTACATTTTCCACTTTCCCTACATTTTGCTTTTTTTTTTTTTTTTACACGTGCTCTGATCTGTAGGGTTTTCCTCAGATGAAATCCCCCACATTTTCTGTGGAAACTTTGGTAAATATGTTGGGTTTTTTGTGAAAATGTTGGGAACACACCCCTTTTCAGTGACCATTCCGTAGATTTTATAATGAAATGATTGATGTCATTACAAAGTAAAATTGGTGGCGCAAAAAACAAGCCCTCACTAGGGTCTGTAGGTGCAAAGTTGAATTATATTATACAGCTGTTGAAAAAGGGGTCTCCCCGAAACATGTCTAGCTAAAATACCCTACTCACAGACCACCTATACTAAAGACTTTTAACCCCTCAACTCGCATTTGCCACATTTGCAACAGTTGGAATCCCCTGAAATTGGGACCACTGTCCGGACGCGCGTACCCAGCCACGAGGACGCCGCCCGGTACCACCACCGCTTGCCTGCATCCACCCACCGCTTCAACACTGCATCAACATCACCACCATCTTCTGTACCATTATACGGCTGGACCCACTCCGTGCCACATCGAGAGGCACCGGGAATCCTTTCATTGCGTGGACACGAATATCGAGCCGGCTGCCCAGCCGTGCCATCGTCCACAGCACGGAACCCTAGCTGCAACAGGGCTACCATCCCCGGAACTCACAGACCAGCGGTGCGGTGAGTGGTGCAGAGCACAGAACATCTATATCTTATGTGAACAATACATTACTTTCATCAGCCATTATCAACTTCTAATGCAACAATTTGATACTGTAAAAGAGGAGGTTACTAACCATTCAAGTGCATCTGTAGTGCTAATAGGTGGCTGTGATATAAACATTCTATTTTCTTTTATAAATTCTACTCTATGTTGTTTTATGAATTTTAACAAATGTTTTATCATATATCTTATTGTATTAAATGTATTTATCCACAGCAAGGGCCCTGTTAGGATCATATATACCATTACTTTTAATTTCAAATAAACACAAATTGATTATACAACTAGTCTATTAATCTACATATTTTACACTGTACTATATATATATATATATATATATATATATATATATATATATATATGTATGTATAAAAAAAAATATATATATATATATATATATATATATATTGAGGTCTGCATCATATTTTACTATTTATTACTCTTTTGGCACGAGGGTTACATACAACGCAGTTGCCTCAATATATATATATATATATATTTGTGGTGCTCGGGGATGAAGGGAGAACAGGGGTGTTGCAATGTAGTGTTGCTGGGTATAGGATTAACTCTTGACTGTCGTGACGCCAGGGTGAGGGCTTCCTCTAGTTATATATGTCCTACCGCCACCCGTCCCAAGAACGATAGGGAGGAATAAAGGATTGTCCACAGCTGGATTTATCATAAACTGGAAATAACTTTACTGCAGATATTTATGCAGGATGAATAACAAACAGTCTTTTGCAGAGGACCGGGACTTAGGCTCCTCACAGGTTGGCTGGGACTTTGTCGCTTATAAGCTTTGATGTTTGCTGTATGCTGTTCCACTGAATTTGGGGGTATGTTTAGGTTCAGTTGTCACGTAGGATTGTTAGGATGTAGTTGGATTAACTCACGGTTTAACAAGATGCTGAAGTGGAAGGCTTCAGGCCTAGATTGTCTTGTCACTGCAATCACAGATCTGCTTACTTGGAGATCCCAAAGGAAAGAGCATGAGCAAAAGAGAGCGATTATTGGATACAGCACCCTTATATACTGAAGGGGCAGGATCAAAGCTTATTGGTCCCCAAACCTGATAGTCCTAAACCAAGGCATTATGGTACATCACATGACCTATCACATGACTCAAAAGGTCCTTAAACCTAGCATAACACAATTATCTATACATAACATGTGACCAAAGGTCCTGTACATGAATTACATTATAAAATATATTAAATATATACATTTCTGAATGGATTTAGGAGGCGACTAGGGGTGAATCCACCAGGAAAGCCCTACAGGCATGGAGGAACTCTGACTGTGGGGACTTATGACAAAGGTACGGAACAAAGTCCAGTACTGGGAGACCACATATTTATCTCTATAGTGTGAGCCCCCTGATCCACAGTTTTTTCTCAAAAGTCTTCTGATTTTTAGAAGGTGAGGTGGAGAATACGAAGGTGCAAAAATGGAAAAAAAAGACTGTGGTCCTTAAGGGGTTAAAGTTGAAGTACTGTCCTAGCAAGGAGATTTAGGTGACCTAAACTGGCTCCGTGTTTGATTTCCTAAATTACTTGATCTGATTTGGAAACAAATAGGATGGGGATTGGTTGGAGACATTTGCAGAAACAAATTTTAGAACATAGTGCACGAGTAGACAATGAGCTGAGTAATGGAGATGACTCAGTAATGGAGGTCAAAAACACTTTAGCCTCTTGACCTGTTCTTTGAGATATAAACCATCACCAGAGCCAGCTGGCGACAGCTTACCCTTTCTCCATCTATTTTACCACTGCAGACTCAAGTCTCGGCTGACGGCCACATCTTATTTTCTATTCTGGGAGGGGGAAAAGAGTGGTGAAGGGCTGATGGAAAATCTTAGCATCAATGTTTTATCATTGTTATATAAAGTGCACACAATACAGCACGATGGGAGGATGTAAGGCTAGGTTCACATATATCAGGCGTCAGGCATAGTTTCCCTCCAGCGTGCACCAGAGGGAAACTGATGCTAAAATTGATCCAAATCATTTGAATGGGACAATTCACAATCATCCAGCATCTCAATTTTGATGTCGGATGGATGGACACGTCGGAGGGCACAAGACAGGGGAATGCAGCTTGCAGAAACAATGGACGCCGGATGCCATAAAACTGATGGCAACTTGTCATCAGTTGCGGCATCAGTTGCGCCCAGATCTAGGCTGGACACAAGAGTATGTTTCCTAGAAAAATATATTAATGAATGAATAAACTGATGCAAACATATTTACACTTGACCTTTACACCTGTATGGGCTAGGTGGACATACCACTACAATCATAGGTGTATATAGAGTTGTCTCAAGAATACATATTAACTTATTCTGCCTGGCACATTGTAACTATTGTACAGTGAAGGGAAAAGGTATTTGAACCCCTGCTGACAATGAAACATCCGCCTATAATTTTAATGGTCAGTTTATTCAAACAGAGAAAAGATACCAATTAATCCAGAAAAACGCAATCAAAATAAGTCATGAATAAGTAAGTCAAGTATTTGACCCCCTATCAATCAGAAAAATTTCTGGCTTCCAGCTGTCTTTTATACAGGTAATGAGCTGAGATTAGGAGCACTCTCTTAAAGGGAAAAATTCTAATGTCAGCTTGCTACCTGTATACAAGACTCCAGTCCACAGAAGCTATAAGTCAATAAGATTCCAAACTCTCCACCATGGCCAAGACCAAAGAGCTGTCCAAGGATGTCAGGGACAAGACTGTAGACCTATACAAGGTTGGAAGGGGCTACAAGCAGCTTGGTGAGAAGTTTACAACAGTTGGCGCGATTATTAACAAATACAAGAAACACAAAATAATTACCAATCTCTCTCGGTCGGGGTCTCCATGTAAGATCTCACCTCGTGGAGGGTCAATGATAATGAGAACAGTGAGTGATCAGCCCAGAACTACATGGAAGAACAATGATCTCAAGGCAACTGGGACCGTAGTCACTAAGAAAAGAAATTGGTAACACCTAAGCTGTGAAGTACTGAAATCAAGGTCCCCCGGCTCAATAAAGCACATGTAGAGACCTGTATGAATTTTGACAATGAACATGAATGATTCAGCGGAGAACTGAGGGAAAATGTTGGCAGATGAGACCAAAATCGAGCTATTTGGCATCAACTCAACTGGCCGTATTTGGAGAAAAAGGAATGTTGCCAATTACCTCAAGTACAACATCCCCACCACTAACATGGAGGTGGAAACATTATGCTTTCCTATTCCTTATCAATTCACTTCTGGCTGCAACTCAAAAATCTACAATAAAATTATGAGCTTGAACCCTCTTTATGCCACCATCAGGTGTTCCTTTGATTCCCTCTTAAAATGTCCATTTCATGTGTAAGAGCTGGTGGTCACAGAGTAGCTCATCCCCTTGAACATAGCCAGCTTAGGGATGTCTGCTATTGCTCAGGACAGCCGTAAGAATCTAAAAGTAGCTTATTCTTACTTTTGCTAGACAAATGTAATGGATCAAGTGACAGAATCAAGGGTGGGTAATGTTTCCCAGGATACTTTAACACCTTCTTAACCCATGATGTACTAATACATCATGGGTTGGGTGAGGGAATAGAGTGTGGGCCTTCATCATAATTGGCAAATGTACGCTGCTTCCAGCAGCTGAAATCTGCTGGTAATAATGGACATCAAAGCTGGCTCCGATGTCCATCATTTAAGTATTTAAATTCTGTGATGAATAAAAACGGCTATTTCTGGGCTACAGAGAGACTCAATAGGGGTGTAGAACACTTTGCCTTGTCGTAACATTCATAGGGAGTGTGCTGTGTTCTAACACGCATAGTGAGTGTGCTGTGTTAGTGAAATACTACTGTTATTCAGTATGACATGCAGATTACAGGCATCGCTATTAGAATACCATAATCTGGCAGAATGACAAAGCCTGGAGTTGGCGGCAGCAAGAGGAGAACAAATAGTGGCTGAATGACACAGCTTGGAGTTGGCAACAGCCTGAAGAGACCATAGACCTCACAATTAAAACAATTAAGATTTTTTTTTTATATTTAAATGAAAGATTTCAAATAGATGAACCAAAAAGTTTTATTTAATGTGCCAACAGCATGAGGAGACCAAATGGCGGTACAGTGACACAGCCTGGAGGTGGCAGCAGCATGAGAAAACCATAATCTGGCAGAATGACACAGCCTGGAGTTGGCAGCAAGAGGAGACCATATAGTGGCTTAATGACAAAGTCTGGAGGTAGCGGAAGCATGAGGAGGCCATAAAGTGGCTGAATGACACAGCCCGGAGGTGGCGGCAGCATGAGGAGACCATATAGTGGCAGAATGAGACAGCATGGAGGTGGCATTAGCATGAGAAGAACATGTGGCAGAATGAGACAGCCTGGAGCTGGCATCAGCATGAGGAGAACATATGGTGGCAGAAGGAGACAGCCTACTGGTGGCATCAGCAGCATCAGGAGTCCAGAAAATGACCCGGTAAGAGAGTGGGGCGGTGGGTGGCAATACCAATACCCAGTGACGAAGGTAGGTGAAAAAAGGAGAACTTGGCATCAGATGTGTGGCATCAGGCGAGTGGAAGAATCAGAATAGTAGCTGATGCAGGTAGGCAGAAGAAAACGGTCTCTTGTAAAAGAGTTAGTGTGCACAAGTAAATATTTATGCATTACATAAAACTTAACTCTTAATAATATTCTTAGGATAAAATATATGTACCCAATTTTCTTTTATTTAACAAAAGGAAAGGTGTGCAAAAAACACCATGTGCCACCTACACCACCAAGTACTGATGTGATGCAAAAACCTCTAAAAGGTGAAAGGGAACAACGTATGGTCCTTTGTAACCAGTGGGGGTAGAAACTTCCCTTGTAAAGCCCTTTTAATTCCCTCTTCGCAAGTGTCACTTGCCCTTAAAAGGGCGGCCCCATACAGGAACCAATCCCTATCGTATGTAGGGCTGCCCTTTTTAGGGCGAGTATCACTTGCCAATGGGGAATTAATAATGCGGGAGTAGGGCCTTACAGGGGAAGTTATTACCCCCACCGGTTACAATGAACCATAAGTTGTTCCCTTCCACCTTTTAGAGGTCTTTGCATCACATCAATACTTGGTGGTGTAGGTGGCACATTGTGTTTTTTGCACACATTTCTTCTTGTTTGACTTCAAAAAATTTTTGGGTCCATATATTTTATCCTAAGAAAAAAAAATGTTTTAGTTTATGCATATCCTCAATACTTACTTGAGGTCTGATGCAGAGGAATGTCTGTAACTGGGGAGCAGCACCTTAAATTTGTTTAGCACTATCCATATTTGTGCAGTGTTGATATGGCACCATGGTCAATCTACTCTGATGCATCAATCATTGGTGGGTGGAAATCTTGGCTGATCCATGCCTGATTCATCTTCACAAAGGTCAGTCTCTTCGCATTTTTTCCGTGGACAGACGAGTTCTGCTTGGGGTGACTATGGCCCCGGCCGCACTAAACACCCGCTCTGATGACACACTACTGGCCGGGCAGGACAGCTTTTCAAGGGCAAACAAATAAAGTTTGGCTGCCCAGAAGTTCACCAGATCATCAAGTTATTATTTTAGTTTTAATTAGTTTACCCTGTTTTTTTTGTTGAGACAGGTTCTAGTTATTGGCTACTGGAATGCTACTCTCGGAGGGGCCGGGAGAGTCACCTATTTAGTATCTACTAAAACACCTTTTTAGTATTTTTATACATTTGTATGTACATGTATACAAGAATTATTTACATTTTTGTTTTTTTAGTGTACACGTGCATCTAGCGGATATTTTTTTCACATACAACCTTTACTTACTTTTTATGTATACAGACACAAGGCTATCTTTTCTGTGTACAAGGACCATATACATTTTTATTATACAAGCTGACATATTTATTAACACTCCAACAAGGTTCATGCACCTGATAAGTGCAATTTTTAGCAAGAAAGTCATAAATATAGCAGTATATACACAAAACTGGCTTGTAAGGATCTGCAGTCCACCTTCACTAGGAGTCTATATTTCACGACTGCCACAATCAGCCAGGCACAAAACTTACAAATCTCCTACTGGCTAGGAGTCTCTTGACCTAATGGCCAGGCACAAAGCTTAATGGTTACGTTGCTGAACTGGAACAGTCTTAGCATAGTCCTGCTAGGCACATATGTCTTGAACTTGGTTACTGGAAAAACAAAAGTGGTTAGCACAGACAAACAATAGACATTACTTTACAGTCCTTCAGAAAATATTCCTCCGAACTCTTCTTGTGCCTCTTGTAGTTCCTCTATATCTTCCAACATCTGGAGCAGGTGAGGAGTTAATGTAACTCTTCCACACCACATTGGTGAGAGTAGAAACGGTAACAGTAGGATTCAAAGTGAACAGAGGTTTACTGGTCGGGATCAAGGTTGGTGCATAAGGTCTTAGCCTCATCTCCATTCCAGGAGTGGGCCAGAGCACTTTCGTTGGTACCCTGGAAGCAGGCAAACTCTCCACGTCGGAAGAGGGCCTAGGTACATACGTTGGCACCCTTGCAGGAGGCAAACTCTCATTGCTCCGAGAGGGCCTAGGTACGGTCTTTGGTGCCCGCTAGTTGAAGGAATCCGATTCCCAATCTGTAGATGGAAAGTATTTGAAGGGAAGCTGTGTTGGGGCTGTTGGTCTTGTGACCGCAGCAGCCTATTTTCCACTCAGGCTCTGGACGGGGGTGTACTCCACTATCTCACCCAGCTCCAGAGAGTAGAACTTTTTATGAAGATATGGCCTCTGTACTGCTCTCCGGTTTGTGAGGATGGTTTGCTCTGTATGGCAATCTAGGAGTGTCCCATAACCTCTGACCTTGTCGAACTAGGCCACAGTTGCTCTTCGTCGTTCTAAAGGCTCCTCCCCTTCTCGGGGTGATCCCAGTTGCGTATGTAGAGTGCATCCATCTCTTTAGTATTCTCCTGATGACGAATTCTTTCCTCAGAAGGCAAATGCACATGCTGTGGGGCGTACAGTTCTCTGTGTCGGACCTTTAATTTGTCCATCAACTCAGCCAGCTCGGCTTCTTGACGGGCCCTTTCTCTTTGTGCGGTTTGAATTGGTGGGAGTGGCTTCCCAGGTATAGGTTGTAGAACCGCGTGCATATACTCTATGAGTCCCAGCTCGTCCCCAAAAATCCACTGGGGCAAATCTGGTGAGCACGTGGCAATCTGGATAGGGGTATTTCAGTTTCAGGGCTGGAGGAGGAAGAAAAGGTTGCCTCTGGCGGGGTATTCACTGCAGACTTCTCCGATGGGATCTCGGCCCACGAGCCCCAAGTTCTGTGGTGAGGGGACAATCTCACCGGTGATGCACCTCCAGGTGTCCCTGCGCTCTCCGCTGGAGGTGTGTCCGGCCAGTCATCGTCGTCATCGGGCAGTGGGGGAAGATTGCAGGCCCCCTCTTCGTCCAGTGACAACCACTGCAGACGGTCGGATATATCTTGGAATAGTTGGGCTGCGATTGCCACAACTTTCCACTGTTCCGGTGCCATTTTGCTGTTCTCACCACGTGGAACGCTGCTTTCCTCCATGTCTGTACTCTCCGGCTCCTTGTGCAGACTGAAGAGGTCGCTGTGCATGGTGTCTTTTATATTGGGCTTTCCCAAAATGGCGGCCGGCAGGAAGGACGTCATCGGTGCAGCCCCAACTTTCTGTCCTCCCAGAAATGACTCCTCTGTTTCCAAGTTCCCTTTCAGCTGCAATACAGCAACTTGATAGCCACGCCCAGGGGCGGGACGTGGTGCAGCGAGGGCCTTTTTCGCGCACTTCTCTGGTAGCAGGTTAACTCTTTCTGTGCCGACCAGACCAGAGGATCGTAGCATGTATTTATTTTGCAGTTTATACATTCTTGCTGTTCATACATTTTCGCCTCCCCCTTACTTTTCGCATGGCCCCCTTGCAACGTGCACCACACGCACAGCTCTCGTACACAATAATGCGGTTTACAGCACATGAATAAAGTCTGTTATATTGGGGGGAGTACAATTTCACTAGTGGCAAAAGCAGCAGGCACACACCCGAATCCTGTTCGTCAGATGCCAAAAAGGATTTGTGATACGCCTGGGGGTTGTAGGGCAGTAGGGGTGTTGCGGTTCTATAAAATAAAGGGCACTGTTAACCCTTGAAACTCCTAACGCCAGGGTGAGGGTTAAAACTCTGTAGTGATGCTGGGCCTATCACCACACTTCCCAAGAGCAATAGGTGAGTGTAAAATAAATAGATTGTCGACAGCAGTGCTGAACTTAAAACTTGCAGGAATCTTTACTGAAGATTTTCTGTATATGCAGTAACGGTAACAGTACAGATAACAGAGTCTTTACAAACAGCACAGCAGTGATTGACAGATGCTTAGGACCGGAAAGTTCCCTTTAGATTTTGAGGATTGTATTTGCATAGATCCGCCGGATTTAGGGGTTGGATTAGGTCTGGAGATCTTGCGGAGGTAGCGGGGAATTGTAAGAACTATCCGTCACTAGCACAGGCCTAAGCCGAAAGGCTTTGGGCCTCGTAAGTTGTCTTGTAAGCTACGGAGGTCCTACCTCGTCCAAAGTCAGCAACCCAAGAGAGCAACAAAATGGCTCAGCTCCCTTATATGGGCAGGGGCTGGCCGTTTTAGATTGGTCCAATCAGCTGTCACTCACCGTTACAATGGATTGTTGGTGATCACATGTCCAAACCACCAAAGGTCCTTTAGCAAAAACCATAGAGTTCTGCAACCCGGCCACATGACCCGCAGGTCCTGCGACGCTAAAACAGTGAGTATTACCATATACATTTATTTATATAGATAATATTTACAAATATTAAGTGACTAAGGGGTGACTAGGGGTTAAATGAGGAAAGCAAACCTCGACAATCCTAGGAACTCTAACTTTGGGGACTAATTACCAAGGCACAGTATGAAGTACGGTGCCGGGACACCACAACTGCAAGACCTAAACAATATACACAATAAGAGACATAGGAAATGTTAACCCCTTAAGGACCCATGATGTACACGGCGACCCCGCATCATATGGCGGCGGGCCCGGCGTCATAGTGAAGCCGGGACCCGCCTCTAATAGCGCACGGTACCAATCGTGGTGCTGCGCGCTATTAACCCATTAGCCACGCGCTCAAAGCTGAGCCGCGCGGCTAAAAACTAAAGTGAAAGTGCCTGGCTAGCTCAGGGAGCTGTTTGGGATCCCGAACAGCCGTAGCACAGGAGGAGGTCTCTTACCTTCTCCTGCATTGTCCGATCGCCGAATGAATGCTTCAAGCCTGAGATCCAGCATTCAATTAACCCTTTGAATTATCCCTTCCCCTAATAAAAGTTTGAATCATCCGGCATTTCCAAGAATAAAAAATAACTGTGTAAATAAAAATAAAAATAAACATATGTGGTATCGACGCATGTGGAAATGTCCGAATTATAAAAAATATACTGCTTTTTAAACCGCACGCTTATACCACAAAAAAGTTAATAAAAAGTGTTTTTTTTTTTTTTTCCAATCCACCTCTACCCACAAGTAATATTTTTATGTTTCAATGTACATTTATGGTAGAATGAAAGGTGTCATACATTTCATCATACAATCGGTCCCACAAAAAACAAGCCTCACATGGGTCTGTAGATGGAAATATAAAATAGTTATGGCTTGTAGAAGTCAACAAGGATAAAACGAAACCCCAAAAGTTTGATTTGACCACAAGGCCAAAACTTGTGGTGTCCTCAAAGGATTAACCCCTTAAGGACTTAGCCCTTTTTCACCTTAACCCCTTAAGGACTCAGGGTTTTTCCGTTTTTGCACTTTCGTTTTTTCCTCCTTACCTTTTAAAAATCATAACCCTTTCAATTTTCCACCTAAAAATTCATATTATGGCTTATTTTTTGCGTCGCCAATTCTACTTTGCAGTGACATTAGTCATTTTACCCAAAAATGCACGGCGAAACGGAAAAAAAAATCATTGTGCGACAAAATCGAAAAAAAAACGCCATTTTGTAACTTTTGGGGGCTTTCGTTTCTACGCAGTGCATATTTCGGTAAAAATTACACCTTATCATTATTCTGTAGGTCCATACGGTTAAAATGATACCCTACTTATATAGGTTTGATTTTGTCGCACTTCTGGAAAAAATCATAACTACATGCAGGAAAATTTATACGTTTAAAAATGTCATCTTCTGACCCCTATAACTTTTTTATTTTTCCACGTACAGGGCGGTATGAGGACTCATTTTTTGCGCCGTGATCTGAAGTTTTTATCGGTATGATTTTTGTTTTGATCGGACTTTTTGATCACTTTTTATTCATTTTTTAATGATATAAAAAGTGACCAAAATACGCTTTTTTGGACTTTGGAATTTTTTTGCGCGTACGCCATTGACCGTACGGCTTAATTAATTATATATTTTTATAGTTCGGACATTTACGCACGCGGCGATACCACATATGTTTATTTTTTATTTTTTTTACACTGTTTTATTTTTTTTATGGGAAAAGGGGGGTGATTCAAACTTTTATTAGGGAAGGGGTTAAATGACCTTTATTAACACTTTTTTTTTACATTTTTTTTGCAGTGTTATAGGTCCCATAGGGACCTATAACACTGCACATACTGATCTCTAATGCTGATCACTGGCGTGCATTAACACGCCTGTGATCAGCATTATCGGCGCTTGACTGCTCCTGCCTGGATCTTAGGCACGGAGCAGTCATTCGTCGATCGGACACCGGGGAGGCAGGTAAGAGCCCTCCCGGTGTTCGATCAGCTGTTCGGGACGCCGCGATTTCACCGCGGCGGTCCCGAACAGCCCGACTGAGCAGCCGGGTCACTTTCACTTTCACTTTAGAAGCGGCGGTCAGCTTTGACCGCCGCTTCTAAAGGGTTAATACCGCACATCGCCGCGATCGGCGATGTGTGGTATTAGCCGCGGGTCCCGGCCGTTGATTAGCGCCGGGACCGACGCGATATGATGCGGGATCGCGGCGCGATCCCGCTTCATATCGCGGGAGCCGGCGCAGGACGTAAATATACGTCCTGCGTCGTTAAGGGGTTAAGGACTTAGCCGTTTTTTGCAATTCTGACCACTGTCACTTTAAGCATTAATAACTCTGGAATGCTTTTACTTATCATTCTGATTCCGAGATAGTTTTTTCGTGACATATTCTACTTTATGTTAGTGGTAAATTTTTGTGGGAAATTGCATCCTTTCTTGGTGAAAAATCCCCAAGTTTGAAAAAAAATGAACATTTTGCATTTTTCTAAATTTGAAGCACTCTGCTTGTAAGGAAAATGGACATTCAAAATATTTTTTTTGGGGGTTCACATATACAATATGTATACTTTATGTTTGCATCATAAAATGTATGAGTTTATACTTTTGGAAGACATCAGAGGGCTTCAAAGTTCAGCAGCAATTTTCAAATTTTTCACAAAATTTTCAAACTCACTCTTTTTCAGGGACCAGTTCAGTTTTGAAGTGGATTTGAAGGGTCTTCATATTAAAAATACCCCACAAATGACCCCATTATAAAAACTGCACCCCCCCCAAAGTATTCAAAATGACATTCAGTAAGTGTTTTAACCATTTAGGTGTTTCACAGGAATAGCAGCAAAGTGAAGGAGAAAATTAAAAATCTTTATTTTTTACACTCGCATGTTCTTGTAGACCCAATTTTTTTAATTTTTGCAAGGGGTAAAAAGGAGAAAATTTTTACTTGTATTTGAAACCCAATTTTTCTTGAGTAAGGACATACCTCATATGTCTATGTTAATTGTTCGGCGGGCGCAGTAGAGGGCTCGGAAGGGAAGGAGCGACAAAAGGTTTTTGGGGGGCATGTCACCTTTAGGAAGCCCCAATGGTGCCAGAACAGCAATAAAAAACACATAGCATACCATTTTGGAAACTAGACCCCTCAGAGAATGTAACAAGGGGTAATGTGAACCTTAATACCCCACAGGTGTTTCACGACTTTTGCATTTGTAAAAAAAAAAAAAAAGCATTTTTTACCTAAAATGCATGGTTTCCCAAAAAGTTTACATTTTTAAAAAGGGTAATAGCAGAAAATAACTCCCAAAATTTGAAGCCCAATTTCTCCCGATTCAGAAAACACCCCATATGGGGGTGAAAAGTGCTCTACTGGCGCACTACTGGTCTCAGAAGAGACGGAGTCATATTTGGCGTTTTGGAAGCAAATTTTGCTGTGGGGGCATGCCGCATTTAGGAAGCCCCTATGGTGCCAGAACAGCAAAGAAAAACAAAAAACGCATGGCATACCATTTTGGAAACTAGACCCCTCGGGGAATGTAACAAGGGGTAATGTGAACCTCAATACCCCACAGGTGTTTCACGACTTTTGCATATGTAAAAAAAAATTTTTTTTACCTAAAATGCTTGGTTTCCCAAAAATTTTACATTTTTAAAAAGGGTAATAGCAGAAAATACCCCCCAAAATTAGTAACACAATTTCTCCCGAGTACGGCGATACCCCATATGTGACCCTAAACTGTTGCCTTGAAATACGACAGGGCTCCAAAGCGAAAGAGCGCCATGCGCATTTGAGGCCTGAATTAGGGATTTACATAGGGGTGGACATAGGGGTATTCTACGCCAATGATTCCCAAACAGGGTGCCTCCAGCTGTTGTAAAATTCCCAGCATGCCTGGACAGTCAGTGGATGTCTGGCAATACTGGGAGTAGTTGTTTTGCAACAGCTGGAGGCTCCGTTTTGGAAACAGTGGCGTACCACACATTTTTCATTTTTATTGGGGAGGGGGGCTGTGTAGGGGTATGTGTATATGTAGTGTTTTTTACTTTTTATTTTATGTTGTGTTAGTGTAGTGTAATGTTTTTAGGGTACAGTCACACAGGCGGGGGTTCACAGTAGTTTCTTGCTGGTAGTTTGAGCTGCGGCAGAAACTTTGCCGCAGCTCAAACTTGCAGCCGGATACTTACTGTAAACCTCCACCCTGTACGTTCACATTGGAAAGGGGGAACATCCAGCTGTTGCAAAACTACAACTCCCATGTACGGTATATCAGTGCATGCTGGGAGTTGTAGTTTTGCAACAGCTGGAGGCACACTGGTTATGTATCGCTGAGTTTGGTAACAAACTCAGTGTTTTGCAACCAGTGTGCCTTCAGCTGTTGCAAAACTACAACTCCCAGCATGCACTGATAAACCATACATGCTGGGAGTTGTAGTTATGCAACAGCTGGAGGCATACTACTTTGGCTGGGGATGCTGGGGTTTCTAGTTATGCAACAGCTGGAGACACACTGGTTTGCTACTTAACTCAGTGTTTCACAACCAGTGTGCCTTCAGCTGTTGCAAAACTACAACTCTCAGCAGTCACCGACAGCCAACGGGCATGCTGGGATTTGTAGTTATGCAACCACCAGATGCACCACTACAACCCCCAGCATGCACTTTAGCTGTTTGTGCAAGCTGGGAGTTGTAGTTATGCAACAGCTGAAGGTACACTTTTCCATAGAAAAAATATGCCTCCTGCTGTTGCAAAACTATAAGTCCCAGCATGCCCATAAGGGAATGCTGGGAGTTGTGGTGGTCTGCCTCCTGCTGTTGCATAACTGCAAAAAGGACATGCTGGGAGCTGTTGCTAAGCAACAGCAGGAGGCTGTCACTCAGCTCCAACTCCTGCTCCCGCACACAGGTCAGTCCCTCGTCGCCGCCTCCGCTGCCGCTCTTGGGGCCCCGATCCCAACAGGGATGCCGGGTATTGGGGTCCCCAGCTGCCGGGGTCCAGGTCCCGCACCCGCTCACATCCTCTGGAAGAGGGGCGGAGCGGGTTGCTGGAGTGACACCCGCAGCAGGTGCCCTGATTGGTCGGCCAGTAAACCGGCCGATGAATCAGGGTGATCGTGAGGTGGCACCAGTGCCACCTCACCCCTGCTGGCTATGGCTGTTTGGGGCCTTCAGAGATGGCCCCGATCAGCCAGTAATTCCGGGTCACCGGGTCACTGGAGACCCGATTGACCCGGAATCCGCCGCAGATCGCTGGGCTGAATTGTACAGCGATCTGTGGTCATCGCCGACATGGGGGGTCATCATGACCCCCCTGGGCGATATGCCGCGATGCCTGCTGAACGATTTCAGCAGTCATCGGGCACCGGCTGGCTGCGGGGGGCAAGGAAAGCTCATGATGTTCTCATACAGTCCTTAAGGACTCTGAAATGAAGATGTATGAGAACGTCATGAGTCCTAAAGGGGTTAAACAGATATCCTGCCACTGGGACCATTATGGGAGATACGCTGTAATGGACTTAATCAAGTGGGGAACCAAAATCTTTTTCTGCCCCTTGTGGCCAGTAAGCAGTTTCTCTTTTGACTATTTCTTCCTGTATTAGATTGTATCCCATATTCTGTAGACACAAAAAAAATAATAATAGAAGACAGCACAGGACCAGTCCACCATGCCGTGGTGAATCGGAGGGCCACTCCAGCGTCAACACATATCCAGGTAGCAGGCCACAGCACCAAAATAGGAAAGACTCCTTAGATTCATATAAAGAGCAGTGATTTATTGGTTCCTCTCATGCATCGTTTCGGCTCAGTGTCAGCCTTTCTCAAGCATAAGTAAAATGAATGCAAAGGTGCATTATATATACATAGATACAATCTCATTGGACAATCAACAAATGTGTACAATTAAAAATCAGTTGAAATCACCCCCACAAATTCCCATTGGTTATATTGTTTATCTCCATAGTGACACATATCACATAATCTACTCATCCATACTTTACAGTGCAATTAAAATTCACAAAAAGTGGGATGCCCGTAACATATGTCAGTTCCACTCTTTAAAAATAGCAAGATCGCTAATCAATAATTACATCTAGACTTATGTTTATCCTAAATACAGATTCTAGGTGTCCATTTGTAAACAGACATGAAGCACAGGCGAGCGACATCACTTCCCATCCAAGATGGTTGGTTTGTGAACCCGTACGCCAGCACATCATGCTGTGCCCATACATGAGCAGAGAATGTTACAGCGGCTGCGTGCCGTAAAAGCCACATGAGCAATACACATAGTTAAAGGGGTACTCCGCTGCTCAGCGTTTGGAACTGTTCTGAACGCTGGAGCCGGCGCCGGTAGATTGTGATGTCATAGCCCCGCCCCATCAATGCAAGTCTATGGGAGGGGGCGTGACAGCCGCCATGCCCCCTCCCGTAAACTTGCATTGAGGGGGCGGGACGTCGTGAGGGGCGGGGTTATGATGTCACGAGCTCCCGGCGCCTGCTCCAACGTTCAGAACAGTTTGTTCCAAATGCTGAGCAGCGAAGTACCCTTTTAAGGACATCAGTACCCCTTTAAGGACATCGGCTCCTATTAGCAGCACGATCTGTCCGTACCTATAAACCTCATATATATATATATATATATATATATATATATATATATATATATCAATCTGGGTCCACACATAGCACAAGCCACATGCTCAGTACTCAACAGTAATCCTAATAAAATAACATAATATGCAGATTAGGGAACATATTCTCCGCTGGCTAAGGAATTTTTTCATTGGACAACTAGAAACAAGCAGGATAAAACAGGTATAATAAACCGTTATTCTTTTAATGAAAAAAACAAAACAATGCAGAATAATAAGAATAATAAAAGAGTCAAAACGGCATATCTGTAGGGTCATCCCTTGACAATCATCTTGATATAAGTGGGACATTTTCTCTGTGAACAAAATAGAAACATAGAATGTGTCGGCAGATCAGAACCATTTGGCCTATCTAGTCTGCCCAATTATCTGAATCCTATCAATAGTCCCTGGCCCTATCTTAAAAATACTTACTTTGAAAGGAAAAACAAAAACTTGAAATATTAAAAATGTGTTTACCATTTAAAAACTTTGGAATTTTCCCATTTTAAAACATTGAAAACATTCAAATATTGTGCCAAATTGTGTCCCGCTTCTAAAAAATATTTGGGGAGGGGAAATTCGACCTTCTAGTCCTAATAGACTATTTATGCCCATTAAGCCTAATGCGACATTCATTTGTTGTCTCACCCAGATAGTACAAGTCACATGGGCATTGAATTAAATACCCCATGTAGCACCAACGGCAAGTGTATCTGCCCAAATTTTGATGGATTTCCCTGTTTGTGGGTGACTAAAAAATTCAACCTTCACAATTTCACAATGTTACTGCAATGACTGCAATTTAAACATGGAAAATTTCCCATCTTCGGTTGAAATAGATAAGTCTGACCAATAGGTTATTGACAACTCCCTATGTCAATCTATCCCATATGTTTTTACCTTTTTTTGTACTGCACAACCGGAGGTTCCTTTAGTCCCACTGTTTTCTTGACACTTACTAAACCTAGAGACGAAAGGGATTCTCTCCAAGATTTTTTTAAGGATTTTCCTGTAATTAATCTGTTCTATCTACCTGCTCCAATCTTTATCCCATCCAGATAAACCTGAAACTGTCAGATACCACGCGTTTAATCCACAGCATTTGACTCCAAGGTAACGACTTAACAGTTGTTCTAGGATGGAAACTGTCATAAGTCAGGATGCTGTTTCAATCAGTTGGTTTTGAAAACAAATCCATGGATAATCTGTCATCCATTTTTGTACCCATACATCTAAGAATTAAATGGCGCTTTTAGAGTGTACCATGGTAAATTGGAGCTCTGGAAAGACACCATTCATTTCTGCCAGAAAATCATGCAACTGGGCCATGTTACCCTCTTAAATAACAAAAGTGTAATCTATGTATCATACCCAAGTACGTACATAGCGAAACCAAGTAGAAGTATAGACATAAGTATCTTCAAAATTCATCATGAATGCATTGGCATAATTGTGCGTCACATTGGAGCCCATGGCCGTTCCCCTGTTCTGGACATAGAAATCTACAAACCATATCCTGTAGATTGGGGATTTATACTTTGTTTTCTACTGGTTAGATGCAGTATATATTCTCACCGTATAGTCACACGGCAGATTCTGCACAAATTCTGCACAAGTCAGAAACCACCAAAATAAATGTAAACGCGGAATTGGTGTGGATGTGTGAAAATTCTGCCCTAAATGTTGGTGCTACTCCACTAACACTCACTAACACTCAAAGTTGTAAGAAGACAACCACAATATATTTTTTTATTTTTTATTAAAGATTTTTTTTATAGCTTGAGTAATATCCCTATTTCTTAGACTATATATAATGGGGTTGATGCAAGGGGTAAATATAGTATATACTATTGATAATAGTCTGCTAATATTTAAGGCTTGGTCTTGTGTAGGAAAAGCATAAACCCCAAAAATAGTCCCGTAGAATATGGAGACCACAATGAGGTGGGAGCTACAGGTGGAGAAGGCTTTCTGTCTACCAGTATTGGATGGGATCTTCAAGATGGCAGCAATAATCTTGAAATAAGATACAATTATTATTACGGTCGGGAGGATCACTGTAGGACAACTTAGTAATGTGATTTCGAAGTGCACAATAAAGGTATCAGAGCAGGCAATGTCCAGTAAAGGTTTAATGTCACAGAAAAAATGGTCAATGATATTTGGTCCACAAAAATGTAACACTGCTGTTAAGTTAGAAGAAATCAATGTAATGAAGAAACCAAAACACCAAGCGATAACAGGCAATATCACACAACAAGTTCTTGTCATGATAGAGGAGTAACGGAGAGGATTACAGATGGCTACATATCTGTCATAAGACATCACAGCCAGGAGAAGACACTCAAATGCTTCTGTGGCACCAAAGAAATAAAACTGAATGATACAACCAATAAAAGTCATGGTCCCCCCATTATATAGAAGAATCTGAAGCATCTTGGGGACAATATCTGTGGATAACAAGATGTCACCGATGGACAGGTGTGAGATGAAGAAGTACATTGGGGTGTGGAGGTTCTTGCTGGTGGACACCAGGGTGATGATCAGGAGATTCCCACATATTGTCCCACAGTAAATCATCAGGAACAGACAGAACAGGAAAATGCGAAAACATTTGCTTGCTTGAAATCCTAAGAGGAAAAAATCTGTTACATTGGTGAGATTCCGCCCCTGTGTTCAGAAGGAAAATAGTTGCAGTTGATGGGACATATGAGTTAAAAATCAGATTGTCAACTGCATGGAGTTTTTAGGTTTTCTCTACGTTCTTGTAGGTTTCTATGAGTTCTGTAGCTCACTGGTCTCCAACCCACTACTCAAGGTGCAACATTATTTGGAATGGAACAAAAAAAATTTCCGTTGGAGGTATGGGTTCTTTTATTTCAAAGTTTTGTTTAGATTTCTATGTTTTTTGTATTTATTTTTTTAATTTTTATTAGGGGTTCCAATATCTCTAAAACCACTTTCTAAGATATTTTTCTTTTTCTGTTTGTTTTACCTTTTTTTCCTTTTATATTCCCTTTCCCTTTTCCTTAACCCTGTCAAAAAAAAAAAAAATGTAGTAAAAAAAAAAAAAAAAAAACCTTTAATAATAGCAAGGTACAAAATATTAACTTGTAACAAGTGAAACAACACTAGGAAGTATTCTATTACATTACCTCATATCATATTTCTTCTCTTCATATTAGATGACTTCACCTCATATTAGATTAAATCACCTCATTATTTTTAGATTTCCCTGTTAGGGCTCATTCACACTACAAATTTTCAAAGCTGAAGTCCGGTTGAAAAATGTCGTGCAGCACCCCCCATTGTTCTCAATTGGATTCTACTGCAACATTCACTGTAGTGAATTTTCATGGCGGACGTTCCTCATCAGAGATTCCAGACCCCAGACTCCGCCAAAAGAATGAACATGTTGAGTGTTTTGGTTGATTACGCTCAGAAATGCATTACTGTCTATCAAGATGACAGATTTCCGAGCGGTCCTAGTGCCAACTCCAGAAATAATCTCCACCCGGGATATCTTCAAAGCAGAGATTTGTTAGTGTGAATGAGCCCTTTACAGATAATTGAAAATTCTGACAATGAATGGAGCCAATTCCAGTAGGGGCCGGTGACAGTAATGCAATACTTACTTCTGGTATTTCCATGTTTCTTTCTAAAGATGAAAATAAATATAAGTTGATAGAGTTTTTCTATATCAATTTAGGAAATAACAACAGAGATGAAAAAAATCTCCCAGAATGAAACATGTGAGGTGATGTGTGGTTATCAGTCACATAGGGCAGCATAAGAATAGTGCAGCAGACAGATATATATATATATATATATATATATACACCAATGAGTTAAGGTAACTGGTGGATATTCTGCTTCTCCACTCTCTTGAGTTTCACTCCACCGAGAAAATAAAATATATTGGTAATTATTAACTAATTGTCCCCAAGATCATTCAGGACATTTTCTACATAAAAACAAAAGGAAACCTTACTAATATCATTGCCAAAAATGAGGCTTGAGGAAAATAAAATGGCCTAATGTACATGGACTTACAAAGAGTAATGGACCATATTATGGTACCTACAGCGCCTCCTATGCAGCTGAATATGGTCCGTGTAATAGAAAAAAAAAATATTTGTCATATTTCAATAGGTGCTTCTAGGAGGGAATATATCCATGCCATACTTTTGAATATTCATTTATTTATTTTTAATAACGTTCATCAGAGATGAGCAAAAAGTCACAAAGGTCCCAGTAAACCAGTGAGCCCTCTAGTGACTTCATGCCATGCCCCCTCTCATGCCACCACCCCCTCTATTGATGTCTATGGGAGGGGGCATGACACCCATCACACCCCCTCCCACAGATATGAATGGAGGGGGCATGGTGTGACGGCTATAAGGGTCGTGGCCGTGGCGTCACGTCCCCATCTCGGAGGCAGTGACCGGCACAGAATGCCGGGGGCTGCACAGAGATCACAGGGGTCCCCTCTGGCGGGACCCCTGCGATCATAAATCTTATCCCCTATTCTTAAGCATATGGGGCCGTGGTGCCAACATTGGGACCCTGGCCACGCTTCACCTTCTGAAGACATATCTTGTGAACCTCCTCCGGATGCTTGATGAAAAACTGTCACACCGCTGTGTAGCTGATTTTCCCACCAAAAGTCTGCACTAATTGACTGCCACAGCCGCTGTCTCCAGGAACCCCTGTTCCACTACCTCCCGTGAAGGTAGGCTGCCGTGAAGCAGGTGGTCTCTCCCTGGCACGTTTGGCTCCAGAATTTCCACTTCTGCCACCAAGCTGACTGCCAACTATGCTACCACCTTGCTGGCTCAGCTGCTGCCTCACGGGCAACCTGCAACCCTCTTCTCCTGATGATGATGAAGCCCCTTCTGCACCCTGCTCACATGTGCGATCGTCTTCATCATCATCGGGTTGTGTTTGCACGACACTGATGTCGTCCTCAGGTTCCTCAACAGTGTCTACTTCAGGACCCTGAATGCTGGCAACACCGCCCCCCACATCACTCTCCTCATCACTACTTTCCTTCCTAGCAGAAGAAGTGGCGGATGTCTCCTCCCCTTCTTGGCTGGGAAGTAGCTGCTGACTGTCCTCTATTGGATCGACCTCAGTAAATAGTGGAGCTGAACCCACAGCATAAGATACTTCTTTAGGGGAGGGAACAGCATAGGACAGAGGCAATGGGAGGACATGGACTGCTCCCTGGCCATGCCAACTGAGGGGTTGGATCTGAGGAACCCACCGACTGTTGACTGGGGGTGTCAGATGTCACTTGTGATGAAGTGGATGACCGTGTTAACCAATCAATGACGGCAGATGGGTTGCTGGTCGAGACACGACCGCAAGCTGATACCGGGAGTTCAGGCCTCTTGCTGTGACTCCTGCTGCCCCTTGCCCCTAGTCTGCTGCAACCTCCTAGGTCCTTGACGGATTAACAGGTACAAAATAGTACAATACTTAGATGTAGGTATGTGTTAGGTATGTGTTATGCACTTATGAGGGCAGAAAGATGTGCTACAGTACGCTTAAAAATACGTATTTTTGCACAACACCAGCAGTACACAGTTGCTGTGTACTAAACCCAAAATTGCACTCTCTCACAGACTATTAGGAATGGACTGCTGGGTATGTACAGACTAGTATAACCAGCAGATAATTTGTTGTGGAACAAAGAGGGCAGAAAAATTCGCTACAGTACGCTTAAAAAAATATATTGGAGTAAAACACCAGTCAGTGATTACTTTTGCCTGGACTTTCACAGTATGTAGGCCCTTGACAAATTAAGAGGTACAAAATAGTACAATACTTGAATGAAGGTATGCGGTATGCACTTATGGGGGCAGAAAAATGCACTACAGTACGCCTAAAAAAAACTTATTTTTGCACAACACAATAGTGCTGCAGCACACAAAAGAGTGTACTAAATCCAAAATTGCATTCTGTCAAAGACTATTAGGAATGGACTGTTGGGTATTGTACCGTCTACAAACTTGGTACGCTATGTGCTCGGCCGCACATGCTGGCCGTAAGCGCATGGTCCCGTTACCTGCTACTGCCGGCGGGGCTGGGATTCTCATCGCGGGATTTGAATCCCAGCCCGTCACTCACCTTGTGCCCCCGCCTCTGCCTCTCTTCCGTCCCCTAGGGCGCGTGTGCGCACCAGAGCTTTACAATTAAAGGGCCAGTGCGCCCATTAGTGAGGTACCAACTGTGGCTCATTGATAAATTCCTCCACTAGAGCCTTTGAGAAAGCATTCCTGTGTATTGCCTTGCCGTATATCATACCTTTGCTCTGTGACCTGACCTTGCTCCTTTGCCGCCTGCCTACTGTCCATTTGCTACGTTCCTGACTATGCTACTGTGCCGCCTGCCCTGACCTTGTGCTATCCAGACCACAGTTGCCTTTTCACACCTGTGCCTCGAATCTCCTCAGCCGCCTGTGTGGTCGAGCCGTGCCAGGGGTAGCGACCTTGTTACGCCGAGCGCTCCGGGTCCCTGCTCCTCCCCGGAGCTCTCGTGGCGTTCCTCTCTCTGCAGCGCCCCGGTCAGACCCGCTGACCGGGAGTGCTGCACTGACATTTCCGGCGGGGATGCAATTCGCATAGAGGGACGCGCCCGCTCGCGAATCGCATCCCAAGTCACTGACCTGTCCCGGCCCCCGGCTGTCATGTCCTGGCGAGCGCGGCTCCGCTCCTTAGGGCGCGCGCGCCAGCTCTCTAAGATTTAAAGGGCCAGTGCACCAATGATTGGTGCCTGGCCTAATTAGCCTAATTAGCTCCCACCTGCTCCCTGGCTATATTACCTCACTTCCCCTGCACTCCCTTGCCGGATCTTGTTGCCTTGTGCCAGTGAAAGCGTTTAGTGTTGTCCAAAGCCTGTGTTTCCAGATCTTCTGCTATCCACATTGACTACGAACCTTGCCGCCTGCCCCGACCTTCTGCTACGTCTGACCTTGCCTCTGCCTAGTCCATCTGTCCCACGCCTTCTCAGCAGTCAGTGAGGTTGAGCCGTTGCCGGTGGATACGACCTGGTTGCTACCGCCGCAGCAAGACCATCCCGCTTTGCAGCGGGCTCTGGTGAATACCAGTAGCATCTTAGAACCGGTCCACCGACATGGTCCACGCCAATCCCTCGCTGACACAGAGGATCCATATCCAGCTAGCCGAATCGTGACAGTAGATCCGGCCATGGATCCCGCTGAGGTGCCGCTGCCAAGTCTCGCTGACCTACCCACGGTGGTCGCCCAGCAATCGCAGCAAATTGCCCAACAAGGACAGCAGCTGTCGCAGTTGACCGCCACGTTACAGCAACTTCTGCCACTGCTACAGCAGCAACAATCTCCTCCGCCAGCTCCTGCACCTCCTCCGCAGCGAGTGGCCGCTCCTAGCCTCCGCTTGTCCCTGCCGGACAAGTTTGATGGGGACTCCCGACTCTGCCGTGGCTTCTTGTCTCAATGTTCCCTGCATATGGAGATGTTGTCGGACCAATTTCCTTCAGAACGGTCTAAGGTGGCGTTCGTAGTGAGTCTTCTATCTGGAAAGGCTTTGTCTTGGGCCACACCGCTCTGGGACCGCAATGATCCTGCCACAGCCACAGTCCAGTCCTTCTTCGCTGAAGTCCGTAGTGTCTTCGAGGAACCAGCCCGAGCTTCTTCTGCCGAGACTGCCCTGCTGAACCTGGTCCAGGGTAATTCTTCAGTAGGCGAGTACGCCATCCAATTTTGTACTCTCGCTTCCGAATTATCTTGGAATAACTAGGCTCTCTGCGCGACCTTTAAAAAAGGCCTATCCAGTAACATCAAGGATGTGCTGGCCGCACGAGAGATTCCTGCCAACCTGCAAGAACTTATCCATTTGGCCACCCGCATTGACATGCATTTTTCTGAGATACACCAGGAGCTCCACCAGGAAAAAGACCTAGATCTCTGGGCACCTCTCCCACAGTATCCTTTGCAATCTACGCCTGTGCCTCCCGCCGAGGAGGCTATGCAAGTGGATCGGTCTCGCCTGACCCAGAAAGAAAGGACTCGCCGTAGGGAAGAAAATCTTTGTCTGTACTGCACCAGTACCGAACATTTCTTGGTGGATTGCCCTATTCGTCCTCCACGTCTGGGAAACGCACGCACGCACCCAGCTCACGTGGGTGTGGCGTCTCTTGGTACGAAGTCTGCTTCTCCACGTCTCACGGTGCCCGTGCGGATTTCTCCTTCTGCCAACTCCTCCCTCTCAGCCGTGGCCTGCTTGGACTCTGGTGCCTCTGGAAATTTTATTCTGGACTCTTTGGTGAATAAGTTCTGCATCCCGGTGACCCGTCTCGTCAAGCCGCTCTACATTTCCTCGGTCAACGGAGTTAAATTGGATTGCACCGTGCGTTACCGCACAAAACCACTCTTAATGTGCATTGGACCCCATCACGAAAAGATTGAATTGTTCGTCCTTCCCAACTGCACCTCTGAAGTCCTCCTCGGTCTGCCATGGCTCCAGCATCATTTTCCCACCCTTGACTGGACCTGGAGATCAAAAATTGGGGCCCTGCTTGCCGCAAGAAATGCCTCATGTCTCCTCCCAGTCCCGTCAGGCAAGCCTCGGTGCCTCCTTCTACACCTGGTCTCCCCAAAGCCTATCAGGACTATGCTTTGCCTCCTCATAGCCCCTGTCCTGGTAACACTCTGCCCCGTGCCAAGCTTCACCCTCTGCCCTCCCTCCCCATTCCCACTCCTGCTGAACTGCCTGCATTTGATGAGGAAACCCTACAATCGCTCCCAGTGTCCTCGTCCCACGTGAAGCTATTGCCGGACAAAAAAAGGGGGAGACCTAAGGGGGGGGGTACTGTTACGCCGAGCGCTCCGGGTCCCTGCTCCTCCCCGGGGCACTCGCGGCGTTCCTCTCTCTGCAGCGCCCCGGTCAGACCCACTGACCGGGAGCGCTGCACTGACATTTCCGGTGGGGATGCGATTCGCATAGCGGGACGTGCCCGCTCGCGAATCGCATCCCAAGTCACTCACTTGTCCCGGCCCCCGGCTGTCATGTTGTCATGCTGTCATGCCAGCTCTCTAAGATTTAAAGGGCCAGTGCACCAATGATTGGTGCCTCGCCCAATTAGCCTAATTAGCTCCCACCTGCTCCCTAGCTATATTACCTCACTTCCCCTGCACTTCCTTGCCGGATCTTGTTGCCTTGTGCCAGTGAAAGCGTTTAGTGTTGTCCAAAGCCTGTGTTTCCAGATCTTCTGCTATCCACATTGACTACGAACCTTGCTGCCTGCCCCGACCTTCTGCTGCGTCTGACCTTGCCTCTGCCTAGTCCTTCTGTCCCATGCCTTCTCAGCAGTCAGCAAGGTTGAGCCATTGCCTGTGGATACGACCTGGTTGCTACTGCCGCAGCAAGACCATCCCGCTTTGCGGCGGGCTCTGGTTAATACCAGTAGCATCTTAGAACCGGTCCACGCCAATCCCTCGCTGACACAGAGGATCCACATCCAGCTAGCCGAATCGTGACAGACCTGAATGCCACCTGCGGCAGCAAGTCCATCCCACTTTGCGGCGGGCTCTGGTGAAAACCAGCGGCACCTTAGACTCCGCTCCCTGGTACGGTCCGAGTCATCTACCACACAGGTCCATCAGATCCGCTATCATCTGTGTTCCAGTCTACGAAACATGAGTGTTACAAGACTAGTATTACCAGCAGATGATTTGTTGTGGAACAAAGACACAGAATTGCACTGAAAAAATATTCCTGCCTCCTTTGCCAAGGTTTATGAAGTTGGGGCAGCTTGTTGAAATGTATGAGGCAACACACAGCTCTCTGCCCCTCTTTGTAATACAATGCTGTAGAAAGTGACTGGGAGGTTACTGGCTGCAGTAAAAATCATTTTCAGTGAAGAAAAGCACTGCTCTCTGTCCACCAGAACACTGATGTGACTTGGAGGTGAAACTGTAAAAAGCTTCTCTGTGTAACACACACACACAGGCTGTCCTTCCTATCTCTCTGCAGTGTAATGAATGAAGTGACTTCCCGGAATATTGCTGCCGTTTATGTAGGACTGTGACATCACAGGGGTGACTGGCTGCTGATAGGCTGCATCCTGCATGTGATTCAGGGTCATCACGCCCACCGTCGTTCCCGGCAAGTTCCTTGCCCCGTGTCCTCACATGTGGATCCGCCATTTTAGATACTCTGGAGACTGGACCACACTAAATGGAGTTTAACGAAGCGATTTGTGCAATAGAATCGCAATGATGTTCGCATATGTTGCAAATCAAATTTTCCATGAAATTCGTAACAAATTTGGATTTGTCAGCTTCGATTCACTCATCTCTAGTCCTCGCCAACCCTGTTAACATTAGGCTGTAGATGCTTGGTTGGATGAAAATGAATATAGGGGGAATCCAACACATTTCTTTATTTATTTAGTTATTTATAATAATAATAAAAAAAAAAAACTCAAAATGACAGCCTTGGGTTGTCTGGGAATGATGGTGGTTGTATTTTAGCAACAGCGAGCCTCCAGTTTTTTGTAATAAAAAAAATGTGTTGTGCATTTTTTAAATGTACCTTTCAGGCTTAGTAGTGAGAGCCATCTTATAGAAGAAGCCCATTACTAAGAGGTGTTAGCCCCAAAAACAGCTAGCGGTAACCCCAAATTATTACATCGGTACCCACTGCCTCAGGGGAACTAGAAAGAGACAGAACCAACAGGCCCGGAGCATCAAAATTAGTACTCCTGGGCCTAAGCTGTAACAGGCTGAGGTTATTTAGGCTGTGGAGGGGTTGATAACAATGGTCCTCGCCCACCCTGGTAACATCAGGCTGTTGCTGCTTGGTTGGTATCTGGCACAAAAAATGTTTGTGGTTTCCCATATTTTTATTCTTAGCCAGATACCAACCAATAGATAATATGATAATTATTCTTGCCATTTTAGATAGTTATTACTAGTGCTGAGCGGACCACGAGGTCGAAAAATGGGGATGCAAAGCAGTTGTTTTAAATGGTATCTGTCATTTGTAAAAAAGAAAAAAAAATTATATATATATATATATATATATATATATATATATATATATATATAGTAAAAAGAAAAAGTTACAGCACAGCTCTAGTTAACCAGGTACGGGTGCCAGCGTCTAAACCTGATCAGGGTTCTTCATAGACAAAAATTCCAATGACGCAGCACTCCAAAAAAAGGTGCATTTATTCACACATGTCTCAATACAGCAACGTTTCTGCTCCTATGGAGCCATTTTCAAGCCTAGTGATACATACAGCCAACAAGGTATTTATACCTAAACAAAGTGCAAAGTGCTATAAAATTCTACAGGTGAAAAACATTTCAATCAATACATAATTATATATAAATGTGAAAAGATTTATGAGTATTATACAACAATACATTAATATGTGACGAGTAAAAAAGTGCATATTACAGTGCCAGTGCATTAAAATTGAATAAGCTTGAAAAAACATTAATCCATAGGCAATATACAAAACATAACATTAATTACTTCCAAATTATAAATAACTCACAGGTGTACATAACATATTAAGGAGATGTATCCTACCCGCTCTGTATATCCACTGCGCATGTACAGGTAAACATTCCGATCATGTGACCAGTGATGCGGTCACAGTCTCGCGATCGCACACCGAAGCCCAGCTCCACCGCCCACAATACCATGTGTGCGGTGTAAAGCAAGGGAGTTCAGTCAGCCCGGTCACGTGATCACATCCGCATCACATGGTCTATGTTAGTAAACAAAACCTCTTAGTTCCCTGTAACAGGGAGCTTGTAGTATGATAATAATAAAAAAGGTTGGAAACGGACACTGCTCTTAAGGGAATAAATACTCCTCTGTCCTAATATTGTAATCCCAGATTATAGTGAAATATACCCCTATGTGTAATAATATAAAAAATAATTAAAAAAAAAAAAAAAAAAAAAAAAATATATATATATATATATATATATATATATATATATATATTAATAGAAGCATCCAATGAAAAATCCCCTATACAAAAAATAGAAAAATATTATAAATGAATAAAATAAAAAGAAAAAAATATATTAAAAAATTAAAAAATATGAAATAAATATAAAAAAATATATATAAATAAAAATAAAAGAAAAAATGAAAAGAAACAAAATCAATTTATAATAATGAAAAAGTTAAATAAAAATAATAATAAAACAACTTCTATTGGCCCCACTTACCCACTAGGTACTCTGACCCCTTCTTTTCTTTTTGTTTTCTCATTTTTTATTATTTTTTGGAGAAAGTTCTACCCCAACACCATTGAGGGACACTAGACCACTTTCCCCATTTTCATGGTAGGAGAGGATCTGTGTCACGGAGAGGGCTCCAAGGCTGTCAAGCCAATGAAGTCTCAACTAGTCCCGGGGCCCTCCCACACCCCGACTAATTATAGGGGGCGCCCACTATTTCAGTGGCGCAAGCTCCATATACTAACCAAGAAACCGGGCTGTATCTGTGGGTAGAGGCATATAAAAAAATAAGAGAAAAGTAAAAAAAAAAATATAATAAATAAAATAATCAAAAAAATTAATCAAAAAAATGAAAGTGAAAAATACTTGTATCGGGATTTTTAAAAAAAAACCTCCATTTTTAATGTGTTTATCCTATTCTCAAAAAATGTCCCCAAGAGGAGATTTCCCTGCAGTGCACAACATCTCCGCCAACTGAATGTCATTCTCAATTTTTTATTTGCAAAAAAGAAATTTTTTATTTTAATAACAAATATAAAGGTGATAGTGGTTACAGAGCGGGTAATGAATCCATCTCTTACAAATTATTCCCAGATAAAGATCTAGAGAAAAAAAAGAGAAAAAATGAGCAATCAATACAAATCTATAAAAATAACTTCCATTGTATGTATCAAAAAATACCAATGGGGATAGGGATAGGGGTTTTGGGGGGCAGGGCGGGGGGGGGGGGGGAAAGGAGGCAGAAAAAAGAGAACTTCAATAAAAGAATATATATTTTATACCAGATTAAACTCAACATTGAATCCATAAGGACGTAGAGTTTGGAGTTTATGGATCCACCATAGTTCACGGCGTCTAAGTAGGGCCAATTGATCACCACCTCTAGCAGGGATAGCTACTTTTGCCATAAATGTAATTTCTTTTTCTGTATGTTTAAACTCTATGCAATGTTTAGGTACAGGTAAGTCGATTTTAGCTTTCCTTATACTGTATCTATGATTATTGATTCTGGTCTTTAGACTCCAAATGGTTTGACCCACGTACAGTTTTTTGCTAGGACACATTAAAATATATATAACCCACGTGGAGTCACATGTTAAATAATGTTAAAGATTATATACTCGTGCTGTTTGTGGGTGTATAAATTGTGTACCCTTCATCATTGAAGGGCAATTTACACACAAGAGGCAGGGGAAGGACCTGAGTCTCCGAGCTGTCAGAAACGTCTGTCCCGCCCTTGTCTCTGTTCTAATCTCAGTGTGAACTACTCTGTCTTTAATGTTCCTACTTCTCCTATAAGACATAAACAGATTCACCATGAACTCATTGATGGTTGGAAAGCTGTTTTTTAAGATAGACCAATGCTTATTCAAAATTCTTGAAATAACATTGCTCTGTCATTTGTAAAAAAAAAAATATATATTATATATATATATATATATATATATATATATATATATATATATATATATATATGCAGTATATAAGTTATAGATTAGCCTATTTAAAGGGGTACTCCACTGGAAAGCATTTTCTCATTTAAATCAACTGGTGCCAGAAAGTTAAACAGATTTGTAAATTACTTCTATTAAAAAAATCTTAATCCTTTCAGTACTTATATGCTATTGTATGATCAACAGGAAGTTCTTTTTTTTAATTTCCTTTCTGCTTGACCACAGTGCTCTCTGCTGACACCTCTGTCCATTTTAGGAATGGTCCAGAGTAGGAGCAAATGCCCATAGAAACCTCTCCTGCTCTGGACAGTTCCTGACATGGACAGAGGTGTCAGCAGAGAGCACTGTGGTCAGACAGAAAGGAAATTCAGCTGATAACTTTCTGGTACCAGTTGATTTAATAAAACATGTTTTCCAGTGGAATACCACCTTTAAATTAATTAAGTATCCCTTTTACTTTTTAATATACTTCTTCATAAAATGTTGCAACTTTATGTATTGAATAAACCTCTAAAAGTTAGGCCACCAAGGGGTCTTCCTTCTGGTCCTGCCGGCAGTCCTTCTAGCAGATAGTCTCCTGTAGCAACCTGGCAGAGACAAATGTCAGCAAATGCAAGTGGGACAGTGTATAAAGTGTATAGAGCTGAATATTTCAGCCCACTTTTACAGCTGTTGGGCAGAGCTGACACTCTGTAGAGTTCAATGTCAAGAGCTGAGGGGGGGGGGGGGGGGGGGAGGGGGTTGCAGCCTCAGCCAATAACAGCTCATCTCACACTGTATGTCCCTGGGCTGTGTGTAGCAGAATGAGGGAGGAAGTTCTCCCCTGTATGGCTTCAGATGATGTCACACCTGCTGGGGAACACCCCTTCCCAGTCTGTGGAGCTCACTGAGACAGAGCAGAAAATACAGAGCAATATCAAGGAAGAAAAAAAAAAAAAAAATAATAAAGGCATGTGGTGGTTTATCATGATGGAGCCAGTGAACTGGGAGGATTATAAAATGTATCAATCACATGACAGGTACTCTATAAATATTGTAATCATTTTGACATATAACAAAAACTAAATCTAAATTTGCTTTATCTCCATATCTCCAAATTTAGCTCCATAAAAGCACTGTCCAAAAAAGTAAAGTAAACAATGTAATTTATACCACATAACCCTAAACACCGACCACCACAAGAGTCTTCTACCCCCTTGGAATACCAATATCTTGCAAAAAGACTAGAAGAATAAAAATACGTAAAACAGAATAGGATAAAACCATACAGAGGAAATTACAGTAACAATTCGTGTAAATAATGAATGCAAATATGTACAAAAGGGTGCCGTCTGGCAAAAGACCATGCAGAGTACATGCAAAAAAAAGCAAAAAGCAGAACAAATTGCCACAACAAGCCACTAAACAAATAATATGGTCCATAAATGCTAATGCAAGTACTATATATATATATATATATATATATATATATATATATATATATATATATTGCACTGCCCCACAGCAATACATGCCATAAGGGAAATTCCCCGGTATGCCAAGTTGCCAAATACTTAGTTTCCCATACTATTACAGTATATAAGAAGGATATGGCTGAACTGGAGAGGGTGCAGAGGAGGTGACAAAGATAATAATGGTTTGGGGGGATTACAGGACAGGTTATCACTTGTTTTTATTTAGTTTAGAGAAAAGACGTCTTAGGGGGGATCTGATCACAATGTACACATTTTTGAATGGACAGTGCAGAGATATTTCTATACCTAGGCCGGTAACCATGACAAGGGGGCATCCTCTACGTCTAGAGGAAAGAAGGTTTCACCATCATCACAACAAAAGAACGGCCATTACCTATAGGGTCACAATTGCTTGTTCATTTCTACCAGCAAACAATATCAATCAAATATGGAGTGTAATCCATTACTTTTTAATTTTTCTGTCTGCACTTTATGAGGACTTACCACATAATGTATTACAAAAATCCAATTATTTTATTGGATTTTTTTAATACATTGTGTGGTAAGTCCTCATAAAATGCAGACAGAAAAATTAAAAAGTAATGGATTACACTCCATATTTGATTACGGTTGTGGAAGCTACATATTGTGATATCCTTTGTAGGCGATGTATTCAGGATACATTCCTTTGGTTCCTGATTCATAATTGAGACCTTATTATATCATTTTACGGACAGTTCTACTTTTTTGTTTTTTACTAATTTCCTGTATGGCTTTCCTAATATCTTTGTTCCTCAAGCTGTATATCATGGGGTTGATCAATGGAGTAAACATGGTGTACAGCAAAGACAGAATCTTACTGATGATCAATGTTTGTCCTCTTGTTGGGAAAACATAAACACTAAATATGGTCCAATAAAATATCGAGACAACCGTGAGGTGGGAGCTGCAGGTGGAGAAGGCTTTCTGTCTACCAGTATTGGTTGGAATACGTAAAATGGTGGAAATTACATTTCCATAGGACACTATGATAATACTGCTCGGGGCGATAACTAAGGGAATACTTAGCAGATAAATCTCTAACTGAACCATTGAGGTGTCTGAACAAACATTCTCTAGAAGAGGAACATAATCGCAGAAGAAATGGTTAATAACGTATGGTTCACAAAACGTTAGCATTGACGTCGTTATAGTGTAAACCAATACAAGGGAGATGCCTAAGAACCAGCTGATAGCGGTCAACTTCACACATGAGGCACTTGTCATGATAGAGGAGTAACGGAGAGGATTACAGATGGCCACATATCTGTCATAAGACATCACAGAGAGGAGGAAACACTCAAATGCTTCAATAGCACCAAAAAAATAAAACTGAGCAATACAGTCAGCAAAAGAAATTGTCCCCCCATTATTCAGTAGGATGTGGAGCATCTTGGGGGCAATATTTGTGGATAACAAGATGTCACTGATGGACAGTTGTGAGATGAAGAAGTACATTGGTGTGTGGAGGTTCTTGCTGGTGGACACCAGGGTGATGATCAGGAGATTCCCATATATTGTCCCACAGTAAATCACCAAGAGAAGACAAAATAGGAACAGTCTTAAAGGTTCACCCCCTTGAAATCCTAAGAGAAAAAAATTTATGACCACAG
The DNA here is from genome assembly GCF_029499605.1 of Hyla sarda. Taxonomy (NCBI): domain Eukaryota; kingdom Metazoa; phylum Chordata; class Amphibia; order Anura; family Hylidae; genus Hyla; species Hyla sarda. The sequence continues at coordinate 7,450,704 of NC_079192.1, forward strand.
TCAGATTGTTCTCCTGTAAGTAGACACAAAAAAACAAATAGAAAAATAAAATACTTAACTTAATGTTTAAGATCAGACAATAACATATTTATTACAACGTATACAAAAGGGGTAGTCCTGGGGCATGAAATTGTTGAACCATGGTGGAGGCTGAATAAAAATATTTAAAAAAAATTCATACCTCCCCCACTCCTCACTGAGCAATCCCTGATAAGATGTCTCCAAAGTATGAAGAAGCAGAAAGGATGATGTCATACCAAGAGCTATCGGTGACTCCAAACTCAGGAAACTAAAATGTGGTGGAATTGTACAACCCTAAGTAACTATCTAGAAAAAGAAATCATTCCACGGTGCTGTGATGTCACGAGGGGCGGAGCTGTGACGTAACGATGCTCCGGCCCCTGTATTGCCCGTCATTACGTGCAGAGCGATCTCGCTCTGCGCAGTAATGATAGCAGGGTGCTGCAGCGGCGATCCTCGGGGTCCCCTGCAGCGGGACCTCGGCGATCTGACATCTTATCCCCTATCCTTTGGATAGGGGATAAGATGTCTAGGGGCGGAGTACCCCTTTAAGAGAAATTGTTCCAACAATGAAATATATAACATAAAGTCAGAAAACCTGGTGAACAGATTAAAGGAACGTGGGTATACAAATAAAACATTAAATAGAGCAAAAAAAAGTAGTATCTAATAAAAACAGAACAGATCTTATTCATGGGAGAAAAAACAAAAGGGAATTTGAGGACAAACCCATTCTATCCCTAACATATTCTCCTTTTTTTCAATAAAATTAAGAGTGTGGTGTTACGTCATTTACACATATTGAAACAGAATGAAATAGTATCTAAAATATTGCAAAAGGGTTGTCACATAGTCTCAAAAAAAGCCCCTACACTTAAAAATCATATATCTCCAAATCTTGTGGAGGAGTCCCGATCGAGTACAAATGGGTGGCTTTCACAAAAGGGATTTTTCAAGTGTGGACAGAAAATATACCGCACTTGTAATTATGTGAAGGTAGCGAAGGAGTTTGAAAATGCGGAGGGCAGCAAAAAATATGTAATCAAAAACTACACAAATTGCAATAGTAAAAATTTGGTCTACATGATCGAATGCTTACATTGCAAATTAAAATACATAGGATATACTACCCGTAAATTAAAAACGCAAGCTCTAGAACATCTAAATGATGTGGGAGCATTAAATAGAAATACATCTGCTGCATCTCTTCATTTCCAAACAGTGCATGGTGGAAATGTATCTGGATTTAGTATATATGGCATTGAACTTGTAAAAATGGGCATAAGGCAAGGTTGCATCAGAAGCAAGTTGGAACATAGAGACGCCTTCTGGCAATTCACTCTTGGCACTCGTGCCCCGTTTGGTATGAATGTGAGACGTGAATTGCTGTTCCATTATTAATGAAGACATTGTAACAATAATACAAATGTATCAGAAGTACAGAGTGAATGATATAAGAATCGCTCATAACTGCTAAGTAATTATTGTCACATGTTGCAATGTATATAGTGGTGAATACAGTGTTGTTATCTTTTAATACCTCTTTTTTAACTAAAGTGTGTGTTAAAAAACAAAGTCTCTGACTAGTCTTGTGGTCTTACTGGCAAGTGCAAGTAACCTGGAAGGAGCAGAGGAAATTAATTACTCCTCACCTGAGTTGATACGAATAAAAGCCCTTGCCTGTCAGACCCATGACGTCACTGAGGAAGAGCGCGCATGCGCTTGAAACGCGTATGAATATGGAGGGAGTCGGTTTTACTGTGTGATGTTTGTCTATTTTTGATACGGAAAATAAAGCTGCAAATATTCATCTGGTGCCGGACCATCGTTTGCTCTTCTTTCCTGGACATTAGCACTTTGCCGAGTGCGGATCCGTGCACAGAAGCTGGCTAAGGTGAGCTGTACTGAACATTTATTTTGTCTATCGGTGATTATGTCTTAGTTTTTATTTTTACGCTATCCCCAATTATGTGTTAAACATTTTTAAAACATTTTTTTTCTACAGTCAAGAATTGTGACACAGTTGACTAGTTTAGGCATGTAGAATAAGAATCTACAGATCCTATAAAGATCAGTCAGGTCAGAGAGGAGGTGGGGAGCCAAGCAGGCCAAAGATTGCCCTGAAGACGAGTCAAAAACTGCCATTTGCCAGGAAGAATGTTCTGCTGGAGATTACAATGCATTGACTGTGCAGCGTATCATTGGTATAGCTGGAATTCTAACCAACCAGTTATTGAATGATTAGATAATAATAAAATATTATATAACCAGTCCTCAAACCGGGGTCCTGCAGCGCTGTCAAGTCTTGACAGCGCTGTAGTACCCCGGTTTGAGGACCACTGCAAATTGCGCGCAATTCACACTGTACGCGGACGCCGACTCACCTCTGCTGAAACCCCCCTATAGGCCGGCTGCCGATCCGTGCCAAGCAGAGGGATTTTCTCAACGCACAAATATCCAAAGCCGGTTACTGTTGTACGGAAAGCGAGTGCTTGCCGCAGGAGAAGCGCACTCACATATTGCCACATCAAGGTATCCACATGCCCATGCCAGGGCAGTGACGATCTGAGCACCGGACATCGTCCATGCGGACACTTACCGCTATTGCTCTCTGGAATCTACCGTTTTCAGGGACACTCGGCTGCCTACAAGCTCTGTCTACTCAGCGGTAAAGTATTGCTTTAATTCCTATCATTAACTGTATCAGCATTCTATCACAATCTTGTTACATTATGGATACAATTATCGGCATCTTACAAACTTCTCCTCTCAACACTTTGATGAATGACATTTCAGTCTACCTCAATTCACACATTTAAGCTTGTGGAATATGTCAAGTTTTTGCTGTCAATTTTTTGCTACTATAGACTATTTTTTTCTTCTTTTTTGAGATGGCTGGCTATTTTTAGCATCATATTTTAGGACATTTTATTCTATATTTTTAATACCTGAGCAAGGGCCATGCTCGGGTATTGATTGTATTATTAAAATTTTATAAATGATCATTTAATTCATTTTACCCTTTCAGGCTTTTTATTACCATTTTTATTTTCATTATCACTATTACTGTATATTGTTTATTGTCACCCCCTTTTCTCCTATTTCTTTTCCCTTTTTTTCTTTTTTCCACTACCCCTATAGGACTGGTTATATAATATTTTACTATTATATAATTTTTCTCTGCCTACTATTTGGTCTTTTGGGGTTCCTAGACCATACCAGTTAACCTCGGGTTAGAATATTGATTGAGCTGCACTAACCCTATTCTATATTCGCAATTATTGAATGAACCATTCCCTATGCTGCAAGCAGAGACTTCAACGAGGTCCATCATAGAGTTCCATATTGCTAATGCCAAGAGATTGTGCCTCATGGTATGTGTAAGTACTGTAAAATCTGTTCTCCCCATTACTCTGCAACATTCCTATTCGGGAGTAAGCATGAGAAGATTGAATAATGTTTCCCTACTGTGGCTGTCCGGGCATTGGTTTGGCCAACTCAGACATAAGATGAAAGAGCCACAGGCTTGGGGAGATGTAGTAGTGGACAGAGACTAGTCAACATAGAAATGAACCCACTGCATGACAGAGATTTAGACAGGGAAGAGCAGATCCTGTTAATCTGCCAGAGGCTCAGATGTTGAGGTTGTGATCTCTTCTGCAGTGAGACAATGAGGAAGAATGAGGATCCTCTGTGAGATGGTCAGCCACCCTGCTGGAGTAAGGGCAGGAGCAGAGAGACGAGGTAGCATGGTGATGTGGTTCTACTGAGCATAAGGCTAGGGATTTGTGGAAGATATAACAAGAGATTTGCTTCCTGCTGGATCCATTTCTGATTTAAAGGGGTACTCCACTGGCCAGCGTGGAACTAAATGTTCTGAACGGTGTTTTCGCGCAGCGGGGTCGGCAATGCACCCTCGTGATCTCGCAACCTAGCCCCCTCAATGCAAGTCTATGCACCATTTGGAAAATTTAGTTCCACGCTGGCCAGTGGAGTACCCCTTTAACTCACAAATTGCAGTGGTAGCCTAAAAAAACTTCCATGTGTGATATCAGTCTTTATTTTATGCATCTTTGGAGTAAATTCTTTTTGTGAGCCTGCCTGTGTGTCAGTGTGGTTGTAGCCTTTTCTACAATTTCTGTGTTGTATTGAGCAGCAACAAAGCAACCATAGAGGTCAAATTGTTCCTTAGCATGCTCTCTGCTGCCACCTCTGTTCATGTCAGGAACTGTCCAGAGTAAAAGCAAATCCACATAACAAACCTCTCCTGCTCTGGACTGATCCTGACGGAGGTGTCAGCAGAAAGCAATGTGGTCAGACTGAAAAGAACTACACAACTTCCTGTGGAGCACACAGCAGCTAATAAGTACTGGAAGTGTTAACATTTTTATATAGAAGTAATGGCACCAGATAATTTGAAAACATTTTTTGTCTTCCAGAATACCCCTTTAAGGACACTAAGAATACTGACACATTATCTATGCAATTATCATATCACATTGTGAAGTCTCTTATTATAATACAGTTCATTTATTTTTAAACATGCAAAAAGCAGCAGCAAAAAAAAAAAAAAAGAAGCAAACTGTAGGACATGATCTTATTTTATCCAAACAGTTGAACAACAAAAAGAAATCCAACCCAAATCCCCATGAACAAATGCAGTTAAATAAATAGTCCTGGTCCTATAAAGGTTATGGACAGAAAAGTCGTCCTGCTTGTGTTTGTGACCGGTGATACAGGGATCTCTTCTTACATTTTGTCTCTCCATGTTCCTCTATTATGATTTTGTTTTAATAGAAATGATTCTTCTCTGGATTTCTTTTCATCCGTATCACATCTGTGCTCACAGAATTCCCCGGAGGTGTACGATTATTCTTTATATGGAGGCAGCTTCATCTATTATGGCGGAGGACATGTAGTTATCCTGCACATAGACCTTGAAGCATAAAGAGACTACCTATATATATATATACACAGAACAGGTTTCATAGCCCTCTCAAGGGATTCTCCCTGGGTCTCCTGTGGTCTGCTCCAATCAGGAAATAGAACTATTAATTGACTTGTTGTCAAGAGGACAATTAATTCCTCTTCAGGAAAATAAAGACACAAAAAAGAGAATTGTTAATAATAATAATAATAATAATAATAATAATATTATTATTATTATTATTATTATTATTAAGTAGTAGTAGTAGTAATAGTAGTAGTAATAATAGTAGTGGTAGTAGTAGTAATAGTAGTAGTAGTAGTAGTAGTAGTTGTAGTAGTAGTAGTAGTAGTAGTAGTAGTAGTAGTAGTAGTAGTAATATTATTTTGTATTTATTAGTAATATTATTATCTTATATTTATCAGCAATATTATTATTATCATCATTATTATTATTAATTATCATCAGTAGTAGTATTTTTATCATTATTATTAGTATTATTATCATTAGTCATAATATTTTAGTATGTATTAGTATTATCATTACAAGTATTATTATAATTATTATTATTATTATTACTATTATTATTATTATTATTATTATTATTGCTGTTGTTGTTGTGATTGTTATTATTAGAGATGAGCGAACTTACAGTAAATTCGAATCGTCACAAACTTCTCGGCTCGGCAGTTGATGGCTTTTCCTGCATAAATTAGTTCAGCTTTCAGGTGCTCCGGTGGGCTGGAAAAGGTGGATACAGTCCTAGGAGACTCTTTCCAGCCCACCGGAGCACCTGAAGGCTGAACTAATTTACGCTCTGCCGAGCTGAGAAGTTCGTGACGAATCGAATTTACTGTAAGTTCGCTCATCTCTAGTTATTATTATTATTATTATTATTAGCATTATCAGTATCATATGTAAGGTGCCCTGGAATCAAATGCACTATATTAATAATACTACTGCTAATAATAATAATAGTTGTAACACTCAAGTTTCAGAAGACAGGAACTCTGGTAGATGTGGAGTTTAACATTGAAGATGTCAGAAGTGTCAGAGACAGGTGTGGGGACAAGATTTTTCTGAGAAAACCGGTTTATGACAAGAGTCTTGAGGAGAGAGACAAGGAAGGAATTGGGAATATGTAACGTAGCAGGTAGACGGAGTTTGTAGGAGACAGGGTTGATTTTTTGTAGATTCTGGAAGGGACCAAGGTAGCGAGGACCGAGCTTGTAACAGGGGATCTTGAAGCGGATGTACTTGGATGAAAGCCACACCATGTCACCAGGAGAGAAGGACGGAGGAGGTGTTCTACTTTTATCTGCTTGTGCCTTCATAGGTGAAGAAGACTGAGATAATGACTGTCGGGCCTGTTGCTAGATGGTAGAGAGGTCACGGATAAGCTCATCAACAGCAGGCACACCAGAGGAGACTGGGAGAGGAAGAGGAGGACGGAGATGGACTCCGTAGACAACAAAAAAGGGGGACGACCTTGTGGACTCGGAATCCTTATGATTATCTGAGAATTAAGCCCAGGGAAGAAGGTCGACCCAATCATCTTGGCGAGCTGAAACAAAATGCTGAAGATAAGTCTCTAGGATTTGATCAATCCTCTCCACCTGACCGTTGGACTGAGGGTGGTAGGCCAAAGAGAAAAGTCCAGATTGATGTCCATACGGTTACAAAGGGCTCGGCAGAACTTAGAGACAAACTGCACCCCTCGATCCGAAACGATATGCTGAGGAAGACCATGTAAACGTAAGACATGCTACAAGAAGTACTTCACCAGCTGCGGGGCAGAAGGAAGACCTGGTAGAGGAATGAAATGAGCCATCTTGGAAAACCGATCTACAACGACCCAGATGACAGTGTTATTATGAGATGGTGGCAGATCGGTGATGAAATCCATGGTGATATGGGACCAGGGAGTCTCTGAAATGGGTAAAGGCTGTAAGAGTCCTGCAGATCTCTGGCGAGGAGTTTTGTTACAAGCACAAGTTTCACAGGGACGAACAAAATCAGAATCATCACATTCAAGATGGGGCCACCAGTAGTGCCGGTAAAAAAGAAGTAGAGTCTTGTGTATTGCAGGATGTCCTGCTGTCAAGGAAGAATGACCCCATTTCAAGACCTTGCGTCTCAATCTGGCAGGCACAAAGGATTTTCTGTGAGGAACTTGCTGAATCTCTGCAGGAGCTGCAGGAATCAAAAGGTCAGGAGGAACAATATGCCTAGGCATGGAGTCCAAATCAATGACATCAGAGGAGCTGGAGAGAGCATCAGCCCTGATGTTCTTGTCTGCTGGATGGAAGTGAATGAAGAAGTTGAACCTGGAAAAGAACAGTGACCACCTTGCCTGGCGAGGATTCAAACGCTGAGCTGACTGAAGGTATAGAGGATTCTTATGGTCAGAGTAGATGCTGACCGGTTGAGAAGAACCTTCCAGTAAATGTTGCCATTCCTCCAAAGCTAGCTTGATAGCGAGGAGTTCACGGTCTCCAATTGAGTAGTTCCTCTCAGCAGCAGAGAATGTCTTGGAGAAGAACTCACAAGTTACAGTCATGCCCTTGGGGTTTTTCTGAGTAAGAACGGCACCCACTCCGATAGATGAAGCATCAACGTCCAAAGTAAAGGGCCTCTCGAGATCAAGTCTTATTAGCACGGGAGCAGAGGCAAACACAGACTTTAAACGGAGAAGGCCTCTTCAAGATTTAGTATTAGATGCCTTTTTAGTGAGGGCCACAATTGGAGCAACCAAGGATGAAACATGTGGGATAAATTGACGATAATAGTTTGCGAATCCCAAAAAGCGTTGAATAGCACGTAGACCTGAAGTATGAGGTCAATTTAATACTGCAGACAATTTATCTGGATCCATCTGCAGGCCCTGGTGAGAGACAATGTAGCCAAGAAAAGGAAGACTAGATTTCTTGAACAGGCATTTCTCCAGTTTGGCGTAGAGATGATTCTTCCATAATCGCTGAAGAACCAGACAAACATGAGTACGATGCTCCTCTAAGTTGGAAGAGAAGACAAACTCTTGAAAAACGGCTGAAGCATTGCAGAGACCAAATGGCATTACGAGATACTCAAAATGTCCGTCACGAGTATTGAAGGCAGTTTTCCATTCATCTCCCTTGCAGATACGAATGAGGTTATACTCTCCACGTAAGTCCAATTTGGAGAAGACCTTGGCACCACATAGACGGTCAAAAAGTTCTGAGATAAGAGGTAGAGGGTAATGGTTCTTGACCGTGATTTTGTTAAGTCCCCTGTAGCCAATACATGGATGTAGTGAACAATCCTTCTTTCCAACAAGGAAGAAACCAGCTCCAGCAGGAGAAGAGGACTTACAGATAAATCCCTTTTGGAGATTCTCCTTGATATACTCAGCCATGGCTTTGGTCTCAGGAACTGATAGAGGGTATATCCTTCCACGAGGAGGAGTGGTACATGGCAGAAGATCAATAGGGCAGACTCAGCCTGTTTCTTGCAAAAAATGTCGGAGAAATCTTGATAAGGTGGTGGCCGACCAGGTAAAGGAGGAGGACGGAAAACTATTTTAGACTGAACTGATTGGAGGCAAAGATTTTGACAGGATTGTCCCCAGCGAATATTTTCTCCAGTTCTCCAATCCATAGAATCGCGTTGCAGCCAAGGAAGGCCAAGAAGAATCTCAGAAGTGTGGCAGTACATAGAATTAAATCTTTTCCTTATGCAATAAATACAGTTGCAAGAGATTCAGTATGGAAGTGAACCTTACAGTCCAGATTTTGTCCATTAACAGAGGAGATGAAAAAGGTCTTGGCAAGCCGAGTGACAGGAAGATAATACTTGTGGACCAAAGAAGAATCAATAAAGTCACCTGTTGATCCAGAATCCAAAAGAAGATGGAGGATCGCGTGCAGCAAGGGCATCTTTAATCCTGCTAGACAGCCCTTTTTTGAATGTGGCACACAAGTCCTCATCATTCCATGCTAGTTCGGAGGCTAGAGTGCGTAATTGAACCGTGTAGTCACCAACGGAAGAATTCCCTTGACATAGGTTCAGCAAAGCCGTCTCAGCAGAAGAGGCACGTGTGGGTTCCTCAAAGACACTGCAAAATTCTGCCAGAAAAGCCATCAAGTTGGAAGCTACTGGATCCTCGTGGTCACAAAGGGGTGTAGCCCAGGCCAGGGCTTTTTGAGACAGTAGACTAATGACAAAGGCCACCTTCGCATGTTCCGTTGGAAACAGTTCAGACATGATTTCTGCATGGAGCATTGTGTAACAAAGCCTCTGCACGACTTAAAATCACCATCATACTTGGAAGGCAAAGGCAGATGTAGCTGGGAACCAGAAGACATTGCAGGAGCTGGTGGTGGAAGTGGGCCAGGTTGTGGTACCTGCTGCTGTTGCAAGGCCAAAAGCTGTTGCATTATAGCAGAAAGTTTAGTAAATTGCTGCATCTGTCGGGCCAACTGCTGTGACTAACGTACCACAATGGAAGGAAGATCCATGGCCGGATCTTATTGTAACACTCACGTTTCAGAAGACAGGAACCCCAGTGGATGTGGATCGGCTGGACCTGTGTGTCAGATGACTTGGACCGTACCAGGGAGCAGAGTCTAAGGTGCCACAGGTCTTCACCAGAGCCTGCCGCAAAGCAGGATGGACTTGCTGCGGCAGGCGGCACCCAGGTCGCTACCCCTGGCACGGCTCGACTACACAGGTGGCTGAGGAAATGCGAGACACAGGAGGGATAAGGCAACTCGTAGTCAGGATAGCAGAAGGTCAAGACAGGCGGCAAAGTAGCATAGTCAGGACGTAGCAGGAGGTCAGTAGGCAGGTGGCAGAGGAGCAAGGTCAAGTCACAGAGCAAAGGATCAGATACACAGTAAGGCAACTCTCAGGAATGCTTTCTCTCAGGCATAAGGCAACAAAGATCCGGCAGAGAAGTGAGGAGGGTGGAGGAATTTATCAATGAGCCACAGGCGAATTACACTAATGAGCGCACTGACCTTTAAATCTTAAAGCTCCGGCGCGCACGTGCCCTAGGAAATGGGGACACGCGCACCGGAGCAGAGAGGCAGATGCGGGGGCGGGAGAAGCACCAGGTGAGTGACGGACTGGGGCTCGCATGTGGGCGTGTCCCACGATGCGAGTCCCAGTCCTGCTGGCAGCAGCAGGTAACCGGACCATGCGCTCACTGCCAGCATGTGCGGCCGGAGTGCATAACACAACAATAGTAATTATTATTATTATTAGTAGTAGTTGTAGTATGTTTTTATTTTATTACCATTATTATTATTCATTATCATCATCATGAGAAAAAGAAGAAAATATTTATATTGTGCCAATGTGTTCCTACTTTTCAAAATAGTACCACCAAAAATAAGACTTCATCAGAAAGATGACCTAACAAAACCCCCTTGGGTTATGAACCCCCTCAGAGTCAGGACACTAGCCCTACAATTTGAGACCCATCTTAATTTATAACATTTATTGGTCCAATTAAAAAATATAATGTACAATTGGAATAGAAAAGCGGAGCTTGTGAATAATTGGTATTGGAAGTCCCATAGACTTGCACAGAACTTAAGACAAAAATTTACATTAGGGATTCTTTAAATATCCTGTATTTTTAGTTAACATAAGTAACATGTTAACCAAGATAAATATGTCCAGCTGTTTGAAAGTAATGCTGGAAGATATAGGTTTTTATATATTTTTTTATTTTACACCTTAAAACTTTTATGTGCGTATAGGAGTTGACAAGAAATCCCAAAATTATCACTTTTTGGGAGGTAGTAAGATGTTTGGCATTAATAAAAAAAAAAAATTCACAAAATCTGTAAGAATGTATCCCTTTTCTGGAAACAGGTTTATTAGATTTAGTCTAGGCTCCCAGATGAGATCACAGCAGAAGCAATGGAGCAAGAACATGATGGACAATGCAGGGTAGTGACTGCAGCAGTATAGTATGGAACATGATGGGCTAGAACTACAGGATAAGGTTGGACGTGTAGCAATGTAGCAGGTGGAGTAGTAGCTGAAGTAACAGCAGCAGAAAAAGTACAGTATAAAGCATGATGGACAAGACAGGAGATGTGCAGATGTGGAGGGTTAGTAGAAGTAGTAGTAGTAGTACTCAGTAGTACTCTGTTTGGTCCAAAGTCAAACTTGTAGGTGGCACAGCTTGTCCATATCTGGAGTGTTACATATACAATAGGAGTAGCCATAAGAGAGTCTAAAACAATTGTTTAATTCTATTTTTTTTTCAAAAAGAAAAAACAATACATAATCAGTAATATTAGCAAACACTGTCTTTACAAGGTAAGAACAGGGAAAACAGTGGAGACCTGAGGTGTGTAGAATCGATGGTCAACAATGCACTTATACAGGAATGTATAGGAAAGAAAAGACAAGGTATGGTCTAAAAAGTCACAGGAAGGACCAAGGGCCCTCAGTTAGGGAAGAATATATCAAATAAGAGTCATAATAGGCAAAGAAAGAATAGATGACAATATAATTGACAAGGGATAAATTAAACCTTTTCTACTTAAAGTGGTACGCCGCTGCTCAGCGTTTGGAACAAACTGTTCCGAATGCTGAAGCCAGCGCTGAGAGTTAGTGATGTCATAGCCCTGCCCCCTCATGATGTTATGCCCCGCCCCCTCAATGCAAGTCTATGGGAGGGGGCATGACATCCATCACACCCCCTCCCATAGACTTGCATTGAGGGGGTGGGGTGTGACTTGCATTGAGGGGGAGGGGCTATGATGTCACGAGCTTCTAGCGCCGGCTCCAGCGTTCAGAACAGTTTGTTCCAAACGCTGAGCAGCGGAGTACCCCTTTAAATTAGATAAAAATAGGCATGGCATAGTGTTGTTTTTCTTTTTTTAAGCAAACATTGTGTGAAATAATAGGATAGAAACTGTGGAATGAGACATTCTAGATCTCCAGAATCAGCATCTACTGTACACTATAAAACACTGTAGAATTGATTACTTTTCCACAATCATTTTTATTCTCTGCTTGTCAAAGTGAGCAATGATGATAAATCTCCAGCTCTGATAAGCTGACCGTGTTTATATACAGTAGTATCTTCTCTGCTTGTCAGTGTGAACAATGATGATAAATCTCCAGCTCATAAGCTGACAGTGTCTGTATAGTATCTTCTCTGCTTGTCAGAGTGAACAATGATGATAAATCTTCAGCTCTGATAAGCTGATAGTGTCTATATAGTATCTTCTCTGCTTGTCAGAGTGAACAATGATAAAAAAAACTTCAGCTCTGATAAGCTGACAGTGTCTATATAGTATCTCCTCTGCTCGTCAGAGTGAACAATGATGATGAATCTTCAGCTCTGAGAAGCTGACAGTGTCTATATAGTATCTTCTCTGCTTGTCAGAGTGAACAATGATAATAAAACTTCAGCTCTGATAAGCTGACAGTGTCTATATAGTATCTCCTTTGCTTGTCAGAGTGAACAATTATGATGAATCTTCAGCTCTGATAAGCTGACAGTGTCTACATAGTATCTTCTCTGGTCAGAGTGAACAATGATGATACATCTCTAGCTCTGAAATACAGTACCTGATTGGAACATGCTGATATGTGGACTGATGCATCCCACCGCCGTCTCGACACATGTTGTGTACGACTTTGTCCATCCAGACCTAGACTAATTCTTTCCTGACCTCTCTATGTTAAAGAACCACTTAGACAACACCCTCAAGAGTTTCCCAAAGTCAAACCAGTTATGTGGCAAATTGGTTGCACACCTGTTGGTTGTAATACATATGGAAGGGGGAAAACTATGAAGGGCAGGAGAGGGCTAGCTGAAACATAAGGGGGACTATAAAAACAAAATAATTATACTATCTAAGCTTCAATTTTTTTTTACACTGTCCACATAAAAAATCATTTTGAAATGATGAAAATAAAATGAAGTGATTTAATATATTTATTATCACATTATTTTGGAAATAATTTAGTTATATAGGGAACCAAATCTGTAACAGCTTTTTTTAACCCCCTTAAGGACTCAACCTTAAGGACTCAAAACAATCTTCGTATTAGCACTTTCGTTTTTTCCTCCTAATTTTCAAAAAATCATAACGTGTTCAATTTTGCACCTACAGACCCATATAAGGGCTTATTTTTTGCATCACCAATTGTACTTTGTGATGACATTGCTAATTTTATAAAATAATCTGCTGCAAAACAAAAAAAAAGGATTTATGGGGTGAAATGAAAAAGAAAAACGCCATTTTGCTAATTTTCAGGGCTTCTATTTCTGCGCATTGCACTTTTCGGTAAAAATTACAGATTATCTTTATTCTATAGGTCCATATGGTTACAAGGATACCCAAATACCCAGATACCTTAAATTATAACTACATGCACCAAAATTTGTATGTTTAAAATTGTCATCTTCTGACCCCCTATAACTTTAAATTTTTCCCCGTATGGGGCTATATAAGGACTTATTGTTTGTGTCATGGTCTGTAGTTTTTAATGGTACCATTTTTGTTTTGATGGGACTTTTTGATCACTTTTTATGAATATATTTATGGTATATGAAGTGACCAAAAATTCACAATTTTGGACTCCATCGACCGTGCGGTTTAGCTAACCTCATATGTTAATAGTTCGGACATTTACACATGCGGTGGTACTACATATGATTATTTTTTTCTCAAATTATTTTATTTAAAAAATAGGAAAAGGGGGTGATTCAAACTTCTATTAGGGGGGGGGGCTATTCACATGTATTCTCTTATTTTTTTTTCCACTTTTTCCTTTTTTTTATAGCCCCCTTAGGAGGCTATACCATGCAATCTTTTGATTGCATACACTGTTCAATGCTATGCCATAGCATAGCATTGATCAGAGTTGCCGGCGCTCTGCTGCTCTAGGACCCTCCCGTAGTCCAGTAAGCTGATCGGGACCTCGCGATTCTGTTGCGATAGTCAGATTAGTTCTGCTGACCTGCCAGGATAGTTTTACTTTCAGTTTAGATGTCGCAAGCAACTTTGGTTGCGGCATCTAAAGGGTTAAAGGGGTACTCCGGTGAAAAAGTTTTTTTCTTTTAAATCAACTGGCTCTGGAAAGTTAAACAGATTTGTAAATTACTTCTATTAAAAAATCTTAATCCTTCCTGTACTTATTACCTTCTGAATACTACAGAGGAAATTATTTTCTTTTTGTAATGCTCTCTGATGACATTACGAGCACAGTTCTCTCTACTGACGTTATTATAATAATAAAAGCGCTTTACTTATTGTTGTCCTTAGTGGGATTTGAACCCAAGTCCCCAGCACTGCAAGGCAGCAGTGCTAACCACTGAGCCACCATGCTGCACTTAGCATACATCTGCTATGCATGGTTGCTAAAATGGACAGAGATGTCAACAGAGAGCCCTGTGCTCATGATGTCATCAGTGTTCCAAAAAGAAAGGAATTTCCTCTGTAGCTTTTAGTTATCATTCTGATTCCGAGATTGTTTTTTCGTGACATATTCTACTTTAACTTAGTGGTAAAACTTTATGGTAACTTGCATCCTTTCTTGGTGAAAAATCCCAAAATTTGATGAAAAAAATGAAAATTTTGCATTTTTCTAACTTTGAAGCTCTCTGCTTGTAAGGAAAATGGATATTCAAAATATTTTTTTTTTGGGTTCACATATACAATATGTCTACTTTATGTTTGCATCATAAAATTTATGAGTTTTTACTTTTGGAAGACACCAGAGGGCTTCAAAGTTCAGCAGCAATTTTGAAATTTTTCACAAAATTTTCAAACTCGCTATTTTTCATGGACCAGTTCAGGTTTGAAGTGGATTTGAAGGGTCTTCATATTAGAAATACCCCATAAATGACCCCATTATAAAAACTACACCCCCCAAAGTATTCAAAATTACATTCAATAAGTGTATTAACCCTTTAGGTGTTTCACAGGAATAGCAGAAAAGTGAAGGAGAAAATTCACAATCTTCCTTTTTTACACTCGCATGTTCTTGTAGACCCAATTTTTGAATTTTTGCAAGGGGTAAAAAGGAGAAAATTTTTACTTGTATTTGAAAACCAATTTCTCTCGAGTAAGCACATACCTCATATGTCTATGTTAATTGTTCGGCGGGCGCAGTAGAGGGCTCAGAAGGGAAGGAGCGTCAAATGGTTTTTGGGGGGCATGTCACCTTTAGGAAGCCCCTATGGTGCCAGAACCGCAAAAAAAAACACATGGCATACCATTTTGGAAACCAGACCCCTCGGGGAACGTAAAAAGGGGTAAAGTGAACCTTATTACCCTACAAGTGTTTCACGACTTTTGCATATGTTAAAAAAAAAAAAAAAATTTACCTAAAATGCTTGGTTTCCCAAAATTTTTACATTTTTAAAAAGGGTAATAGCAGAAAATACCCCCCAAAATTTGAAGCCCAATTTCTCCCAATTCAGAAAACACCCCATATGGGGGTGAGAAGTGCTCTGCTGGCGCACTACAGGTCTCAGAAGAGAAGGAGTCACATTTGGCTTTTTGAAAGCAAATTTTGCTATGGGGGCATGCCGCATTTAGGAAGCCCCTATGGTGCCAGGACAGCAAAAAAAAAACACATGGCATACCATTTTGGAAACTAGACCCCTCGGGGAACATAACAAGGGGTAATGTGAACCTTAATACCCCACAGGTGATTCACAACTTTTGCATATGTAAAAAAAAAAAAAAATTTTTTACCTAAAAAGTTGGTTTCCCAAAAATTTTTGATTTTTAAAAAGGGTAATAGCAGAAAATACCCCCCATAATTTCTAACACAATTTCTCCCGAGTACGGCGATACCCCATATGTGACCCTAAACTGTTGCCTTGAAATACGACAGGGCTCCAAAGTGAGAGCGCCATGCGCATTTGAGGCCTAACTTAGGGATTGCATAGGGGTGGACATAGGGGTATTCTACGCCAGTGATTCCCAAATAGGGTGCCTCCGGTAATACTGGGAGTAGTTGTTTTGCAACAGCTGGAGGCTCCGTTTTGGAAACAGTGGCGTACCAGACGTTTTTCATTTTTATTGGGGAGGGGAGGGGGGCTGTGTAGGGGTATGTGTATATGTAGTGTTTTTTACTTTTTATTTTATTTTTTGTGTTAGTGTAGTGTTTTTAGGGTACAGTCGCACGGGCGGGGGGTTCACAGTAGTTTCTCGCTGGCAATTTGAGCAGCGGCAGAAAATTTGCCTCAGCTCAAACTTGCAGCCGGATACTTACTGTAATCCTCCGCCCATGTGAGTGTACCCTGTACGTTCACATTGGGGGGGGGGGGGACATCCAGCTGTTGCAAAACTACAACTCCCAGCATGTACGGTCTATCAGTGCATGCTGGGAGTTGTAGTTTTGCAACAGCTGGAGGCTCCGTTTTGGAAACGGTGGCGTACCAGACATTTTTCATTTTTATTGTAGGGGTATGTGTATATGTAGTGTTTTTTTACTTTTTATTTTATTGTGTGTTAGTGTAGTGTAGTGTTTTTAGGGTACAGTCGCTCAGGCGGGGGGTTCACAGTAGTTTCTCGCTGGCAGCTTGAGCTGCAGCAGAAAATTTGCTGCAGCTCAAACTTGCAGCCGGATACTTACTGTAATCCTCCGCCCATGTGAGTGTACCCTGTACGTTCACATTGGGGGGGGGGGGGTGGAACATCCAGCTGTTGCAAAACTACAACTCCCAGCATGTACGGTCTATCAGTGCATGCTGGGAGTTGTAGTTTTGCAACAGCTGGAGACACACAGGTTGTGAAACACCGAGTTTGGCAACAAACTCAGTGTTTTGCAACCAGTGTGCCTTCAGCTGTTGCAAAAGCTACAACCCCCAGCATGTACGGACAGCGGAAGGGCATGCTGGGAATTGTAGTTATGCAACAGCCGGAGGCATACTACTTTGGCTGGGGATGCTGGGGATTGTAGTTATGCAACAGCTGGAGACACACTGGTTTGCTACTTAACTCAGTGTGCCTTCAGCTGTTGCAAAACTACAACTCTCAGCAGTCACCGACAGCCAACGGGCATGCTGGGAGTTGTAGTTATGCAACCAGCAGATGCACCACTACAACTCCCAGCATGCACTTAAGCTGTTTGTGCAAGCTGGGAGTTGTAGTTACACAACAGCTGAAGGTACACTTTTCCATAGAAATAATGTGCCTCCAGCTGTTGCAAAGCCATAAGTCCCAGCATGCCCATAAGTGCATGCTGGGAGTTGTGGTGGTCTGCCTCCTCCTGTTGCATAACTACAGCTCCCAGCATGCCCATATTGCATGCTGGGAGCTGTTGCTAAGCAACAGCAGGAGGCTGTCACTCACCTCCTGCTGCTGCTTGATCACCGCACAGGTCAGTCCCGCCGCCGCCGCCTTCGTCGCTCCTGGGGCCCCGATCCCAACATTAACGACGGGGATCGGGGTCCCCAGCACCAGGGTTGCACGTCCCGCACCCGCTCACGTCCTCCGGAAGAGGGGCGGAGCGGGTGCGGGAGTGACACCCGCAGCAGGCGCCCTGATTGGTCGGCCGGTAATCCTCACCCCTGAAGGCTCTGGCTGTTCGGGGCCGTCTCAGCCAGTAATTCCGGGTCACCGGGTCACTGGAGACCCGATTGACCCGGAATCGCCGCAGATCGCTGGACTGAATTGTCCAGCGATCTGCGGCCATTGCCGACATGGGGGGTCATAATGACCCCCCTGGGCGATATGCCGCGATGCCTGCTGAACGATTTCAGCAGGCATCGGGCACCGGCTCCCCTCCGGCTAGCGGCAGGGGGTCGGGAAAGGACAGGACGTACTCCTACGTCCTCGGTCCTTAAGGACTCGGAAACGGGGGCGTAGGAGTACGTCCATTGTCCTTAAGGGGTTAAAAGAAAAAAGGTTTTCACCGGATTACCCCTTTAATGCCAGGCCAGACTGTGCATGCTGGGATTTGTAGTTTTGCAAAGGCTGGAGCTTTGCCTGACACTCCCCTGGTGGATGTACAGGGTACATTCACACAGGCGGGGTTTACAGTGAGTTTCCTGCTGCAAGTTTGAGCTGCGACAAAAATTTTTGGGAGCGAGAATTTGGCTTGAATTGATGGCCATGTGTGTTTACAAAGCCCCCATGCTGCCAGAACAGTGGACCCCCCCAAATGTGACCCCATTTTGTAAACTACACCCCTTGCAGAATGAAATAAGGGGTACAGTGAGCATTTATGCCCCACAGATGTATGACAGATTTTTGGAACAGTGATCCGTGAAAATGAAAAATGTAATTTTTCATTTGCACAGCCCACTGTTTCAAAGATCTGTCAAACGCCCCTTATTACATTCCCTGAGGGGTTTAGTTTCCAAAATGGTGTCACATATGGTGGGTCCACTGTTCTGGCACCAAGGGGGGCTTTGTAAATGCACATGGCCCCCGACTTCCATTCCAACCAAATTATCTCTCCAATAGCCCAATGGCGCTCCTTCTCTTCTGAGCTTTGTAGTTCATCCGTAGAGCACTTTACATTCACACATGGGGTATTTCCATACTCAGAAGAAATGGTATCACAAATATTGTTTTTTTTTTCCTGTTATCCCTTGTGAAAATGAAAAATTTGGGGTAACACTAGCATTTTAGTTAAAAAAAATAAAATTTTCATTTTCACCTCCAACTTTAATGACTAGTTTGTCAATCACATGTTAAGGCTCACTATACCCCTTGTTATGCTCCTTGAGGGGTTTGGTTTCCAAAATAGTCTGCCATGTGTGTTTTTATTCTATTCTGTCACAATGGGGTCTTCCAAAATGTGACCCCGCGTTATATCGCGGGAGACGGCCAAGGACGTAAATATACGTAATTTCTTCGTTCAGGGGTTAATCGAGAGAAATAGGGTTACAAATTTTGGTGGCTTCTTCTCCGTTTACCTCTTGTAAAAATGAAAAAAATGGGGCTACATGAACATGTTAGTGTAAAAAATTCAGATTTAGATTTTTCTCATTCACTTTGCTGCTATTCCTGTGAAATACCTAAAGGGTTAACAAACTTTATGAATATCATTTTGAATACTTTAAGGGGTGCAGTTTCTATAATGTGGTCATTTATGGGGGATTTCTTACAGAAAGGCCCCTCAAATACACTTCAAACTGAACTGGACCCTGAAAAATTATGATGTAGATTTTTTTGTGAAAATTTGTAAAATTGCTGCTGTACTTTGAAGTCCTCTAATGGATTCAAAATGTTAAAACATTATAAATGTATGATGCCAACATAAAGTAGACATAATGTATATGTGAATCAATATATACTTTATTTGGGATGTCCATTTTCCTTACAAGCGAGAATTTCAAAGAAATAATGCAAGTATCGATTAAAGTTTACCACTGACATGAAGTAGAATATGTCACAAAAAAACTGTATCAAAATCAAATTCATAAGATAAAGCAACCCAGAGTTATTAACCCTTTAAGGACTGAGCGTTTTTCCATTTTTGCAATTTAGTTTTTGCCTCCTTACCTTTAAAAAATCATAACCCTTTCAATTTTGCACCTAAAAATCCATATGATAGCTTATTTTTTGTGCCACCAATTCTTCTTTGTAATGACATCAGTCATTTTACACAAAAATCTACGGTGAAATGGAAAAAAAAATCAATGTGAGACAAAATTGAAAAAAAAAACGCCATTTTGTAAATTTTGGGGGTTTCCGTTTCTACGTAGTAAATTTTTCGGTAAAAATTATACATTCTCTTTATTCTGTAGGTCCATACGATTAAAATGGTTCCCCACTTATATAGGTTTGATTTTGTCGTACTTCTGGAAAAAGTCATAACTACATGCAGGAAAATGTATACGTTTAAAATTGTCATCTTCTGACCCCTATAACTTTTTTATTTTTTCCACGTATGGGCCGGTATGAGGTCTAATTTTTTGCGCCGTGATCTGAAGTTTTTAGCGGCACCATTTTTGTGTGGATCGGACTTGTTGATCACTTTTTATTCATTTTTTCATGATACAAAAAGTGACCAAAAATGCACTATTTTGGACTTTGGAATTATTTTGCCCGTACGCCATTGACCGTGCGGTTTAATTTATGATATATTTTTATAATTCGGACATTTCCGCACGCGGTAATACCACATATGTTTATTTTTATTTACACAGTTTTTTTTAAGGGGAAAGGGGGGTGATTCAAACTTTTATTAGGGAAGGGGTTAAATGATCTTTAGTCACTTTTGTTTTCACTTTTTTTTTCACTTTTTTTTGCAGTTATAGCTCCCATAGGGACCTATAACACTGCACACACTGATCTTTTATACTGATCATTGTTATTCCATAGGGACCTATAACACTGCACACACTGATCTTTTATACTGATCATTGTTATCCCATAGGGACCTAGAACACTGCACACACTGATCTTTTACATTGCTCACTGTTTTCTCATAGGAAACCAGTGATCGATGATTCTGCAGCTTGACTGGTAATGCCTGGATCTCAGGCACGGAGCAGTCATTCGGCGATCGGACAGCGAGGAGGCAGGTAGGGACCCTCCAGCTGTCTTGTAAGCCTTTCGGGATGCCACGATTTCGCCGCGGCTATCCCGAACAGCTCCCTGAGCTAACCGGCATGCTTTCGCTTTCACTTTAGATGCGGCGTTCAAAGTTGAAAAGGGTTTAAAGGGTTAATAGCATGCGGCGCCGCGATCACTGCCGCGCGCTATTAGCCACAGGTCCCGGCCGGGCCTGACCCACTATGATGTCGTGGCCCCGCGCTATAGAAAGTGAAAGGACTCATGACATACCGGTACGTCATGAGTCCTTAAGGGGTTAAAGGGGTACTCCACTGGAAAAAAAAATATCAACTGGTGCCAGAAAGGTAAACATATTTGTAAATTACTTCTATTAAAAAAATGTTATCGTTCAAGTACTTATCAGCTGCTGTATAGCACAGAGGAAGTTCTTTTCTTTTTGAATTTCCTCTCTGTGCTCTCTGCTGACACATGTCAGGAACTGTCCAGAGCAGCATATGTTTGCTATGGGGATTTTCTCCTACTCTGGACAGTTCCTAAAATGGACAGAGGTGTCAGCAGAGAACACTGTGGTCAGACAGAAAGGAAATTTAAAAAGAAAAAAAACTTCCTGTGGAGCAAATAGCAGCTAATAAGTACTGTAATTATCAAGATTTGTTAATAGATGTAATTTACAAATATTTTTAACTTTCTGGCGCCAGTTAATTAAAAAAAATGTTTTCCAGTGGAGTACCCTTTTAATGCAAAAATTGACACAGGTCAGATTAGCAAAAATGGCTGTGTTCTCAAGGTCAAAATTGGCTGCATCCTTAAGGGGTTAATTACACACACAGTATTCCTACCTGGATGTAAGACAACAGAGTTTAAAGTGTGTACATTGAACACACAATAGCCTTCTAGAGCGGCTTTAGGATTTGTCTAATTAGACAGTGCTGCTACCACCACTGCTGTCCGCTGGCTACTACAAGCCGACCATTTTGCCACATCCTGCTGTACGCTGACAACTATACAACGCCACCTGATGTATGCTACCTACTTACAGCCCCACTAGTCCATCACTTCTTTTATCTCCAGTGTAGCAGATAGAGTGTTCAGTGCAGTGTTGTCACCCCATAAGGAAACAAAATTGTCTGTCAGCAACATGGAAAAACTCACATTTGTTAAAATGAATCAGGCATGGATCAGTGAGGATTTAAACCTCCCATGAACAATGCCACTTATTAGACAGTACTACCACCACTGCTCTACATTGGCTACTACTAGTCTGACCAGACCTCCTACTGTACACTGGTACTACAATTCATTCACCTTCTGCTGAACGCTGTTCACTACAAAACCACCAGTACGCAACCTCCTGCTGTACTCTGGATACTACTGTAACTCCAACTTCTGCTGTATGCTGGAAACTACAGGTCCTCTTCCTCCTGCTGTACACTGGTCCTACAGGCCTTACTAGTCTGCCACCTTCTGCTATCTGCTTTGTACTACCAGGCTGCCACCTGATGTACCCAGGCTACTTCCAGCCTCACCAGCATGCTACCTCCTGCTGTATTCTGGAAACTACAGCTAACCAGTCTGTCAGCCCCTGTTGTATGGTATGCTGGCTACTACAAGTTGACTAACACCCAATGTACACTGTTTACTACTAGTCCCACCAGTCTGCCACCCCCCTTGCTGCTGCTACTTTCAACCAGGCCTACACAGCCTTTTATACAAAAACTTATTATTCTTTACTATTTTGGGACACCACAATTTTGGTAGATTGTTTTACAATAAAAAATAAATAAAAAAAATGGCTTTTTTTGCTGTCTAGGGGGGGGGGGGGGTGGTCATCAATTTTATTTTACAACGCCCCAAAAGGGAGAATTTTAGGTCATTATTTTCAAAATTACAAAATGTTAAAAATTGACTTCTTCAGTTAAAAATTTTTAAATAAAAAAATTGATTTCTTTACTGTTTAGCGGGTCTTCAAACAAAAAAAAAAAAAAATCAACAACTCTTTATTGTCTACAGGTCCTTTTGTAACTCCCAAAAGGAATACTTTGTAAGATTGTTTTCAAATTTTTAAAATTAAGTTCTTAAGTTAACCACTTAAGAACAGCAGGCGTATGCATAAACCCCCGTTTTAAAGTCCTTAACGACTGAGGGTGTATGGATCTGGACGGCAAAGATGGTGGCGATCGGCACCGGTTGGGGTCTCCTACCCTGCCCTGGTCCAGCGGGGGTCCCCTCAGGATCGGTGGCGACGACAGGGGCAGCAGCGGTGGCGGTCCCAGCGGAAGGATATAGCAGGAGGTGGGGCCTGTTAACTTCCTGCTGTTGCTTAGCAATAAATCGCAGCATGCACAGCCAAAGGGCATGCTGGGAGTTGTAGTTTTGCAACAGCTGGTGTTTCAAATGCAACTCCCAGCATGCCCTTTGGTAGTCTGTGCATGCTGGGGGTTGTAGTTTTGCAACAGCTAAAGGCACTTTTTTTTCTATGAAAAAGTATTCAGCCAGCTGTCCCAGCATGCAGAGACTACCAAAGGGCATGCTGTGAGTTGTAGCAGTGTGCCTCCAGCTGTTGCAAAGCTACAACTCCCAGCATGCCCTTCAACTGTCAATGCATGCTGATTGTTGCAGTTTCGCAACAGCTGGAGACACATTGGTTGTGAAAACTGAGTTTGTTACCTAACTCAGTGTTTTGCAACCAGTGTACCTGCAGCTATTGCAAAAATACAACTCGAAGCATGCACTGAGACTGTACATGCTGGGAGTTCTAGTTTTGCAACAGCTGGAGGCACACTGGTTGTGAAACACTGAGTTAAGTAACAAACTCTGTGTTTTGCAACCAATGTGCCTCCAGCTGTTGCATAACTACAACTCCCAGCATGTATGGTCGGTCAGTGCATGCTGGGAGTTGTAGTTTTGCAACAGCTGGAGGTTTGCCCCCCCCCCCATGCGAATGTACAGGGTACATTCACACAGGCGGGTTTACAGAGAGTTCTGCCGCAGCTCAAACTCCCAGCGAGAAACTCATTGTAAACCTCCGCCCGTGTGAATGTATCCTAAAAACACTACACTAACATATAATAAAGGGTAAAACACTACATATACACATACCCCTACACAGTCCCCCCCACTCCAATAAGAAAAAAAAAAAACGTATTGTACGGAAGTGTTTCCAAAACGGAGCCCCCAGCTGTTGAAAAACAACAACTCCCAGTATTGCCAGACAGCCACTGACTGTCAAGGTGGGAGTTTTGCAATAGCTGGAGACACCCTGTTTGGAGAAACACTGCCATAGGGTATTTTTGTGGCGGATTCACATCCCCAACTAAGTCCTCAAATGCGCATGGCACTCTCTCACTTCGGAGACCTCTCGTATTTCAAGGAAACAGTTTAGGGCCACATATGGGGTATCTTCGTACTCAGGAGAAATTATATTACACATTTTGGGGGACTTTTTCTCCTTTTACCCCTTATGAAAAGGTAAAGTTGGGGTCTACATGAGCATGTTAGCGTAAAAAAAAATATATTTTTACACTAACATGCTGGTGTTGCCCCATACTTTTAATTTTCACAAGCGGTAAAAGGAAAAAAAGACCCCAAAATTTGTAACGCAATTTCTCCTGAGTACAGAACTACCCCATATGTGGGCGTTAAGTGCTCTGCGGGTGTACAACATGGCTCAGGAGTGAGAGCGCACCATGTACATTTGAGGTCTAAATTGGTGATTTGCACAGGGGTGATTTTTACAGCGGTTCTGACATGAAAGCAAAACAAAAAATACCCAGATGTGACGCCATTTTGGAAACTACACTCCTCATGGAATATAACAAGGGGTATAGTGAGCCCTAAGACCCCACAGGTGTTTGACAAATTTCCGTTGAAGTTGGACGTGAAAATGAAAAAAAAAAAAAATTGTTATTACTAAAATGCTGGTGTTACCCTACAGTTTTCATTTTCATAGGGGAAAATAGGAAAAAAGCCCCCAAAATGTGTAGCACTATTTCTTCTGAGTAACAACATAACCCATATGTGGATGTAAAGTGCTCTACGGGCGAACTACAATGCTCAGAAGAGAAGGAGCGCCATTGGGCTTCTGGAGAGAGAATGTGTCCAAAATTGAAGGCCATGTGTGTTTACAAAGCCCCCATAGTGCCAGAATAGTGGACCCCCCCCACATGTGACCCCATTTTGGAAACTACACCCCTCACGTATTGTAATAAGGGGTTCAGTGAGCATTTACACCCCACAGGTGTCTGACAGATTTTTTGAGCAGTGGTCTGTGAAAATGAAAATTTTTATTTTTTATTTGCACAGCCCACTGTTTAAAAAAGATCTGTCAAATGCCAGTGGGGTGTAAATTTTCACTGTACCCCTTATTAAATTCTGTGAGTGGTGTAGTTTCCAAAATAGGGTCCACTGTTCTGGCACCACGGGGGACTTTGTAAACGCACATGGCCCCTGACTTCCATTCCAAACAAATTCTCTCACCATAAGCTCAATGGCAATCCTCCTCTTCTGAGCATTGTAGTTCGCCCTCAGAACACTTTACATCCATATATGGGGTATTTCCATACTCAGAAGAAATGGGCTCACTGTACCCCTTGTTACGTTCCTAGAGGGGTGTAGTTTCCAAAATAGTATGCCATGTTGAGTTTTTTGCTGTTGTGGCACCATAGGGGCTTCCTAAATGCAACATGCCCCCCAAAAACCATTTCAGCAAAATTTGCTTTCCAAAAGCAAAATGTGACTACTTCTCTTCTGAGCATTGTAGTGCACCCGCAGTGCACTTGACATCCACACATGGGGCATTTCCATACTCAGAAGAGATGGGGTTACAACATTTGGGGGCATTTTCTCCTATAACCCCTTGTAAAAATGTAAAAGTTGGAGGAAAACCAGCATTTTAGTGGAAAAAAAATTCATTTACACATCCAACTTTAACGAAAAGTCATCAAACACCTGGTCCCCTTGTTTCGTGCCTAGAGGGATGTAGTTTCCAAAATGGTATGCCATGTGGGGTTTTCTGCTGTTCTGGCACCATAGAGGCTTCCTAAATGTGACATGCCCCCCAAAAAACATTTTAGCAAAATTCACTCTCCAAAATCCCATTGTCTCTCCTTCCCTTCTGAGCCCTCTACTGAGCCCGCCGAACACTTGACATACACATATGAGGTATTTCCTTAATCGAGAGAAATTGGGGTACAATTTTTTTTTTGGGGGGGGGGCTTTTTCTCCTTTTACCCCTTGTAAAATTTCAAAAACTGGGTCTACAAGAACTTGCTAGTGTAAAAAATGAAGATTTTGAATTTTCTCCTTCACCTTGCTGCTATTCCTGTGAAACACCAAAAGGGTTAACACACTTTCTGAATGTCATTTTGAATACTTGGAGGGGTGCAGTTTTTAGAATGGGGTAATTTATGGGGTATTTCTAATATGAAGGCCCTTCAAATCCACTTCAAAATTGAACTGGTCCCTGAAAAATTCAGATTTTGAAAATGTTGTGAAAAATTGGAAAATTGCTGCTGAACTTTGAAGCCCTCTGATGTCTTCCAAAAGTAAAAACATGTCAACTTTATGATGCAAACATAAATTAGACATATTGTATATGTGAATCAATATATAATTTATTTGGAAGATTCATTTTCTTTACAAGCAGAGAGTTTCAAAGTTAGAAAAATGCAAAATTTTCTAAATTTTCATGAAATTTGTGGATTTTTCACCAAGAAAAGATGCAAGTAACGACAAAAATTTACCACTGTGTTAAAGTAGAATATGTCACGAAAAAACAATCTCGGAATCAAAACAATCGGTAAAAGCATCCCAGAGTTATTAATGCTTAAAGTGACAGTGGTCAGATTTGCAAAAAAGGGCTCAGTCCTTAAGGTGAAAAAAGGCACAGTCCTTAAGGAGTTAAAGGGGTACTCCGGTGGAAAACTTTTTTTTTTTTTAAATCAACTGATGTCAGAAAGTAAAACAGATTTGCAAATTACTTCTATTAAAAAATCTTAATCTTACAGTACTTATTAGCTGCTGAATACTACAGAGGATTTTTTTTTACTTTTTGGAACACTGTGCTCTCTGCTGACATCACGAGCACAGTGTTTTCTGCTGACATGTCTGTCCATTTTAAGAACTGTCCAGAGTAGGAGAAAATCCCCATAGCAAACATATGCTGCTCTGGACAGTTCCTAAAGAAAATAATTTCCTCTGTAGTATTCAGCAGCTAATAAGTACTGGAAGTATTCAGATTTTTTAATAGAAGTAATTTACAAATCTGTTTAGCTTTCTGGCACCAGTTGATTTAAAAAAGTTTTCCACCGGAGTACCCCTTTAAGTTCTTTACTATTTTGAAACACCATCACCAATTCTGTTGCTCTTCCAAAAAAGGGATAATTTTTGGAACGCTTGGAAAAAGCCATTGCTGCTTCCAAAACCTCTATGTGCATTTTAATACCATCTGGCATCTACTGACAACCAGGGATACTTTATTTTACTGTAGTAAAATACAACTTATCCTCTATCTAAAGGCTAGCTGATAAGTTATAGATTGCGGGGTCCGACTGCTGGGACTCCTCGCTATCTCCTGCATGTCACCCCATCAGTCTGCAGAAAGGGGGTGTTCCAAACCCCTGCACAAAGCGGCGGCCGACATGCCCCCTCCGTGTATCACATAGAGATACATAAAGAGGGTATGTCAGTCGTAGCTTCCTGTGGGGGTTGGCACGTCCAAGTCTGGAGCCATGTCCATATGCCCTTAATGGCCCCATGATGGATTCATAAAAATAAGAGTTACATTTGACACCTGCTGAATGTGTACAGTCTGTAAGAACATAAGTTTAAGGCAGAACATTACATATCATTCTTGGGCACCATGTTTGATTTACCCCCACAAAATTTAAGTTGGTAAATCTGAGTATATATATATATATATATATATATATATATATATATGTAGTAGAAAATGAAGAAAGAAAAAGACTGGTGCGCACCTCATGCGGGTAAACCCATGATTATGGGAAAGGCATTATAGATGATAATCTCGGGCCAAGTTGGACCCTTACCTGAAAGAGTTACGCCGAGAGCATAACGTCTGTGATGGCATATAGCATAGAGTTGCAGCCTCCTGGTCCTTCTGAAATTTCTGGGAAATCCGGTGTGGAATGAATAGAAAGAAAGCAGGTCAATGACCTTGAAAATGGGACATAAACCGGGGCGCAGACTTCTGAATGGGTTAATACAATTTTATTGTATAGATGCAACGCAACATTAAAGAGAGCTTTTCTAGCCCGGACCGGGTTCTTCGTCAGGCGATCAAGAACTGGGAGCACATGGGATATTAAAACAATAGTGGAGAATCCTTCCGGGTCCAGTGACCGTGCCGGTCAAACCGGAAACAATAATTTTAATACAAAGATGCATTCTAATTTTAACTTTGTAGTAAAACAACATTAAAACACTCTCTTTAATGTTGCTTTGCATCTATACAATGACATTGTATTAACCCATTCAGAAGTCTGAGCCCCGGTTGATGTCCCATTTTCAAGGTCGTTGACTTGCTTTCTTTATATATATATATATATATATATATATATATATATATATATAGATATATATGTATTTTTTATTTTTATTTTTCTGAAATAACAGGCATAGCATATTTTTAGTACCGTCTTCAGGGGCAAAAACACTATGATATGTCAAAAGTGTGTGGGAAGTTTAAGCACACTTTGAACCAAGATCTTGGATTATAAACTCACTGATGTATATTATATCATTCATATTTTACCAAATCACCCACTTATGTAGTATTTCTTGTACGGCTTTCCTAATATCTTTATTTTTCAGACTGTATATAATGGGGTTAACCATAGGAGTAAACATAGTATATAGCAGGGAGAAGATTTTACTCATGGAGCGTGTTAGACCTTTTGTTGGTACAACATAAACACTGCACATAGTAGAGTAAAATATGGAGACCACAACGAGGTGGGAGCTACAGGTGGAGAAGGCTTTCTGTCTACTGATATTGGATGAGATCCTTAGAATTGATAAAACAATATAAGTATAAGACATTATAATGATGGTGGTTGGAATAAAGACAACTGGAAAGCCTAATAAATACATCTCCAAGTGAACAATAAAGGTGTCAGAACAGGAAAGTTCTAGTGAAGGGATAATGTCGCAGAATAAATGGTCAATAACATTGGGACCACAGAAGTTTAGCTTTGTTATAGTTATGGTGGAAATAAAAATAATAGAAAATCCAATGACCCAACAGATAATGACCAATTTAACACAATTTCCTCTTGTCATGATAGAAGAGTAACGGAGAGGATTACAGATGGCCACATATCTGTCATAAGACATCACAGCCAGGAGAAGACATTCAGATGTTTCTGAGACGCCAAAAAAGTAAAGCTGAGTTATACAGTCGTTAAAAGTAATGGTTCCCCCATTATTCAGTAAGATATGAAGCAACTTGGGGACAACATCTGTGATCACCAAAATGTCACTGGTGGCCAGCTGTGAGATAAAGAAGTACATGGGGGTGTGAAGGTTCTTGCTGGTTGACACCAGGGTGATGATCAGGAGGTTCCCACATACTGTGCACAAGTATATACACAGGAAAAGACAGAAAAGGACAATTCTTAAATCTTGACTGACTTGAAATCCTGAGAGGAAAAACTCAGTGACCGCAGACAGATTGTTCTCCTGTGTGCAGAACAGAAGATACCAGAACAAAAAAACTTTATTGTTTCCGTTTATCAACCAAGCTCTATTGTCCATTCAATTCTGATCAATCTGCCATACTGTATATTACAGCTGATATGATGTAATAAAATCTAACAATCCTATTTACATCTAAAGTGAAGAAAGGACCAAAGAGACTATATTTTTTCTCTATTTACAAAACTATATATAAGTGTACAAAAACATAATTTCTGAGCCCAAGATGGGAAAGAAGGAGAAGAAATATGTTGAGATAGAGAAAAATGTGAGAAGACATGAATTAAAGGGGTTATCCAACATAAGGTGACTTTAATACTTTCCTGCCAGAAAGGAATGGAAATGCTTAGGAATGATCCGTGCTTGTGTTGGTGGTAAATGGCTGTGTCCTGAGTCGTCCATAACACTACTGTTTTTTTTGTGTGAATTGACTATTTTATGTTTGTGTTCCCTCCCTCCAACCACAATCCCCAGGATCCCTTGTTTCTAGGTGGGAGGTAATTTATCTCCCTTCCACACATCAGCCACCCCACCCATTACAGCACAGTTGAGCTCCCTGCCATGCTTGCTGTGCTTGAAACTCCAATTTCCTGCAACCCTGGGGAGAATGATTTCACACCCAGCGGTTGCCTTACCCATTGAAAGGTTCCCTTTCAACACCTGTCTAGTGATGTAATGTCTTGGGTCACACTGCAACCTATCAAAGGCCAGAGACAGCACTCACTTTTTATACTGCTAAAAATGAACATCCGGGGCAAAGACCACATAAGAAATGCGAGATCAGCCATCAAACACAGGTACAAACTGTTACGCCGAGCGCTCCGGGTCCCCGCTCCTCCCCTGAGCGCTCACGGCGTCTCTCTCCCTGCAGCGCCCCGGTCAGTCCCGCTGACCGGGAGCGCTGCACTGACATGGCCGTCGGGGATGCGATTCGCACAGCGGGACGCGCCCGCTCGCGAATCGCATCCCAAGTCACTTACCCGTCCCGGTCCCCTGCTGTCATGTGCTGGCGCGCGCGGCTCCGCTCTCTAGGGTGCGCGCGCGCCAGCTCTCTGAGATTTAAAGGGCCAGTGCACCAATGATTGGTGCCTGGCCCAATTAGCTTAATTGGCTTCCACCTGCTCCCTGGCTATATCACATCACTTCCCCTGCACTCCCTGGCCGGATCTTGTTGCCTTGTGCCAGTGAAAGCGTTTAGTGTTGTCCAAAGCCTGTGTTACCTGAACTCCTGCTATCCATCTTGACTACGAACCTTGCCGCCTGCCCCGACCTTCTGCTACGTCTGACCTTTCGTACTCTTGCTTCCGAATTATCATGGAATAACGAGGCTCTCTGCGCGACCTTTAAAAAAGGCCTATCCAGTAGCATCAAGGATGTGCTGGCCGCACGAGAGATTCCTGCCAACCTGCAAGAACTTATCCATTTGGCCACCCGCATTGACATGCGTTTTTCTGAGAGACATCAGGAGCTCCGCCAGGAAAAAGACTTAGATCTCTGGGCACCTCTCCCACAGTATCCGTTGCAATCTACGCCTGGGCCTCCCGCCGAGGAGGCCATGCAAGTGGATCGGTCTCGCCTAACCCAGGAAGAGAGGAATCGCCGTAGGGAAGAAAATCTTTGTCTGTACTGTGCCAGTACCGAGCATTTCTTGGTGGATTGCCCTATTCGTCCTCCACGTCTGGGAAACGCACGCACGCACCCAGCTCACGTGGGTGTGGCGTCTCTTGGTTCAAAGTCTGCTTCTCCACGTCTCACGGTGCCCGTGCGGATTTCTCCTTCAGCCAACTCCTCCCTCTCAGCCATGGCCTGCTTGGACTCTGGTGCCTCTGGGAATTTCATTTTGGATTCTTTGGTGAATAAATTCTGCATCCCGGTGACCCGTCTCATCAAGCCGCTCTACATTTCCGCGGTCAACGGAGTTAGATTGGATTGCACCGTGATTTACCGCACAAAACCCCTCTTAATGTGCATTGGACCCCACCACGAAAGGATTGAATTTTTCGTCCTTCCCAACTGCACCTCTGAGGTCCTCCTCGGTCTGCCATGGCTCCAGCTTCATTCTCCCACCCTTGACTGGACCACCGGGGAGATCAAGAACTGGGACTCTGCTTGCCACAAGAAATGCCTCTCCCCCCCTCCCAGTCCCTTCGGGCAAGCCTCAGTGCCTCCTCATGGCCCCCGTCCTGGTGTCACCCTGTCCCGTGCCAAGCTTCACCCTCTGCCCTCCCTCCCCATTCCCACTCCTGCTGTACGGCCTGCCTTTGAGGAAACCCTTCAATCACTCCCGGTGTCCTCATCCCATGGGAAGCAGTTACCGGACAAAGAAAGGGGGAGACCTAAGGGGGGGGGTACTGTTACGCCGAGCGCTCCGGGTCCCCGCTCCTCCCCGGAGCGCTCACGGCGTCTCTCTCCCTGCAGCGCCCCGGTCAATCCCGCTGACTGGGAGCGCTGCACTGACATGGCCGTCGGGGATGCGATTCGCACAGCGGGACGCGCCCGCTCGCGAATCGCATCCCAAGTCACTTACCCGTCCCGGTCCCCTGCTGTCATGTGCTGGCACGCGCGGCTCCGCTCTCTAGGGCGCGCGCGCGCCAGCTCTCTGAGATTTAAAGGGCCAGTGCACCAATGATTGGTGCCTGGCCCAATTAGCTTAATTGGCTTCCACCTGCTCCCTGGCTATATCACATGACTTCCCCTGCACACCCTGGCCGGATCTTGTTGCCTTGTGCCAGTGAAAGCGTTTAGTGTTTTCCAAAGCCTGTGTTACCTGAACTCCTGCTATCCATCTTGACTACGAACCTTGCCGCCTGCCCCGACCTTCTGCTACGTCTGACCTTGCCTCTGCCTAGTCCTTCTGTCCCGCGCCTTCTCAGCAGTCAGCGAGGTTGAGCCGTTGCTAGTGGATACGACCTGGTTGCTACTGCCGCAGCAAGACCATCCCGCTTTGCGGCGGGCTCTGGTGCACACCTGTAGCCTCTTAGAACCGGTCCACCAGCACGGTCCACGCCAATCCCTCGCTGACACAGTGGATCCACAACCTGTAAGCCGAATTGTGACACAAACACTATAATATGAACTTCACTAACTTTACAGCCCCTGTAGCACAGTCAAATAAAATAAAAAAATCCTGGAATACCCCTTTAACCATGAATTAATTTTACTTATTCAAGGCATTCTTGGCTATAATTTCTTAAAAGCTCAGTGAAGAATGTTACCTTATTTTGATTAAAGGAGAAGGTTTAGTGAAGTCTATGGGCGAACATGAATTGTGTAAGTTTGAGATAAAATTTAGAATTTTAAACTATAAATATTTTGCCAAAAACTCCCGCTCTTACTTTCCCTGTGATTTAATTGTTATTCGTGAAGAAACCTCATTTGTAGAGTACCTCCCTTAGGGTGTGTTCAAAATTTTTTATAGCAGTTCTAAAATTCAAAGCCAGGAACACATTAGGAAAGACTGAGACATCAACTCTTTTAACATCCATTATTTTTTTTTTTAATCACTGCTTTTAACTCCTTAACGACAATGGACATACATGTACGTCATGATGCGGTGGGACTTAACGCACCACGACGTACATTTACGTATGCACATGAGGCGAACAGCGGACTGGGGCTTGCATTATGAACAACAGGTCCCGGCTGTTACCAGCAGCCAGGGACCCGCCGGTAATGGCGGACATCAGCGATTGCACTGATGTAAACTATTAATCCTTCACATGCCGTGATCAATACAGATCACGGCATCTGCGGCAATGCAGGTGTTTACACGGATGATTGGATCACCTACGGCGCTGCCGCAGGGATCTGATCATCCAACATAGCGGCCAGAGGTCCCCTTACCTGCTCTGGCCATCATCCCAGGGTCTTCTGCTCTGGTCTGACATCGAGCAGACCAGAGCAGAAGATCGCCGATAATAGTCCCTATGGGGACTATAAAAGTATAAAAAAAATTGTAAAAAAAAGTTTCTAAAAAAGCAGAAGCTTATGTCACATGCATGTTCATCTTACATGTTCCTATTTTGCAACCAGTGAGTTGTCAGTTTATGTAATGGAATCAGGGAAAATGATGGAGCAGATCTTGTGGGGTGTCCCCAGTATGCAGTGATAAGTACCTACCAAATTGGTCCAAGATGGGATAACTCATAACCTGGAGAAAGGTTCATCAGTACCCAAGGATGATTTGTGAGGGGTGAATACGAGACCATCTGGTATGATCCCACGGAAGAGCTAATGTAGTACAACATACTGAAAAGTTTCTGCTGAACATGATAGAAAGATGTTAGAACACAAATGGAATTGTATCATACTCCATTCCGCTACATAGCTATAGACCAGCAAGAGTTCTACTACTGATCACTGTATAAACATTAGAACAACCATGGAACAATGGAAGGTCAAGTGTATGTGTGCCAATTACCTAGGGAAGAGATAGTACCAGGATGCCCTTTAGGATGAAGACAAGCTGAAGGGGAGGAGACGGGTAATGCTCTACTGCAAACCTTGGATCCTGACATTCATATCACACTCCCCCTACCTGACCATTGTACTGACCATGTCTCCCCCTTCATGGCAGCAGGATGCCCTAATGGCAGTGGCCTCTTTCAACAGGATAATGCACCGGCCACACTGCAGACATTGTTCAGGATTTAGGAACATGACAAAAATCATGTAAACAGCTGCTATTGTGGCAGTAGGGGTCACACAAAAACATTAGGTAGGGGTTTTAATGTGTTGACTAATCAATATACAATGCATTTGAGAAGTTTATAGACCCTTGCACTTTTTTTTTTTACATTGAGTTATATTGTGACCTTGTGCTAATATACAAAAAAAATAAAAAATAAAAAAAAAACATGTTTACCTCCATCATTCTGCAATGGATACTCCATAATGACAAATTGAAAACTGAATTTTAGAAATTTTATTAAAAATGCCCTCCTGTTTCTCCTGATAATCTTTGAACTGTTTCTATACTTTAAATGGAGTCATCTCTTGTAAATTCAGGTCATTTGGCAGGATTTGGAAAGACACATGACTGTTTATATAATGTATCACAGCTGGAAACGTATATCAGAGCAAAAACCAGGCCGTGGGGGGGGGGAAGAACTGCATGCAGAGCTCAGAGACAGGATTATGTGAAGCTATAGATTAGAGAAAGGCAAAATAAAAGTTAATTGTCTCCATCATTTCTAAATGGAAGTAATTTGGAACACTGAAGACTCTTTCAAGAATTGGGCCCCACCAATTTGGTAAGAGAGGTGACCTTGAACCCAGTGGTCACTTTGGTTGAGCTCCAATGCACACAGCCAAGACAACACAGGAGCATAGGGACAACTCTGTGAATTTCCTTAAGGGGCCCAGCAAGCACTCTGACTTGAACCCAATGAAAGAATTCTGAAGAGACCTGAAAATGTCTTCCACCGATGGTCCCCATTCAACCTGACAGAACTCGAGAGGATCTGCAGAGAGGAATGGCTGAAAATCCCAAAATCCAGGTGTGTAAACCATGTGGCCTCATCCCCAAGAAGACTGGAGGCTGGAATAGCTGACAAAGGGGTTTTGACTAAATCGAAAGTAGAGGGTATGAATACTTATGTCACAGCACAATTGTAGTTTTTCCTTTTTAATAAACTTGTTGAAATGTCTTTATTTATTTTAGCACAAGGAGCAGCCTCACGAAATGTGGAAAAAAGTGAAAGGGTCTGAAGACTTTCCCGAATACACACATTAATGTTTATATGTCATGTATAAAAAATCCTGGACCTGCCTAAGATTATCAGGAACATTCAGCCCGAAGCTGTTGTTTTTTTAAATGAAGAAATTAAGATAAATTCTTATAATGTGAATGAGACGGTGCTTCTATGCAAATATTCTTTTAAAAAATTTTCAAGTCCTTCCCAGCATTACTCACATCAGATATTTGTTTAGTCTCAACATTCATTTCCATGTTTCGTTTTTTTGGCTCTTCTTTTAGTTCTGTTCTAAAGATAAGTCCAGATATCATGGAGGACAATGTTACAGCGTCAGCTTCTATGACCACCAGACCCCTGAATGTGAAGCATTACCTGCCGATATTTATCTACAAGATGAAGACAAGGGAGCAGGTAGAAGAACCCCCCGGAGATATCTCTGCTATCGTCTGATGAGTCTACAGGGTTCCAATTAATTGTGGGTTGTTGATGAATTCAGAATTAATGAATATAAAAATGAATATAGTGACGCAGGACATTATTGTGGAGATAAAAAAAATTAGAATCAAGAAGAAAAAAAATGTAAGACTAGTAATTATTAAAAATAGAATGGATGGTTTTGTGTTTTTGGATTGAAAACGTCATATATAAACTACTATTCATGGCCAAAAGTAAAAATGTCTTCTCTCTTAAAGAGGTATTCCAGTAAATGGCATCTTATCCACTATCCCCAGTGGTGGGGGCTACTGCTCCAATCTCGAAAACCTCTGTGCTACCAAGACTGGAGATGTAATGTCATGTCACGCCCCCTCATGATGTCACGCCACACCCCCTCCAATCATGTCTATGGGTGGTGGCATGATGGCCATCATGTCCCCTCCCGTAGACATGAATGGAGGGGGTGTGGCGTGACCTCACGATGGGGCTTGGCGTGACGACACATCTCCAGTCCCGGAAACACAGAGGTCTGTGAGACTGGAGCAGCAGCCCCACATAGAATGCCGGGTGCTGCATGGAAGTCCCAGTGACGGGCCCCCCGCAATTAGACATCTTATCTCCTATCCTTTGGATGGAGGATGAGATGTCTATCACCAGAATACCCCTTTAACCTATCTCTAAATTCAACATACCCAGAGATGTACCGTGTAGGATTACCAGCTTTTACAACAGCATGAATTAGTGCACAGAACAAAAATACTGTTATTAGGGAAAGGGATGTAGTCTAACCACAACAACCAAAGGGCCCCACTTGGCACTAATAACCCTAATAATACATAATTTTTAATTGAATGATTAAACAGTGACATTATATTTAAAATCACCAATATTGCAAATAAGTAAACAAGATAAATCTCAGTGATTGATTGATATGAAGATCAGTATGATAAGCCAAAGGCTCCTTAGGCTACTCAAACTGTGGCAACATTACAGACACATCCCCCCTGACATGTTTCGCTCTAAACGAGCTTATGAACATCAAAATGGTGGTCGTTTGGCTTTTTATATCCTCTGTCATCAGAAGGTGAAACCATATCCACCCAATTATAATGCTCCTTAAAGGGATACTCCACCCCTAGACATCTTATAAGATGTCTTATCGCGGGGGTCCTGCTGCTGGGGCCTCCGCAATCTCTGCTGCGGCACCCCATTTATCCGGTGACTAGCGATGTGGTGCCGGAGGCTCATGATGTCACGGCCATGCAACCACTCGTCATGTCATGCCTTCCCTCTCAATGCAAGTCTATGGGGGGGAGACACCATGTCACAAGCCTCCCACGTCGCAGCCAGCATTCTAAATAAATGCCAGGTGCTGCAGGGAGATCACAGGATGTCCCAGAGGCGGGACCCCCATGATCAGACATCTTATCCCCTTTGGATAGGGCATAAGATGTCTAGTGGCAGAGTACCCCTTTAATAGCTCCTTGAAACAGTATCCAATGGTCCTACTCCTTATAAGAATGACTTCAGTAGGAAAACAGCCAATGGGGTTCATTGTTTATCTATGACCACTAGTAACACTAATGACATATTGCCATCTCAGATCAACATCATATGATGATACTTCCTGTGAGACTGTTTATCCAATAAGCATTCCCCTACCATCTCTACCAATAAACATCCTCCTCTAAACTTACCAGTCATTAGTAACTGACAGGAAACAGCCATCCTTTCAGAGACATCTAGCACATGTGTACTCCTCCACAAGCCTCCTCACATGGAAATAGACTTAGCCAAAAGAACAACGATGTTGGCCCGACATTGCGCACGTATTGACACTACGTAAGTAGCATTCACTCAGGGCCGGCTCTGCCTATAGGAAAAATAGGAAGCTGCCTAGAGCACCCTCTTGATGGGGGTGCTGCTCTGCCTACCACAAGAAAGTTAGACAACCAGCATCCAAACCACTCACTCAGCCAGCAGCATGAGGAGGAGGCTTGTTATAATGTGTCACCCCAGTAGTAAGTTAAGGAGGAGGCTTGTTATAGTGTGTCACCCCAGTAGTAAGCTGAGGAGGCTTGTAATAGTGTGTCATCTGTCATGCTAATTACAGCTAATTACACCCCAAAAATGAATCACTGTTTAATATGCTTCATAGAATAGGAGCATGATGTCAGACATTTTGTGTATGTTCTAAATAAGACATCAAGAAGAAGAAAGATAGAAAAATCAGGAGGCACTCACGTTCGGAAGGTGGATCACGGCTTCTTTATTGTAGATGCGGCAGTCTGCTGACAGCGGCGTGGGACGCCGGAGCGGTAGGAGTAACACTGAGTGACAATTGTTTCACGCCCCTTCGGGCGTTTCTTCAGACTAACCCGTCTCTGGATCTTCACACAGGTAAATACCTTCACCTTGCGTGACGTCACCAGAGGGGGGGAGGTAACTTGTTATACAAGATAAAACAGTTAAAAACATATACAGTGAATTCATAACAATTAATTACATGGAGTGCTACACAGGATTACAAAAACACACTAAGATCTAAACGGTCATTTAACCCCAGATTTCCCTGGGCGTTCAACTCCAGGATTAGCCTGGCTTCTCGTTGTAACAGGGCTCTATAACGATCTACTCCTTCCCTATAGTTAACCCTTTCTATTCCCAGGAGATTTAAACAAGTGGGATCTCCATTATGCTGTTCTAAAACATGTTCTATTAATCTGGGGCTACCATGACCGGTTTTTAATGTACATGCTCCCTAAAACGGATGTTTAGAGCTCTTTTTGTACAGCCTACATAAAACCTTTTACACGGGCATATTATGATGTATACGACGAAACTGGTTCTGCAACATATAGTGTCCTTAAACTGTATAAATTTGCCACCTATATTTACGCTTTTATATATGCATAAATAACTGCACCAGTTGCATGTATTACATTTGTAATTACCCGGTGGCAAGGTTTTACACAGCCAATCACTATTTTGTTTCTTTTCAGTAAACTTACTTTGGACCAATTCGTCTTTAAGATTTCTGGATTTTCTAAATGCTATTAAGGGTTTATTTTTAGTAAATTCCCTCAATTTCACATAATTTTGCACCAGAAACCAGTTGTCAAAAATTGCCTTCTTGTTTTTTTCTGCCATAGGGCTAAAGCGGAAAGACAAAGCAAAAGAAGGTGTATCTCCTTGATTCCTTTGTTTTTTATAATGTTTTTTCCCCTTTAGCAAGTCCTTCCTCTGTTGTTTGAAGGCTCTATCTAGAGCCTGATCTAAAACTTTTGCTGGATAACCTCTAGCAATAAGGCGTCATTTTAAGTCCAGTGCCTGCAATTTAAAATCCTCATCATTGCTATTCACTCTTCTTAGTCGCAAGAACTGCCCATAAGGGACAGCCCTTTTGACATGTTCAGGATGATAAGATTCAAAATGCAAGAGGGAATTGCAGGCAGTGGGCTTTCGATACCCTTAGCATAATGGAGATCCCACTAGTTTAAATCTCCTGGGAATAGAAAGGGTTAACTATAGGGAAGGAGTAGATCATTATAGAGCCCTGTTACAACGAGAAGCCAGGCTAATCCTGGAGTTGAACGCCCAGGGAAATCTGGGGTTAAATGACCGTTTAGATCTTAGTGTGTTTTTGTAATCCTGTGTAGCACTCCATGTAATTAATTGTTATGGATTCACTGTATATGTTTTTAACTGTTTTATCTTGTATAACAAGTTACCTCCCCCCCTCTGGTGACGTCACGCAAGGTGAAGGTATTTACCTGTGTGAAGATCCAGAGACGGGTTAGTCTGAAGAAACGCCCGGAGGGGCGTGAAACAATTGTCACTCAGTGTTACTCCTACCGCTCCGGCGTCCCACGCCGCTGTCAGCAGACTGCCGCATCTACAATAAAGAAGCCGTGATCGACCTTCCGAACGTGAGTGCCTCCTGATTTTTCTATCTTTCTTCTGCTTGACTTGTTGTAATCTGGAGAGGATTGAGCACCACTAGGATTGTTGGACATATGGTTGTGAACGCTGCCTTAGCTCTCAGTATCAGTGCACATATTGCGCTAATTGCCATACACAGCAGCTGTGCCGGTTCTGTGTCTTGGATCCTATCTTGTTCTAAATAAGACCACAATAATTCTAAAGTCTTTACTGCATCTCTAAATGCCAGTCGGGGAGTAGAGATGTCTACTTAGTTTATTTATGGTGTTTAGACAAGAGACTGATAAGGGGTCTGGTTACATTCTCTAAAACATTCACACATCTGTGAAAGAGACCTACATCAAACTCTTATCTTTCCAATAAATTTTGGATGTCCAATTGGAGACTCTATGTCTATGAGAATCCAGGGTTTGATTACTTATAGATGTCAAAAGTAAGACCGGAATTGTTAATAATGGCTCCACCTTTCAAGTGTGGAATGTTGGTTTAAGACCAATTATTGACAAGTTAATCCTTAATGGTAATGATGCTAATTGCTTATGCAATAGCAGCCCCTAGTGGATGGGTAGGTGACATTACACTGAAAGGAAAGGCATTATGGGTGATATGCTCAATGCATTCTGGGTAGTAAAGTGATGTCATAGTCATCACCATATGTACACGCCCAACCTACATTCATTGGGGAATTCTAATTTAGGAGGGTGTGTCTAACTAATTAAAAAGTCTGGTAAACCAGATGTTAGGGTTACTGAATGCTGAAGTCTGTACTGCTCTAACTGAGCAGTAGATTGTAGGCTGAGAACACAAAGACAAAGAGATCAACAAGATGGATGCCATGAAAGCCATGTGAGATACCTGCCAGCCAGACTGATCAAACGGTACCGACCCAATGGCTGTCCCTGACGATGAGATGGACCGTTCAGTGTTCCTCAGAGCAGAAGTATTGTTCTTACAAAGTTTTGGTAAGAGACACAAAAATGGTATTCCATTTAATTAAGACTAATTGGGATAATGTGGTTGGGATTATACCATTTAGAATGGGGAATAAATTAATTAAATAAAATAATGATCTCGATATTGAGATTATAGTTTTAGGATATTGTGTGACTTAATTTTACCTGCAGAAAAATCAAGACTCATAATCTATCAAAGCATTAAATAATTGCTTATACATATTGATAGAATTCCTACTCGCCAAGCTAAGTGTTATAACTATATTTCCCACACAGGAAATTTGATTCAAGTTCGTCCTCCTAAAAAGATAGAGCAAGATCATATATCATTGCTATTTAATTGTCTTAATGTCTTACCAAGATAATGTATAGAAAATAGTCCAGAATGGGGAGGAAGTATATCATAGTTCTTCACTGTATATATCTTAGATGGATTTCCCCATTCTTGGAGTCATGTGATTTGTAGTGGTTAGAAGAGGGCGGAGTGAATTTAGTATTCCATATTGATGTCTAATGATTAGATTTTGCCCATCTTAATATCATGAGGTTCCTCTGAACACAGTGATATGTAACCTTTTTCTTATATGATATTCTAACCTAGTGGCTTTTGTTTTATTGTAACAAGTTACTTACTATTCACATGTATTGTTCTACTATATGTAGTCAATTAACAAGCTTATACTGTTTACTAATATCTAATTGATATTCATTTGCATATGTCATTGTGTTTATTGCTCATTTATGTTCATAATCCTATAACCAATAAATCTGCATACTTTATAATACCTGTGTATTATTGTATATTGCAAAACTACATTCTTAAGCGTTAATGTCATCCCGTCATAAAAAGAACTTGCTGTTATCTGAGGAAATAGACAGACTCAGATGTGAATTGATTAGGTTTGTCTGCAATTCACCAGGTCATCATTTTGATATTTTTAATAATTTTAATGTTTTTTTTATTTTTCATAATTAATCATTTTTATGATCATAATTCATAGTTGAGTTATTAATTCACGACACATCCCAGCAGTAAGATGAGGAGGGGGCTTGTTATAGTGTGTCACCCCAGTAGTAAGATGAGGAGGGGGCTTGTTATAGTGTGTCATCCCAGTAGTAAGATGAGGAGGGGGCTTGTTATAGCGTGTCATCCCAGTAGTAAGATGAGGAGGGGGCTTGTTATAGTGTGTCATCCCAGTAGTAAGCTGAGGAGGAGGCTTGTTATAGTGTGTCATCGCAGTAGTAAGATGAGGAGGGAGCTTGTTATAGTGTGTCATCCCAGTAGTAAGCTGAGGAGGAGGCTTGTTATAGTGTGTCATCCCAGTAGTAAGATGAGGAGGGGGCTTGTTATAGTGTGTCATCCCAGTAGTAAGCTGAGGAGGAGGCTTGTTATAGTGTGTCATCGCAGTAGTAAGATGAGGAGGGGGCTTGTTATAGTGTGTCACCCCAGTAGTAAGCTGAGGAGGCTTGTTATAGTGTGTCACCCCAGTAGTAAGATGAGGAGGGGGTTTGTTATATTGTGTCACCCCAGTAGTAAGCTGAGGAGGCTTGATATAGTGTGTCACCCCAGTAGTAAGCTGAGGAGGGGGCCTGTTATAGTGTGTCACCCCAGTAGTAAGATGAGGAGGGGGCTTGTTATAGTGTGTCATCCCAGTAGTAAGCTGAGTAGGGGGCTTGTTATAGTGTGTCATCCCAGTAGTAAGCTGAGGAGGCTTGATATAGTGTGTCACCCCAGTAGTAAGCTGAGGAGGGGGCTTGTTATAGTGTGTCACCCCAGTAGTAAGATGAGGAGGGGGCTTGTTATAGTGTGTCACCCCAGTAGTAAGATGAGGAGTGGGCTTGTTATAGTGTGTCACCCCAGTAGTAAGATGAGGAGGGGGCTTGTTATAGTGTGTCACCCCAGTAGTAAGATGAGGAGGGGGCTTGTTATAGTGTGTCATCCCAGTAGTAAGCTGAGTAGGGGGCTTGTTATAGTGTGTCATCCCAGTAGTAAGCTGAGGAGGCTTGATATAGTGTGTCACCCCAGTAGTAAGCTGAGGAGGGGGCTTGTTATAGTGTGTCACCCCAGTAGTAAGATGAGGAGGGGGCTTGTTATAGTGTGTCACCCCAGTAGTAAGATGAGGAGTGGGCTTGTTATAGTGTGTCACCCCAGTAGTAAGATGAGGAGGGGGCTTGTTATAGTGTGTCACCCCAGTAGTAAGCTGAGTATGGGGCTTGTTATAGTGTGTCATCCCAGTAGTAAGCTGAGGAGGCTTGATATAGTGTGTCACCCCAGTAGTAAGCTGAGGAGGGGGCTTGTTATAGTGTGTCACCCCAGTAGTAAGATGAGGAGTGGGCTTGTTTTAGTGTGTCATCCCAGTAGTAAGCTGAGGAGGCTTGTTATAGTGTGCGACCCCAGTAGTAAGCTGAGGAGGCTTGTTTTAGTGTGTCACCCCAGTAGTAAGCTAAGGAGGAGGTTTGTTATAGTGTGTAACCCCAGTAGTAAGCTGGCCAATGGGCAGAGTCAAGGTGGTGGCAAAATTAGCTTTTGCTAGGGTGGCAAAAATCCTTGCACCAGACCTGCATTCATTCTGGACATCACTGTGCATGACACTATTCCCTTCCCTGAGCATTTCAGCGAACTTAGCCGCCACAGCGGAGGTACGGAGCCTCTACTGCGCAGAAGCAAACACTTAGTCATGGATCCTCAGGAGAGCTTCTTCCATATATACGATTGTAAGTAGCGTCATAACATTAAGGATTATATGGAAAGTATTTAATATTACAAAATAAAAGATGATGAAAACCATGAGTCTTTACTGCTAGTTTTCAATACTATTTACTCAATATGCATTGACATTATAAGGTAAGGGAAAAGTAGGAGACTTAAAGGGTTACTCCACTCCCCAGCGTTTGGAACATTTAGTTCCGAATGCTGGATGCGGGCTGCGGGGGTCACCACGCCCCCTCATGACATCATGTCCCACCCCCTCAATGCAAGTCTATAGGAGGGGGCGTGAAGGGGCTAATGCTGGGAATCACCGTGATCAG
The DNA here is from genome assembly GCF_029499605.1 of Hyla sarda. Lineage (NCBI taxonomy): Eukaryota > Metazoa > Chordata > Amphibia > Anura > Hylidae > Hyla > Hyla sarda. The sequence continues at coordinate 7,493,920 of NC_079192.1, forward strand.
TGATATACGGCATTAGACACGGGCCCTCGCCCATGCTCAGCTCCTGAGCCAGCGTCATAGAAGGGGGAAAAAAAAGACTATTATAATATTAGTATAGTATTGCTATGTGATGGTAAGTGAGTGCAAAGAGTTGTTGCATTTGTAATCCCTTCATGGCCACCGAAATTTTGATTTGTGGCTTACATTTTCTTTTTTCTCACCTTCTGAGATCCATAACTTTTTATTTTTCCATTGAAAAAGTTGGATTATTTCTTTCTTTTTTTTTTTTTTTTTGTGGTGGAACAAGTTGTACTTTTCAGTGGCACACTTTATTTTATCATCTAATGTTAATGTATTACCAAGCAAGAAAAAAATTCACAATACGGTAAAACTGACACGCTGACTTTATTTTAATTCTAATGATATCTAATGATTCTAATGATAATGATATCAGAACATTTTTGTTTTGTTTTATGTTTTATGACACCATGAGCTGTAGATTTTAACTGTGCCATGAGCTGTGTAGGTATGATTTTTTTTTGTCTCTGTAGTATACAGTTAGGGATGAACAAATCGAATCTGACAAATCCGAATTTGTTATAAATTTCAGGAAAAATTTAATTCATAACGAATGTGAATATTGCCGCGATTCGATCACACAAATTGCTTCATCAAACTCCATTTAGTGCGGTTCAGGCTCCAGGGCATCTAAAATGGTGGGTCCACATGTGAGGACATGGGGCAAGGAATCCTGGGAAGGCAGGAACAAAAGTAGACGGGATGACCCTAAATCACATGCAGCATGCAGCCTATCAGCAGCAAGTCACCCCTGTGTTGTCACAACCCTGTATAATCGGCAACCATCTTGTGGCCAGTCACATCAGCGTTCTATTACAGAGAGAGAGTGGGACAGAGAGCAGTCTGTGTTGCACAGAAAAGCTTTTTTTACAGCAGCGATTCTTCTCAAGCTAAATCCAACCAAGAAGCACTGATAGGGAAGGGAGTAAGATTGAGAGAAATAGTGAAATTTTGGGTGTAGTACACAGCGACTGTGTGCTGCAGCACTAGTGGGTACAACAACTGAAAAGCTAATAGTAGCCAGCCAGTTAGGGTGAGCAGAGCACTAAAAGCATTTTGACCTCTACTAAGTGTAACCTGTGCGTACATCTAAGTGGTGTACCATTTTATTCCTGTTAAAGTCTTAAGGGCCTAGATACTGTGAAAGTCTGGCCAAAAGTACACACCTGCTGGTGTTGTACACAAATACTGTTTTAAATGTAGTGAAGCGCTTTGTCCTCCCATCATATACGCACTAAGTATGTAAGGCAGAGAAGTGCCACGACGTGCACATAGGAGTGGCAGAGGCCTAAATTCATCAGGCAGAGGTCGTGGCAGACTGGGGGCGAGTTGCAGCAGGAGTTGCAGCCAGAGACCTGAGCAACCGGTATCAGCTAGCGGTCGTGTCTTGACCAGCAACCCATCTGCCGTCATCGATTGGTTAACACGGTCATCCACTTCATCACAAGTAACATCTGACACCCCCAGTAAACAGTCGGTGGGTTCCTCAGACACAACCCTCAGTTGGAATGGTTACTGGAGGGTAGTCAGCAGTTACTGCCCAGCCAAGAAGTGGAGGAGACATCCGCCGCTTCCTCCGCTAGTCGGGCAAGTAGTGATGAGGAGAGTGGTGTGGGAGGTGGTGTTTCAGGAAAATCAGCTACTCGGCAGTGTGGCAGTTTTTCATCAAGCATCCGGAGGAGGTTCACATGCAAGATATGTCGGCAGAAGGTGAAGGCCAGGGTCCCAATGTTGGCACCACGGCCCCGCATCAACATATGCAGAATCACCATAAAGCGGAAAGGGAGAACCGTGGCTCCGATGTAGTGGTCCAGCCTGCTGCATCACCGAGTGGCACCCCGCTCCCTCTTTCAGCCAACAAAGGCTCCACCACCTCCGCCGAAGGTAGCTGTGTGTCATATCTTTCTTCTGTCGCTCCAGATGCTCCTCCTACTCCTACTTTTAGTCAGCCATTCTGCCAGCAATCCATCCGCAAAGTCATGTCCAAGAGACAACAGTATGCGCCCACTCATCCAACGGCGCAGAAGCTGAATGTGCTCCTGTCCAAGTTGCTGGTGTTGCAGTCCCTCCCTTTTCATGTAGTGGACTCTGCACCTTTCAGAGAATTGATGGCTTGTGCCGAGCCGAGGTGGAGAGTCCCAAGCTGTCATTTCTTTGAGAAGAAGGCAGTACCAGCCCTGCATAAGTTTGTGCAAGACAAGGTGGGCCAGTCCTTAAGCCTGTCAGTGTGTACCAAAGTGCACGGCAGCACTGACGTTTGGAGCTGTAGCTACGGTCAGGGACAATACATGTCCTTTACGGCCCACTGGGTGAATGTGGTTCCTGCACAGCCACAACAGCAACTTAGACAGGTCACGTCGCTTCCTCTTCCATACTTTCAGGCCGTTGGTCCTGTGACAGTGTGCGACTCCGCCTCCTAATCCTCCACCGTGTCCTCAGCCTCCACTGCACGGACAAGTCTCAGTGCCCCTCCAGCATACCATGGGGGAGACTTACCAAAGCTGTCTGTGTCCAGCATCAATATAGACTAAACTACAGAGCGTTGGGCTGTTCTATTGTGCGCATAATTTATCAAAAGCCGCATGACTCTTGATAAATTCTGCGCACGGACTTTGGGATCTATGCTTTAGACTGTATGTAAACCTGCTCCAGCATGGTCTGACATTTCAGCGTACTTTCAGCCGATGAGACTTGTTGCCGAAAAGTCGCTTTTGATAAATTCAGCACCAATGCCTTTTCCCATCTAAAATGGAATGCATCATGTTCTAAAAACCCTCTAAAGCAAAAGTCACAAAATTCAGACATATTTAGACTGTGACTTTCTGTGTGACAAATTTAGGTGGGAAAAACCAGTCTAAATTCTTTGATAAACCTGCCCCCATGTTTGCAGGGCACGGCGGTGTCACGCTGTTTTTCACATGGTTTTCCTTGGCAAACGGAGTCACACAGGAGAAACTGCTAAAAGTAATTCATCAAGAAATGGAATCATGGCTTACTCCATGAAAACTGGAAATGGGAACCATGGTGACCGACAAGAGGAAGAACATCTTGTCTGCGCTGCGACAAGTAAGCCTTGTCGAGCCTACTCGTCTTAAAATGAGTGGCCCCATACACAGGAACCTCTCCCTATTTTTACCTAAAAACCCTGGGAAATGGCAGTATTTGCAGGTGGAAAGAGGGAGAGGTTCCTGTGTGGGGCCGCACTTTTTAGGGCAAGTAACACTTGCCAAGAAGGTAATTAGTAATGCAAGAGTAGGGCCTTACAGGTGAAGTTTTTACCCCCACAGGTTACAATGGACCATACGTTGTTCCCTTCCACCTTATAGAGGTCTTTGCATCACATCAGTACTTCAGTGGTGTACTTTGTGCTTTGTTTATTTTGTTATGTCAAAACTGTAAAAAGATTAACCCCTTCCTGACCCTTGATGTATTTGTGCATCATGTGTCAGGTGAGGGTAATATGGTGCGAGCTGTGAGTTGGGTCCACGTCTTAAACGGAAGATGTCCATTGCTATCGGCAGCAGACATCTGCCGATAATAATGGACATCGCAGATCGCTCTCATGTCCGTCATCTAAATGGTTAAATGCCACAATCTATACAGATCACAACATTAAAAAGTCGGCAATCTCTGGCATCTAGGGATCCCATCATGATGATTTAATTGCGGGTTGCCGATAGTTTGCTTGGGAATATCTCTATATCTGCAATGCAATGCTTTGTTTGCAAGTATAAACTTAAACGGGTACTCCGCCATAGACATCTTACCCCCTATCCCCGATCCCCCGTGATCTCCGTGCAGCAACCGCATTCTATGTCGGGCTGCTGCTCCAGTCTCGGAAACCTTTGTGTTTCCGGGACTGGAAATATGATGTCATGCCATGCCCCCTCCATTCATGTCTATGGAAGTGGGTGTGGCGGCAGTGTTCGCCAGTCATCGGGCATGGAACGGAGTTCGCCACAGCGGATATTAATATCAATATTAACTATGGATAGGGGATAAGATGTTTTCAGTGGAGTACCCCTTTAAAGGGGTACTCCAGTTGAAAATAATTTTAAATAAACTGGTGCAAAGTTAAACAGATTTGTAAATCACTTCTATTTAAAAATCTTAATCCTTCCAGTACTTATCAGCTGCTGTATTTGGGGTTGAGCTAATATTTGAAAACAGCTATTTCTGGCCTACAGAGAGCCACAATAGGGGGCGTAGAACACTTTGCCTTGCTGTAACACACATAGGGAGTCTGCTGGGTTAGTGAAATGATAAAGTTATTCAGTATGACATGCAGATTAGAGGTGTAGCTATTAGAATCACAGTCGCAGAGTGGCACAATGACAGAGCCTGGAGGTAGCATCAGTATGAGGAGACAATATAGGGGCTGAATGACAAAGCGTGAGGGTGGCGGCAGCATGAGGAGACCATATAGTGGCTGAATGACCCAGCCTGGAGGTGGCAACAGCCTGACGAGACCATAGGGCCTCACAATTGAAAAGATTAAAGCTATTTTTTTCAACATTTAAATTGAAGATTTCAAATAGATGAACCTAAAAAGTTTTATTTAATGTGACAGCAGAATGAGGAGACCACATGGCACAATGACACAGCCTAGAGGTGGTGGAAGCATGAGGAGACCATATAGTGGTTGAATGACACAGCTGTCACTTACATGCAGGAAGAGAGAGAAAGATGTCATTATCAGATCCACCTTGTCTCTGTGCAAAGCCCTCACTGAGACTAGCCCCCACCCTCCTGGAAGACAAACACCATGTGATTTCTGTCTTGTCTGGCTTCACAGCCTCCCATCCCCGTGTGAGGATCTTGCTGGAAAAGAAACAGCCTAGCATCTCCTCAGCACATAATGCTGCTCTTTTCCTGCTGTAGATCTAATCACTGACTGCTGCCATTCAGAGCGTAGCATGATTTATTGCTGGGAGGGAAGGAAAGTTTGAAAGAAAAGACATGTACAGTTTACAACAATAAAGCATGCACACAGATAGCAAAAGCAATTGTCTGGCAGCCATTACACAGAGCCACACTGACTGCTGGGAGTTGTCTGGGCTGCAAGCAAGGAAAAAGAATATTCAGGAAACAACAGGGGCCACAGGAGCTGGTAAAAATCACACGGATAACTACAGGGGACACAGAACATGTATTGTGGTGGCCTTGGGGCATTTTTATTTTTCTTAACTTCCCCGGAGCCCCCCCCCTTAATGGACAGACCATATTTGTTCAAACATACACTGTATGAATATAGACAAAAAGAACCATGTCAGATGTGTTGAAAGGAAGGTCAATCAATGTTTAATAAAATGATGTACAGCTTTCTTAATGTCTTTATTCCTCAGACTGTATATAATGGGGTTGACCAGAGGAGTGAACACAGTATATAGCAGGGAGAGGATTTTACTCATGGTCAGTGTTTGTCCTTTTGTTTGGACAATATAAACACTGAATATAGTCCCATAGAATATGGAGACCACAATGAGGTGGGAGCTACAGGTGGAGAAGGCTTTCTGTCTACCAGAATTGGATGGGATCCTTAGGATTGTTAGAACAATATAAGTATAAGACCCAACAATGATTGTGGTTGGGATTATTACACTTGGGATACCTAGTACATAGATCTCCAGCTGAACAATGAAGGCATCAGAACAGACAAGTCCAAGCAAGGGAAGAATGTCACAGAATACGTGGTCAATGATGTTGGAGCCACAAAAAATTAGCTTCAGTGGTGTTGTGGAGATAATGGATGAAATGGCAATACCCAACAACCAACACATAGCGGCCAATTTCATACAAATTCCATGTGTTACAATAGAGGAGTAACGGAGGGGATTACAGATGGCCACATATCTGTCATAAGACATCACTGTGAGGAGAAGACATTCAAATGTTTCTGAGGCACAAAAGAAATAAAACTGAGTCATACAACCAATAAAAGTCATGGTCCCCCCATTATTCAGTAGGATGTGGAGAAGGTTGGGGACAATATCTGTGCTCACCAAGATGTCACTGATGGACAGATGTGAGATGAAGAAGTACATTGGGGTGTGGAGGTTCTTGCTGGTGGACACCAGGGTGATGATCAGGAGATTCCCACATATTGTCAGACAATAAACCACAAGGAACAGACAGAACAGGAAAAGTCTTAACCCTCGACTGACCTGAAATCCTAAGAGGAAAAACTCTGTGACCACAGTTTGATTCGTCTGCAAGTAGAGAAAAAAATAATAACAATTGAGTAGATTTCACATGACTTCAAACCTTGTTTTTTTTTTTTTTTTACCACTAAACTAGAATAGACTGTGGCCGTGTAGTAATACATAAATGCTGCGAATGGATGACAATGACTGACAAGATCAGCAACTAATCTGAATATGATTAAAAACCTTCTAGGCCTGAAATGCAGCAGCCATGACTGTGCTTTCCCTGTGTTTTATTGATTGAACATTGTTACACCAGTGGGTTTCCTAGGAAGATGAGTGTCATTGTGACTTATCTAACTAATTCCGGGCCCGAGGCGGAATATCAATACATGTTTACAAAGGGGGCCTTCCATGATGTCCGAGCCAGGTGGGGGTGGGGGGATAAGCACTCTGTTCCGTGCTACACCTGGCTTTGATGCAATGGAAGGGGGTGGGCCGGGGCAGAATATTGATGAGACAGAGGGAGCTGTGTGAGTCAGCTCCCCGCCTGAAATGCACTCATTGATAAACATCTTCTAACGGGTAGAGCTATGGATATACGTAACAAAAAAACTATAAGTGGCCATTTTTAGTACAGCTATTCACTTGCACTTTACCCAATATATTGGGTTAGTGCGGGTGAATTGCTGTCTGATTCTCTTTAAAGGGGTACTCTGCCCCTGGACAGCTTATCCCCTATCGAAAGAATAGAGGATAAGATGTCTGATCGAGGGTGCCCCGCGATCTCTGTGCAGCACCCGGAGTACGTTTAGAACGCTGTGTGTGGAAGGTGGGATCATGAAGCCACTGCCATGCCCCTTGTGACACCACGCCACACCCCTTCAATGAAAGTCTATGGGAGGGGGGCGTGAAGTCACGATCCTGCTGCCCGCTCCAAGCGTTCGGAACACAATGCTCTGAATGCTGGGGCAGCGGAGTACCCCTTTAAGCGGATAGAAAATTAGGTTTAACAGATGCTTTGGTCATAAACACTTTTGCTGCATATAGTTTTTGGACATTTCATGTGTCTGGTACGCTAAGAACAACATACTAAACCTTCAAAGCCAGACACCTAACATATTTTTAAAACGACACACAGGCCCCTTCATGCAATTTTGTGTTAAATTGTAATAAATATTATGACAAAAAGTGTTACGCAAGTAATACACACCACGCCTCCTAAAAATAAAAGTTCAACATGTGCATACAGTAGTTAAAGGGGTTTTCTGGGATTTTCAGTTCTTTGAAAGTAAGACAGGGGCAGCAGAGTTAGTCTAGTTACTAATATATTTCACTTACCTGTATTTGGTGGCTTGTATCAAATTTCTTTGTTCATTTTCTGCAGCCTACAAAATGAGTATTGTCTCGGACCTTTCCCAGATCACAAATCAAGTGCTGAAAGGGGGCTTGCCTGCTTTGTCTGTTGTGTGTGAAACCAGCATCCTGATGACGTTACCGGTGCACATGTGCGTGCATTCATCATCACACAGGTTTACAGCTTGTGTGTCAGGTGATGTTGGGCGAGTCAAGTGATCAAAAAGAGAGCATGGGAGGAAAATAAGTCACCTTTCACCCTGAAACAAAGAATCCTGGGGATTGTAGTATATGGGGGACCACAGAAACAGGAAGTAGCCAGTTCCGAAAAAATAAGCCAGCAACATTATGGGGGACACAGGACACGGCCATTTACCACCAACACAAGCACAGATCCTTGATAAGCCTGATCCAGTGGCACTTACCGCACCAAGACGTACATTTATGTAATGTACTGTCAAGGGGTCACACTGTAAATGTTAAGGCCTAGCATTGCTTATCCTGTATTTTATAATCATGATGACATCTGAGCAGCCATTAGGTAGAAACAAGTAAAATGGTTGTAAGTTAAGTTAGAATATCATTGCAAAATCCATTAGGTCATCACGTATTCATTTCTTCACATAATAAAACGTGTCCAAAGCTATTTTATCACAATGTTTTGGTTTAATTATGTATATATCTTACAATGGCCTCCAATAAGAGACAAATAAGAGCAAAATTTTGGAAAATTAGATTCGGCTGAATCGCCGAATTTCCCCAAAACTTTAATTCGGTCCGAATTTATTTGCGGAAATCGCTATTAAAAATGGCTATTTCTGGGCTACAAAGAGCATCAATAGGGGTGTAGAACACTTTTGCCTTGATGTAACACGTATAGTGTGTATGCTGTGTTAGTGAAATGATACTGTTATTCAGTATGACATGAAGATTGTTTTGGAAATGTCCTTCATGCTATGAGAGTTACCTTCCATTCAGTACTTCTTATCTGGCTTTTATATACCTAAATATTTTTTTAAATTCTATAAAATTTTATTAAAAAATTTACAAGTCACTTTTCTACAATTATAAAACAAAAAACAACCTTAACCCCTTAAGAACTCAGACCATTTTGGCCTTATAGGGGTACTCCGACCCTAAGACATCTTATCCCCTATCCAAAGGATAGAGGATAAGATGTCTGATAGAGGGTGTCCCACCGCTGGGGACCCCCGCAATGTCGTATGCAGCACCCACCTGTGGGAGCTGCACGCAGCGCTGCAGCCTCCGAGTCTGCCGGACTATGGGCCAGGGTAATCGTGACGTCACGACTCTGCCCCGTGTGACGTCACCCCGCCCCTGCAATGCAAGTCTATGGGAAGGGGCTTGGCAGCCATCACACTTGGGCGGAGTCTTGATGTCACGATACTCCAGCCCAGTAGTCGTGACCACAGATGGGTGCGACATTGCGGGGGTCTCCAGCAGCAGGACACCCGTGATCAGAAATCGTATCCCCTATCCTTTGGATAAGGGATAAGATGTTTTAGGGCTGGAGTCCCCCCTTTAAGGCCAAAATGGGCGGAGTTCTTAAGGGGTTAAGGACATTTTTGTTTTATAATTGTAGAAAAGGGATACATAAATAATTTCGATACATAAAATAAACATTTTTATTTTTTGTTTTTGTTTTTTCCTCCTCGCCTTCTAAAAATCATAACTCTTTTATATTTTCATCCACAGATAAGTATGAATGCTTGTTTTTTGCGCAACCAGTTGTCCTTTGTAATGACATCACTGATTTTACCATAAAATGTATGACACAACCAAAGAATACTATTTGTGTAGGAAAATTGAAAAGAAAACCACATTTTTGTAAATTTTTGAAGAGACCATGCAGTGGCTTAATGACACAGCGTGGAACTGGCGGCAGCATGAGGGGACCATATAGTGACTGAATGACACAGCCTGGAGGTGGCGGAAGCATGAGGAGACCATATAGTGACTGAATGACACAGCCTGGAGGTGGCGGAAGCATGAGGAGACCATATAGTGGCTGCATGGCACAGCGTGGAGATGGTGGCAGCATGGAGAGACTATAAAATTGCTGAATGACACACCCTGGAGGTGGCGGAAGCATGAGGAGACCATATAGTGGCTAAATTACATAGTTTGGAGGTGGTGGTAGCATGAGTGGACCATATGATGGCTGACTGACACAGCGCAGAGGTGGCGGCAGCATGAGGAGACCATATAGTGGCTGAATGACACAGCCTGGAGGTGGAGGGGTATTCCAGTTAAAAACATCAACTGGCTCCAGAAAGTTTAAACAGATTTGTTAACTACTTCTATAAAAAAAAATCTTAATCCTACCAGTACTTATCAGCTATTGAATTTGAGTTGTTATTTCCTGTCTGACCACAGTGCAGGAGAGGTTTGCTATGGGGATTTCCTCCTACTCTGGACAGTTTCTGAGACAGACAGAGGTGTCAGCAGAGAACACTGTGGTCAGACAGAAAAGAACAACTCAACTTTAACAGCTTATAATTACTGGAAGGATTAAGATTTTTTGATAGAAGTAATTTACAAATCTATTTAACTTTCTGGAGCCAATTGACATGAAAAAATAAAAAGTTTTTAACTGGAATACCCCTTTAATGAAACTTTGGAACGCTGTATTACCTCCTTCTTGTGTGAATTGAAAAGTAAAACCTACTTTTTTGAAAAGATGTTAAAATAATAAATCAATGGTTAAACAGAGGCAAGAAATATTTCAGTTTTTGGCCGTTAATGTATAAGGCTGGATCTAGCATGGGTGAGCTCAGCCTAAATCTCTACGCAACGTGGATCAGTTATCATCAGTTGTATGGCATTGGGCGTCCATTGTTTCTGCACAGTGGACAGGAGAATGCAGTAAGCTGTCTGGTCCCCTCCAGCGTGTCCAACCATCCGACATCAAAATTGAGATGCTGGATGATTGTGAACTGTCCCATTCAAATGAATGGAATCAGCTCTAGCATCAGTTTCCCTCGGGTGTACACCAGAGGGAAACTATGCCGGATGCTGGATATATGTGAACACAGCCTAACACAAATATGCAATATACCACAAACCACTAATATCCTACCAAAATCTACAATAGGACTGCAAACCAATAATATCATCTTAACACAAGGGTAACAGCAAAAAATCTAGAAAAGACTCTACAAACTGCATAAAATCTCTGTTTATGTCGTGTTTCCACTATTTGAAATATACATAAAAAAAATTGTGTTCATGAAAGGACATCACATGAGAAGCCTTTGCAGACATAATAATGCAAATAATGCAAATAATAATAATGCAAATAATAATAATAATGGTAATAATAATAATAATGTAATTAATAATAATAATATTAACCTCTTAACCTCTTGGGGACGCAGGGCACATGCATACGTCCTGCATCCTCGGAGACCGGGTTAAACCCAGTGGATCCCGGTTGCTACGGGCAGCCAGGACACCGCCGATCAGGCCGATGTCCGGCATTAATCCTTTAGACGCCATGATCAAAGTTGATTGCGGCATCTAAAGTGAAAGTAAAAGAATCTCGGCAGCTCAGTGGAGCTGATCGGGACTATTGTGACAAAATCGCAATGTCCCGATCAGCTTACTGGATGATGGGAGGGTCCTCACCTGCCTCTCCTTCGTATGATCGGAGATCTATTGCTACATGCCTGCTCAGCAGGCTAGAGCAGTAGAGCGCATGTTAGACAAATCAATGCTGTGCAATGGCATAGCATTGAACAGTGTATGCAATCAGAAGATTGCATGTTGTAGCCCCCTATGGGAGCTAAACAAAAGTGTAAAAAAAATGTAATAGAAGCTCATTAACCCCTTCCCTATTAAAAGTTTAAATCACCCCCTTTTCCCATTTTTTTTATTATAAAATAATGTAATAAAAAATAATCATATGTGGTACCGTCACATGCGTAAAGTTCCAAACTATTAAAATATTAGGGTAGCTAAACCGCACGGTCGATAGCGTACACGTTAAAAAATAAAAAATAAATTGTGCATTTTTGGTCACTTCATATACCATAAAAGTATTAATAAAAAGCAATCAAAAAGTTCCATCAAACAAAAATGGAACAATAAAGATTACAGATGACACAAAAAATGAGCCCTCATACTGCCCCGTACACAGAAAAAATTTAAAGTTATAGGGGTCAGAAAATGCTAATTTTAAACACACAAATTTTGGTGCATGTATTTTAATTTTTTTTTAAGTATTAAAATAGAATAGAACCTATATAAATTGGGTATCCTTGTAATTGTATTGTTACGCCGAGCGCTCCGGGTCCCCGCTCCTCCCCGGAGCGCTCGCTTCTCTCTCGCTGCCGCAGCGCTCCGGGCAGCTCCACTGACCCGGAGCGCTGCGATACCGTCTCCAGCCGGGATGCGATTCGCGATGCGGGTAGCGCCCGCTCGCGATGCGCATCCCGGCTCCCGTACCTGACTCGCTCTCCGTCTGTCCTGTCCCGGCGCGCGCGGCCCCGCTCCCTAGGGCGCGCGCGCGCCGGGTCTCTGCGATTTAAAGGGCCACTGCGCCGCTGATTGGCGCAGTGGTTCCAATTAGTGTGTTCACCTGTGCACTCCCTATTTATACCTCACTTCCCCTTCACTCCCTCGCCGGATCTTGTTGCCAATGTGCCAGTGAAAGCGTTTCCTTGTGTGTTCCTAGCCTGTGTTCCAGACCTCCTGCCGTTGCCCCCGACTACGATCCTTGCTGCCTGCCCCGACCTTCTGCTACGTCCGACCTTGCTTCTGTCTACTCCCTTGTACCGCGCCTATCTTCAGCAGTCAGAGAGGTTGAGCCGTTGCTAGTGGATACGACCTGGTCACTACCGCCGCAGCAAGACCATCCCGCTTTGCGGCGGGCTCTGGTGAAAACCAGTAGGGACTTAGAACCGATCCACTAGCACGGTCCACGCCAATCCCTCTCTGGCACAGAGGATCCACTACCTGCCAGCCGGCATCGTGACAGTAGATCCGGCCATGGATCCCGCTGAAGTTCCTCTGCCAGTTGTCGCCGACCTCACCACGGTGGTCGCCCAGCAGTAACAACAGATAGCGCAACAAGGCCAACAGCTGTCTCAACTGACCGTGATGCTACAGCAGCTACTACCACAGCTTCAGCAATCATCTCCTCCGCCAGCTCCTGCACCTCCTCCGCAGCGAGTGGCCGCTTCTGGTCTACGACTATCCTTGCCGGATAAATTTGATGGGGACTCTAAATTCTGCCGTGGCTTTCTTTCCCAATGTTCCCTGCACTTGGAGATGATGTCGGACCAGTTCCCTACTGAAAGGTCTAAGGTGGCTTTCGTAGTCAGCCTTCTGTCTGGAAAAGCTCTGTCATGGGCCACACCGCTCTGGGACCGCAATGACCCCGTCACTGCCTCCATACACTCCTTCTTCTCGGAAATTCGAAGTGTCTTTGAGGAACCTGCCCGAGCCTCTTCTGCTGAGACTGCCCTGTTGAACCTGGTCCAGGGTAATTCTTCCGTTGGCGAGTACGCCGTACAATTCCGTACTCTTGCTTCAGAATTATCCTGGAATAATGAGGCCCTCTGCGCGACCTTTAAAAAAGGCCTATCCAGCAACATTAAAGATGTTCTGGCCGCACGAGAAATCCCTGCTAACCTACATGAACTCATCCATCTTGCCACTCGCATTGACATGCGTTTTTCCGAAAGGCGTCAGGAGCTCCGCCAGGATATGGACTTTGTTCGCACAAGGCGTTTTTTCTCCCCGGCTCCTCTCTCCTCTGGTCCCCTGCAATCCGTTCCTGTGCCTCCCGCCGTGGAGGCTATGCAGGTCGACCGGTCTCGCCTGACACCTCAAGAGAGGACACGACGCCGCATGGAGAATCTCTGCCTGTACTGTGCCAGTACCGAACACTTCCTGAAGGATTGTCCTATCCGTCCTCCCCGCCTGGAAAGACGTACGCTGACTCCGCACAAAGGTGAGACAGTCCTTGATGTCTACTCTGCTTCTCCACGTCTTACTGTGCCTGTGCGGATATCTGCCTCTGCCTTCTCCTTCTCTACTATGGCCTTCTTGGATTCCGGATCTGCAGGAAATTTTATTTTGGCCTCTCTCGTCAACAGGTTCAACATCCCAGTGACCAGTCTCGCCAGACCCCTCTACATCAATTGTGTAAACAATGAAAGATTGGACTGTACCATACGTTTCCGCACGGAGCCCCTTCTAATGTGCATCGGACCTCATCACGAGAAGATTGAATTTTTGGTCCTCCCCAATTGCACTTCCGAAATCCTCCTTGGACTACCCTGGCTTCAACTCCATTCCCCAACCCTGGATTGGTCCTCTGGGGAGATCAAGAGTTGGGGGCCCTCTTGTTTCAAGGACTGCCTAAAACCGGTTCCCAGTACCCCTTGCCGTGACTCTGTGGTTCCCCCTGTAACCGGTCTCCCTAAGGCCTATATAGACTTTGCGGATGTTTTTTGCAAAAAACAAGCTGAGACTCTACCTCCTCACAGGCCTTATGATTGTCCTATTGACCTCCTCCCGGGCACTACTCCACCCCGGGGCAGAATCTATCCTCTGTCCGCCCCAGAGACTCTTGCTATGTCGGAGTACATCCAGGAAAATTTAAAAAAAGGCTTTATCCGTAAATCCTCCTCTCCTGCCGGAGCCGGATTTTTCTTTGTGTCCAAAAAAGATGGCTCTCTACGTCCTTGCATTGACTACCGCGGTCTTAATAAAATCACGGTAAAGAACCGCTACCCCTACCCCTCATCTCTGAACTCTTTGATCGCCTCCAAGGTGCCCACATCTTTACCAAACTGGACTTAAGAGGTGCTTATAATCTCATCCGCATCAGAGAGGGGGATGAATGGAAAACGGCATTTAACACTAGAGATGGACACTTTGAGTATCTGGTCATGCCCTTTGGCCTGTGCAACGCCCCTGCCGTCTTCCAAGACTTTGTTAATGAAATTTTTCGTGATCTCTTATACTCCTGTGTTGTTGTATATCTGGACGATATCCTGATTTTTTCTGCCAATCTAGAAGAACACCGCCAGCATGTCCGTATGGTTCTTCAGAGACTTCGTGACAATCAACTTTATGCCAAGATAGAGAAATGTCTGTTTGAATGCCAATCTCTTCCTTTCCTAGGATACTTGGTCTCTGGCCAGGGACTACAAATGGATCCAGACAAACTCTCTGCCGTCTTAGATTGGCCACGCCCCTCCGGACTCCGTGCTATCCAACGTTTTTTGGGGTTCGCCAATTATTACAGGCAATTTATTCCACATTTTTCTACCGTTGTGGCCCCTATCGTGGCTTTAACCAAAAAAAAATGCCAATCCCAAGTCTTGGCCTCCTCAAGCGGAAGACGCCTTTAAACGGCTCAAGTCTGCCTTTTCTTCGGCTCCCGTGCTCTCCAGACCTGACCCATCTAAACCCTTCCTATTGGAGGTTGATGCCTCCTCTGTAGGAGCTGGAGCGGTCCTTCTACAAAAAAATTCTTCCGGGCATGCTGTTACTTGTGGTTTTTTTTCTAGGACCTTCTCTCCGGCGGAGAGGAACTACTCCATCGGGGATCGAGAGCTTCTAGCCATTAAATTAGCACTTGAGGAATGGAGGCATCTGCTGGAGGGATCAAGATTTCCAGTTATTATTTACACCGATCACAAGAACCTCTCCTATCTCCAGTCTGCTCAACGGCTGAATCCTCGCCAGGCCAGGTGGTCTCTGTTCTTTGCCCGATTTAACTTTGAAATTCACTTTCGGCCTGCCGATAAGAACATTAGGGCCGATGCTCTCTCTCGTTCCTCGGATGCCTCGGAAGTTGAACTCTCTCCGCAACACATCATTCCTCCTGACTGCCTGATTTCCACTTCTCCAGCCTCCATCAGGCAAACTCCTCCAGGAAAGACCTTCGTCTCTCCACGCCAACGCCTCGGAATCCTCAAATGGGGTCACTCCTCCCATCTCGCAGGTCATGCAGGCATCAAGAAATCTGTGCAACTCATCTCTCGCTTCTATTGGTGGCCGACTCTGGAGACGGATGTCGTGGACTTTGTGCGAGCCTGCACTGTCTGTGCCCGGGATAAGACTCCTCGCCAGAAGCCCGCTGGTTTTCTTCATCCTCTGCCTGTCCCTGAACAGCCTTGGTCTCTGATTGGTATGGATTTTATTACAGATCTACCCCCATCCCGTGGCAACACTGTTGTTTGGGTGGTCGTTGATCGATTCTCCAAGATGGCACATTTCATCCCTCTTCCTGGTCTTCCTTCAGCGCCTCAGTTGGCTAAACAATTTTTTGTACACATTTTTCGTCTTCACGGGTTGCCCACACAGATAGTCTCGGATAGAGGCGTCCAATTCGTGTCAAAATTCTGGAGGGCTCTCTGTAAACAACTCAAGATTAAATTAAACTTTTCTTCTGCATATCATCCTCAATCCAATGGACAAGTAGAAAGAATTAACCAGGTCTTGGGTGATTATTTACGACATTTTGTTTCCTCCCGCCAGGATGATTGGGCAGATCTTCTACCATGGGCCGAATTCTCGTATAACTTTAGAGTCTCTGAATCTTCCTCCAAATCCCCATTTTTCGTGGTGTACGGCCGTCACCCTCTTCCCCCCCTCCCTACTCCCTTGCCCTCTGGTTTGCCCGCTGTAGATGAAGTGACTCGTGATCTTTCCACCATATGGAAAGAGACCCAAGATTCTCTTTTACAGGCTTCATCTCGCATGAAAAAGTTTGCCGATAAGAAAAGAAGAGCTCCCCCCATTTTTGCTCCCGGAGACAAGGTATGGCTCTCCGCTAAATATGTCCGCTTTCGTGTCCCCAGTTACAAACTGGGTCCACGCTATCTTGGTCCTTTCAAAGTCTTGTGCCAAATTAATCCCGTCTCTTACAAACTTCTTCTTCCTCCTTCTCTCCGTATTCCTAATGCCTTTCATGTCTCTCTTCTTAAACCACTCATCATCAACCGTTTCTCTCCCAAATTAGTTTCTCCCACTCCTGTCTCCGGTTCTTCTGACGTCTTCTCAGTGAAAGAGATACTGGCCTCCAAGACGGTCAGAGGGAAAAGGTTCTTTTTGGTGGATTGGGAGGGCTGTGGACCTGAAGAGAGATCCTGGGAAACTGAGGACAACATCCTAGACAAAAGTCTGCTCCTCAGGTTCTCAGGCTCTAAGAAGAGGGGGAGACCCAAGGGGGGGGGTACTGTTACGCCGAGCGCTCCGGGTCCCCGCTCCTCCCCGGAGCGCTCGCTTCTCTCTCGCTGCCGCAGCGCTCCGGGCAGCTCCACTGACCCGGTGCGCTGCGATACCGTCTCCAGCCGGGATGCGATTCGCGATGCGGGTAGCGCCCGCTCGCGATGCGCATCCCGGCTCCCGTACCTGACTCGCTCTCCGTCTGTCCTGTCCCGGCGCGCGCGGCCCCGCTCCCTAGGGCACGCGCGCGCCGGGTCTCTGCGATTTAAAGGGCCACTGCGCCGCTGATTGGTGCAGTGGTTCCAATTAGTGTGTTCACCTGTGCACTCCCTATTTATACCTCACTTCCCCTTCACTCCCTCGCCGGATCTTGTTGCCATTGTGCCAGTGAAAGCGTTTCCTTGTGTGTTCCTAGCCTGTGTTCCAGACCTCCTGCCGTTGCCCCCGACTACGATCCTTGCTGCCTGCCCCGACCTTCTGCTACGTCCGACCTTGCTTCTGTCTACTCCCTTGTACCGCGCCTATCTTCAGCAGTCAGAGAGGTTGAGCCGTTGCTAGTGGATACGACCTGGTCACTACCGCCGCAGCAAGACCATCCCGCTTTGCGGCGGGCTCTGGTGAAAACCAGTAGGGACTTAGAACCGATCCACTAGCACGGTCCACGCCAATCCCTCTCTGGCACAGAGGATCCACTACCTGCCAGCCGGCATCGTGACATGTATAGACCTACAGTATAAAGATAAGGTGTCATTTTTACCGAAAAATGCACTGCGTAGAAAAGGAAGCCCCCAAAATAAAAAAATGGCATTTCTTTTTTTCGTTTCACCCCACAAATATTTTTTGTTTTTGTTTTGCCGCAGATTATATTATTAAATAAGTGATGTCATTGCAAAGTACAATTGGTGACGCAAAAACAAGCCCTTATATGGGTCTGTAGGTGCAAAATTTAAAGTGTTATGATTTTTAGAAGGGAAGGAGGTAAAAACGAAAATGGAAAAACACAAATTTGCTGTGTACTTAACCCCTTAAGGACTCAGGGTTTTTCCGTTTTTGCGTTTTTGTTTTTTCCTCCTCACCTTTAAAAAATCACAACTCTTTAAATTTTGCACCTAAAAATCCATATGAGGGCTTATTATTATTTGCGCCACCAATTCTACTTTGTAATGATATCAGTGATTTTACCCAAAAATCTACGGCGAAATGGAAAAAAAATAATTGTGAGACAATTTTTTTTTTTTTAAACTCCATTTTGTAACTTTTGGGGGCTTCCGTTTCTACACAGCACATTTTTCGGTAAAAATGACACCTTGTCTTTATTCTGTAGGTCCATACGATTAAAATGATCCCCTACTTATATAGGTTTGATTTTGTCGCACTTCTGAAAAAAATCATAACTACATGCAGGAAAATTTATACGTTTAAAATTGTCATCTTCTGACCCCTATAACTTTTTTATTTTTTCGCGTATGGGCCGGTTTGAGGGCTCATTTTTTGCGCCGTGATCTAAAGTTTTTATCTGTTCCATTTTTGCATTGATAGGACTTTTTATTCATTTTTTCATGATATAAAAAGTGACCAAAAATACGCTATTTTGGACTTTGGAATTTTTTTGTGCGTACGCCATTGACCGTGCGGTTTAATTAATGACATATTTTTATAATTTGGACATTTACGCACACGGCAATACCATATATGTTTATTTTTATTTACACTGTTTTTTATGAGAAAAGGGGGGTGATTCAAACTTTTATTAGGGGAGGGGTCAAATTATCTTTATTCACTTTTTTTTTCTCTTTTTTTTTGCAGTGTTATAGCTCCCATAGGGACCTATAACACTACACACACTGATCTCTTATACTGATCATTGTTATCCCATAGGGACCTATAACACTGCACACACTGATCTTTTACATTGATCAGTGGTTTCTCATAAGAAACCACTGATCGATGATTCTGCCGCTTTACTGCTCATGCCTGGATCTCAGGCACTGAGCAGTCATTCGGCGATCGGACAGCGAGTAGGCAGGTAGGGATCCTCCGGCTGTCTTGTAAGCTGTTCGGGATGCCACGATTTCGCCTGCGGCAATCCCGAACAGCTCCCTGAGCTAACCGGCATGGTTTCTCTTTCACTTTAGATGCGGTGTTCAACTTTGAACGGCGCGTCTAAAGGGTTAATAGCACGCGGCACCGCGATCAATGCCGCACGCTATTAGCCACGCTGTGGCCCCGTGTTATAGATCGGGAGCGGACTCATGACGTACGCGTACGTCGTGGGTCCTTAAGAGGTGAAGGTGAAAATAGAATGAGTCCCTAAGTGGTTAAGGATGCAGGGCGTACCAGTACGCCCTGCAACTGCTCCCCTGCGCACAGGGATGTTCATGCGCATGAACGTCCTTGTGCGTCGTCGTCAAGGTAATGTCACTAGTCCGGGGCCGGCCCGGAGCGAAGAAGAGGGCCTGCCGGTGAAAATGGAAAGCCCGGAACGACTAACCCTCCCCACCGGACGGTCCCTGCAGCATAGATGGCCCAGACCAGCTCACTCTTCCTCCCCACTGAGGGGAGGTGAGTAGAAAACTAAAGGGGGTCTTCAACCTGTGGACCTCCAGATGTTTCAAAACTACAACTCCCAGCATGTTGTAGTTTTGCAACATCTGGAGGTCCGCAGGTTGAAGACCACTGAAAGGATTGACAGGCGGTGATGATGACAGGGTGATGATGACAGGATGATAATCACAGGGGTCTGGATGATGACAGGGGGGAGGATTACATGGGGGGATGATGTATTTCCCACCCTAGGCTTATAGTCGAGTCAATTACTTTTCCTGGGTTTTTGGGGTGAAATGAGGGGCCTCGGCTTATATTCGGGTTGGCTTATACTCGAGTATATACGGTGTGTGTATATATATATATATATATATATATATATATATATATATTACAAATATAACTTTTAAACACAATGGGGGGTATGTATCAAACCTTTTACTCCATTATCTTGGCTGTAGTTTGT
This sequence comes from Hyla sarda, assembly GCF_029499605.1. Taxonomy (NCBI): domain Eukaryota; kingdom Metazoa; phylum Chordata; class Amphibia; order Anura; family Hylidae; genus Hyla; species Hyla sarda. The sequence goes on from NC_079192.1 coordinate 7,513,693, forward strand.
CTTTTTTTTGTGCAGTTCCCTTTTAGAGACAAATAATTGCGACAAACCAAATAGAACATTTTTTTTCAAAGTGGCATTGGAAGTCGTGATTTCCATTGCAATCATGCAGTGGTCAGGAATTTATGATTTGAGACTTTGGAGACTTTGTCGCATATTTTGGCGCAACTATTTTGGCGCCTTACAAACTGGTTGTGGACAGCATTATTAAAAAGTCGCACATTTTGTCGCACGGGTTAAAAGTTGCAAATAAAGTTGCAGAAAAATTTGATCAGCACCAGATTTATCACATGCCCTGCACCATTTATTACATTTGGTGCAGGTACGCAGCCTTCAACACGTGATTTAATGGAGTGAAAAGTCGTGCAGCTCCTCCACTTATCATGAATACCCCCCCAATATTTGGAGAAAAAAAACAACACTAAAACCTCATCCCAACTATAAAGCCTAATGAAGACAGCATCAGGCATTGCTTAATAGTGATAAGCGGCAGGGGCCATATTCGAATTTGCGATATTTCGCAAATATATTGATGAATATTCGTCCTATGTTTGCAGAATTTGCATATTTGCTATGTTCGTTCACTTATATTTCATGCGAAAATTCGCATTGAAAAGTCACATTAAAAAATTGCATGAAAATTTGCATGTGAAAAAAAAATACAAAAAAAATGGAATATTCGTCATTACGAATATATAGCACTATATTCTAAATAATCGGGAGATCGCGAAGTGCCGATATTCGCAATAAAAATTGCATTACAAATATTCGTGCTTACCACAAGTGATCATTAAGGAAACATACAAGTAAATCCACGAAAAAAGAGACTGAAGGAGTAGATTTGCATTTGGAAAAATACAAATACCGTATATACTCAAGTATGAGCCGACCCGAATATAAGCCGAGGCCCCTAATTTTACCCCAAAAACCCAGGAAAAGTTATTGACTCGACTATAAGCCTAGGGTGGGAAATACATCATCCCCCCATGTCATCATCCAGACCCCAGTCATCATCCCCGCCCTTCATCATCACCGCCTGTCAATCCCTTCATCAGTGGTCTTCAACCTGCAGACCTCCAGATGTTGCAAAACTACAACTCCCAGCATGCCCGGGCAGCCATCGGCTGTCCGGGCATGCTGAGAGTTGTAGTTTTGAAACCTCTGGAGGTCCGCAGGTTGAAGACCACTGAAGCCTTCGTCGTCATCATCCAGCCCCCCCTTTTGTTTTGTACTCACCTCCCCTCGGCGGGAAGTTAGGGTGAGCTGGTCCGGGCCATCTACGCTGCAGGGACCGTCCGATGGGGAGGGTTAGTCGTTCCGGGCTGTCCATTTTCACCAGGGGGGCCTCTTCTCCGTGCCTTGACGACGACGCACAAGGACGTTGTGCAGGGACGTCCCTGTGCGTCGTCGTCAAGGCAACGTCACTAGTCCGGGGCCGGGCCTGGAGCAGAGAAGAGGCCCCTCCCCGGTGAAAATGGACAGCCCGGAACGACTAACCCTCCCCACCGGATGGTCCCTGCAGCATAGATGGCCCGGACCAGCTCACCCTAACTTCCCGCCGAGGGGAGGTGAGTACAAAACAAAAGGGGGGGGGGGGCTGGATGATGACGACAAAGGCTTCAGTGGTTTTCAACCTGCGGACCTCCAGAGGTTTCAAAACTACAGCCGATGGCTGTCCGGGCATGCTGGGAGTTGTAGTTTTGCAACATCTGGAGGTCCGCAGGTTGAAGACCACTAATGAAGGGATTGAGAGGCAGAGAGTTCACTCGAGTATAAGCCGGGGGGGGGGGGGGGGCGTTTTCAGCACGAAAAATCGTGCTGAAAAACTCGGCTTATACTCAAGTATATACGGTAAATGTTTGGATTAATTTGTTTTTCTTTTTCTGGAGGGATCTATTATATTGAGTAAATTAAAGATTAAATATATATATATATGCACCAAATAAAATCCTGATGGATGTAACTCCTGCTCTTCACCCTTTCTTCTTCTGTCCCTTTCCATAATTTCCAACTCTTCTCCTTTTCTTCTGCTTCGTTCTCATTTTTTTCTAACATAAAAAAAAAAATCTACATTTCTCCATTTTCCAAGCATTTAGAGACGACCTGAAACTATTTGGTTACACAAGGGTATAATATCCCCTAACCATCATACAGATGAATAATAATAATAATAATAATAATAATAATATCACTAATAATAATAACATTAATAATGATAATAGTTATATATATATATATATATATATATATATATATATATATATATATATATTATTATTATTGCTGTTATTATCATTATTATTAATATTAGTAGCATATTTATTATTATTATTATTATTATTATTATTATTATTAATAATATTAAATAAATAAGAACTTACGTCAAGCATTTTCATTATTCTTTCAAAATATTCTTCTCTTTCTTCCTTGGAAATATTTCTTACATTTCTCTTTTTTTCATTATTATGTCAATAAATAAAACAGCAACAAAATGTTCCAATAGATGGAGCCTGTAGAGATCCTGTGTAAGGTGAACAGGCCCACCGCACCTCCTGTATACAGGTATACACACACAGAGACACAAACACACATATATATATACACAATGAAGGGTAGGGACTCTGAAAACTACAGAACGTTTTGCCGTGATCTCATGTGTCCCCTGTGTTTCAGGTCACTGGAGCAGAAAACTTCTGCAAGTTGTGAAGAGATCAAAAAAGTTTCGTCAGTAAAAGTAAACTTTGTCTAATAAATCTGACTAATAGAGAAAAAAAAGAAAAAAAAGACAAATAAGATTGTAAAACCGGCTTCAAATATCCAATGGGCATTATCGAATATATGGAAATCTGGTCATACACATCATTACATCTCTATCTGCCCCGACCCTTTTTACCCTCCAGACGTCTTTGACCCCTTCGGACCACTCTTTCCCCCTGGGTCTACTTGCCATCTCTGTTCTCCATTTTAGACCTCTGTCCCCTCGTCTTACCTCTCCATACACCTCTGACTGTGGCTTTTTACCTAGGGATGTAGATTTTTGGGAATGTTAATGTCTAATATTCTTTTCTTTTCTAATTTGAAGTGAACGGCAAAACCTACACAGTACCAACAGCACAATGATCCTAGCGACTTACACCACAGAAATAGAGTAGTGGGCCACCAATTATGTTGACAGCCACTAGATCTACACTTTAACAAATTCTTAAAGGGGTACTCTGCTGAAAACATAAGATGTCTAATTGTGTACGATGTCTAATCGCGGGGGTCTCGCTGCTGGAGACCCCCGCGATCTCTGGGCCGGAGCTTCTGTGTTTGTGACATCACACCACGCCCCCCCCCCATTCATGTCTATGGGAGGGGGTGTGACAGCTAGTATGTAGCCGTCATGCCTCCTCCCAGTCATTGGGCACAAAGCAGAGTTTGCTCCATGCACCGAATGACGGGGTAATGCAGCGGAGATTGCGGTGGTCCATTAGACATATTATCCCCTATCCTTTGAATTAAAAGGATTTTGGTTAAAGATAGAAAACTGTGCAACATTAATAAAGTGCAAAATTACAAGGGAATGCATTAACCCTTAAGATGCTGGTGCTCGAATTATGTGTCCTTCAACTCTCAACACCCTGGAAACCCATGTTGTGGAACACTACACATGGTGCTGGAATAACAGAGTTGTCCTAAATACCATGAGGTCTGTCCTAAAAGTATCCGGCCATGTTATATGCAGAATAGAGACATTTATTGAACGAGATAGAAGGAGAAGACGATTCAATAAACCTTGTACATAGGCCAATCTGATTGCAGAAGTTGTAGAACAAATTTTGCCACAACTTGTCGTATGCCAAGAGCCTGTGTCAAAATCTTGGACACTGTAGTTTTAAGACTCCCAGATCCTCTTCTGGTTCCTGCACTGTCAATCGCTGATCTTTATTGGTGGCAACCCATACACGTTCAACATTCTCAGATGTTCTGCTTTCTGCTGTCCTAACAGAATTTGAGAATCACTTACAACAGAGTCTCGACTAACTTTAAAGGGGTATTCAAGCTTTATACATCTCATCCCCTATTTAAAGGATAGGGGATAAGATGTATGATAGCAGGGGTCCCGCCGCTGGGGACTCCAGCGATTTTGGTGTCCCAGTGGCAGGACCCCTGCGATCATACATCTTATCTTATCCCCTGTGTGTGTTACATAGAAAAGCTTTTTCCAGCAGCGTTTCCCCTCCTAGTCCCATCAGCGTTCTGTTGGACAGAGAGCAGTGTATTTTCACAGAAAATTATTTTTACTGCAGCGATTAACCTCTTAGTCACTTTCTACAGCGTTGTATTACAGAGAGGGGCAGAGAGCTGTTTGTTGCCTCATACGTTTGAACAAGCTTGCTCAGCTGGAGAAACGTTAGTAGAGGAGGGAGAAATACGTTTTAATCGCATCTCTGTATCTTTGTTCCACAACAAATGGTCTGCTGGTTATAATAGTCTGTAGACGGTATAACACCCAGCAGTCCATTCCTAATAGTCTTTGAGAGAGAAAGTGCAATTTTGGGTTTATTACACAGCGACTGTGTGCTGCAGCACTGTTGTGTACTGCTGGTGTTGTGCAAAAATACTTACTGTAGCAAATTTTTCTACCCTCATAAGTGCATACCACATACCTACATCTAAGTAGTGTGCTATTTTGTACATGTTAATCAGTCAAGGGCCTGGATACTGTGAAAGTCCAGGCAAAAGTAATCACCGGCTGGTGTTGTGCTCAAACACTTTTTTAAGTGTACTGTAGCGCATTTTTCTGCTCTCATAAGTGCATACCACATATCTACATCTAAGTGGTGTACTATTTTGTACCTGTTAAACTCTCAACGGCCTATATTCTGTAAAGGGCAGCAAAAAATACACATCTGTTGCTTTTCTAGACAACTACTGTTAAGAATAGTGGAGCACATTCTACTGCCCTCATAAGTGCATACCACATACATACATCTAAGTGTTGTACCATTTTGTTCCTGATAAAGGGCCTAGTTACTGTAAAAGGCCAGCCAAAAGTACACACCTGCTGCTGTTCTAGACAAATACTGTTTTAGGCTTAGTGAAGCGTATTGTACTCCCCTCATATACGCACTAAGTATGTCAGGCAGAGAAGTGCCAGGACATGCACAGAGGAGTGGCAGAGGCCTAAATTAATCAGGCCCAGGCAGAGATCGCAGCAGAGTAGGGACATATGGTAGCAAGTGTCGCAGCGAGAGGTCTGAGCTCCTGGTGTGAGAGTAGGTCCTTACAGGGGAAGTTGTTACCCCCACCGGTTACAATGGACCATACGTTATTCCCTTTCACCTTTTAGAGGTCTTTGCATCACATCAATACTTAGTGGTGAAGGTGGCACATGGTGATTTGCACACCTTTCCTTTTGTTAGATTTAAAAAAAATTGGGGGTCATATATTTTATCCTAAGAATAATATTAAAAGTTATGTTTTACGTAATGCATATCCTCAATAGTTACTTGTGCACACCAACACTTTGCCAAAAAAAGACCGTCATTTTCTTCTGCCTACCTGCCTCAGCTACTATTCTGATCTTGCCACCCGCCTGATGCCACACATCTGATGCCAAGTTCTCCTTCTTTCACCCACCTTCATCACAGGTACTGGTATTAACACCCACCACCCAACTCTACCAAAGTGTACCAAAGTGCACGACGTGTGGAGCTGTAACTATGGTCAGGGTAAAGTCATGTCCTTTACAGCCCACTGGGTGAATGTGGTTCCTGCACAGCCACAACACCAACTTAAACTTGTCACAGCGCTTCCGCCTCCATGCTCTCAGGCCGTTGGTCCTCAGACAGAGTGCTCCTCCACCTCCTCATCCTCCACGGTGTCCCATAGTCACCCCAAGGAGAACTCTTGTGTCCATGAAAAATGTGGAGAGACTGACCTTTGTGAAGATGAATCAGGCATGGATCAGCCAGGATTTCCACCCACCAATGCCAGATGCATCAGAGTAGATTGACCATGGTGCCACACCAACACTTCACAAATATGGATAATGACAAACAGATTTAAGGCGCTGCTCCCCAGTTACATACATTCCTCCGCATCAGACCTTTTTTTTTTAAACTGTTTTTATTGCAATGTAAGTGCTCAACACAATAAATACAGATGGAGAGTATCAAAAGCAGGCGGTGAGAAATACAGGTATCATCCGACACCGTGCCGGAAAAAGGATGATCATTCATCAGCATGACACGAGCAGATACATCAGCAATGAATCAACTGAAACACAGAAAACATTAAAACCAACCACCGTTTGGCGGGAACGTAAGAACTATGGAAAGGGAAACAAAGACAAACACAGAGACGAGACACTACAAACGCAAAAACGCCACAAAAATCCGTCCAGGTCAGGGAGGAAGAGGGAAGAGGGAGATGAGAAAGAGAGAGAGAAAAAAAAAAAAGGGGGGAAAATAAGGGGGAAAGGAAGAGAGAGAGGGAAAAGGAGAAAGGGAAACAAAGAAGGGGGGAAATATCAGCCTAGGTCAGACGAGAAAAGAGAAATCAAGTAGCCGGGGAAGAAGACTGTGATAGAATGAGGTCTCTTGCTGCCAAGAACCTAGATACCGTGTATTGGGCATGGGGGGAGGCACACCAGGTCGCCCATATTTTATAGAACTTGGCAGGGTTCTTACGATGTTTGTAAACCAGATACTCATAGTTCACTGAGGTGTTCACGAGGGCCTTCCAACCAGCAACCGTGGGAGTCCTAGAGTCCATCCAACGCAATGCTATGGCCTTGCGTGCAAGGAAGAGAACCTCCCTGAGGAAGATGATCTCAGCTGGCGACCACAGTTCCTCATCAAAAAGACCCAAAAGGCAGTGCCTCGGGAGCATCGGCACTGGTCGTCGAGTTAAGGAATTAAGAAACTGTATCACCTCGGACCAGAATGATGCTATATAATGGCAGGACCACATCATGTGCATAAAGTCAGTGTCAGGATGTCCACAACGGTGGCAAGATGAGTCTGGGCGCCTACCCATTTTAGCCAAGCGTATCGGGGTGAGGTACGACTGGTGGAACATGTACAGCTGAATCAGTCTGTTGTTGATAGAAGGTGAGACGCACAGATGTGAGGAGAGGGCATCATCCCACTCCTCATCAGTCATGTCAGCTACACAGCTCCTCCAGCGCGCCTCAACCAACAGCGGATCCCCACCCATCTTAGCATTCAAAAGGGCAGTATATAGAGCCGATATAAGTCCCCGAGGCCCCTGAGTGGTGAACACCCCAATAACCGGGAAGTGAGAGAATGGAGCACTAGACCTAGGGAATTGTACTTGAAAGGCGTGTCTGAGCTGGAGGTATCGGTAAAATGACAGGGGACAGATTTAACGTCAATAAAGTACTGGAAGTCCTTAAAGGCACTACCATCATAGACATCACCAACGGAGATCACACCATAGGACCTCCAAAAGTGCGGATCCAGTTGGTCAGAGAAATGCGGCAACGTAGGATCATGCCACAGTTGTCTATCCAACAGGTTGTCCGTAAAGACAAATAAATGTTTAGCATAGGTCCAGAGTTTCAGGGCCAGTCTATGCAAAGGAAGCCAAGGGCCCCCCAGGCCAACCCTACCCTCCAAGACGGGCCACAGGTGAGAGAGGTGTAGACTGTGGGCAAGGTGATGCTCACTATTGGGGAGGGGCTGCAAGGAGACCCAGTGTCTAAGATACCTGAGCTGGCCAGCCATGTAATATAACTGTAGATCGGGTAGTGACATACCTCCCTGAGTTCTAGGTCGCTGCAATGTGGTCAGTTTTAGCTTGGATCTATTACAGCCCCAAATAAACGGGGGGAAGAGAGAATGCAGCTGCCTAAAAAAGGAGACTGGTACTATGGCTGACGCATGCTCTAACAGATAAAGACACTTGGGGAGGATCACCATTTTGATGAGATTAATGCGGCCCGCAACAGAAAGGGGCAGGGCAGCCCAGGTCCGGAATTTGGCACGGACATAGGATAGAAGAGGTAGAATGTTCGTCTGGTGATCCTCCCCAAACCGCCTGTTGATAATGATGCCTAAATATTTGAACTGATCTACAACCCGTAGGCCATGTAAACAATTCCCTATCGGAGAATCTCTGATGGGCATATACACCGATTTGCTCCAATTGATCCTAAGACCCGAGTAAACCCCAAAGTTGTCAATGAGGCCAATCCCCAAAGCCAGAGTGCACGCAGGATCAGACATGAATAAGATCATGTCGTCAGCATACAGGCCTACCCTATCCTCCCTCGAGCCAATGCTTATACCGGCGTATCCCGGATGCTGACGGATCCGGAGGGCCAAAGGTTCAATAGCAATAGCAAATAATAGGGGAGAGATAGGGCACCCCTGTCGCGTGCCCCTGCCCAGGGAAAAATAAGGAGAAAGAGCACCGTTGATGGACATACGTGCCCTCGGGGATCTATATAAAAGGGAAATCCATTTTATAAAGTTAGGTCCGAAGCCAAATCTCCGAAGAGTTTCCAGCAGGAAGGACCACTCAACGGAGTTGAATGCCTTAGCCGTGTCTAAAGATGCCAGCGCCCAATCCCTCCCCCCAGTAGCACCTATTTGGGTGAGTGTCTGGACCCTCCTGATGTTATCAGATGTGGACCTCCCAGGCATAAAGCCTGATTGATCTGCATGAATAATTTCCAAAATAACTCGATTCAGCGGAAGGGAGAGTATTTTAGCGAGCAACTTATAATCTAAATTGAGGAGGGAAATGGGCCTGTACGAAGAGCATTCTAAGGGGTCCTTATCCAGCTTCAAAATGACCACTATAGTAGCATCATAAAAGGACTCGGGCAACACGTCAGAGGCAAACGCATAGTTATACATGGCCAGCAACACCGGAGCCAGCTGCTCCTTGTATTGCTGGTAAACCTCCACTGGAATGCCATCAGGGCCCGGCGACTTACCTCTCGCCAGGACACCCAAGGCATCCTCCAATTCTTCTATAGTCAGCTCCGGCTCCAGAGAGGAGGCACTGACAGCAAACAGTCGAGGGAATGTGATGTCATCCAGGTAGTCAGACAGTTCCCGTGAGGAGTAGGTGGCCTGAGAGGTGTATAAATCAGAGTAGAAGGAGACAAATCTGTCAGATATCTGGAAAGTAGTGGTCAACACAGTCCCATCCACCGAACGGACCTGTAGTACCGTCGGAGACTGGGCATTCTGGTGTATAAGGTGGGCTAGTAATCTACTGGACTGATTTCCCATCTCAAAGGCCTTCTGTTGGGTAAAAAAAAGCTTACGAGCCGCTTTCTCCTGCAAACAATGTAAGTACTGTCGCCCCGCATGCAGCCATACAGTTTTATTGTCATCGGTCGGGTCAGTAATGTAAGTCCTCTCCAGGTCAGCACAACGGTCCCCCAGCTCAGACTCCTCCCTCATCGCCTCCCTCTTAATATAAGATGTGGCCGATTGTAAACACCCCCGTAGGAATGCTTTAGTGGTTTCCCATACTAAGATGTGGTCGTCAACCCCATTATGATCTACAAAGAACATGGATAGTTGTACAGGTATACCATCATGAGGTCCGAATAAGGACAACCAATAAGGATTTAATTTCCAGCTTCGGATATTAGAAGGGCCAGGGGTCTGTAGGGTCAGTAGGAGAGGGGAGTGATCGGAGACCCCCCTAGTAACATACGCTACAGCCTGGACCATAGGGAGTACAAGTGGATTACCCAACACCATATCTATGCGCGAAAGGGAGTTGCCGCTAGCGGCCTGACAAGAATATACACGGGCATGGGGATGTAAATGCCGAAAGGTGTCCCTCCAACCTAGCTCCTGAACCAGGGCGCTTAGCGGAGTCGGGGAAGAGGAAGGAACAATGCCATCCCCTCTCCTATCCAAAGCTGGGTCCAACACATTATTGAAGTCACCCATGCAGAGAACTCTAGCCCCTGGAAAAGAGGCAGCGAAAACTGCAGCTTGGTGGAGAACCTCCAGGGCACCAGGGGGAGGGACATAAATACCCAAGAGGACATAGGGGGAATTGTCAATAAGTGAAAAAATGAACACATACCTGCCCTCAGAGTCAACCCGAGTGTGCCTCGCCTCCCACCTCAGGGATTTGTGTATCATAAAAGAGACTCCCCTGGAATGTGAGGTGTGGCAAGAGTGTAGCGTCCATTGCACCCAGGGCCTAGACAACCACCGAGTGTTAGGGGCAGTTAGGTGCGTCTCCTGCAAACAAACCACAGTTGGTTGGTACTTACGTATAGTGGCATACACCAGAGATCGCTTACGAGGACAGCCAAGACCCCTCACATTCCATGAAAGATACCTAACATTCGCCATGTGGAGAGAGTGAAGCTGAAATGAAAGGAATGGTGAGAGAAGAGGAACAGGGGTAAAAAGAGTACCCGACGTGAGAGTAGAAGAGGGGGCAGGTAGGGGGAGGACAGAAGGGAGCGGAAGAGCAGGGAAACCACAGAGAAGGAGCGCAGGGAAGAGGGAAAAAGGGCAGGCAACCCGACTGGGACGTACACAAAACGAAACAGACACAAAACACTAGACAAAGACAAAACAAGAAGGTCATAAACAGATGCATAAGGCCAATGGCCTAAGGCCCAGAGAAGATGTATAATACGGGGGGAACCGTGTTAATCAAGGTCGCAGGGAAACGAGACCTCACAATCTGCCATCAGGGACAAACAGCAGCACCATCAATTAACTAGGGTACATAAACAATGGGAAATACGGGTGGGCTATAATCCGGGCAATATACCGCACAGTGTAGCGAGTATGAGCCTTTCAGAGTAACATGCAGTCCTGAGATATCAACCGGGCTTCAAGTCCCATCAGCAGAGCGGTAGCGGGTCATCAGAACTGCTGCAGTCACGGGTGTACGGCAACATTCACCAGTGTAGTACCAGGTCCCCTACGGGGAAGTCCAGCATAGGGGAAAGGGATAAACGGTACAGGGAGGATGCAGGGTCCGTTGGGCACAGGGCAGCATGAGGAAGGGGTCTGCATGGGTCCGGCATGAGAGGGAGCATAGAGTTACTGAGGGGCAGTCCATGGGGGGGGGGGGGTAGGACAGCAAGGTCGGGTGGGGTATCCAGGTGGGGTATGCAGGTACGGAGAGTGAAAGTCCACGGGTGAAGGTGGCAGTTGGGTGCATCCCAGAGTGTATATGCACATGGGGGAGTAGGCCACGAGGGGACCGGGAGATGGGTACAGGGGCACACCAGGGGACCCAGAAGCGAAGTCACTGTAGACAGCAGTACTCACAGTTCACCGGCAGTCCGGGAGCTCCAGACAGTGCAATAGACAGCAGGGCCCAGCCGGGCCCAGATGGCGTTTAGGACTTCAGCGCCTTACATTGCGCCTCCTCGAGGCCCACTCGTCAGCCTCCTGCGGGGTAATGAAGAAGATGGCCCTCTCACCGTCCACGACCCTCAGTCGGGCTGGGTACACTATAGAATAAGGTATCGCCATGTCCCTCAGCTTCCGCTTCACCGCTTGGAAGGTGGCACGCTTCTTCTGCAGGTCCTGGGAGAAGTCAGGGAATATCGACACGGAGATCCATTGAAGGTGAGCTCCAGCAGGCGACGGAGCAGTCGTAAGGCGATGTCCCGGTCATTGCAGTTCAACATTCTGGCTAGAAGCGGCCTCGACGGGGCCCCTGGCGGGAGGGGGCGAGTCGGGACCCGGTGTGCCCTCTCCACTGCGAAGGTGGTAGTGAACGGGCATCAGGCAACAGCTCACGCAGCCATTTTTCAACGAAGGAGCCGGGGTCCTGTCCCTCAGAGTGCTCCGGCAGGCCAACAATACGGAGGTTGTTCCTCCGCAGCCGGTTCTCCAGATCGTCTGCCTTCTCTTTCCATTGTGACGCAGTGCGCTCAAGGTCTGAAATCGCTGCAGGTAAGGGCGACACCGAGTCCTCGGCTGAGGAGATACGAGCTTCAGCCTGTCTCACCCTGTCTCGGAGGTTGTGCAGGTCCTGCCTGATTAGGCCAATATCAATCTTCACCTCCTCCAGCATACTCGTCAGGGAAGTTTTGCACATGGTAATGGCAGCCAAGAGTTGCGCAGACACCTCACTTAGGGTCATCTCCCCCGGGGCAGCGGCCAGTGTAGAGGGAGTCTCCGGGCGGGAGTCAGCGACCGGCTCAGCAGGAGCGGGGGAAGAAGGCCCGGCGCCATCTTGGTCTTGGCCGCGCGCGAAACCCTGCAACTTCGCGGCTGCCGCCACACTGCTCTTATTAGCTGGCATGATGGACCCCACCGATCCACTGCGGTTCCGAAGTCTCTGAGGCAAAGTTCTGAGGTCCAGGATGAAGACAGGATGCTAAACAACACGGTTCAGAGCGGAGCTAGTTCAGCATGCGACCGTTCGGCTCAGCGTCTAGGCCACGCCCCCCGCATCAGACCTTTTTTCACCCACCTTCGTCACCGGGTACTGGTATTGCCACCCACCGCATCACTCTGTCACCGGGTCACTTTCAGGACTCCTGATGCTGCTGCCACCTCCAGGCTGTCTCATTCTGCCGCCAAATGTTATCCTCATGCTGCCGCCACCTCCACGCTGTGTCATTCAGCCACTATATGTTCTACTTATGCTGCCGTCAACTTCAGGCTGTGCCATTCAACCACTACATGGTCTCCTCATGCTGCCGCCAGCTCCAGGCTGTCTCATTTATTCTATATTCATAATTGTAATAAATAAAATAAATGCAGGGGTTGATCTAATGCTGTAGAAAGCCAATCTTAAAGGGGTACTCCTCAGACCCAGCATTCAGAACATTTTTTTCCGAACGATGGGTGCTGGTGGTGGGGGGTCATGACTTCACGGCCATGCCCCTTGTGATGCCACACCACACCCCCTAAATGCAAGTGTATGGGAGAGGTGTGGCGGCAACCACGCCCCCTCCCATAGACTTGCATTGAGGGGGTGTGGTGTGCCATCCCAAGGGGCGTGGTCATGACATCATTGCCCCCACCGCCCACACCCAGCATTCTAAATAAACGTTGGGTGCTGCATAGAGATCACGGGGGTCCCAGCAGCGGGACCCAAACAATCAGACATCTTATTCCCTTATAGTATCAATAAGAATAAAGAAACAACACAATACATCTTTCCAGAAATAATGGAGTCCTCACACTTAGGATTATGGAATAACCCTTTTTTAACCCCTTCAGTTTTTTAAGTTTTGCACTTTCGCATTTTCCACCTCACCTTCTAAAATTCAGAACGCTTTCAATTTTACACCTACAGACTCATATGAGGGCTTGTTTTTTGTGTCACCAATTGTACTTTGTAATGATATCATTTATTTTATAAACATAATACACTATCTGTGGCAAAAAAAATAATATTTGTGTGGTGAAATAAGTACTCAGTTCCAAGCAGTGCAGTTTTCGGTAAAAGTGACACCTTATTTTTATTCTGTAGGTCCATACAGTTACATGGATACCCAATATATAAAAGCTTTATTTTACAGTATTTTACTACTTTAAAAAAAACTATAACTACATGCACCAAAATTAGTATGTTTAAAAATGTCTTGTTCTGACCCCTATAATTTTTTTTCCACATATGGGGGTATATGAGGGCTCAGTTTTTGCACAGTGGTCTGTAGTTTTTATCCGTACTGTTTTTGTTTTGATAGGACTTTTTGATCGCTTTTTATAATTTTTTTTATGGTACATGGAGTGACCAAAAATGCACAAATTTAGACTTTGGTATTTTTTTATGTGTACGCCATTGGTTTAGAAAACCTTTTATTTTACTAGTTTACTAATTTAGATATTTACCACATATGATTATTTTTATTTTTTATTACATCATTTTGTTTAAAAACATGTGAAAAGGGGAGGGGGGTTCAATCTTTTATCAGGAAGGGGTTAATTCACTTTTAATAAAACATTTTTTAACACTTTATTATTTTTTTAAGCCCCCAAAGGAGGCTACACCATGCAATCTTTTGATTGCATGTACAGATCAATGCTATGCCATAGCATAGCATTGATCAGTGTTATTGGTCCTCTGCTGCTCTAGCCTGCTGAAGCCTCCTGGAGCATCAGAGGACCAATCAGATGGTAAGGAGGCAGGTCAGGGCCCTCCCTCCGTCCTCTCAGCTAATCGGGACATCATGGTTTCATCGCGATGGTCCCGATCAGCTCCGCTGAGCTGCCAGGATCACTTTCATTTCACTCTAGAGGCCACAAACAACTTTGATCGTGGTGTTTAAAGGGTTAATGCCGGGCATTGGCCTGATCGGTGGTGCCTGGCATTAACACTGGGTACATGAGTTATGTTATATTGTTATTTGTTACAGGAGAAGAGGAAGACACGGTGCCTGCCAGATTATCAGATTAACTTTTGTTTTGTGCTCAGTTTATATATATATATATATATATATATATATTTGTGTTCGGGGCTCCATAAATGTACTAGTGACAGGAAAGATTGCCTACTTACTGTCACGATTCGGCTTCCAGGTAGTGGATCCTCTGTGTCAGCGAGGGATTGGCGTGGACCGTGCTAGTGGACCGGTTCTAAGAGGCTACTGGTTTTTACCAGAGCCCGCCGCAAAGCGGGATGGTCTTGCTGCGGCAGTAGCAACCAGGTCGTATCCACTAGCAACTGCTCTACCTCGCTGACTGCTGAGAAGGCGTGGGACAGAAGGACTAGGCAGAGGCAAGGTCAGACGTAGCAGAAGGTCGGGGGCAGGCGGCAAGGTTCGTAGTCAGGATGGGTAGCAGAAGTTCAGGTACACAGGCTTTGGACACACTAAACGCTTTCACTGGCACAAGGCAACAAGATCCGGCAAGGGAGTGCATGGGAGGAGGTCAGATAAAGGCAGGGAGCAGATGGGAGCCAATTAAGCTAATTGGGCCAGGCACCAATCATTGGTGCGCTGGCCCTTTAAGTCGCAGAGAGCTGGCGCGCGCGCGCCCTAGAGAGCGGAGCCGCGCGCGCCAGCACATGACAGCAGGGGACCGGGACGGGTAAGTGACCTGGGATGCAATTCGCGAGCGGGCGCGTCCCGCTGTGCGAATCGCATCCCCGACGGCCATGACAGTGCAGCGCTCCCGGTCAGCGGGACTGACCGGGGCGCTGCGGGGAGAAAGACGCCGTGAGCGCTCCGGGGAGGAGCGGGGACCCGGAGCGCTAGGCGTAACAGTACCCCCCCCTTAGGTCTCCCCTTTTCTTTGACCGGTAACTGCCTCCCCTGGGATGAGGACACCGGGAAAGAATGGAGGGTTTCCTCAACGGCAGGCAGTACAGCAGGAGTGGGAATGGGGAGGGAGGGCAGAGGGCGAAGCCTGGCACGGGGCAGTGTGACACCAGGACGGGGGCCATGAGGAGGCACAGAGGTTTGCCTGACGGGACTGGGAGGGGGGGAGAGGCACTTCCTATGGCAGGCAGAGTCCCAGTTCTTTATCTCCCCGGTGGTCCAATCAAGGGTGGGGGAATGAAGCCGGAGCCATGGCAGACCGAGGAGGACCTCAGAGGTACAGCTGGGGAGAATGAAGAACTCAATCCTTTCGTGGTGGGGTCCGATAGACATCAGGAGGGGTTCTGTGCGGTAACGCACGGTGCAGTCCAATCTGGCTCCGTTGACCGCGGAAATGTAGAGCGGTTTGGCGAGACGGGTCACCGGGATGCTGAATTTATTAACAAAGGACTCCAAAATAAAATTCCCGGAGGCACCAGAGTCCAAGCAGGCCACGGCTGAGAGGGAGGAGTTGGCTGTAGGAGAAATCCGCACGGGCACCGTGAGACGTGGAGAAGAAGACTTAGAACCAAGAGATGCCACACCCACGTGAGCTGGGTGCGTGCGTGCGTTTCCCAGGCGTGGAGGACGGATAGGGCAATCCACCAAGAAATGCTCGGTACTGGCACAGTACAGACAGAGATTTTCTTCTCTACGGCGATTCCTCTCTTCCTGGGTCAGGCGAGACCGATCCACTTGCATGGCCTCCTCGGCGGGAGGCCCAGGCATAGACTGCAAAGGATGCTGTGGGAGAGGTGCCCAGAGATCTAAGTCTTTTTCCTGGCGGAGCTCTTGGTGTCGCTCAGAAAAACGCATGTCAATGCGGGTAGCCAAATGGATGAGTTCTTGGAGGTTGGCAGGAGTCTCTCGTGCGGCCAGCACATCCTTGATGCGACTGGATAGGCCTTTTTTAAAGGTCGCGCAGAGAGCCTCGTTATTCCAGGATAGTTCAGAAGCAAGAGTACGGAATTGTATGGCGTACTCGCCAACGGAAGAATTACCCTGGACCAGGTTCAGCAAGGCAGTCTCAGCAGAAGAGGCTCGGGCAGGTTCCTCAAAGACACTTCGGACTTCAGCGAAGAAGGACTGGACTGTGGCTGTGGCAGGATCATTGCGGTCCCAGAGCGGTGTGGCCCAAGACAAGGCCTTTCCTGAAAGAAGGCTTACTACGAACGCCACCTTAGACCGTTCTGTAGGAAACAAGTCCGACAACATCTCCATATGCAGGGAACACTGAGACAAAAATCCACGGCAGAGTTTAGAGTCCCCATCAAATTTGTCCGGCAGGGACAAGCGTAGGTTAGGAGCGGCCACTCGCTGCGGAGGAGGTGCAGGAGCTGGCGGAGGAGATGGTTGCTGCTGTAGCAGAGGCAGAAGTTGCTGTAACATGGCGGTCAACTGCGACAGCTGCTGTCCTTGTTGGGCAATCTGCTGCGATTGCTGAGCGACCACCGTGGGAAGATCAGCGAGACTTGGCAGCGGCACCTCAGCGGGATCCATGGCCGGATCTACTGTCACGATTCGGCTTCCAGGTAGTGGATCCTCTGTGTCAGCGAGGGATTGGCGTGGACCGTGCTAGTGGACCGGTTCTAAGAGGCTACTGGTTTTCACCAGAGCCCGCCGCAAAGCGGGATGGTCTTGCTGCGGCAGTAGCAACCAGGTCGTATCCACTAGCAACGGCTCTACCTCGCTGACTGCTGAGAAGGCGTGGGACAGAAGGACTAGGCAGAGGCAAGGTCAGACGTAGCAGAAGGTCGGGGGCAGGCGGCAAGGTTCGTAGTCAGGATGGGTAGCAGAAGTTCAGGTACACAGGCTTTGGACACACTAAACGCTTTCACTGGCACAAGGCAACAAGATCCGGCAAGGGAGTGCATGGGAGGAGGTCAGATAAAGGCAGGGAGCAGATGGGAGCCAATTAAGCTAATTGGGCCAGGCACCAATCATTGGTGCGCTGGCCCTTTAAGTCGCAGAGAGCTGGCGCGCGCGCGCCCTAGAGAGCGGAGCCGCGCGCGCCAGCACATGACAGCAGGGGACCGGGACGGGTAAGTGACCTGGGATGCGATTCGCGAGCGGGCGCGTCCCGCTGTGCGAATCGCATCCCCGACGGCCATGACAGTGCAGCGCTCCCGGTCAGCGGGACTGACCGGGGCGCTGCGGGGAGAAAGACGCCGTGAGCGCTCCGGGGAGGAGCGGGGACCCGGAGCGCTAGGCGTAACACTTACCGTATATACTCGAGTATAAGCCAAGTTTTTCAGCACGATTTTTCGTGCTGAAAACACCCCCCTCGGCTTATACTCGAGTGAACTCTCCACCCGCAGTGGTCTTCAACCTGCGGACCTCCAGAGGTTTCAAAACTACAACTCCCAGCAAGCCCGGGCAGCCATCGGCTGTCCGGGCTTGCTGGGAGTTGTAGTTTTGAAACCTCCGGAGGTCCGCAGGTTGAAGACCACTGCGGCCTTCGACATCATCCAGCCCCCTCTCACCCCCCTTTAGTTCTGTACAGTACTCACCTCCGCTCGGCGCTGGTCCGGTGCTGCAGGACTGTCCGGAGAGGAGGTGGTCCGGTGGGATAGTGGTTCCGGGCTGCTATCTTCACCGGGGAGGCCTCTTCTAAGCATTTCGGGCCCGGCCCCAGAATAGTCACGTTGCCTTGACAACGACGCAGAGGTACGTTCATTGCCAACGTACTTCTGTGTCATTGTCAAGGCAAAGCCTCTATTCCGGGCCCGCAGTGCGGAGAAGAGGCGCCCCCAGTGAAGATAGCAGCCCGGAACCACTATCCCACCGGACCACCTCCTCTCCGGACAGTCCTGCAGCACCAGACCAGCGCCGAGCGGAGGTGAGTACTGTACAGAACTAAAGGGGGTGAGAGGGGGCTGGATGATGTCGAAGGCCGCAGTGGTCTTCAACCTGCGGACCTCCGGAGGTTTCAAAACTACAACTCCCAGCAAGCCCGGACAGCCGATGGCTGCCCGGGCTTGCTGGGAGTTGTAGTTTTGAAACCTCTGGAGGTCCGCAGGTTGAAGACCACTGAGGGCGGATGATGACAAGAGGATGATGAAGTGGGGGGGGTGTGGGATGATGACAAGAGGATGATGAAGGGGGGTGTGGAATGATGAAGGGGGGTGGGGATGATGACAAGGGGATGATGAAGGGGGGGGTGTGGGATGATTATAAGTGGATGATGAAGGGGGGTGGGGATGATGATAAGGGGATGATGAAGGGGGGTGGGGATGATGACAAGGGGATGATGAAGGGGGGATGTGTGGGATGATGACAAGGGGATAATGACAGGTGATGATGATGAGGGTCTGGATGATGACAGGCGGTGATGATGATGAGGATGTTAATGACGGGTCTGGATGATGACAGGGGGGGGATGATGTATTTCCCACCCTAGGCTTATACTCGAGTCAATAACTTTTCCTGGGATTTTGGGTTGAAATTAGGGGTCTCGGCTTATACTCGGGTTGGCTTATACTCGAGTATATACAGTACCTATACAATATCTTACCATAGCATAGCAGTCTGAGTTGTGCCATAACCGCGCAATGAGGGAACGCCTATAGAGAGTAAAAAGCAACCATGCCACGATGAATACAATTCCTGAAAACAGATCCTACACCCAGCATTTATCTTCAAATACCCGAAGTAGACTATACCTAGTGTGCTGAAAGAGTAGCCCTGACCAACTAGTGACTACTAGAGGTGGTAACCATACCTTGGAAACCGTGGTGGTAACGTCCATCTGTAAAGAAAAAACCCGAGAAGGATAACATTCCCTGGCAATATACTAACTGAACTCTACCTATTACCATCCCTACTTGTGACATTACTTCAAATGGACACGGAAAGGCTAACTTAATGGCAGGTCTGCCAAGCACCAATCCCCTGCTATTTAAGAGGCAAAAACTAAACTGACAGGTAAATGACAAGAAATACCTATCTAACTGATAGACTGTATGGGTCATGTCGCCTGACAAGGTTCACGAAGGCACCTTACCTGATTGAGACTGTAACAACAGAGATACCAAACTAGCCACTGTACTGACCCAACTGGACTTGGAAGTGATGACCCGTTGCAGATGACAGCTCCCTGCATGAGCAACGTGCCTGTAGACGTGACCAGTGTTTAGGTGAACCATCATGCCTGTAGACCTGACAGGTCTTTGTGACACCGTCGTGCCTGAACCCGCCACAGGTCCCCGCGGAACCATTGAGCCTGTAGACATGACAAGACCTGCTTGCCGCTCCGGGCCCCCACTACCGCTGCAGGCAGAGCCAGCCAGAACCATACCTGCCCAATATTACCTTATAATCAGAGTGGGACACAGCATCCCCAGATAAGACAGCCAGCGTAGCTGCCAGGGATGCTGTGCCTGCACCCCCCAGACTTATGATCAGCGAGGCCTCTGCACCGTGAGCAGCAGCTCTGAAGATTTTTGGCATATACTAGCTGTGCGGGTGGCGGGCGGTCCACATGTCACCATGAGGCAGCTAGCATGCTGTGCGAAATGCTGAAGCCGCACCACCCCCAGAATCGTTCTAACTCACCTGCTTGCCGCTCCTGGCCCCCACTACCGCTGCGGGCAGAGCCAGCCAGAACCATACCTGCCCAATATTACCTTATAATCCGAGTGGGACACAGCATCCCCAGATAAGACAGCCAGCGGAGCTGCCACGGATGCCGCGCCTGCACCCCCCAGACTCATGATCAGCGAGGCCTCCGCACCGTGAGCAGCAGCTCTGAAGATTTTTGTGGGACATTCAAACACCAGACTGCCACGGGAAGCAGAGATTCCACAAACGACACGTGCTCTGCCCCTGTAGGAGAGGGGGAAGTTATATACACACACGCCCCCACTTGTTCCCAATAAGCCCAACCTGGAAGTGCAGGGAGCGATAATTACTTCCGCCCCTCGCACAAATACAGCCCATCAGGCTTTATACATATATATATATAGTAAATTTGAGTAGCCGTATTAGTCCAGTGATTCAGATGCAAATCATAAAATGTTGCAGTATCTTGTAATAACCTTTTTTATTGGACTAACAGCATTTTGTAGAGACAAGCTTTCGGGATTCCTCCCTTTATCAAGTCCAAAGCAAATCTAAGCTGACAAGTAGAAGACACAGGTTACATCTCACAAATATGCAGGGGTTAAGATAATGGCCCATCTTAGTGTGAATTCTCCACATCTATTGTCTTAACCCCTGCATATTTGTGAGATGTAACCTGTGTCTTCTACTTGTGAGCTTAGATTTGCTTTGGACTTGATAAAGGGAGGAATCCTGAAAGCTTCTCTACAAAATGCATGCATGCATGTGTATATATATATATATATATATATATATATATATATATATATATATATACAAAATGCACATACATATACATATATATATATATATATATATATATATATATATATATATATATATATATATATATATATATATAAACGGGCTGAGTATTTAACTCAGGGAGAGTTCACCACTCCTGGTGTGACGGAGCTTTCAAGGGCCACTAGTGGCCCTTGAAAGCTCCATCACACCAGGAGTGGTGAACTCTCCCTGAGTTAAATACTCATCCCGTTTAGTTGGTCTAAATCCCCTCATCTCAGCCAAGCCAGATTACCCTGCTCTGTACTGATGAGGGGCAAGTACACTGAAACAGCTGTCTGCAGATGGGTGCTCTTTCCTTCTGGAGAGAGAGTTCTGGCTTGGCATTAATCCTGATTAGCTTTTTATATTCCGTAACCGGAGCTAAGCTGATACCAGGGAACATCGCCTGAAAAGGTGATGTAATGAGCTGATTTGCATATTTATATATATATATATATATATATATATATATATATATATATATATATATATTTCTAAATACCTGTATACTCTGAATGATGGTTTACATATGAGACATATAATGGTGGCCAATTGTTGAGTCTCTCCTGAGGACGTCACATAACTATGACAGAAACGCATTGAGAGTGATATTATTACAATAAACGCATCTTTATTTGCTCTTCAGTCCTATTACTGGACAAACTATGCAAAGGTGAATGAGGTAGACCCCGATTGGGGTAAAACATTGACACTTTATCGCAACTTTTTTTGGTTGCCATGTGTGACCGCAAAATTGCACAAATAGTGTCTAATTTCTCAAACTGATGACAGAGAATTTGTAGCCATCTGTGAAGGCTCCGATAGACCTAATTGGAGTATTTACATTAGGCTATGCTCTGGGCTGGTTGCTAGGGACAATAGTACTCAGACAACTTTGAAATTTAACTATAGGTGATATGTTGGACTTCTACATTGTCTGATACTTACCTAGTGCTTGTTGTATATAGGTTGCTAAGGGCAACAACATCCTTTGTAACATAATACTGATAGAAACCCGGTCAGTTTCAAATATATTATGATTATTTTTGGTGTGGTATTAGAGCACGATGTGGTATGTTTTATGATTGACAATAAATGTGAAGTTTTAGGCACCTCCCCTTTGTACTTTTTGTATGGTTCAGTAAATATTTTTTTTTTTTTTTTTTATTGTTTTTTTTCATAGCTGGGAGAATTGGACCCCTTGCAGATTATTACATTTTTATGCAAGTTGTTTTGATATCAAATTTCAAGAAGATTGGATAATATTTAGGGGTTGCACACATTGATCACCTTTATCTCAAACTAGTGACATTTCTAACATTGAAGTGTTTTGTACTAATGGGCTTCTCATGTATTTCTTTCAACCAAACCAATGGGAGCCAAAAGAGGAATTTGGCTACTAGAAAAGGTGCCTTGTGGTGAGTTTTTAGGAGTCGGCTCCCTTCAAAGGAACAAGTACTTTTAGTTTTTCTCTCATAGAGAATAGAAAGCACTCGGCACTGCTGCCTGTTTGTATAACAGCAACGTGTTAGTACCTCTGTTGGCTGATCCACGCCAGGTGGTGCTCTCTGTATAATGCACAGCCCAACATACGAAATCCAACAACATAGAAAATAACCAGGGCGACTCATCATATGCGTTATCTTTACCACTTCTTTCAAGAAAACATAGGGGATACAGGCAGTGCAGGACATGGGTGGACAACAGACTCTGGGGGGATACTAATTGGGGGTTCGGTGCTGTTTCGCAGTATATGCTTCAACTGGCCCACCTGGCCGTGGCCCCCGCGTTACATAACGGGAGCGGACTCAGGGCGTACAGGTATGCACTTGGTCCTTAACAGGTTCATATAATATAATTTGACCAGAAAGACTTTTTAACCCCTTAATAATCCGGGAATACAAACCCCTTCTAGCTCCAGATTGTATGGGTGGGGACTTCAGTTTTGAAGCGGGATCCTGCCGTTATCCTGCTCCATGCACAATGACCCCCATCGAGGATGATCCATTATTAAGACAGCCAAAGGCCTTACCTGGCCTTCTATGACTGCTTCTTGACTTCTGTTAATAAAGCCTGCCTGTACAGATCTCACTGATCAATGCAAGACTAAGGGATTAGTGTCTGATCCCAGGGGATCCGATCCCCCACAATCTCCTGAACTGGACGCAGACTCTCTGCAGACCCTCCATTCATTTCTATGGGAGTGCTGTGCTTAGGCATCACCGGGGTTGCCATGGAAATGAAGGGAACGTGTGCTGTCTATAAACTTCATGTATTTGTGAGTATAAGTTTAAAAACGTATGAAATGTTTCTAATTATCCAATAACCATAGGAATGTCTGACTTAAAGATGTGTTATGCCTGGGGGTCTGCTGATACTTGTTGTTCTCTTCCCGTCAGTTGGTTAGGCTTGGTTATGTCACAAATTGCTTCGAGTGGTGAAATTGACCCAAATGTTCCCTAAGTGCTCATACATACTTTCACTGAAGGGACCTGCCCTTATTTTTTACGTGGAGCAGAATACTCAATATGTGGGGGTGCACTCAATATGTGGGGGTGCAGGAAACCAGACCCGGGGAGATGAGCGGGAGGTGAATGGGTCTTTTACTTCAGGAGATGAAAATCTTCAACACAAAATTGTTCAGTCCCTCACTCTAGAACTCTTGGTTGTGAAAGGGTTACCAATGTGCAAAGTGCAAATACAGGAGAGGTGCTGTGTGTCACTAGTCCTGAAATATATGTTCTTCTAGATGTTGCTGACCCTGAGGTGGCTTGAAGTTGTCCCTGTTTGGCTTACAGAGGTTATGCCTTGAGAAATATATGAAAAGTCCCCACACACTTTATGGGGCTCGGCTTGTGCAGATTATGAAATGTGACTTGGCTACTTCTCTCTAGACTTGACCGGAAGACTAATGTGGTCATAAGATATTGGCTACAGAGTCCTTCATTAACAATATTTCCTCTGCACGATTAACAGAGTTGAACAAGATGTGGCCTTTTGCACGGGGGCGAAACATACATACTGTTTAGGATGCCAGGTGCTGCACAGAGATCGCGAGGGGCCCCCTGTGATCAGACATCTTATCCTCTAGCCTTTGGATAGGGGATAAGATGTCTAGGGGTGGAGTACCCCCTTAACTCTTTCTCTACTAACTTCCTGGTGTACAAGGTATTTATAAGGGTTTATTAACATACTTCAAGAACATTCCTCTATTGAACTCTATGGGGGACAATAGAAAATGTGTTGCCTACATTTGGTGCAATGTGCATGTAGGTGTAAACCTTTTGGTAACCCTTTCACTGCCTGACAGTTACACTGGAATAGGAAGTAAAAATACAATACATAAAAAAATACATTGAGTGCATAAAAGTGCAACAAATACAAGAAATCCACATAGAGTGATAGGAAATGTAGTATATCCAACCCCAGATAGTGCCCTGGTGCACCACATATACCGAACACTGATAACAGCGATTCTACTGTACTTCATGAATGTCAACAAAGAAACTAATATTTTGTCATTTCCTTTGATGTATATAAATTAGCTACTAAAGCCCACTCTTTAACCCTTTCACTACCCTTTGAATTTTCATTTGTGGCTTAGGTTTTTCTTTCCCCTCACCTTCTCTCCTTCTTAGACACATCACTTTTTTTTAGATTTTTCCACTGACAAAGTGATATCTGGGTTTATTTTTTGGGGGACAAGTTTTACTTTTTATTCTCATACTTTATTTTATCATATACTGTATTAAGAAACCATAAAAAAAAAATATGTAGGGCAAAAAAAAAGGTGGGTGGGATTTGGCAATGTTGTGGGGCAGTATGGTAAAACTGACATGCTCAGTGTATTCTATGGGTCAGTACTGTTCCGATGATACCAAATTTGGAAAATGTAAGTTTTGTTTTATGGTATAAAAAAAAATATGGAAAACTAAAAAAAAAAAAATATATATATAGATATATATATCTATATATATATATATATATATATATATATATATATATAAATTGTTCATTGCCATGTTCTGACCCCTATAACTTTTTTTATTTCTCCACATAGGGAGAGTGTTGAGGTTTATTTTTTGCACCATGAGCTTCAGTTTTTACCGATACTACTTGTTTAGTTGTGGCTTTTTGATCACTTTTTATTACATTATTTGGGGGATGTGATGTGACCAAAAATGTTGCATTTGAAATTGTTTTGTATTTACACTGTTGACCGTGCAGAATCAGGATTACACTGCTTTATTTAACACCTTAAGGATGAAGGGCGTACCTATACACCCTCATCCCACTCCCCTACTATGATGCAGAGTCAGGAGCTGATAGCCGTCGGGACCAGTGGCTAATACCAGACATCACCGATCGTGGTGATTCCTTATATTAACCCCTTTGATCACGGTGTCTAAATTGTAAAAAAAAAAAAGTGCTTACATTAAGAAAATGTAAAAAAAAAAACTGTCCCGGCAGCAGAAGGGCCCTTACCTGCCTTCTAGCCATCCAATCATTGGTCTGATGCTCCAGCCAGGCACTGCAGGCTGGAGTAATCAAGCACAGATAACACTGATCAATGCTATGCTATGGCATGGCATTGGTCAGTATATGCAATCAGATTGCATGTAATAGTCCTCTATGGGGACTATAAGATGGTGTAAAAAAGTAAAACAAAAATTAATACACGTGAATTAACCCCTTCCCTAATAAAAGTTTGAATCACTTTTTATTGTGAATCCCTTTTACAATAAAAAAAATATAAAAAATGTAAACAAAAATAAACATAAACACATGTGATATTGCCACATGCGTAAATGTCCAAACTATAAAAATATAAATACAATTTACAAAATGGCGTTTTTTTTTCTTTCAATTTTGCCCCAGAAATATTTATTTCTGGTTCTGCTGTCGATTTTGTAGAGAAATTATGGATGATATTACAAAGGACCCATATGGGTCTGTAGGTGGAAAATTTAAAGTGTTATGATCTTTTAGGTGAGGAGGAATAAACAAAAGTGCATAAAATAAAAAATGGCCCGGTCATTAAGGCGTTAAAAAATAGGAAAAGTGGGTTGATTAACATTTTTATTAGCGAGGGAGTTTTTTTTTTATATATACTTTTTTTTTTAACACATTCCTCCTAGGGTATCTATTATGAGATTTGGCATAGCATGTCTATGTTATCTGCATTCAATTGCTACAGGCTGGCAAGAAGCAGCAATCACTGAGCCATGGAAGACCCAGAGGCACAAGAAAGGCCCCCAGCAACCCATCAGCACCCCAGAACTACATTGCGGAGCTACCGATTGGACCACTAGACACTAGAGATTACTGGCATTTAATGTTTATAGGCCATGATCGCTATTGATCTGCTGATTTTTTTTTATCATTTTCAAATTCAAATTTAAACTTATAGATAATATCCAGCAAATACACTTTATATCCCATGCTAACCCCCTCCACCATGAAAAAATAAAAAAAAAACAATAATTAATTTAACTCCCCTCATTCCAATCCTTTTCTAATCTCTTATATTTTTTCCTTCCTTTATATCCGATTAATTCAAATTTCTTTACTTTCTCTTCTCATTTTCTCCAGATTACTTCTTTAACCTGTTAAGGAACCAGGGATACCTGTACATTATAAGTCCGCTCCCGTTATATAACGTGGGGCCACGGTCGGGACCTGTGGCTAATAGTGCGCATCTAAAGTGAAACTAAATCACTGCCGGTTAGCTCAGGGGGATGTTCGGGATCGCTGCGGCGAAATTGCGACGTCCCGAACAGCTGTAGGACACAAGGAGGGTCTCCTACCTTGCCTCCTGGTGTCCGATCGCCGAATGACTGCTCAGTGCCTGAGATCCAGACATGAGCAGTTAAGTGGCAGAATTATCGATTAGTGGTTTCTTATGAGAAACCAGTGATCAATGTAAAAGATCAGTGTGTGCAGTGTTATAGCCGCCTATGGGATAACAATGATCAATGTAAAAGATCAGTGTGTGCAGTGTTATAGTATCCTATGGGATAACAATGATCAATGTAAAAGATCAGTGTGTGCAGTGTTATAGTCTCCTATGGGATAACAATGATCAATGTAAAAGATCAGTGTGTGCAGTGTTATAGTCTCCTATGGGATAACAATGATCAATGTAAAAGATCAGTGTGTGCAGTGTTATAGTCTCCTATGGGAGCTATAACACTACAAAAAAAAGTGAAAAAAAGTGAATAAAGATCATTTAACCCCTTCCTTATTAAAAGTTTAAATCACCCCCCTTTTCCCATTTACAAAAAACAAAAACAAAAAAAAAAACATATGTGGTATCGCCGCGTGTGGAAATGTCCGAATAATAAAAATATATAATTGATTAAACCGCACGGTCAATGGCGTATGCGCAAAAATTCCAAAGTCCAAAATAGTGCATTTTTGGTCACTTTTTATATCATGAAAAAATGAATAAAAAGCGATCAATAAGTCCGATCAATGCAAAAATTGTACAGCTATAGAATTCAGATCACGGTGCAAAGAATGAGCCCTCATACCGCCCCATACGTGTAAAAATAAAAAAAGTTATAGGGGTCAGAAGATGACAATTTTAAACGTATAAATTTTCCTGCATGTAGTTATGATTTTTTCCAGAAGTACGACAAAATCAAACCTATATAAGTCGGGGATCATTTTAATCGTATGGACCTACAGAATAAAGTGAAGCTGTAATTTTTTCCAAAAAATTTACTGTGTAGAAACGGAAGCCCCCAAAATTTACAAAATGGTGTTTTTTTTTTCAATTTTGTCTCACAATGAATATTTTTTCCATTTCGCTGTAGATTTTTGGGTAAAATGACTGATATCATTACAAAGTAGAATTGGTGGCGCAAAAAATAAGCCATCATATGGCTTTTTAGGTGCAAAATTGAAAGAGTTATGATTTTTTAAAGGTAAGGAGTAAAAAACGAAAATGCAAAAACGGAAAAACCCTGGGTCCTTAAGGGGTTAAAGGGGTTATTCAGAAATTGAAAAAGAGACCTAATTTTTTTAAACCACTCCCTGTTTGTCTCCAGGTTGAGTGTGGTATTACTACTTGGTTCCATTCACTTCAGTGGAACTGAGCTGAAGACCCACCCAACCAGAAGACAGACGGGGAGCGGTCTTTGAAAGAAGTTAGCAATGTTTTTAGATTCTTGGATAACCCCTTTAATTTTTAAAAAGGTCTAAATAAAATGAAAGAAGCGATCTGATTGGTTGCTATGGGCACCTGGTCAACTTTTCCTCTGAGCAGGTTTTGATAAATCTCCCCCATTAAAGGGGTATTCCAGGCCAAAACTTTTTTATATATATCAACTGGCTCCGGAAAGTTAAACAGATTTGTAAATAACTTCTATTAAAAAATCTTAATCCTTCCAATAATTATTAGCTTCTGAAGTTGAGTTGCTGTTTTCTGTCTAACTGCTCTCTGATGACTTACGTCCCAGGAGCTGTGCAGTTCCTATGGGGATATTCTCCCATCATGCACAGCTCCCGGGACATGACATTATCATTGAGCAGTTAGAAAACTTCAGAAGCTAATAACTATTGGAAGGATTAAGATTTTCTAATAGAAGTAATTTACAAATCTGTTTAACCTTCCGGAGCCAGTTGATATATAAAAAAAAGTTTTTGCCTGGAATACCCCTTTAACCTCTTAAGGACCCAGGACGTACGGGTGCGTTCTGGGTCCCCGTCCTGCGATATAACACGGGGGCATTATAGTGAAGCTGGGACCCGCCTCTAATAGCGCGGGGCACTGATCACGGTGCCGCGCGCTATTAACCCTTTAGCCGCGTGCTCAAAGCTGAGCCTAAAAACGAAAGTGAAAGTTGCCGGTTAGCTCAGGGAGCTGTTCGGAATGGCCGCGGTATAATCGCGGCATCCCAAACAGCTGTAGCACAGGAGGAGGTCTTCTTTCCTTCTCCTGCGCTGTCCGATCGCCAAATGAATGCTTCAAGCCTGAGATCCAGGCTTGAGCATTCAATCGCCGAAAACACTGATTGATCCATTCCTATGGAGATGGATCAATCAGTGTAAAAGATCAGTTAACGCAAAGTTATAGCCCCCCCTATAGGAGCTATAATATTGCATAAGAAAAGTGTAAAAAAAATCATTAACCCTTTCAATTATCCCTTTCCCCAATAAAAGTTTGAATCACCCGCCATTTTCAAGAATAAAAAAAAAACACAGTGTAAATAAAAATAAAAACAAACATATGTGGTATCGCCGCGTGCGTAAATGTCCAAGTTATAAAAATATACCACTTTTTAAACCGCACGTTCAATAGCGTACGCGTCAAAAAATTCCAAAGTCCAAAATAGCGCATTTTTTATTACTTTTTATACCATAAAAAAGAATAAAAAGTGATCAAAAAGTCTGATCTAAACAAAAATGGTACCACTAAAAACTTCAGATCACGGCGCAAAAAATGAGCCCTCATACCGCCCTGAACACAGAAAAATAAAAAAAGTTATAGGGGTTAGAAGATGACCATTTTAAACGAATACATTTTCCTGCATGTATTCATGATTTTTTTCTGAAGTGATACAAAATCAAACCTATACAAGTAGGGTATCATTTTAACCGTATGAACCTACAGAATAAAGACAAGGTATAATTTTTGCCGAAAAATGTACTGCGTAAAAACGGAAGCCCCCAAAATTTACAAAATAGTGTTTTTTCATCAATTTTGTCGCACATTTATTTTTTTTCCCCTTTCACCGTAGATTTTTGGGTAAAATGACTAATGTCA
Source organism: Hyla sarda (assembly GCF_029499605.1). Lineage (NCBI taxonomy): Eukaryota > Metazoa > Chordata > Amphibia > Anura > Hylidae > Hyla > Hyla sarda. The sequence continues at coordinate 7,543,116 of NC_079192.1, forward strand.
TTACAAAGGAGAATTAGTGACGCAAAAAATAAACCATCATATAGAATTTTAGGTGAAAATTTTAAAGAGTTATGATTTTTTACAGTTAAGGAGGAAAAATTTAAAATGAAAAAACTGAAAAAGCCCGGGTCCTTAAGGGGTTAAGTCTTATTAGTCAAACAAAGTAGGTTTAGTATTCTTAACATTATGGCATGATTTACCTGCTTTGCATTATCCTTTTTTCCCCAGTGAAATGCGGAAGACCTTAAAATCTCCACACACTGTTATGTTTCGTCTCCTCAAGGATAAACCATTTCTTTGATGATCTGAAAAAAAATAAAAAGTTGAGTTGACTTTACTTAAAGGGGTTATCCAACATAAGACTTTAGTTTCTAAGTGCCAGACAGTAATGGTCATGCTTACCAGGGATCTGTGCTTGTGTTGGTGATTAATGGCCGTGTCCTGTGTCCCCCATCACTCTGCTGACTTGTTTTTGGGAACTGGCTACTTCCGGCTTCCATGGCCTCCCTCAGACTACAATCCCCAGGATACTTTGTTTCAAGGGGAGAAGGGACTTATTTACCTCTTACACATCGGTCGTCCTACCAATTGCAGCACAGCCATTCACCCTTTGATCACATGACTTTCCCGACATCACCTGACACACAAGATCTGTGTGATGATGAATGCACGCACATGTGGGGCGGTAACGACATCAGGATACTGGCTACACACAACAGACGAAGTAACAAAGTCCCCTTTCAGCACCGGATTTCTGATGTATTGTCTCAGGCCGCATAGTAAATTGGGAAATGTCCGAGACAACACTCATTTTGTAGGCTGCAGAAAATAAAATTCCAATGAAAAGAAAGCTGTAGAAATTCAATACTAGGCACCAAACACAGGTAAGTGAAGTATATTAGTAACTATAGTAACTAGTTACTAATTTAAATCCTGAATTACCCCTTTTAAACGACTCTACTTAGTCAAACAAATAAGGTTTAGTATTTTTAACTTAAAACAATGGTCTGCGAATTGACTACAGAGTTAGCAATGTTACCTCTGCTTGATAAACAGAATTGAAGAAGTGGCCTTTACCACAGCGGATGGACTAGGGGATGAAGCTCGATAGGACATCTTTACTATCAAGCAGAAGCAGAATAGTCTGAAGAGTGTTCCATTCCTACAATGGCCTGGCTTGGCCTGTTCCTCTGAGTCCAGAAGAACAAAAAACGTGAATACAGATCAATTACTTTATTAAGGTATAATCAGTTAAAAACTACAACAGTGAAGGCCAAAGGACCTATACAACAACATATACATCCAATGACACAGAATTAAAACTGGACGCACAAAGATAAGAGACTGCACAAAAAGGGCACTACCTCAAAGAGGGGTCCCAAAAAAAGGAACCCCAAAAAATAGGGAACAAATGACCGGTATAGGGATCACTCAAATGAGTTAAAGCCAACCATAGATAAGGCATGAATTAAGCATGTTCATATTACCTAGTGGTATGAAAGTGAAGAGCGCCACTGCCCAACGTTTCGCCACCAGTAGGCTTCTTCCGGGGCGTAATTGATCTGTATTCACGTTTTTTGTTCTTCTGGATTCAAGTGCTTACTTGCGTGGGATCTCTATGGTATTATGGGAATTTCTGTGATATTTATGTATACTGTTCCTCTGAGGTAAAGTGCAGCTAGTACATCCTCTCTCTTGCTCCATTACTCAACTCTTTATCTACTAACTTCCTGGTGTACAGGGTATGGTCTGCAAATTGACTAAGTCTCAATGGTCAAACATATATTGCCTTGGGTGAAGTTGATGAAAAAGGTGATGAAAATAGTTGACTAATGTCTTTTTGTAAACCTGGCCTAATATTATTACTGTGTATGCAATCACTCTCAAAATGAAGACTTTTGTTGTATTCTCATCACGGTACTAAATGCTTTAAGGATTTGTGTGTTTCTTAGGCTGTATATTACGGGGTTCAGCAGTGGAGTCCCAACGGTGTACAGCAATGATAAGAGTTTTGTTATATTCAATGATTGTCCTTTAGTTGGAAGAATATAAACACCAAATAATGTCCCATAGAATATGGAGACCACAATGAGGTGGGAGCTACAGGTGGAGAAGGCTTTCTGTCTACCGGTAGCTGAAGGAATATTTAAGATGACATAGATGATACAACTATAGGATATAATGACTATTAAAAATGGGCAGACAAGAACAGAAGCGGCCATTATCTGAATTTTCAGTAGGACGCTACTGATATCTGAACATGATAGTTCAAGTAATGGAAACAGGTCACAGAAGAAGTGGTCAATTGTATTCGGTCCACAAAATTCTAACATGGATGTTGTTGCTATGTCAACCATCACTAATGAGAAACTTAACAACCAACTCATGAAAGCCAGTTTCAGACATAAATTGTGGCTCATGATAGAGTTATACCGTAAAGGGTTACAGATGGCCAAATATCTATCATAGGACATCACCGTCAGGAGAAGACACTCCGAACACTCAGCAAAGGCAAATATGTAAAATTGTGTAAAGCAGCCTCCCAAAGAAATGGTCCCGACTTTATGAAGTAGAGTGTGGAGCAATATAGGGACGATATCTGTGGTCAGTAAGAGGTCCGCTATGGACAACTGTGTCAGGAAAAAGTACATGGGCCGGTGGAGATCACTGCTGTATACTACCAAAGTCACCATGAGGAGATTTCCACATAACGTCATACAGTAGATCAGGAGGAGAACAGCAAAGGATAAGTAATTTAGATCTTGTGAGTTGTTAAATCCCAAAAGATGAATCGTATTAAGTATAGAAACATTTTGTTGAAACATGTCCTAAAAAAAAGTTGTCAACATCATCTTTAAATATATGGCTAAAATTCTGGAATCCCCACACTTAGGCTATGTTCACACCTATGTGCAGAATTGTGTGTGGTGTCCCGGTACTGTACGTGTACTGTACCTTGTGTAATAAGTCCCCAAAGTCAGAGTTCCTCTGTACTGATAGGATGCTCTTAGTGGGATAACCCCTAGTCGCCTCTTCCTTCTTTAATTTTATGTATATATTTTATATATTGTATAGTGTAAATGTTGCTTCCAGGACCTCAGGTCACATGATTAGTAATTATGTTGTTCTGCTAAGGACCTTCCAGGTCATGTGCTCATGTCACGTGATGTACCACAATGCTTTGTATTAGGACTGACAGGTCTGGCCCCCTTGCCATATAAGGGCGCTGTTATCCAATACTCACTCTCTTGTCCGGCTCTTTCCCTTGGGATATGAGAGCGAGCGGAGCTCTGTGCTTACCTACAAGACAAATTAGGCCTAAGCTCACCAATCCAGAGCCTTACTAAACCGGGAGTCTACTCAATCCAAATTCCGTTAATCCTACGTGACTGCTGGACCTAAACAATACCCCTAAATCCAGTGGAACAGCGTAAAGCAAATCCTCCAAGCTTATTCCCTACAAGGTCCAAACCAAACCTGTGAGGAGCCTAAAGTCCGGTCCTCTGTAAAGACTGTTACTATGTTTAACCTGCATAAAATCTGCAGTAAAGTTATCTTCAGTTTACAAAAATTCCGGTTGTGAATAATCCTTTATTCCTCCCTATCGTTCCTGGGACAGGTGGCGGTAGGATACATATACAGGGAGGAACCCGCACCCTGGCGTCACGACAGTTAAGGGTAATCCAACACCCTTTCATCACTGCACAGCTACACCCTACCTACCCTACACCTCCAAGCTATCACATTTGCATTGGACTTCCGCATGGAGATTCCGCCACAGCAAAGCGTCCCATGTTTCTGTCACGAAAATTTCAATTTCCGTGTCTGCAGAAAGACTTACCCAGTCCATACTTTCTGCGGAGTCTGCACAAAATGCATAGCTGTCTATGAGAAGGCGCATTCCTTTGCGGTCCTAGCGCCAGCATAACATGCCAGGGCTAGGACCGCACAGGAATGTGCCTTCTCATAGACAGCTATGAATTCCGTGCAGAGTCAGCAGATAGAGAAGGCGCATTCCTGTGCGGTCCATGTTGTGTTGTGCCGGTTACAAATGTCTCAATCAAGCTAAACCTTTCAGGAGATTTAACTCTCTAACACAAATTACCCAGCCTTACCTAGATAGATATACGCTTCCTACAACCTGGTGTTGAGATACGACAAGTATCTTGGGGAAATAAAGTGATTCAGCCATCACCTCCACCATTTATACCTTTATCGTAAAAACAGCTGGGAACATGGGGATCTCGTGAATATTCTCCTGTGATTTATTAAAATCATATCTTCAGATTATAGCAATTTACATCTTTACACTTGTTTCATAGATAGAAAATATAGTTAACCCTTTTTCAAGCCTTAAATATTAAAATTTTCAATCTAGAGGGCCATAAGATATATTTTTTTTTTTTAGTTGGGGCTAAAAATCCATGATATACAGTATTTGTGGGGTGAAATTTTAGGAGGGATCGTTTCCATACAGTGTACTTTACGGTAAAAATGGCATGTTATCTTTAATGTGTAGGTCATTACAATAACAATCATACCCGATTTGTATACAATTTCATTTTACTACTTTATTTATTTTTCAGATTCTGAAGACACACAATTTATGACACTCTTAAGACTTGTACAACTGTCCCAAAACTTTTTGGGGACCAGATGCCTGACAGTGCTCTGCAGAGGGCTAGTAGGAGTAGGAGTGTAGGGAGTGTTGGTAGAGATGAGTGATCCGAAAGCGTAGTACCCGGTTTTGCTTAGAACTTCGCCTAAAATGATGTCTGGCAAACATGAGAACTTACCCGGCAAGGGTACTACTGAAGAGTAGGAATGAGGAACACATGGCATTTTGGCACCATTTCAGCATAGGATGAGGAAGTAGGAACACTGAGGTGAGGTTATGGTAGCCCAGCATACTTTGGAGCTGATAGCAAGATCACATGACTGACAGGTTAACCAATCATTGCTTGTATACAGCAGCCCAGGCAAATCAGGAGGCAGCAATGGGATGGGTCTAAAAGGAATGATAAAACCCTATGCACTGCATTATGGCCGCCATCTATGACAGACAGTCTGGGCAGTGAGTACAGAGTTACAGAGCCCGGCTATAGAAAGCGTTCACACTACAACACTAAGCAACTTGAGCAAAGGAAAATCTACAGCACAGAGTGAAGCATTATTCAGTGGAGCTGACCTGCATTACTGTGTCCACATTGATTCTGCCTAACAAAAAATCCCAAAATGGTGTCACAGTAGAAGTGGCCCTTCTAGACCATCTGTTTCATCATCTCTGTCTTTGCCCCTCCCCCCTCACCAGTGCCCAGCAGAAGGATAACATTATCCACGAGGAGGAGTTGTGCCATGATCAGCCTTTGGAGTGTGTTGCTGAGATGGGGGAGGGGGATGCAGTGGTCGAGCATAGCATTAGTAAGACTGGTGGTGGTAGGCGTGGCAGGGATACTGTAAGGCATCATGGTGGATGTGGTGAGAGGAACAAGGAGCCCATGATCAAAAGTTTTTACTGACAGGAGCGGTGGGGGTGATGAGATGGAGTCTGATGATGATGAAGTTTTGGATAGAACATGGGTGACATGTTCAAAACAGAATTCTAGTGGCAGCGATGAAGAGCTGAGAAGAGGTAGGTCCAAAACATCTGTCAAATATATATGATTATACGGATTCATTCTCTACTAGAGATTTTCTCTGTGCCCAGTAAAAAAAATGGTCCTATTGGATGGAGGTTTTGAAGAACTCGAAAAGGGGCCATATTGCTCACACTGGACACTAGAGCCATATATGTAAGCAGTAATTGCTCTATAGGAAAAGTTCCTTTAAGTACAGACCTCTAAGGCCTAATTCCGCTCGGAAATTTCATTGTAGCAGATTACCATTGTTTTTATTCAGATTCTGCAGATCGGCTGCAGAAATACAAATTCAAGCCTCCGTGGAAAGAATTGAAATGTCAATTATTTTGGCAGAATCCTCTTGGAAACATATTGCCGTCTATAAAGATGACACAGTTCCCGAGTAGTACTCCCTCCCCCCCCCCCCCCCATTATTCTGCCCTCAATTCCCCATAATGACAAAGTGATAACACAATGTTAGAAAGAAAAACTAAACTTTTGCAGTGACCCTTTATGAGGGTCTGAATACTTATGTCACTGCCACAAGGTTTGCACACATGAATTTAGGGATTTTCTGTTATCCTTTTGCACAAATCCTTTCAAGCCCTAGTTTGGATGGGACCGTCTCTCCAGAAATGTTAAATTGGTTTTAATTCAGGGCTCTGGCTGGGCTAATCAAGGACATTCATGGAGTTGTCCCTAAGATGCTCCGGTGTTGTCTTGTTGGTGTATTAGAGGCATTGTCTTGTTAGAAAGGGAACCTTCACCCAATCTAAGGTACGGAACGCGGGATCAGGTTTCCATTAAGAATATTTTGGCACTTTTCTCAATTCAGGTTTTCCTTAACCCTGACCACTCTCCTTGTCCCCACAGCATGATGCTGCCCCCACCATACTTCACTGTAGGGATGGTATTGGGCAGGTGATGGGCAGTGCCAGGTTTCCTCCAGACATGATGCTGCCCCCACCATGATCACTGTAGGGATGGTATTGGGCAGGTGATGGGCAGTGGGTATTGGGCAGGTGATGGGCAGTGCCTGGTTTCTCCCAGACATGATGCGGCCCCCATCATGATCATTGTAGGGATGGTATTGGGCAGGTGATGGGCAGTGGGTATTGGGCAGGTGATGGGCAGTGCCTGGTTTCTCCCAGACATGAGGCGGCCCCCATCATGATCATTGTAGGGATGGTATTGGGCAGGTGATGGGAAGTGCCTGGTTTCCTCCAGAAATGATGCTGCCCTCACCATGCTTCACTATAGGGATGGTGATGGGCAGTGCTTGGTTTTCTTCAGTCACAAATAATGTTCTCCACATCATAGAAAATGTTTGCTTCCCCCATCATAGATAATGTTTTCCCCTATCATAGATAATGTTCTATGTGAACAAAGATACTGTTCTCCCTCATGACAGATAATATTCTCTCCTGTCAAAGATAATGTTCTCCCTCATCAAAGATAATGTTCTCCCCATCACAGATAATCTTCTCCTTTATCACAGATAATGTTCTCCCCATCACAGATAATGTTCTCCACCATCACAGATATTGTTCTCCCTCATCACTGATAACATTCTCCCCATCACAGATAATGTTCTCCCCATCACAGACAATGTTTTCCCCTATCACAAATAATGTTCTATCTCAACAAAGATACTATTATTCCTCATCACAGATAATGTTCTCTCCTATCAAAGATACTGTTCTATCACAGATAAAGTTCTATCCCAACAACTATACTGTTCTTCCTCATCAGAGATAATGTTCTCTCCTATAAAAGATAATGTTCTCCCCATCACAGATAATGTTCTACCCATTGAATATGTTTGCCTGAATCTGACTTACTAGTTAATTGTTTTTTTTTTATTTTATTTCCCTTTAGTAAGATAGTGAGACCAACATTCAGCATTGAAATAATTTTCAGTTTGTAATACTGTTCAATGCAATCTTTTTTTCTTCTTCTTTCTTTCTGGAGACAAGCAGGATTTTTTTTTATCCATGGCTTAAAAATTTCTGTAAATTGTACCTCTCTAATCTGGAATCAGACCTGAAATGTATTCAGGCAATTCATTCCTTTCAATATTATTTTTTAAGGATAAATAATATTACATAAAAAAAGGGGTTTTATAAAAAAAAATCTACTGATAAATAAAAGAAACTAAATATGCAACAATTAAAGTGAGAAATGCAAATAAATATTTATACAAGAGTGTTATGCCATCTATTATTGTGCAGTGAAGGCTGTAAATAGAGATAAGTGAATCGAATCGGACGAAGTCGAATTCGTTCCGAATTTCATAAAAAATTCAATTCGGATCGAATCCAAACTTCGACTCGATTTGATATACATTTTTTCATTAGCGACACCCGCTGCGATCGTCCTATGTAATGCATAGATGCGAGTGGTTACTGCACTCGCATCTCTGCAATAGATAGGAACATCGCATTGCGTGTCAGGAGTGATACCTCCTGTGATCTGTCCTCAACTGCAGGTACTACAGCTCCCAACATGGAGCCCACTCTGCGCCATGCTGGGAGCTGTAGTACCTGCATTAATAGACAGATCGCAGCGGGTGTCACTTCTGACCCCTGTTGCAATTTGTCTATTAATGCAGGTACTACAGCTCCTAGCATGGAGCAGAGTCTGCTTCATGTTGGGAACAGTAGTAAGGAAAGATCCCAGCGGGTGTCACTCCTGATAATATATAGATGCAGGCAGCCGGCCACTCTTCTAATGGTCCCACTATAGTATGAGTATATGCCGTATATATACCTATTATTCATATTTCACACAGAGAACTGTGATTGGCTGGAACCATCTGGCCAGTCACAGCTCTCTGCGGGACATATGAAAAAGTGAAAAATGAATTCTATTCACATTACTGGCTGGCTGGAGTATAGTGCAGAGATGTGAGCGCAGGAGAAAGCTGCTCCATCTCTGCAATAGAAAGGACAATCACATTGGGTGTCAGGAGTGACAACCAGGGCGATCTGTCTATTAGTACAGGTACTACAGCTCCCATCATGGAACAGTGTGTTCCATGCTCGGAGTAGTAGTACTACCTAAAAAATGTTAAAAAAATTGAGAAAAAAAAGTGAAACACACATACACACACTTTATTAAACACAATACTGAAATACATTACTAATAAAAAAATTTATAATAATTATAAAAAATATATATTTTTTTTACATTTAAATGGCCCCTTTATACATTTTTATTATTGTCGGTTACATTTTTAGGTCCCTGCTCACCCACATAAATTGATTCCTGTTTGTCTTTCAATTTTCAGCAGCAGGAAAATTCTGCGCTCAATATTAAATATGAATTAGGAGTGAATTTCATAATTTTTTTCTAGTTTCTGTTCTAAATCATAATATTTTTATTTTCACTTTACTTTTTTACCCCCTTTATTTAATTTTTTGGGGCATTTAGATGTGCTGCCATGAATAATTGTGGGGGTCAGAGATGAGCCGAGGAACGGGACATCTGTAATAGGTATAATAAAGTGGGCAAAGAAAGTCTGAGTTTTCCTAATTTACCAAAAATCCATACATTTACAGAGGTTTTCTATAAGAAATTAAAGATACTTCAAACTGTAATTTGCAGAGGCAGATGGCCGGGACAATAATCTATGTATGTATTTAATGTAATTGTGAAGAACAATGTCATTGTAATTATACAGTATGAGCTGCTTTTAAATTACAATTTAATGCAAAACTCTTCTGCAGGAAGACATGGATGGGAGCTAAAATGTCAGTAGGATGGAAAGGATATGGGATTACCTTTTTATATATGTGAAAAATCTTTTTATTTTTATGTAGGGGATGATGGGAGTTGGAATTCTTGAATTCCAGTTGTCTCCACTTGCAATCACAGTGGTTGCAGGTACAGTGAGACCAGAGAAGAGCGGACAGCCGCCCGCATCTATACATTATACAGGACGATTGCATCCGGTGTCAGGAGTGACACCCACTGCGATCTGTCTATTAATGCAGGTACTACAGCTCCCAGCAGGTAAGGAAAGATCCCAGCGGGTGTCACTCCTGGCACCCAATGTGATTGTCCTATCTATTGCAGAGATGCTAGAATGCTGCCTGCATCTATACATTATACAGGATGATCGCAGCAAGTGTCAGGAGTGACACCCGGGGCTATCTGTCTATTAGCACAGGTACTTCTACTCCCATCATGGAACAGTCTGTCCCATGCTGGGAGTAGTACTTCCTAAAAAATGTAAAAAATTGAGAAAAAAAACTATTATAAAATACATTACTAATAAGAATTTCCTGCAAATTTATTCAGATTGAATCAAACTTTTTTGAAAAATTTGGTGAATCGGCCAAATCAAATTTTTCAAAAATTCGCTCATCTCTAGCTTTAAAGAAAGTAAAATTAAAGGTGTCATTTCAAAGTACAATTGGTCCAGCAAAAAAACAAGCCTCATATTGATCTGTAGATGGAAAAAAAGCTTGTTTTTTTTGTGGAACCAATTGTACTTTGTAATGACACCTTTCAAAAAAAAAAAAAAAGAAAGTTGTTGTCCACAAGTCCAAAACCCGCTGTGTCCCTAAAGGTAATTCCCCTCAAAAAAATTCTTATTTAACTCCTTTTCTTTCATAATTTTAATGGTCACTAACATTTTAACAAACTTTTCATGAATCCACAGGACACATAAATATATGTAATTTACAGTATTTCTTTTTAGAGAAAAATACCAAATTTTCCATTCATCAGTGGATAAACTCATCATTACTTTGAAAAATCACTTAAAGGGAATGTGTCATTTAGATTCTTATTTCTTTATCAGTGGCAGATACTGAAATATGTCACTTTTTTCTAATCAGTTTCTATTTTCTGATTGTACTTTTTTCGATTTTATTTTTAGAGCATTATTATGGGGGCAGCCATCTTTCCTGAGCTGTTTTAACAACATTTAGTGATATGCTTTACAGCAGGACCCACGAACCATAGACAACAAAAGACAGGAACTATCCAATTTAAATCATTAGGAGATGTTACTGGGCATTCTCTTTGACCTTTTCAGAGATCATTCTACAGAGAGGGGAGGCTGATATCTCCTGTGAATGGTAGTGGATCCAGTGTTAAATGTTTACTGGTATTACCTTTCACTGTACTTCTATCTGTCCTTAGTAGAAAGGAACAACTAATCGTGGTGTCTAAAGGGTTAAAGCCAGACATTACTCTGATTAGTGATGTCCAGAATTACCCATGATTCCATCTGCTCCATGGCTGTCAGATGCTAGTCACTGATTAAGGAACCCTTTGCAGGACTTTGGGTTGCCACTGTAGAGTGGAGGCAAAGGCAGCTGAACAGTGGTAACGCCATGGTGTGAACATGATGCAACAAATATCACAGGAATTGCCATGATCTGTGGTGTAGCTATTAAAAGTGCAGGTATGGCATAAAAACAAGCAGAAATTGTGTTTAAACACTGCATCAGGACATCTTAGCAAACACTCTGGCGTTGTAGCTCTTGAAACAGATTTTGCCCAACAGGCTTGGCTTTGTCTGCAGAATTCTATAGTCTGAACTGTAATGCCCCTAGTGGGCGTGGACCCATTGTGCCCCTTACTGATTTGGCTGTGGGCCAAACTTGGGAGCGGAGACTTAGTATTTCCCTGGTTTTATCCTGCAGGGAAGATTTCGGATCGCTACCGCAAGAATGGTCCTGGTTAAGTGGCAGCTGGCCCGACAGGCCAGGACATCCTGATGCCAAGAAAAAAGGATAAAGACAGGATGGGTGAGCTGACACTGTAGATAGCAGAAGCATTGCAAACAGAGTCTGATGTAGCTGAGATGGTGTTAAAAAGCAGAGCTGAGTAGTTAAGAAACTGCTTGCTCACAATACAGAGAGGTGGTCGACAATCCAGGTAATACAGAGAAGGGCAGCAATTTACAGGATGATCAGGAAAGTCATAGTCTGAAAAGGGACTTAGATCAGGAACACAAGAACAAAGTTGACGCAAACCTTCACTGTGGTAAACTATGTTACTCAGACATAAGGGAATCGGTGTAGCAGAGTTATATAGATGGCACCTGCTATACATTGGCGAAGGACTGGAATCAGAGACACACACGAACCCTTAAAGACATCATACTAGCACGTGTGGCCCCTCTGGGTGCGCTGGAAAATGTTGTGGTTTGCGACAGTACAGAGGAGGAAATCTGGAGCCTGCAGTGGGGAGGTGGAGCTATGTGAGCAGCTCGGCCAAGGTAAGCAGTAGGAAACGCTGCAATTCTTTTAATAGGGTAGATGGAAGAAGGACCCTATGGTTATTTGTCTTTATTCTGAAAGAAGCGTCTTGCCACTGTTCCAAATGCTTTATTAATATGTTCATTCCTTAAACTGTACACTATTGGGTTCATAAGTGGAGTAACAACCGTATACATCAATGATAACACTTTTCTTATCTTCAGAGTTTTGCCTTGGTTTGGAAGAACATAAACCCCGAATAAGGTGCCATAAAATACAGAGACCACAATGAGGTGGGAGCTACAAGTAAGGAATGCTTTCTTTCTGCCACTAACAGATGGGATCTTCAGGATGACTGACAGGATGTAACTATAGGACATTAGAATTATTATGAAAGGGACGATGAGCACCGGGGTAGTAAGTAACACAATTTCCAACTGGACTCCACTGATGTCAGAACATGACAGGTCAAGAATGGGAGGTAGGTCACAGAAGAAATGGTCAATTGTGTTCGCGTGACAATAATCCAACATGGAGATTGAAGCTGTTACAATTGACGACAATAGAAAACTCAGCGACCAACTTGCCATGGCCAGCAGGAGGCAAAAGTTAGAGTTCATAATAGTACAATAATGTAAGGGATTACAGATGGCCACATACCTGTCATAAGACATGACTGTGAGGATAAGACATTCCGAACACTCTGAGAAGGCGAATACATAACACTGACTTATACAACCGGCAAAGCTGATGACCCCGCTGTTATAGAGAAGATTATGCAGCATGACAGGGACAATATCCGTGGTCAGTAAGAGGTCTCCAATGGACAGTTGTGTGAGAAAAAAGTACATGGGGGTGTGAAGATCCCTGCTGTGTGTCACCAATGCTATCATGAGAAGGTTTCCACACAGCGTCATCCAATAGATCAAGAGGAGGACAGAAAAGAAGAAATTATTCACAATCTGAGGACTTTGGAATCCCAGGAGATGAATGGTAGTGATCGAGGACGTGTTTAGTTGATACATGACCTGGAAATATAATAATAATAATTAATAATTATTATTATCATTAGAATAATAAACTGTAATATTAATACAGTTCAATAAGGAAAACACAATGTAGATCCAATATCAACTGTGGTCCCCATGAGTAGATACATTTGGACAGATAGTTCCCTTGGAAGATGTAATAGTCATACTGTACCAAAACAAGTGTGTCATGTCTGGCAGAGGCGTAACTTGTAGCTTTTGGGCCCCGATACAATATCTGCAACAAGGGCCCATGTGCCAAATACAATACTGTTCTCTTATTGGGTAGATGTACTTTGGAGCTCCCTTAGGCACCAGGGCCCCCAGGATGACTGCTACCTCTGCACCCCCTATAGCTACATCCCTGATGTCTGAGGTAGAGATCAATGGAGACTTGAGTCTAACCACTATGCCTACCAACTTGGACAACCTGCCCTAAACAGTGGCCCACAACTGGGTGGTCCCAAAGTGCATGGGTGTCAGTGAGTAAAGCAGAGGCAGGGTCGGGTCACAAGCACAGGTCAGGTCATAAATATCACAGGATATAGGAATGCTAGTGAAAGGATAAATCAAAAATCCCGGGCATAGGCTCCAGATATAGAGCAGTTTAAATATTATGCTGCTGGAAGGCTTGAGCTCCCATGCCACAGCTGACTGGCCCGGCACGCACATCTACTCGTTTGCTGCCCGGCCATGTCAAACGGTGAAAAATAGCCCTGTAAAATGCAGGGCTGTCACCAGGATGATGGGAGGCGCTGACAGCCAGTAGAGTGGTCATCCATGAAATGCATAGATAGGTAGAGTGCCCAAAAACAGGAGCCACTGTTTTGTTACTGTTATTGTTCTGGGATATTAATAAATAATAAGAACACATTTACTAAAACAGGTGCCCGATTGTAATAAAAAAATTAAAAAAAATAACACAATTTTGTGCAAACAATGTCTTGCACAATCATTTTGCCACTTTCTCATTTTTCTATATATGATGAACACTGATGACTCTGGATCAACACTTCGGGATAATAAGATGCACCTGTGTCTTCCTTCTAAACTATGTAAATGTCCTAATGGATTAAAATATTAAAAACAGTAAAATGGAAAATACCTACAAAGCATAATTAATATTAATAACAGCAATATACAAATAATCAATTTTACCAAAACAGATCTCGAATCAGCATTAGATATCAATATAACTAACGGGATGTTCAGCCTGTCTGTTGTAGTTTAGCAACAGGGAGCCTCCAGCTGTTGCTCAACTACAACTCCCATCATTCCCAGACAACCAAAGACTGTCTGGGAATGGTGGGAGTTGTGGTTTAGCAATAGCGTGCCTCTGGCTGTTGCTAAAATGGAGGCTTCCTGTTGCTATACTGCAACTCCCATCATTCTCAGACAGCCGAAGGCTGTCTGGGAATGATGGGGGTTGTAGTTTAGCAACAGCTGGAGGCTCTATCTCATCTATTTGTTCTAATACCTTATAACAGAAAAAAATCCAACAAATAAATTGAAAATGATCACGAATAAAGAAGCTGTTGTCTCCAAGTGTTTTTGAAGCAGGAGGTAAATATTGTATCTATCGTATTGTATTTATCTTCTCTCAAAAAGAGCGACCGGGGGACAATCGAACCATCGTAGAGCGATGAATATCTTGTCTTTAGACTGGACATCAAGCAATGATCCCCTGTTCTCATAAATATCAAGGTTCAAAGTCATTGCATCAAAGAAACATGTTGGGATGATGTTGTATAGAATGTAGACAAATCCACACGTATTTTCCATCAGAAGGAATTAAAATTGTAGCCACGATAAACATAAATAAAGAAATAAAATAAAAAAAATACAAATATATCTACACATAAATCTACAAATAAAGAACTTGGCCTTACAAGAATATATGACAAACGTTCCCTGTGATTCCGATCCCCATTTATAAGCAGGATAACGATGAGCGTCAGGAGCAGCCGGGAATACTGAGCGCGTGCAGATATTCTCAGGGGTGTTCAGAAGTTTACAGGAAAGTTTTGTTTTTGTCTTCTTTTTATTTTTCTTCAACTTTGTCTTTAACTTCTTTAACATTTTTTTTTTTAAAGAAATTATACCAAGGGACATCACATACACATTGGTTTATTCAACTTTAACAAATCATTATTTCAACTTTGTTTCAGCGAAATTTAAAGGGGCACTCCATTGGAAAACTTTTTTTTTTTTTTTTAATCAACTGGGGCCAGAAAGTTAAACAGATTTTTAAATTACTTCTATTAAAAATGTTTTACCATCCCAGTACTTTTTAGCAGCTGTATGCTACAGAGGAAATTATTTTCTTTTTACATTTCCTTTTTGTCTTGTCCACAGTGCTCTCTGCTGGCTGACACCTCTGTCCGTGTCAGGAACTGTCCAAAGCAGGGAAAAATCCCCATTGCAAACCTATGCTGCTCTGCACAGTTCCTGACACGGACAGAGGTGTCAGCAGAGAGCACTGTGGACAAGACAAAAAATAAATTCAATAGGAAAAGAATTTCCTCTCTAGCATACAGCTGCTAAAAAGTACTGGAAGAGTAAAGATTTTTTAATCGAAGTCATTTACAAATCTGTTTAACTTTCTGGCATCAGTTCATTTAAAAAAAATTCCACCAGAGTACCCCTTTAACAATGAAAATGTGTTGACCACATTATAATACATTGCCATCACCTGGAAAAACATTTCATCTGTCAGTTGTTAGTCATTGAGCGTATTTGGTGCAGTCAGCTGTTACATGAATGACCATTCGGTGACTCTTAAAGGGGTCTTTCCGATTGAAAACTTTGTTTTATAAATCATCAGGTGCCAGAAAGTTAAACAGATTTGTAAATCACTTATATTAAAAAATCTTAACCCTTCCAGTACTTATCTGCTGCTGTATACTACAGAGGAAATTCTTTACTTTTTGAATTTCCTTTCTGCCTGACCACAGTGCTCTCTGCTGACACCTCTGTCCATGTCAGGAACTGTCCAGAGCAAGAGAGGTTTGCTATGGGGATTTGCTTCTACTCTGGACAGTTCCCAAAATGGACAGAGGTGTCAGCAGAGAGCACAGTGGTCAGGCAGAAAGGAAATTCAAAAAGAAAAGAACTTCCTCTGTAGTATACAGCAGCTGATAAGTACTGGAAAGGTTAAGATTTTTTAAAAGAAGTGATTTACAAATCTGTAAAATCCTAATCCTTCCAGTACTTATCAGCTGCTGTATGCTCCGAAGGAAACAGTGTGGTTCTTTTCTGTCTGACCACAGTGCTCTCTGCTGCCACCTCTGTCCAGAACAGGAGAGGTTTGCTATGGGAATTTGCTCTTACTCTGGAAAGTTCCTGACATGGACAGAGGTGGAAGCAGAGAGAACTGATGGTCAGGCTGGAAAGAACTACACTACTTACTCTGTTGTATACAGCAGCTGATAAGTACTGTAAGGATTAAGATTTTTAAATTGAAGTCATTTACACATCTGTATAACTTTCTGGCACCAGTTGATTTGATAGCATTTGTTTTCCACCATATTATTCCTTTAACCCTTTAATGACCCATGTTTATTTTTATCACAGGGCCTTGCTCCATACCCAGATGCTTCTCACTGCTTTTAGCTGCTGAGGGCCACTGTTAATGGCTGACACAGAGAAATTGCTGTTCAATGCTATCTTCACTATGTAAAATGTTTTGGCAGTGGCATTTAAACAGCTGTATACCGCATCGTTGATGTTCTGGGAGACGGAATGTCTTCCCACGACAAGACTGCAGGGAACCGTTTAGTTGTCATGGCAGCCTGAGACCTTCTGAAGGCTTCTGTGGCTGCTGTGACAGATTTGCTTCTACAGACCATAAACAGTAGTGATGAGCGGCAGGGGCCATATTCGAATTTGCGACATTTCGCAAATATATTGACGATTATTCCTCCTATGTTCACGAAATTTGCATATTGCATATTTGCTCCTTCACTTTTTTTCCATGCAAAAGTTTGCATGGAAACTTTGCATAAAAATTTGCATGTAAAAAAACACACACAAAAAAATTATATTCACCATTATGAATGTATAGCACTATATTCTAAATATTCGCGAAATCGCAAAGTGCCAATATCCACGATAAAAATTTGCATTACAAATATTCGTGCTGAACACTAATAGACAGGCTGTACTAGCAGATTACATAAAAATCAAAAGCAATGCATTGAAGTGAACTTCCACCAATTTATTTTGTCACCACTGTGCTCCAACTTAGTCCCTGGTGGTGGCGATCTACGACTCACACTTACAAAACCTCCTGTGAGAGTCATCTGTGGCTCACTGCTATCTCCGTCTCTACGGTTTCTCTAAATTCTCATTCCACGTAAAAGCAGTGAAAAGCACCAAAAAAAGTAGGGTGTGCTGGCTCCGTGTTCTGTGTCCTTAAAGGGGTACTCCGCCCCTAGACATCTTATCCCCTATCCAAAGGATAGGGGATAAGATGTCAGGTCGTGGGGGTCCCGCCACTGGGGACCCCCGGGATCTCGGCTGCAGCACCCCGCTTTCATTACTGCTCAGAGCGAGTTCGCTCTGTGCGTAATGACGGGCAATACAGGGGCTGTGACATCACGGCCTGTCCCCTTAATGCAAGTCTATGGGAGGGGGCGTGGCCCCCTCACATAGACTTGTATTGAGGGGGCGGGTCATGACATCACGAGGGGGCGGAGCCGTGATATCACACATGAAAACTACACAAACACATGAAAACTACACACACTGGGCTTTTTTTTGTTTTGTAGTAGCTACTTTAGAAGTGCCACAAGTGGGGTAACAGGCCCAAAGAAATGGGCTAACCTAATTGAACTAGCCTCAACTATGTGTACAAAAAAAAAGCCTGTAATTATAGACTCCGATCAATGTATTATAACCCAAGAAAAAATGAAGCTATTAACACAAAAATAATTACAAAATGGATAATCTTTATTACAACCAAATATGACATACAATAAGATCAATGTTAATTCCTCCTTGTTTTTAACATTGATCTTATTGTATGTCACACTTTGTCATAATAAAGATTATCCATTTTGTAATTATTTTTGTGTAAATAGCTCCATTTTTTCTTGGGTTATAATCCAATACACTTTTATACTATACAAAATTCCCTTACTTATAAGAGGAGAAAATGCTTCCTCCCCTTCTCCGGATCCTGTGTACTGCCTAGAATCTCTTCCTCCTCTCCATGCTGGATTTCTGAGATAGCTTTACTGGTTATCTGCTGCACATACCACGTCACCACAACTTCTTTATTATTCTTGACATACACATACACTGAAACAACAAAAGAGTGCCCAACATGTTTTGAGAATTGCTTCCCTTCATCAGGGATTAATATCTACTAAAACTTCTGTTTTTATTGCCACATAATGGGATCTGCCAAAGTATCATCTGTTGTAATGTTCATAATTTTGACAACATAAAATAGCTACCTATGCTGAAAAAATTGTCATCATCAAACGTGATGGCAGAATGAACAGTAGGCAGCAGGGTAAGTCGTCACTGTGCACAGTTAGCAGTGACTTATCTGGCGTTCTTGTTGCGTGGACCAGCGATCCCGAATAAAACTTCTTGCTGTTTCCGTGAGTGCCGTCTGCGATCTCTTCTTCACAGTTAGCAGTTAGACCATATAGTGGCGGAATAACACAGCATGGAGGTGGCGGCAGCATGAGGAGACCATATAGTGGCTGAATGGCACAGCGTGGAGGTGGCGGCAGCATGAGGAGACCATATAGTGGCTGAATGGCACAGCGTGGAGGTGTTGGCATCATGAGGAGACCATATAGTGGCTGAATGACACAGCCTGGAGGTGGCAACAGCCTGACGAGACCATAGGGCCTCACAATTGAAAAGATTAAAGATATTTTTTAACATTTAAATTGAAGATTTCAAATACAAGAACCTAAAACATTTTATTTAATGTACCAGCAGCATGAGGAGACCACATGGCGGTACAGTGATATAACCTGGAAGTGGCGGAAGCATGAGGAGACAATAAAGTGACTGAATGACACAGCCTGGAGTGTGCAGAAGCAAGAGGAGACCATATAGTGGCTGAATGACACAGCCTGGAGGTTGCGGAAGCATGAGTAGACCATATGGTGGCTGAATGGCACAGCCTGGAGTTGGCGGCAGCAAAAGTGGAACATATAGTGGCTGAATGACACAGCCTGGAGGTGGCGGCAGCATGTGGAGACCATATAGTAGCTGAATGACACAGCCTGGAGTTGGCGGCAGCATTAGTAGACCATATAGTGGCTGAATTGCACAGCCTGGAGTTGGCGGCAGCATGAGGAGACCATATAGTGGCTGAATGACACAGCCTTGAGGTGGCGGCAGCATGAGGAGACCATATAGTGGCTGAATTACACAGCCTGGAGTTGGCGGCAGAAAGAGGAGACAATATAGTGGCTGAAAGACATAGCCTGGAGTTGGCGGCAGCATGAGGAGACCATATAGTGGCTGAATGACGCAGCCTGGAGCTGGCATCAGCATGAGAAGAACATATGATGGCAGTATTGTTACGCCGAGCGCTCCGGGCCCCTGCTCCTCCCCGTAGCGCTCGCGGCGTTCCTCTCCCTGCAGCGCCCCGGTCAGACCCGCTGACTGGGAGCGCTGCACTGACATTGCTGGCGGGGATGCGATTCGCATAGCGGGACGCGCCCGCTCGCGAATCGCATCCCAAGTCACTCACCTGTCCCGGTCCCCGGCTGTCATGTTCTGGCGCGTGCGGCTCCGCTCTCTAGGGCGCGCGCGCACCAGCTCTCTGAGATTTAAAGGGCCAGTGCACCAATGATTGGTGCCTGGCCCAATCAGCCTAATTAGCTTCCACCTGCTCCCTGGCTATATTACCTCACTTCCCCTGCACTTCCTTGCCGGATCTTGTTGCCATTGTGCCTTGTGAAAGCTTTTCCTTGTGTGTTCCTAGCCTGTGTTACAGACCTCCTGCCGTTGCCCCTGACTACGATCCATGCTGCCTGCCCTGACCTTCTGCTACGTCCGACCTTTCTCTTGCCTTATCCATTGTACCATGCCTATCTCAGCAGTCAGAGAGGTTGAGCCGTTGCCGGTGGATACGACCTGGTCGCTACCGCCGCTGCAAGACCATCCCGCTTTGCGGCGGGCTCTGGTGAAAACCAGTAGCAACTTAAAATCGGTCCACCGACACGGTCCACGCCAATCCCTCTCTGACACAGAGGATCCACCTCCTGCCTGCCGAATCCTAACAGTATGAGACAGCCTGGAGCTGGCATCAGCAGCATCAGACGTCCTGAAAGTGACCTGGTGACATAGTGGGGCGGTGGGACGAAATACCAATACCCGGTGACGAAGGTGAGTGAAAAAAGGAAAACTTGGCATTAGATGTGTGGCATCAGACGGTTGGCAGGGTCAGAATAGTAGCTGAGGCAGGTAGGCAGAAGAAAATGGTCTTTTTTTGTAAAAGTGTTAGTGTGCACAAATAAGTACTGAGGATATGCATTATGTAAAACTTAACTTTTGCTAAAATTCTTAGGATAAAATATATGTAACCATCACTTTTTTTAAATTAAACAAAAGGAAAAGTGTGCAAAACACACCATGTGCCACCTACACCACAAAGTATTGATGTGATGCAAAGACCTCTAAAAGGTGGAAGGGAACAATGTATGGTTCATTGTAACTGGTGGGGGTAAACACTTCCCCTGTAAGGCCCTACTCTCGCTGTCTGATCGGTTTTCCTACAATCATAAGGATTCTGTTTTTTTATTGTTTACGGTCATCATCTCCGGTCTCCTCTTCCAGTTCCAGTTTCTTCTGGTGTCCCAGCTGTAGATGAACTTGTTCGTGACTTCTCTTCCATTTGGCGACAGACTCGACATTATTTGTCCCTGGCCTCCTCTCGCATGAAAACCCAGGCTGATAAGAAAAGAAGACCTCCTCCACCATTCTCTTCTGGTGATATAGTTTGGTTAGCTGCTAGGTACATTTGTTTCAAAATTCCCAGCTACAAGTTAGGTCATCGATTCCTCGGGCCGATCGAGGTCTTACAAAAAATTGATCCAGCCTCGTACAAACTCTGGTTACCTCCTTATCTCCGTATTCCTAACTCTTTTCCTGTGTCACTCCTCAAGCCTCTGGTTGTCAACCAATACTCTGATGTCTACCAAGTCAAAGAGATCCTTGCCTTCAAAACCATGCAATGGAAAAAAGTTCTTCCTGGTTGACTGGAGGGGATTTGGTTCTGAGGAGAAATCCTGGGAGTCTGAAGAGAATCTCTTGGACCGCAATCTCCTCAAGAAATTTTTGACCCACAGGAAGAGGGGGAGACTAAAGGGGGGGGGGGGGTACTTTTACACACTGCGCTCCGGCCGTGAGCGCATCTCCCCTCTCATGTCTGGGCTGGGATTCGTTCCACAGGACACGCCCGCCTGCGCCTTCTGCCTCCATCTCTCAGCTCCGGCGTGTGCCCCTGCATCCTAAGGCGCACGCTCCGGAGCTCTTAAACTTAAAGGGCCTGTATGCCCATAATAATGTGTTCCACCTGTTCCATTGTTATAAGTTTCTGCACCTCCACATACCTCTGCCGAATCTTTGTTTGCAACTGTGCCTAAGAAAAAGCATTTCCTGTGTTGTCTTGCCGTGTTCCTGACCTTTGCATTCCGTGACCTGACTGTGTTACTTTCCGCCTGCCTATTATAGGTATAGGGAGAGGTATAAGCAGTAGAAAGAGAGAAGTGTTCATGCCGCTGTACAGAACACTGGTGAGGCCTCACTTGGAGTATTGTGCACAGATGGATATAGATACTCTAGAGAGAGTTCGGCGGAACTTCAAGGAATGTTGGTATGGGCATGTCAAGGAATGCTCCCACCTGCTGGTTCAGATCCTGCTCCAGGTCTACCTGCTGCTGCTGAGTTGCTTCACTATGTGTTTGAAGAAAGCTACTCATCTGCGACTGTAGACTGAGGCTGCTGCTGATGGAGCTGCCACCCCACCCCTCCCTAGCAGCCATGGCAGTGAAAGGTGAGCGCAGAGGGCCCCCCGAGTCAGACCTGCGAGTGGATGGACGATGGCGCAGATAGGCATCAACCAACTGACTAAGTAGGATGTCTCTGTTGTAGGTCAGTTTGTCCTCTCTCTCAGTGGGTGTAAAAAGGCCCCATTTTGTGCCGGTAGCGAGGGACCAATAAGGTGGAGAGCCAGAAGTCATCCCGCTGCCAAATGGTGACAATTCGGCAGTCACTACGCAAGCAGTTGAACTTGCATTGTGCCATTTGTGCAAGTGACTCGGAGGGACTCCATCCCTTCATCTCCACTGTATACTGCCACGGTGTGTCTGAGACATAACCCTCTAGCTCCTCTGTCTGCTCCTGCTCCTCCTCTCCTGTCAGATGACTAGAAAAACCACCCATTTCACGAAACCTAAACTGTGCTCCACTGTGCCCGTCCTCTTCCTCCCCCAGGTCAGCCCCCACAGGGCTCATGTGACCGAGATATGTAGGTGCCCGTCTCCAATGCCCTGACCAGCCATAATTTCTAACAGGTGTTGAAGGAAATAAAGCAGTGGAATTATATTGTTCATCCCGTAATCCTGGCGACTGATTTACAGTGTAATGTGGCTTCCTCAAAGGGCCTGAGCAAACTGCAGGTTTCAGTATGAGCTGCTACTGGTTGACATTGAAGTTACAGTCCCCCTATACGCTTGGATCATCAAGAAATCGGTGATGGCTTTTCTCTGTTCGTATAGTCGGTTTAACATATGGAGGGTGGAATTCCAACATGTGGAAACGTTCCATATCAGACTATGTTGGGGGATACCGTTCTGACGCTGCAGCTCAAGGAGGGTGTCCTTTGCGGTGTACGAGTGGCTGAAGTGTATGCAAAGTTTCCTTCCCATTGTTAGGATGTCTTGCAGACGGTGGGAACACTTCAGGAACTGTTTGACAACCAGATTGAACACGTGTGCTATGCAGGGCGCAAGTTGCTGTTGTGGCTGTGCAGGAACCACATTCACCCAGTGGGCCATTAAGGACATGTCTTGTCCCTGACCGTAGTTACAGCTTCACACGTCGGCACTGCCGTGCACTTAGGTATACACCGACAGGCTCAAGGACTGTCCCACCTTCTGTTCCACAAAATTGTGCAGGGCTGGTACTGCCTTTTTCGCAAAAAAAATGACGGCTTGGGATTCTGCACCTCGGCTCGGCACATGCCATCCTTTCTCTGAAAGGTGCAGAGTCCACCACTTGAAAAGGGAGGGACTGCAGCACCAGCAACTTGGACAGGAGAACGTTCAGCTTCTGGGCCGTTGGATGAGTGGGCACATACTGTTGTCTCTTGGACATGGCTTCGCCGATAGATTGCTGGCAAAATGACTGACCTGAAGTAGGAGGAGCAGAAGCATCTGAAGCGACATAAGATAAGTATGACACAAAGCTCCCTTCGGCTGAGGTAGTGAGCTTCGGCTGGCTGAATCAGGGAGCAGCGTGCCACTGGGTGATGCAGCAGGCTGAACCACCATATCTGAGCCACGGTTCTCCGAGGCCACTTTATGGTGACACTGCATATGTTGACGCAGGGCCGTGGTGCCACCATTGGGACTCTGGCCACGCTTCACCTTCTGCTGACACATCTTGTATGTGGCCATATTAACCTCCTCCGGATGCTTGATGAAAAACTGCCACACCGCTGAGTAGCTGATTTTCCCACCAACAGTCCGCACTAAATGACTGCTGCTGCCGCCGACTCCAGGAGCTCCTGTTCCACTACTTCCCGGCAAGGTAGGCTGCCATGAGGCAGGTGGTCTACCCTGGGCTCATTTGGCTCCAGACTTTCCACTTCTGCCACCATGCTGACTGCCAACCATGCTACCACCTTGCTGGCTCAGCTGCTGCCTCACGGGCAACCTGCAACCCTCTTCTCCTGATGATGATGAAGCCCCTTCTGCACAAGGCTCCCAAGTGCGATCGGCTTCATTATCATCGAGTTGTGTCACTGATGTCCTCCTCAGGTTCCTCAACAGTTTCTGCTTCAGGACCCTAAACGCTCGCAACACCACCTCCCACGCCACTCTCCTCATCGCTACTTGCCCGCCTAGTGGAGGAAGCAGTGGATGTCTCCTCCACTTCTTGGCTGGGCAGTAGCTGCTGACTGTCCTCTTGTATATAGTCCTCACTAAATAGTGGAGCTGAACCCACAGCATAAGATACTTCTGTGGGGGAGGGAACTGCATAAGACAGAGGAAATGGGAGGACAGGGAGTTCTCCCGGGCTATGCCAACTGAGGTTCGTGTCTGAGGAACCCACCGACTGTTGACTGGGGGTATCAGATGTCACTTGTGATAAAGTGGATGTCCGTGTTAACCAATCGATGATGACAGATGCGTTGCTGGTCGAGACACGACTGCTTGCTGATAACAGGAGCTCAGGCCTCTCGCTGCGACTCCTGCTGCCACTTGCCCCTAGTCTGCTGCGACCTCTGCCTGATGAATTTAGGCCTATGCCACTCCTCTGTGCACATCTTGGCACTTCTCTGGCTGACATACTTAGTGCGTGTGTGAGGGGAGGACAATGCGCTCCACTATGCTTCAAACTGTATTTGTCTACAACATTGGCAGGTGTGTATTTTTGTCTGGCCTTTCACTGTCACTAGGCCCTTAAGACTTTAACAGGAACAAAATGGTACACCACCTATGTACGCACAGGTTACACTTAATAGAGGACAATACGCTCTGCTACTCACCTGGTATTAAGCACTAATAGCAGCTGACATAGGCGTGCGCACGGGGTGTGCCGGGTGTGCACAGGCACACCCTAATCACCGCGGCCCGCTGTTGCAGGACTTTTTTTTTTTTTTTCTCACTACTAAACCCCAGCCCCGCCGGACATTCCTGACATCACCAGCCTGAAATCCTCCCCCACCCCCCGTCAAAGCAAACCTAGCTTTTCAGCCATCCAGGCACATAAAACCACCACCCCCACCCCATGCTGGAGGAGGGCGGCATGCAGGCTGCACTGACAACATACACGCCCTCCCCTCAGCCTCGTC
Organism: Hyla sarda; assembly: GCF_029499605.1. Lineage (NCBI taxonomy): Eukaryota > Metazoa > Chordata > Amphibia > Anura > Hylidae > Hyla > Hyla sarda. The sequence goes on from NC_079192.1 coordinate 7,568,029, forward strand.
TTGCTGGAGAAGCTGCAAGAAAAAATTGTCTGTGACAGCCCCCCCAATCCCACAACACCCCCCCACCCCACCCCTCATGTTGCTGGAGAAGCACTGGGAGATTCAGTACCACCGGCCTCACCCCCCCCCCCCCTTAACCACAACCACATTGCGGCTGCTTTTTTGCTTACTTCATCCTGACGAGGAGCGCTGCTTCCTCCCCCGAGGTGCCTCTCTCTGCCTCAGCTGCTGCGCGACTGTGTCTTCAAATCAGGGTGAAAAGGTCAGTCACAAATATCGTCCATTCCTGTCCTCAGAGCCTCAGCCGGACAGGGAAGAGACACTGACCTGGTGAGGCTCCTTTCATGTGTGATCTGTCTGCTAAAATGTGTATCTAATCCCCCAGTGTGTGATCTATCTGCTAAAATGTGTATCTAATCCCCCCAGTGTGTGATCTGTCTAATGAGCTGTGTATCTAAACTCCCCATGTGTGATACTGTTTGCTGAGCAGTGTATCGAATCCCCCATGTGTGATCTGTCTAATGAGCTGTGTATCTAATCCCCCCATGTGTGATCTGTCTGCTAGCCTGTGTATCTAAACCCCCATGTGTGATACTGTTTGCTGAGCTGTGTATCTAATCCCCATGTGTGATCTGTCTGCTAAACTGTGTATCTAAACCCCCCATAAGTGATACTGTTTGAGCTGTGTATCTAATCCCCCAGTGTGTGATCTGTCCCATGAGCTGTGTATCTAATCCCCCATGTGTGATCTGTTTGCTAAAATGTGTATCTAATCCCCCATGTGTGATTTGTCTGATGAGCAGTGTATCTAATCCTCCCATGTGTGATACTGTTTGCTGAGCCCCTGTATCTAATCCCCCCATGTGTGATACTGTTTGCTGAGCCCCTGTATCTAATCCCCATGTGTGATTTGTGCTGTGTATTTAATCCCTTTATGTTTGATATTGTCTGCTGAGCTGTGTATCTAATCCACCTATGTCTGATACTGGTTTCTGAGCCCCTGTATTTAATCCTATAATGTGTGATACTGTCTATATCTAATACTGTTACACTGTCTGCTAAACAGTGTGTCACCCTAGTAGAAAGGTTATTACATGAGGAGGAGGTTTGTTACAGTGTGTCACCCTAGTAGTAAGGTTATTACATGAGGAGGAGGTTTGTTACAGTGTGTCACCCCAGTAGTAAGGTTATTACATGAGGAGGAGGTTTGTTACAGTGTGTCACCCCAGTAGTAAGGTTATTACATGAGGAGGAGGTTTGTTACAGTGTGTCACCCTAGTAGTAAGGTCATTACATGAGGAGGAGGTTTGTTACAGTGTGTCACCCCAGTAATAAGGTTGTTACATGAGGAGGAGGTTTGTTACAGTGTGTCACCCTAGTAATAAGGTCATTACATGAGGAGGAGGTTTGTTACAGTGTGTCACCCCAGTAGTAAGGTCATTACATGAGGAGGAGGTTTGTTACAGTGTGTCACCCTAGTAGTAAGGTTTTCACATCAGGATGTTTGTTACAGTGTGTCACCCTAGTAGTAAGGTTATTACATGAGGAGGAGGTTTGTTACAGTGTGTCACCCTAGTAGTAAGGTCATTACATGAGGAGGAGGTTTGTTACAGTGTGTCACCCCAGTATTAAGGTGATTACATGAGGAGGAGGTTTGTTACAGTGTGTCACCCTAGTAGTAAGGAGATTACATGAGGAGGAGGTTTGTTACAGTGTGTCACCCTAGTAGTAAGGTTATTACATGAGGAGGAGGTTTGTAACAGTGTGTCACCCTAGTAGTAAGGTCATTACATGAGGAGGAGGTTTGTTACAGTGTGTCACCCTAGTAGTAAGGAGATTACATGAGGATGAGGTTTGTTACAGTGTGTCACCCCAGTAGTAAGGAGATTACATGAGGAGGAGGTTTGTTACAGTGTGTCACCCCAGTAGTAAGGAGATTACATGAGGAGGAGGTTTGTTACAGTGTGTCACCCCAGTATTAAGGAGATTACATGAGGAGGAGGTTTGTTACAGTGTGTCACCCCAGTATTAAGGTGATTACATGAGGAGGAGGTTTATTACAGTGTGTCACCCCAGTAGTAAGGAGATTACATGAGGAGGAGGTTGTTACAGTGTGTCACCGCAGTAGTAAGGAGATTACATGAGGAGGGGGTTTGTTACAGTGTGTCACCCCAGTATTAAGGTGATTACATGAGGAGGAGGTTTGTTACAGTGTGTCACCCCAGTAGTAAGGAGATTACATGAGGAGGGGGTTTGTTACAGTGTGTCACCCCAGTAGTAAGGTTGGACATGTCAAAGGGCAGAGCCAATGTGTGGGGTCAAGGGGGTGTCAAAATTAGCTTTTGCCTAGGGTGCCAAAAGTCCTTGCACCAGCCCTGATCATGTATGATTGTGACTGTCTATTATATGTAGGCTCACAGCTAAGAACTACATCCCCATCATGTGTGATTGTCTATTATATGTAGGCTACACATAATAGACAGTCACAAGCATACATGGCAAAACCTAATTTTGACAACCCTTTGGCTCCGCCCATTGAACCCCTTGGCAAATATAAGATCAGGGGTAGAATTAGTCCCATAAGCCTTATGGTAAAGTCTAGACTTGTCCTTCTCCCTACAATTATAACTATACTGTACCTAATGTGGGGGAACTGTACTGCACTTAATGTGGGGGACTATACTGCACCTAATGTGGGGGGAACTATACTGCACCTAATGTGGAGGAACTGTACTACTAACCTAATGTGGGGGAACTATACTGCCAACCTAATGTGGGGGAACTGTACTACTATCCTAATGTGGGGGAACTATACTGCCAACCTAATGTGGGGGAACTGTACTATTAACCTAATGTGGGGGAACTATACTGCCAACCTAATGTGGGGGAACTATACTGCCAACCTAATGTGGGGGAACTATACTGCCAACCTAATGTGGGGGAACTATACTGCCAACCTAATGTGGGGAACTATACTGCACCTAATGTGGGGGGAACTATACTGCCAACCTAATGTGGGGGAACTATACTGCCAACCTAATGTGGGGAACATACTGCCAACCTAATGTGGGGGAACTATATTGCCAACCTAATGTGGGGGAACTGTACTACTAACCTAATGTGGGGGAACAATACTGCCAACCTAATGTGGGGGAACTATGCTGCCAACCTAATGTGAATACAAAAATTATAAGATTGTACTATTCTGATCCCTATAGCACTTTAATTTTTCTGTATATGGGGATGTGAGGGTCATTTTTATCGCTGTGATTTGTAGTTTTTATCGGTACCAATTTTTTTTTGCTTTTTAGATATTTTTTATGGTATTTGAAGTGACCAAAAATGTGCTAATCTGATTAGTGCACTATGACGACTTTTGGGACCCCACTTCTGATTTTGCCCATGGCCATGCTATGCCTAAAACCGGCCCTGGATCCAATCCTCCTACACTATGCAAGCAGGAGTGTGTGTGTGTGTGTGTGTATATATATATATATATATATATATATATATATATATACACACACACACGTGTGCGCGGAGTGAGTTTGTGCTTTAGGGTGCACACCCTAATGCAATAGGCTGCGCACGCCTATGGCAGCTGATTGTGGCTTTTAGTGCTCTGCTCACCCTAACTGGCTGGCTACTATTAGCTTTTCAGTTGTTGTACACACCAGTGCTGCAGCACTCAGTGGCTCTGTACTACACCCAAAATTGCATTTTCTCTCTCAATCTCACTCCCTTCCCTATCAGTGCTTCTAGGCTTTATTTGGGCTTGAGGTGAATCGCTGCTGTAAAAAAAGCTTTTCTGTGCAACACACACTGCTCTCTGTCTCTCTCTGCAATAGAACGCTGATGTGACTGGCCGCAAGATGGCTGCCGATTATATAGGTGCTTTGACATCATAGGGGTGATTGGCTTCTGATAGGCTGCATCCTGCATGTGATTCAGGGTAATTCCGCCTACCCTTGTTCCTGCCTTCTCAGCATTCCTTGCCCCATGTCCTGACATGTGGAGCCACCATCTTAGATGCCCTGGAGCCTGGACCACACTAAATGGAGTTTAATGAAGCGATTCATGTGATCAAATCGCGGCGATATTCACATTCGTTGCCAAGCAAATTTTTCCTGAAATTTGTAATGATTTTGGATTTGTCAGATTTGATTCGCTCATCCCTACTCTTCGTATTTTAAAACCACAACTCTATCAATTTTTTATAAATTTTCCATCTTTAGGGCTTGTTGTTTGCTGGCCTTATTGTACTTTGTAATGACCTCACGCAATCATGCAACTTTCAGGTTTTTGTGTTTCTATGTAGTGCACTTTTCAGTAAAAATGATCTTTTACCCCTTAACCTCTTAAGGACGTAGGGCGTACCTGTACACCCTACGCCCGGTCCCTAAAACGGGGTCATGTCATGACCCTGCATCACACCGGGTCGGTCCCAGCTGCTAATCATAGTCGAGACCCTGGGCTAACAGCGCGCGGAATCGATCGTTGTGCCGCGTGCTGTTAACCCTTCAGACGTGGCGATGAAAGTTGACTGCCGCATCTGAAAGCGAAAGCAAACGCTTCCCGGCAGCTCAGTCGGGCTGATCGGGACATCGCAATAAAATCACGATGTCCCGATCAGCTGGGACGCAGGCGGAGGTCTCCTTACCTGTCTCCGCGGCGTCCGATCGTCGATTGATTGCTCCAAGCCTGAGCTACAGGCTTGAGCAATCGAGCCCCTATCTCACTGATCAGCATAGGAGATCAGTGTGTACAGTGTTATAGGTCTCAATGGGAGCTATAGCACTGCAAAAAAAAGTGGAAAAAAAGTTAACAGAGGTCATTTAACCCCTTCCCTATTTAAAGTTTGAATCACCCTCCTTTTCCCATAAAAAAAACTGTGTAAATAAAAATAAACATATGTGGTATCGCCGCGTGCGGAAATGTCCGACCAATAAAAATATATTGTTAATTAAATCGCACGATCAAAGGCGTAAGCGCAAAAAATTCCATCAATACAAATCAATACAAAAATGGTACCAATAAAAACTTCAGAACACGGCGCAAAAAATAAGTTCATACCGGCCCGTACGCAGAAAAATAAAAAAGTTATAGGGGTTAGAAGATGAGAATTTTTAACATATCCATTTTCCTGCATGTAGTTATGATTTTTTTTTTCGAAGTACCACAATATCCAACCTATATAAGTAGGGTATCATTTTAACCGTATGGACCTACAGAATAATGATAAGGTGTTATTTTTACCGAAAAATGCTCTGATCGGAAGCCCCCAAAATTTACAAAATTAAATTTGTTCTTCAATTTTGTCGGACAATTAATTTTTTTCCCCGTTTTGTCGTGGATTTTTGGGTAAAATGACTAATGTCACTGCAAATAAGAACGGTGGTGCAAAAATTAAGCCATCATATGGAATTTTATGTGTAAAATTGAAAGCGTTATGATTTTTAGAAGGTGATGAGGAAAAAATGAAAAGGCAAAAACGGAAAAACCCTGCGTCCTTAAGGGGTTAACCCCTTAAGGAACGGGGGGGTTTCCGTTTTTGCATTTTCGTTTTTTGCTCCTTGCCTTTAAAAAATCATAACTCTCAATTTTGCACCTAAAAATCATAACTACATGCACGAAAATTAATATGTCTAAAATTGTCATCTTCTGACCCCTATGACTTTTTTATTTTTCCGTGTATGGGGTGGTATGAGGGCTCATTTTTTGCGCCATGATCTGAAGTTTTTTACGGTACCTACCTTGCCCTGGTCCGGCGGGGGTCCCCTTGGGATCGGTGGTGGTGACAGGAGCAGCAGGATTGGCGGCAGCAGCGGTCGCGGTCGCAGCGGAAGGATACAGCAGGAGGTGAGGCCTGTTCACTTCCTGCTGTTGCTTAGCAAGAACTCCAAAAACAGCCAAAGGGCATGCTGGGAGTTGAAGTTTTGCAACAGCTGGAGTTCCAAATACAACTCCCAGCATGCCCTTTGGTAGTCGGTGCTTGCTGGGGGTTGTAGTTTTGCAACAGCTGGAGGCACTTCTTTCTTTGAAAAAGTGTGCAGCCAGCTGTTGCAAAACTACAACTCCCAGAATGCACAGACTATCAAAGGACATGCTGGGGGTTGTAGCAGTGTGCCTCCAGCTGTTAAAACTACAACTCCCAGCATGCCCTTCGACTGTCAATGCATGCTGATTGTTGCAGTTTTGCAACAGCTGGAGACACATTGGCTGTGAAACTGAGTTTGTTACCTAACTCAGTGTTTTGCAACCAGTGTGCCTCCACTGTTTTATACTGAAATTTGGGGATTTTTCACCAAGAAAAGATGCAAGTAACAACGACAATTTACCACTGTGTTAAAGTAGAATGTGTCACAAAAAACGCCAGTGGGGTGTAAATGTTCACTGCACCCCTTATTAAATTCTGTGAGGGGTGTAGTTTCCAAAATAGGGTCACATGTGGGGGCACCACGGGGGGCTTTGTAAACGCACATGGCCCCTGACTTCCATTCCAAACAAATTCTCTCGCCATAAGCTCAATACATCCATATATGGGGTATTTCCATACTCAGAAGAAATGGGGTTACAAATTTTGGGAGGCTTTTTCTCCAATTACCCCTTGTGAAAATGAAAAATTTGGGGTAAAACCAGCATTTTAGTGAAAAAAAATCTAATTTTTCATTTTCACGTCCAACTTTAGCAGAAATTTTTCAAGCACCTGTGGGGTGTTAAGGCTCACTGGACCACTTGTTACGTGCCTTGAGGGGTGTAGTTTCCAAAATGTTATGCCATGTGGGGTTTTCTGCTGTTCTGGCACCATAGGGGCTTCCTAAATGTGACATGCCCCCCAAAAAACCATTTCAGCAAAATTCACTTTCCAAAATCCCATTGTCGCTCCTTCCCTTCTGTGCCCTCTACTGCGACCGCCGAACACTTGACATAAACATATGAGGTATTTCCTTACTAGAGAGAAATTGAGTTACAGATTTTGGGGGGCTTTTTATTCTAACCCCTTGCAAAATTTAAAAAACTGGGTCTACAAGAACATGCTAGTGTAAAAAAATGAAGATTTTGAATTTTCTCCTTTGTCTTGCTGCTATTCCTGCGAAACACCTAAAGGGTTAACACACTTTCTGAATGTCATTTTGAATACTTTGAGGGGTGCAGTTTTTATAATGGGGTAATTTAGGGTTTTTTCTAATATGAAGGCCCTTCAAATCTACTTCAAAATTGAACTGGTCCCTGAAAAATTCTGATTTTGAAAATTTTGTGAAAAATTTGAAATTGCTGCTGAACTTTGAAGCCCTCTGATGTCTTCCAAAAGTAAAAACATGTCAACTTTATGATGCAAATATAAAGTAGACATATTGTATATGTGAATAAATATATAATTTATTTTGGAATATTAATTTTCTTTACAAGCAGAGAGTTATAAAGTTTGGAAAATGCTAAATGTTCAAAATTTTCAAGAAATTTGGGTATTTTTCACTAAGAAAGGATGCAAGTAACAACAAAAATGTACCACTGTGTTAAAGTAGAATATGTCGCGGAAAAAAAAATCTCAGAATCAAAACAATCGGTTAAAGCATCCCAGAATTATTAATGCTTAAAGTGACAGTGGTCAGAATTGCAAAAAAGGGCTCAGTCCTTAAGATGAAAATGGGCTTAGTCCTTAAGGGGTTAAAAATTAACTTAATCCCTATGATTACAACTATAACCAATTTATATAGGTTTTGTTTTATTTTGCTTGTGAAAAAAAAAAATAATTTTGTAAGAAAATAAATATGGTTAAAATTGTCATCTCCTGACCCCTGCAACTTTATATTTTTCGGTATATGGTGATGTATGAGGGCTCATTTTTTGCACCATGGTCTGTAGTTTTTAACTGTACCATCTTTGTTATTAAAGGAGTACTCCAGAGCGCTGGTACTTAAAAAAAAAGTTTACCTCTTCTGATAGCTCTTTCAAAGACCTTTCCAACGATACCTCATTTATCAAATTTGGCCAAACCATTCTCTTGTAATTGCCACCTGTAGCAGTAAGCAGCCATGTCATAAAGACTACATTTCCCATGACTCCCTGTGTCAGCTTCCTGTTAGCTGCTACTCTCTCCCCCTCCACTCCACCCCCCCCCCGGGAAATTATAATAAATTATAATAAAGTGACGCCCACAGCTCCTTCCCTTGTGGTTATCTCCTACCATCCTCCCAGCTCATCAGCCCTCTCCATGTGCCCACTAGCCCACTGATCCATGTGCCCACTAGCCCACTGATCCACCCATCCATGTGCCCACTAGCCCACTGATCCATGTGCCCACTAGCCCACTGATCCACCCATCCATGTGCCCACTAGCCCACTGATCCATGTGCCCACTAGCCCACTGATCCACCCATCCATGTGCCCACTAGCCCACTGATCCATGTGCCCACTAGCGCAGTGTTTCCCAACCAGGGTGCTTCCAGCTGTTGCGAAACTACAACTCTCAGCACTTCGGCTGTCCGGGCATGCTGGGAGTTGTAGTTTCGCAACAGCTGGAGGCACCCTGGTTGAGAAACACTTCACTAGCGGTGTCACAAGAATGCCGCAGCACTACGCAAATAGCGTAGGGCTAACGTTGGCAGCGATAGGAGCCTAGCGTTAGCCCTACGTTATTTGCGTAGTACTGCGCATGCGCAGATTAAATAAACTTTGGGGGAGTAGCCGACTCCAGGCTGGAAGGCCGGCACAGCCCGCAGTGACTCATGGGAGCACCGGGTGACACATGAGTCACCGGGCGAAGATGGCGCCGGATCGGGAAGAAGACGCGGTCGAGCGTCATCAAAGGACCCAGCTTCCGGCCAGATGGAAAAGCGAGGAGAAGTCCGGGAAGAAGCCGACATGGACAACGTGAGTATATTACAATGTGATATAACTTTTATTAATGCTTCATTTCCCCCATAAACAGGTTGCGTCGGAGTACTCCTTTAAGCAACTTTCTGATCGCTTTTTATGATTTTTTTTTCTGCTATATGAAGTGACCAAAAATACCCAATTCTGGACTTTGGTATTTTTTGACATCTACACCATCAACGTACAGTTTAATAACATTATATTTTAATATTTCAGACATTTACACACAGGGCAATACCACATGTTTATTTTTTATTAATTTTTTTACATTATTTTATTTATAAAATGAGAAAAGGGGGTGAATCAAAGTTTTATTTGGGGGGAGGGGTTATACACATTATTTTTTTGTCATCATAGGGGACTATAACATGGAATCTTTTAATTCCTAGCACTGATCAATGCTGGGTAATTACACAGTATTGTTCAGTGTTATCTGTGCTCTGTTGCTCTAGCCTGCCAAAGATATAATTGGATGGCACTGAGTCAAGTAGGGACCCTCTGGCCGTCATGTAGGTTGTCCTGATCACCCATGGCAACCAACCGGCAACATTAAATTGCCATCTTTAGGTCTAAAGGACTAAAAGTCTTGAAGTGGAGATTATCATTGCATACTATTAGTTGCAGCTCCTGAATGTTGATTGCAGCCAGGGCCATGTGGTATGAAGCGTGATGATGTGATGGGGCTTGAATTTTAGCAGAATCCTATGTCCTGAGAACACAGAAATTCTGCCAAAATTTGGTTGCAATTTTTCCGGATTTCCCCCAGAAATATATATAGAAATGCTCCCTGTCTGGACAACCCCTTTAAGTAGATGCCCTATCATGACAAATGCAAAGGACATGATTTTTAAAGGTCTTAAATGTTTTGATGATTTGTGTGTTCCTTAGACTGTATATTACAGGATTTACCAGTGGCGTCCCAACGGTGTACAGCAATGACAAGAGCTTTGATACCTTCAGTGATTGCCCTTTGAGAACATAAACACCAAATAACGTCCCATAGAATATGGAGACCACAATGAGGTGGGAGCTACAGGTGGAGAAGGCTTTCTGTCTACCGGTAGCTGAAGGAATCTTTAGGATGACATAGACGATACAACTATAGGATATAATGACCACTATAAAGGGGAACATAAGAACAAGTACAGCTATTAAGATAATCTCCACCTGGAAACCATTGATATCTGAGCATGATAGTTCAAGTATTGGAAGCAGGTCACAGAAGAAGTGGTTAATAGTATCTGGTCCACAATATTCTAACATGGATATCGATACCATTTCAACCAAAGAGATTGAGAAACTCACTAACCAATTCATGGCGACCATCTTCAGACATAAACTATGATTCATGATGGTGGTATAACGTAAAGGGTTACAGATGGCCAAGAATCTGTCATAGGACATCACTGTCAGGAGGAGACATTCCGAACATTCAGAGCAGGCGAATATATGAAATTGAGTTACAGATTTTGGGGGGCTTTTTATTCTAACCCCTTGCAAAATTTAAAAAACTGGGTCTACAAGAACATGCTAGTGTAAAAAAATGAAGATTTTGAATTTTCTCCTTTGTCTTGCTGCTATTCCTGCGAAACACCTAAAGGGTTAACACACTTTCTGAATGTCATTTTGAATACTTTGAGGGGTGCAGTTTTTATAATGGGGTAATTTAGGGTTTTTTCTAATATGAAGGCCCTTCAAATCTACTTCAAAATTGAACTGGTCCCTGAAAAATTCTGATTTTGAAAATTTTGTGAAAAATTTGAAATTGCTGCTGAACTTTGAAGCCCTCTGATGTCTTCCAAAAGTAAAAACATGTCAACTTTATGATGCAAATATAAAGTAGACATATTGTATATGTGAATAAATATATAATTTATTTTGGAATATTAATTTTCTTTACAAGCAGAGAGTTATAAAGTTTGGAAAATGCTAAATGTTCAAAATTTTCAAGAAATTTGGGTATTTTTCACTAAGAAAGGATGCAAGTAACAACAAAAATGTACCACTGTGTTAAAGTAGAATATGTCGCGGAAAAAAAAATCTCAGAATCAAAACAATCGGTTAAAGCATCCCAGAATTATTAATGCTTAAAGTGACAGTGGTCAGAATTGCAAAAAAGGGCTCAGTCCTTAAGATGAAAATGGGCTTAGTCCTTAAGGGGTTAAAAATTAACTTAATCCCTATGATTACAACTATAACCAATTTATATAGGTTTTGTTTTATTTTGCTTGTGAAAAAAAAAAATAATTTTGTAAGAAAATAAATATGGTTAAAATTGTCATCTCCTGACCCCTGCAACTTTATATTTTTCGGTATATGGTGATGTATGAGGGCTCATTTTTTGCACCATGGTCTGTAGTTTTTAACTGTACCATCTTTGTTATTAAAGGAGTACTCCAGAGCGCTGGTACTTAAAAAAAAAGTTTACCTCTTCTGATAGCTCTTTCAAAGACCTTTCCAACGATACCTCATTTATCAAATTTGGCCAAACCATTCTCTTGTAATTGCCACCTGTAGCAGTAAGCAGCCATGTCATAAAGACTACATTTCCCATGACTCCCTGTGTCAGCTTCCTGTTAGCTGCTACTCTCTCCCCCTCCACTCCACCCCCCCCCCGGGAAATTATAATAAATTATAATAAAGTGACGCCCACAGCTCCTTCCCTTGTGGTTATCTCCTACCATCCTCCCAGCTCATCAGCCCTCTCCATGTGCCCACTAGCCCACTGATCCATGTGCCCACTAGCCCACTGATCCACCCATCCATGTGCCCACTAGCCCACTGATCCATGTGCCCACTAGCCCACTGATCCACCCATCCATGTGCCCACTAGCCCACTGATCCATGTGCCCACTAGCCCACTGATCCACCCATCCATGTGCCCACTAGCCCACTGATCCATGTGCCCACTAGCGCAGTGTTTCCCAACCAGGGTGCTTCCAGCTGTTGCGAAACTACAACTCTCAGCACTTCGGCTGTCCGGGCATGCTGGGAGTTGTAGTTTCGCAACAGCTGGAGGCACCCTGGTTGAGAAACACTTCACTAGCGGTGTCACAAGAATGCCGCAGCACTACGCAAATAGCGTAGGGCTAACGTTGGCAGCGATAGGAGCCTAGCGTTAGCCCTACGTTATTTGCGTAGTACTGCGCATGCGCAGATTAAATAAACTTTGGGGGAGTAGCCGACTCCAGGCTGGAAGGCCGGCACAGCCCGCAGTGACTCATGGGAGCACCGGGTGACACATGAGTCACCGGGCGAAGATGGCGCCGGATCGGGAAGAAGACGCGGTCGAGCGTCATCAAAGGACCCAGCTTCCGGCCAGATGGAAAAGCGAGGAGAAGTCCGGGAAGAAGCCGACATGGACAACGTGAGTATATTACAATGTGATATAACTTTTATTAATGCTTCATTTCCCCCATAAACAGGTTGCGTCGGAGTACTCCTTTAAGCAACTTTCTGATCGCTTTTTATGATTTTTTTTCTGCTATATGAAGTGACCAAAAATACCCAATTCTGGACTTTGGTATTTTTTGACATCTACACCATCAACGTACAGTTTAATAACATTATATTTTAATATTTCAGACATTTACACACAGGGCAATACCACATGTTTATTTTTTATTAATTTTTTTACATTATTTTATTTATAAAATGAGAAAAGGGGGTGAATCAAAGTTTTATTTGGGGGGAGGGGTTATACACATTATTTTTTTGTCATCATAGGGGACTATAACATGGAATCTTTTAATTCCTAGCACTGATCAATGCTGGGTAATTACACAGTATTGTTCAGTGTTATCTGTGCTCTGTTGCTCTAGCCTGCCAAAGATATAATTGGATGGCACTGAGTCAAGTAGGGACCCTCTGGCCGTCATGTAGGTTGTCCTGATCACCCATGGCAACCAACCGGCAACATTAAATTGCCATCTTTAGGTCTAAAGGACTAAAAGTCTTGAAGTGGAGATTATCATTGCATACTATTAGTTGCAGCTCCTGAATGTTGATTGCAGCCAGGGCCATGTGGTATGAAGCGTGATAATGTGATGGGGCTTGAATTTTAGCAGAATCCTATGTCCTGAGAACACAGAAATTCTGCCAAAATTTGGTTGCAATTTTTCCGGATTTCCCCCAGAAATATATATAGAAATGCTCCCTGTCTGGACAACCCCTTTAAGTAGATGCCCTATCATGACAAATGCAAAGGACATGATTTTTAAAGGTCTTAAATGTTTTGATGATTTGTGTGTTCCTTAGACTGTATATTACAGGATTTACCAGTGGCGTCCCAACGGTGTACAGCAATGACAAGAGCTTTGATACCTTCAGTGATTGCCCTTTGAGAACATAAACACCAAATAACGTCCCATAGAATATGGAGACCACAATGAGGTGGGAGCTACAGGTGGAGAAGGCTTTCTGTCTACCGGTAGCTGAAGGAATCTTTAGGATGACATAGACGATACAACTATAGGATATAATGACCACTATAAAGGGGAACATAAGAACAAGTACAGCTATTAAGATAATCTCCACCTGGAAACCATTGATATCTGAGCATGATAGTTCAAGTATTGGAAGCAGGTCACAGAAGAAGTGGTTAATAGTATCTGGTCCACAATATTCTAACATGGATATCGATACCATTTCAACCAAAGAGATTGAGAAACTCACTAACCAATTCATGGCGACCATCTTCAGACATAAACTATGATTCATGATGGTGGTATAACGTAAAGGGTTACAGATGGCCAAGAATCTGTCATAGGACATCACTGTCAGGAGGAGACATTCCGAACATTCAGAGCAGGCGAATATATAAAATTGTGTAAGGCAGGTTGTAAAAGAAATAGTCCCAACTTTATGAAGTAGAATGTGGAGTAATATTGGGACAATATCTATGGTCAGTAAGAGGTCCGCAATGGACAACTGTGTCAGGAAAAAGTACATGGGCCGGTGGAGATCACTGCTGTATTTCACCAAAGTCACCAAAAGGAGATTTTCACATAACGTCAAACAGAAGACCAGAAGGAGGATAGAAAATAATAAGTAATTCAGATATTGTGAGCTATGGAATCCCAAAAGATGGATTTTATTAATTATGGAAATATTTTCTTGAAACATGGCCTAAAAAAAAAAAAAAAAAAAAATATTAGCAAAACTATATCCGATCCTGCTACAATCCTGTTCCTGGAATTCTTCACTACACTTACAGGACTCCCTCCCAGAGAAGTGGAAAGTTGTAGCATTTTTGCGCCAGCCTCCCTTTTGCACCAAAATTTAGCAACTTTTTGGATTTTACACCTTGCTTGCCAAGGGGTTGGAGCATTGCATAATCTGGGTGTTAAAAAGGAGGCTTGGCCTCCAGCAACACCAGTGGGATTGTGGGATCCCTTTGGTTGCCATGGCAGCAGGAGGCCAGCTTATGGCCTCCTGTCTGCCAAGTATGGCAGCCTGTGAGGTCCAGCCATAAGCTGGATCGAAAAGGCTGTTAGTCAGTGTATTACTGACTGTTATACTGTGCTGCAGTATAGATTTAAAAAAAATGTCCCCTTCCCAATAAAACCCTATGTTATCACCCAAAAAATTTTTAAACACCCAAACCTATACATAATAGATATTGCCACGTCCGTAATGACTTACAATAAACTGATAATGGTATTTATCCCACATGGTGAACACTGTAAAAAAAAAAAAAAAAAATGCAAATGTTGGTTTAACCTCTTAAGGACCATGGACGTGTATACACGTCCAATGGCCCTTAACCGGGTATGACGCGGGCTCCTGACTCGAGCCCGTGTCATACCGCCCGCCCCCCAGCTGATTCCTGCAGCTGGGGGCAGGCGTTAATAGCCGACATGCAGCGATCGCTGCGGGCGGCTATTAAAGGAGTACTCTGGTGCACACTTTTTTCATGTTATCCCGTCCGGGCTGCAAAATAAAAGAAAACACACTTTATCTTACCTGCCAACGAGCCCCCGGAGCTCTGGTACAAGTGTTTGGTCCCCGGGCTGTATTCTTCTTACTTCCGGTTAGCCCGGCACGTCACATGGAGCTTCAGCCTATCACCGGCCGAGGCGGGACATCGCTGCGGCCAATGATAGGCTGAAGCTCCGTGTGACATGCCGGGCTAACCGGAAGTAAGAAGAATACAGCCCCGGGACCGAACACCTGTACCGGAGCTCCGGGGGCTCGTTGGCAGGTAAGATAAAGTGTGTTTTCTTTTATTTTGCAGCCCGGACGGGATAACATGAATAAAGTGTGCACCAGAATACTCCTTTAACCCTTTAGATCACCGCTGTCAAAGTTGACAGCGGCGTCTAAAGGTGCCTGTATTCAGTCCCTGGTGGTCCAGTGGGGTGGATCGCCCCCCCGCAGCACGATCGCCGGGGGGTGATCCACTGCTGAGGTAGCCTGAGGGCTTACCTCTCCTTCCACGGCTGCTCCGGCTCTCTGAATGATACAGCCTGGCAGGGCCGTCTTTATCATTCGAGCGCAGAGCACACTGATCACTATGGTTCTATACAACCATAGTGATCTGTATGAGGAATCTAATGATTCCTCCTAAAAGTCCCCTAAGGGGACTAAAAGTGTTAAAAAAAAAAAGGTTAAAAAAAAGTTTAACACACCCACATTAACCTCTTCCTTATTAAAAGTTTAAATCACCCCCCTATTCCCAAATTCTATATAAATAATATATAAACATAATAAAAATAAACATATGTGGTATTGCCGCGTGCGTAAATGTACAAACTATAAAAATGTATCATTAATTAAACCGCACGGTCAATGGCGTACGCGCAAAAAAAATCCAAAGTCCAAAATAGCAGGATTTTGATCACTTTTTATATCATGAAAAAATTAATAAAATGCGATCAAAATCAAACCTATATAAGTAGGGTATCATGTTAACCGTATGGACCTACAGAATAAAGAAAAGGTGTCATTTTTACCGAAAAATGTACTGTGTAGAAACGGAAGCCCCCAAAATTTACAAAATGCCATTTTTTCTTCAATTTTGTCGCACAATTATTTTTTTTCCCGTTCCGCCGTAGATTTTGGGGTAAAATGACTGATGTTTCTGCAAAGTAGAATTGGTGGCGCAAAAAATAAGCCATCATATGGATTTTTAGGTGCAAAATTGAAGGGGTTATGATTTTTAAAAGGTGAGAAGGAAAAAATGAAAGTGCAAAAATGGAAAAACCCGTGGTCCTTAAGGGGTTAAAACATGGAAGAAAAAAATATCAAAAGGTAGCATGAATAGCAAAAATGGTACAAAAAAAAGTATCCAGTCCCACAAAAAATAAGCCCTCACACAATGCCATTGGACAAAAAATAAATATGTTATGTCAGAACATGACAACACAAAAAAGGGGAAAAAAATGTTGTTTAGAAAAGGACAAAGGACATATAAAAAAAACTATATGAATTGGGTATCGCCATAATTGCACAAATCCACATAATAAAAATAACATAATTTTTACCATACAGTGAATGCCATAAAAAGATAATAATAAAAACACAGAAATTTTTCACAATATTTTGGAGTTTTTCACAAAAAAATTAGCATGAATCATCAAAGATTTACCACTAATATAAGGTACAATTTGCACACAAAAAAAATAAAAAATCTCAGAATTGTGTTGCTAAGTAAAAAGCATGTCAGAGGTATCCCCAATTAAGGAGATACAGGACAGATTTGAAAAATTGGACCCCGTCATTAAGGTAAAAACAGGCTGCATCCTTAACGAAGGATACTTAATGGGTTAAAGAGAATAGGACAGCTGTTCACCCACACTAAACCCAATATAGTGGGGGTGAAGAGCTTTAAAATGAAGGGTCACTTACTCTTTTTTGATAGTGTGGGTCCAGGGCTCTGTCCTTTCATGCTGTTATTCACATTGTGCTCCAGCTCGCATTAGAAGTGGGGAGACAAGCTTTCCTGCCTCATTAATATTCACTCCCCGGCCTGTCCCCCTTCTGGGACATGAAAGGATGGGAAAGGTGAAGAGGGGTTGAGTGCTCAGCTCCTCACTATACTCAACCCAGGATAGGGGAAAAGTGTCCTATTGTGTGTGTGTGGGGGTGGGGGGGTCTAACTGCTGGGACTCCTCACCCTGTAATCCTCACCCTGTAATCTCCACATCAGGGCCCCTGCTCTCCACATCAGGGCCCCAGCAGTGCTGCTTAATAGCCCACAGGTCCCAGCTATCAGCAGTCACCGACCCGGTGGTAATAGTGAACATCAGTTATCACGCTGATCCCCGATTTACCCTTCAGATGCCATGATTAATATTTATCACAGCATCTACAGAATTAGGAAGTCTTTGAGGAAAATGTGCAGCGCAACTGCCTGGGTCCGATGAGTAAAGAAGTCCCCTCACCTCCTTCATGTCGTTCTTTTGGGATCCATATTCATAGTCTACCTCCTGGCCAATATTACTGATCAGTGCTATGTCAATAAATAGTATTGAACAGTATTAGACTAGGTTTCCACACAGGTTTTTTTCTGGCATTTTTTTTAAAAACTGCCACTGCAGTTTTTGAGCCAAAGTTAGAAGTGGATCCATATGAAATAGGAAACATAAAGGAAGGAAGTTTACAAAAAAAAAAAAAAAAATGCAAGGAAAAAACCTGTGTGGAAACTTTGCCTTACCAGATTAATGGTTTCTATAAAAAGTTCCCTATGGGGATTTAAAGGGGTTCTCCGGTGCTTAGACATCTTATCCCCTATCCAAAGGATAGGGGATAAGATGCCTGATCGCGAGAGTCCTGCTGCTGGGGACCCCCGTGATCTTGCACGCGGCACCCCGTTTATAATCAGCCCTCGGAGTGTGTTCGCTCCGGGGTCTGATTACCGGCGACCACAGGGCCGATGGCGTGTGACGTCACGCCTCTTCCCCCGTGTGACGTCACGCTCCACGCCTCAATGCAAGCCTATGGGAGGGGGTGTAACAGCTATCACGCCCCCTCCCATAGGCTTGCATTGAGGGGCGGAGCGTGAGGCGTGACATCACACGCCGCCCGACCCTGTGGTCGCCGGTAATCAGACCCGGAGCGAACACGCTCCAGGGACTGATTATAAATGGGGTGCCGCGTGTAAGATCATGGGAGTCCCCAGCGGCAGGACTCCCGTGATCAGGCATCTTATCCCCTATCCTTTGGATAGGGGATAAGATGTCTAAGCATTGGAGAACCCCTTTAAAAAAAATTGTAAAATAAATAATGAAATGACATAAGCCCCTCACCCAATAAAAATTTTTACCAACACTTTTTCCTTGTAAAAAAAAAAATATATATATATAAGAAACAAACATATTTGGTATCGCCGTGTGCAGAAATGTTCAATCTATATATAATGTTAATGATCTTGTACGGTAAATGGCGTAAACTTGAAATGATACCAAAGTCAAAAATTGCAGATTCTTGGTCAGATCAGCTCCCAGAATAAATGGAATTAAAAGTGATCGAAAAGTCATAGATACACAAAAGTGGTAGTGATAAAAACTACAGCTCAGTAAACAGTATCCAAAAAACAAGATTGGAGACACTTGTTATCAATATAAAATATACAATTTTATTGATATACATTAAAATTCTATGTTAAAATATGATATTTGTATAAGGGGAACACAAAATTTGCACTGAGTGGAGAATAAATAGGCGTCGCTCCAGAAAAGACCCACATCAGTAAGAATTAACATATAACAGGTAAGTATCCACATGTATGTACGCTCTATAAACCATAGGGACCATGGATTCCTCCTATAAGTGGTGAAAGACAGACTCACATGAGGGATACATACATACCCAAATGTAAAATACAATAAACATGGAGGTCTGCTGGAGCGGTGCCACCCCAAAGCACGTTTCGGGATGTCCTTCGTCCTGGGGAAATGGGAAATATACAAGCATTTTACTTTTAAACATACTTATTTTGTTTTAAAAAGCTTTCCCTTTTTTTAAAAGCAGTACATTAATAGAAAACTTACAAAGTAAAAACAAAAGGAAAAATAGCCAGCACAACAACCTAATACACAGGTGCCCGCTGCTGTGGCAAATACAAAATGTACAAAAAAGAAAGTTGCAACAGCACTCTAGGTCAAAAAATGGAGGCTCTTAGCGCACTTTTTGATCAAAATGTGTCCCCCCATCCACCACGCGGAGGTGGCCTCATATCGGATGGGACCCTAACATGATAACTCACCCCTGCTGTGCATCTAGCATCTGACTGTGTGACATGTTGGATCAGGCATTGACTAAACCACCTCCAATCTGATAGGGGTGGGGTGGACGGCTAAAGAGGGTGCCACCCCCCCCCCCCAACTTACAAAGTAAAAAGGAAAGGAAAAATAGCCAGCACAACAACCTTATACACAGGTGCCCGCTGATGTGGAAAATACTAAATGTACAAAAAAGAAAGTTGCAACAGCACTCTAGGTCAAAAAATGGAGGCTCTCAGCGCACTTTTTGATCAATAAGTGTCCCCCCATCCACCACGCGGAGGTGGCCTCATATCGGATGGGACCCTAACATGATAACTCACCCCTGCGGTGCATCTAGCATCTGACTGTGTGACATGTTGGATCAGCCATTGACTAAACCACCTCCAGTCTGAGAGGGGTGGGGTGGAAGGCTAAAGAGGGTGCCAAACCCCCCAACTTACAAAGTAAAAACAAAAGGAAAAATAGCCAGCACAACAACCTTATACACAGGTGCCCGCTGCTGTGGAAAATACAAAATGTACAAAAAAGAAAGTTGCAACAGCACTCTAGGTCAAAAAATGGAGGCTCTCAGCACACTTTTTGATCAAAATGTGTCCCCCCATCCACCACGCGGAGGTGGCCTCATATCGGATGGGACCATAACATGATAACTCACCTCTGCTGTGCATATAGCATCTGACTGTGTGACATGTTGGATCAGCCATTGACTAAACCACCTCCAGTCTGAAAATATGAATATTGGATCCATATTGACCACGGAATAGAGACCCATAGAGACCCACGTCAGTATCCCCATAAAGTACACTGTGCAAAAACAACCCCCACAAAAAAGTTTTAAAAAATTGCAGTTTGTTTTTCTTCATGCAAAAATGTACTGATTAAAACTACAGACCATCGTGCAAAAAATAATATGTATATATATATATATATATATATATATATATATATATATATTCGGTTTTATATGCCAATCCTTCACTCAATCACTCTGAGAGCGATACATATTTCTTAAAAAAAAAAAAAAAAAAGAAACATGGTATACAGAAAAAAATTATAATAATTAGTAAGGTCTTTCCCCTGCATGTAAGGACACAGTTTAGTAAAAATTATCAAGATCACTAACAAAAGATTGCAATTTTTTTTTTCTAATAATTGATGCAATATACAGAGAAAAATGCAAATCTTGTAACATAAAATAATAAAAATAATAGTGGCAACATTATTATTATTATTATTATTATTATTATTATTATTATTATACAGCTAATACTACTACTACTACAACTACTACAACTACTACTACTACTACTAATAATAATAATAATAATAATAATAATAATAATAAACAATTATAATAATACCTTTTGCTATAATTATTGTTATTATTATTAAAAAAAATTGAGTTTTTTGTTAATAATAATAAACAATCATAATAATACCTTTTGCTATTATTATTATTATGACTATTTGATTTTTGATTTTTTTTTTCTATGATTTTTTTCTTGTACTTCAATTTTGGAACTAAACAAATAAATTATTTAGATATACTGTACATATATATATATATATATATATATATATATATATATATATATGTGAGGAAAGACACAGACTCTTGGTCATACGTCTTACATCAAAAAGTCACATGTATGCAAAAATGGTACAGATAAAAACTAGAGACTAGGGTGCAAAAAATGAGCCACATACAGTCCCGTATAAGGGGGGAAAAAAGTTTTAGGGGTCAAAAGTTTTAAACATACTTATATTGTTAAAAACTTTTGCCTTTTTTTAGAATCATGGAAATACTATTGCCATTGAAATGTATCAGATCTGTAAGAATGTTTTTTTGTCTCTCTCAGAGAGCTAAACATTTTATACAGAAAAAAGCAAGTATAGAAAAAATTATAATCGTCATTAACATCATAATAATACATGATATACATAAAAAAGTATAGAAAAAATAAAATAATATAATCATACTAGCAATAATAATAATAACCATCATCATCATTATTATGTATTTCAGACATAAATGTATTCTTCATTTTAAAATATAGCCTTTTCATTGTACTAATATCATTTTTATTATTGTAGTTATTATTTCTACATTAGGTCCTTTTTCCCCTGCATGTAAAGACACATTTTAGTAAATATTGTTATATTGTTCACAAACAAAAGATTGAAAAAAATATTTTCTAATAAAACATGCAATATGCAGAGAAAGAATATAAATATTGTAACTTGTAAAACTAAAAATAATATATATATATATATATATATATAGTTTTAGTTTCTTAAATATTTTCCTTAACAATTGAATAAATAAATTCGGATATACAGTAGACATGCGAATGTAGAAGAGAGTGAGGAATGACACAGACCTGAGGGATCAGCCACACGTTCTCCTCCGATCAGTCATCACCTCCATTATTTATAGTTTATTCAGAACATTGTGGGAATACGAGGATCTCGTGAATATTCTCAGGTGCTTTATTAAATTGTAAATTGCACATTGTTACAATTATATATTCATTTTAACTTTTTACTTTGTCCAGAAACTTTTTATTTCTATAGCTGGAGAAGATCTCATTCACATGCTGCTTGTGGTTCCCAATGGTTATAGAAGCCATAACTAAGGCTGGGTTCACATATATCAGGTGTCCGACATAGTTTCCCTCTGGCGTACACCGGAGGGAAACTGATGCTAGAACTGATCCCAATCATTTGAATGGGACAGTTCACAATCATCCAGTGTCTCAATTTTGACGCTGGATGGTTGGACACGCCGGAGGGCACCAGACAGTTTGCTGCGTTCCCCTGTCCGCCGTCCAGAAACAATGGACGCCGGATGCCATACAACTGATGACAACTTGTCATCAGTTGTGGCATCAGTTCGAGATCTAGGCTAAGTTTACCTATGCTGGATGCCGGACATAATGAACCCAGCATAACACATAAGGCCCTCAAACAACTACGGTTGAATTCACATATGTCCAGCATCCAGCATAGGCGTACTCAGTCTAGATCTGGACACAACTGATGCCACAACTGATAAGTTGTAATAAGTTGTATGGCATCCAGCATCCATTGTTTCTGGACGGCAGACAGGGGAACACAATAAGCTGTCCAGGGCTGTCTGACGTGTCCAACTGACAAGTTGATTGAAATGATTCTGACTGCCGATCAATACATATTGATACATATAGATATAAAATATATATTTGTTGTTACGCCGAGCGCTCCGGGTCCCCGCTCCTCCCCGGAGCGCTCGCTTCTCTCTCGCTACCGCAGCGCTCCGGGCAGCTCCACTGACCCGGTGCGCTGCGATACCGTCTCCAGCCGGGATGCGATTCGCGATGCGGGTAGCGCCCGCTCGCGATGCGCATCCCGGCTCCCGTACCTGACTCGCTCTCCGTCTGTCCTGTCCCGGCGCGCGCGGCCCCGCTCCCTAGGGCGCGCGCGCGCCGGGTCTCTGCGATTTAAAGGGCCACTGCGCCGCTGATTGGCGCAGTGGTTCCAATTAGTGTGTTCACCTGTGCACTCCCTATTTATACCTCACTTCCCCTTCACTCCCTCGCCGGATCTTGTTGCCATTGTGCCAGTGAAAGCGTTTCCTTGTGTGTTCCTAGCCTGTGTTCCAGACCTCCTGCCGTTGCCCCCGACTACGATCCTTGCTGCCTGCCCCGACCTTCTGCTACGTCCGACCTTGCTTCTGTCTACTCCCTTGTACCGCGCCTATCTTCAGCAGTCAGAGAGGTTGAGCCGTTGCTAGTGGATACGACCTGGTCACTACCGCCGCAGCAAGACCATCCCGCTTTGCGGCGGGCTCTGGTGAAAACCAGTAGTGACTTAGAACCGATCCACTAGCACGGTCCACGCCAATCCCTCTCTGGCACAGAGGATCCACTACCTGCCAGCCGGCATCGTGACAGTAGATCCGGCCATGGATCCCGCTGAAGTTCCTCTGCCAGTTGTCGCCGACCTCACCACGGTGGTCGCCCAGCAGTCACAACAGATAGCGCAACAAGGCCAACAGCTGTCTCAACTGACCGTGATGCTACAGCAGCTACTACCACAGCTTCAGCAATCATCTCCTCCGCCAGCTCCTGCACCTCCTCCGCAGCGAGTGGCCGCTTCTGGTCTACGACTATCCTTGCCGGATAAATTTGATGGGGACTCTAAATTCTGCCGTGGCTTTCTTTCCCAATGTTCCCTGCACTTGGAGATGATGTCGGACCAGTTCCCTACTGAAAGGTCTAAGGTGGCTTTCGTAGTCAGCCTTCTGTCTGGAAAAGCTCTGTCATGGGCCACACCGCTCTGGGACCGCAATGACCCCGTCACTGCCTCTATACACTCCTTCTTCTCAGAAATCCGAAGTGTCTTTGAGGAACCTGCCCGAGCCTCTTCTGCTGAGACTGCCCTGTTGAACCTGGTCCAGGGTAATTCTTCCGTTGGCGAGTACGCCGTACAATTCCGTACTCTTGCTTCAGAATTATCCTGGAATAATGAGGCCCTCTGCGCGACCTTTAAAAAAGGCCTATCCAGCAACATTAAAGATGTTCTGGCCGCACGAGAAATCCCTGCTAACCTACATGAACTTATTCACCTAGCCACTCGCATTGACATGCGTTTTTCCGAAAGGCGTCAGGAGCTCCGCCAGGATATGGACTTTGTTCGCACAAGACGTTTTTTCTCCCCGGCTCCTCTCTCCTCTGGTCCCCTGCAATCCGTTTCTGTGCCTCCCGCCGTGGAGGCTATGCAGGTCGACCGGTCTCGCCTGACACCTCAAGAGAGGACACGACGCCGCATGGAGAATCTCTGTCTGTACTGTGCCAGTACCGAACACTTCCTGAAGGATTGTCCTATCCGTCCTCCCCGCCTGGGAAGACGTACGCTGACTCCGCACAAAGGTGAGACAGTCCTTGATGTCTACTCTGCTTCTCCACGTCTTACTGTGCCTGTGCGGATATCTGCCTCTGCCTTCTCCTTCTCTACTATGGCCTTCTTGGATTCCGGATCTGCAGGAAATTTTATTTTGGCCTCTCTCGTCAACAGGTTCAACATCCCAGTGACCAGTCTCGCCAGACCCCTCTACATCAATTGTGTAAACAATGAAAGATTGGATTGTACCATACGTTTCCGCACGGAGCCCCTTCTAATGTGCATCGGACCTCATCACGAGAAGATTGAATTTTTGGTCCTCCCCAATTGCACTTCCGAAATCCTCCTTGGACTACCCTGGCTTCAACTCCATTCCCCAACCCTGGATTGGTCCACTGGGGAGATCAAGAGTTGGGGGCCCTCTTGTTTCAAGGACTGCCTAAAACCGGTTCCCAGTACCCCTTGCCGTGACTCTGTGGTTCCCCCTGTAACCGGTCTCCCTAAGGCCTATATGGACTTTGCGGATGTTTTTTGCAAAAAACAAGCTGAGACTCTACCTCCTCACAGGCCTTATGATTGTCCTATTGACCTCCTCCCGGGCACTACTCCACCCCGGGGCAGAATCTATCCTCTGTCCGCCCCAGAGACTCTTGCTATGTCGGAGTACATCCAGGAAAATTTAAAAAAAGGCTTTATCCGTAAATCCTCCTCTCCTGCCGGAGCCGGATTTTTCTTTGTGTCCAAAAAAGATGGCTCTCTACGCCCTTGCATTGACTACCGCGGTCTTAATAAAATCACGATAAAGAACCGCTACCCTCTACCCCTCATCTCTGAACTCTTTGATCGCCTCCAAGGTGCCCACATCTTTACCAAACTGGACTTAAGAGGTGCTTATAATCTCATCCGCATCAGAGAGGGGGATGAATGGAAAACGGCATTTAACACTAGAGATGGACACTTTGAGTATCTGGTCATGCCCTTTGGCCTGTGCAACGCCCCTGCCGTCTTCCAAGACTTTGTTAATGAAATTTTTCGTGATCTCTTATACTCCTGTGTTGTTGTATATCTGGACGATATCCTGATTTTTTCTGCCAATCTAGAAGAACACCGCCAGCATGTCCGTATGGTTCTTCAGAGACTTCGTGACAATCAACTTTATGCCAAGATAGAGAAATGTCTGTTTGAATGCCAATCTCTTCCTTTCCTAGGATACTTGGTCTCTGGCCAGGGACTACAAATGGATCCAGACAAACTCTCTGCCGTCTTAGATTGGCCACGCCCCTCCGGACTCCGTGCTATCCAACGTTTTTTGGGGTTCGCCAATTATTACAGGCAATTTATTCCACATTTTTCTACCGTTGTGGCCCCTATCGTGGCTTTAACCAAAAAAAATGCCAATCCCAAGTCTTGGCCTCCTCAAGCGGAAGACGCCTTTAAACGGCTCAAGTCTGCCTTTTCTTCGGCTCCCGTGCTCTCCAGACCTGACCCATCTAAACCCTTCCTATTGGAGGTTGATGCCTCCTCTGTAGGAGCTGGAGCGGTCCTTCTACAAAAAAATTCTTCCGGGCATGCTGTTACTTGTGGTTTTTTTTCTAGGACCTTCTCTCCGGCGGAGAGGAACTACTCCATCGGGGATCGAGAGCTTCTAGCCATTAAATTAGCACTTGAGGAATGGAGGCATCTGCTGGAGGGATCAAGATTTCCTGTTATTATTTACACCGATCACAAGAACCTCTCCTATCTCCAGTCTGCCCAACGGCTGAATCCTCGCCAGGCCAGGTGGTCTCTGTTCTTTGCCCGATTTAATTTTGAAATTCACTTTCGGCCTGCCGATAAGAACATTAGGGCCGATGCTCTCTCTCGTTCCTCGGATGCCTCGGAAGTTGAACTCTCTCCGCAACACATCATTCCTCCTGACTGCCTGATCTCCACTTCTCCAGCCTCCATCAGGCAAACTCCTCCAGGAAAGACCTTCGTCTCTCCACGCCAACGCCTCGGAATCCTCAAATGGGGTCACTCCTCCCATCTCGCAGGTCATACAGGCATCAAGAAATCTGTGCAACTCATCTCTCGCTTCTATTGGTGGCCGACTCTGGAGACGGATGTCGTGGACTTTGTGCGAGCCTGCACTGTCTGTGCTCGGGATAAGACTCCTCGCCAGAAGCCCGCTGGTTTTCTTCATCCTCTGCCTGTCCCCGAACAGCCTTGGTCTCTGATTGGTATGGATTTTATTACAGACCTACCCCCATCCCGTGGCAACACTGTTGTTTGGGTGGTCGTTGATCGATTCTCCAAGATGGCACATTTCATCCCTCTTCCTGGTCTTCCTTCAGCGCCTCAGTTGGCTAAACAATTTTTTGTACACATTTTTCGTCTTCACGGGTTGCCCACACAAATAGTCTCGGATAGAGGCGTCCAATTCGTGTCAAAATTCTGGAGGGCTCTCTGTAAACAACTCAAGATTAAATTAAACTTTTTTTCTGCATATCATCCTCAATCCAATGGACAAGTAGAAAGAATTAACCAGGTCTTGGGTGATTATTTACGACATTTTGTTTCCTCCCGCCAGGATGATTGGGCAGATCTTCTACCATGGGCCGAATTCTCGTATAACTTTAGAGTCTCTGAATCTTCCTCCAAATCCCCATTTTTCGTGGTGTACGGCCGTCACCCTCTTCCCCCCCTCCCTACTCCCTTGCCCTCTGGTTTGCCCGCGGTAGATGAAGTGACTCGTGATCTTTCCACCATATGGAAAGAGACCCAAGTTTCTCTTTTACAGGCTTCATCTCGCATGAAAAAGTTTGCCGATAAGAAAAGAAGAGCTCCCCCCATTTTTGCTCCCGGAGACAAGGTATGGCTCTCCGCTAAATATGTCCGCTTTCGTGTCCCCAGTTACAAACTGGGTCCACGCTATCTTGGTCCCTTCAAAGTCTTGTGCCAAATTAATCCTGTCTCTTACAAACTTCTTCTTCCTCCTTCTCTCCGTATTCCTAATGCCTTTCATGTCTCTCTTCTTAAACCACTCATCATCAACCGTTTCTCTCCCAAATTAGTTTCTCCCACTCCTGTCTCCGGTTCTTCTGACGTCTTCTCAGTGAAAGAGATACTGGCCTCCAAGACGGTCAGAGGAAAAAAGTTCTTTTTGGTGGATTGGGAGGGCTGTGGACCTGAAGAGAGATCCTGGGAACCTGGGGACAACATCCTAGACAAAAGTCTGCTCCTCAGGTTCTCAGGCTCTAAGAAGAGGGGGAGACCCAAGGGGGGGGGTACTGTTACGCCGAGCGCTCCGGGTCCCCGCTCCTCCCCGGAGCGCTCGCTTCTCTCTCGCTACCGCAGCGCTCCGGGCAGCTCCACTGACCCGGTGCGCTGCGATACCGTCTCCAGCCGGGATGCGATTCGCGATGCGGGTAGCGCCCGCTTGCGATGCGCATCCTGGCTCCCGTACCTGACTCGCTCTCCGTCTGTCCTGTCCCGGCGCGCGCGGCCCCGCTCCCTAGGGCGCGCGCGCGCCGGGTCTCTGCGATTTAAAGGGCCACTGCGCCGCTGATTGGCGCAGTGGTTCCAATTAGTGTGTTCACCTGTGCACTCCCTATTTATACCTCACTTCCCCTTCACTCCCTCGCCGGATCTTGTTGCCATTGTGCCAGTGAAAGCGTTTCCTTGTGTGTTCCTAGCCTGTGTTCCAGACCTCCTGCCGTTGCCCCCGACTACGATCCTTGCTGCCTGCCCCGACCTTCTGCTACGTCCGACCTTGCTTCTGTCTACTCCCTTGTACCGCGCCTATCTTCAGCAGTCAGAGAGGTTGAGCCGTTGCTAGTGGATACGACCTGGTCACTACCGTCGCAGCAAGACCATCCCGCTTTGCGGCGGGCTCTGGTGAAAACCAGTAGTGACTTAGAACCGATCCACTAGCACGGTCCACGCCAATCCCTCTCTGGCACAGAGGATCCACTACCTGCCAGCCGGCATCGTGACATTTGTTACCTACTCTTAACCTATATCCAGCCTGCTCTTTGCTTGCAACTAAGAAAGAGACCTTGACATGACGCCAGGAGGCCCAAGATGAGACGTCAGAAGACAAAACATTTGAAGAAGATACAGGTTGTATAGAAGGGCAAAGATCTGGGTTTTTCCAGTCTCAGAGTGAAAGAGCCGCATGAGTGAACTTTGGCCAAGAAATAAATAAATGCTTAAATATGCTAACATGATGATTTTGACGACATAACTAACCTCCCTTTTTGTCAAATGTAAAAACTAGTGTGCTTCCGTAAATTAAAGCAGAACTCTCTTGGAGAACTCTTGGATAACACTTTTGAACTCTGAGTTTTCTTGCTGAGAAAGAGCTTTATACCAACATTTTGTCTGGTGTATATTTCTTTATGTCGACACTCAGCATTATACAGCAGCAGTCACGCACATTTTAAGGCCTCTTCCGCAACCATCCTTGACACAACCATTCGGCGTCAAAATTGATGCGCTGGATGATTGTGAACTGTCCTGTTCAAATGAATGGGATCAGTTCTTGCATCAGTTTCCCTCCGGTGCATGACAGAGGGAAACTATGCAGGACACCTGATATATATATGAACCCAGCCAAAGAGCCTCAAGAAGCACCATACAGGATGGAGGGAGGTAATTCAATTGTTCGCAAATTTCTTACAGTGCATTAGACACATATGTGACCTATTAATATACTTTGCAGGCAAACTCCCATTTTGTCTCTATTGAACTGTCAGTGTGTATCATTTGTTACTTCCTTTCACTCTAGTTCTTTAACCCCTCAAGGACCAGGCCCATTTTGGCCTTAAGGACCAGACCAATTTTATTTTTGCATTTTCGTTTTGTTCCTCCTCGCCTTCAAAAAATCATAACTCTCATATATTTGCATCCACAGACCCATATGAGGGCTTGTTTTTTGTGTCACCAATTGTACTTTGTAATTACATCACTTATTTTACCATAAAATGTATGGAGCAACCAAACAAATATTATTTATGTGGGAAAATTGAAAAGAAAACCGCAATTTAGCAAATTTTGGAAGGTTTTGTTTTCACGCTGTACACTTTCCGGTAAAAATGACATGTTTTCTTTATTCTGTGGGTCAATACAATTAAAATGATACCCATGTTATATGCTTTTCTACAATTGTACCACTTAAAAAAAATCTCAAACAATTTTAACAAAATTAGTATGTTTGAAATTGCCCTATTTTGACCACCTATAACTTTCTCATTTTTCCGTATATGGGGTGCTATGACGGCTCATTTTTTTGCGCCATGATCTGTAGTTTTTATCAGTAACACTTTTGCTTAGGTTTTACTTTTTATAACATTTTTATAAATTTTTTTTTTGGAATAAAATGTGACAAAAAAGCAGCAATTTTGGACTTTTTAACTTTTTATGTTTATGCCGTTCACCGTACCGGATAATTAGCAATATATTTTTATATTTCAAACTTTTACGCACGCGGAGATACCAAATATGTGTATTAATAATTTTTTTTTACGCTTTTTGGGGGGTAAAATGGGGAAAAACGGACATTTTACTTTTTTATTGGGGAAGGGGATTTTTCACCTTTTTAAAACTTTTTTATTTTACATTTTTTTAACTTTTTAAACTTTTTTTTTTACACTTTTTATGTCTCCATAGGGGACTATAATACTGTTCAGTGCTATGTACAGGACATAGCACTGCTCAGTATTATCGGTGATCTTCTGCTCTGGTCTGCTCGATCTCAGACCAGAGCAGAAGACCCCGGGAGACGGCCGGAGACGGGTGAGGGGACCTCCGGCCGCCATGCTGGATGATCGGATCCCTGCAGCAGCGCTGCGGGCGATCCGATCTTCCATTCAAAGTACCGCACTGCCGCAGATGCCGTGATCTGTATTGATCACGGCATCTGAGGGGTTAATGGCGGACATCCGCGCGATCACGGATGTCCGCCATTACCGGCGGGTCCCTGGCTGCTGCAAGCAGCCGGGACCTGCCGGGCATGACA
Source organism: Hyla sarda (assembly GCF_029499605.1). Lineage (NCBI taxonomy): Eukaryota > Metazoa > Chordata > Amphibia > Anura > Hylidae > Hyla > Hyla sarda. The sequence continues at coordinate 7,598,011 of NC_079192.1, forward strand.
CGAGCACCGCTCCGTTTCTCGCGATCATGGCGGCGCGTAAATGTACGTCATGGTGCGTTAAGTACCATGTCACCATGACGTACATTTACGTCCATTGTCGTTAAGGGGTTAAAGGGGTACTCCACCAATCTGATCCCCTATCCTGTGGATAAGTATTTGATCATAGGGAATCTGACCGTTGGACCCCCTGAGATCTTCTGAACGGACCCCAGCTCAACTCGTGCACCAAGTGGGGTTGACACACATCCTCTCTTATAGAAGAGCTGAAAGTACAGCGCTTGTTAAAATTTGTCTGTCCCATAGAGATGCATGGAGGGGGCATGCCAATCCTGTTCTGTGAATAAGGAAATCAGGGGCACCATTCAGGAGACCTTAGGGAGTCCCAGCGGTCAGACCCTCCGAGATCAGACATTCATTTCCTATCCTGTGGAAAATAACCCCTTTAAGGAAACAGAGAATGATGCAGCGTCAAATTTGTGTTCTTTTACATATCTATATTTTAACCTACATTATACAACATAGTAAAGAAATATTTTGGAATAAAGCAGGGGTCTCAAACTCAAATTATCTTGGGGCCACTGGAGGTAGTGGCTGGGTGAGGCTGGACCACATGCACCCCTCACATATAATGCCCCCATCATGCGTCCCTCACATATAATGCCCCCATCATGCGTCCCTCACATATAATGCCTTCATCATGCTCTGACTGTAACCCTGCCACACACTGCATCCTATATATAAAATAATACTACACAATATAATACTGTCACACCCTGCGTCCTCTGAATTTTTACACATTTCAATGCTTCACACCTTCACCCTCCTTCCCCTCCATTATTGTTCCTCATGCCTGCTTCCCCTCTGCCTATTCAATACTGTTCCTCATGACTGCACCCCCTCTTCCCCTCCATTACTGTGCCTCCTGCCTGCATCCCCCCTTCCCCTCCATTACAGTTTCTCAATCTTGCACTGCCCTCACACCCTTTCACTGTGCCTTATTCCTGCACTTCCTCATCGCCTTCTCTATATTACTGTTCCCCATGCCCCATCCACCCTAAAACAACCACTATGTAACGTACTGGGTAGGCTCCTGTGGCTCCACTGCTGCTGTGTTTGCCAACGATGTCTTCCTTCCAGATGTCGGCGCCGTCCTCAGTGTGGCACAGCTAGACTCCGACCACCTACGTACAAGCATAATAGCTCTACGTCTGATGTGCGGCAGCAGTCAAACCACTACAAGCTTCATTAACACCACTCGAGACCACGGTCAGTGTTCTGTGACTGCGGTCGCAATGGCAGACACAGTGCAAGCGCCTGGCGGCCTATGCAGCAGCCACCTATGTGGGCATCTGGGCCTATTTTAACATAGGGGCCTGGAGCAGTAGCTCCATCTGGTCCTGTGCAGCAGGCTGCAAAATCTCATTCCGTGGGCCGCAAATGAAATGAAAACACTCTATTTGTGTCTATCCATGTGGCCCGATCTCCGCAGACAACGGGTAATACAGCATGGATTTAGTGGTCACACACGTTAACCCCCAGCCCTCCTAGACCCCCCTCTACCTACGCTCCCGAAGAAAACATTTGGTCAGTTCAGGGCAATATAGCGGACACATTCACACTACAGTCCCCGCTTTCTCTCCATCCCCAATCTCCCCGCTACCTGTCTCACGGGGATGTAGTGAGGGCTGCAAGGTTTCCCTTCATCCTCCTATGCCCGATCATTGTCACTGTAGACAGCGGGAAAGTAGCGCACACATTTCGCTACAGTACCGCTGTCCCTCCATCCCTGCTCCCCCGCTGCTTCTCGTGCGAGAGTCATGGGGAAGCAATGCTGGAGAAGCTGCCATGTATTAAAGAAATAAAATATAAATAAAACTTCAGTGATATAATATATATATATATATATATATATATATATATATATATCTCACTGAAGTTTATATATATTGGTCATTTCTGTGCACAATGATACCACACACTGTTTATTTTAGCTTACATTATTTTATTTAAAAAATGGAAAGGGGCTGATTTTAACTTTTATTAGGGAAGGAGTTAATTCACATTTATTAACATTTTCATTTTATTCATTCACTATTTTTAGTCCCCATAGGAGACTATTACATGGAACATTTCGATTGCATATGCTAAAAAAAAAATGCAGTGCCATAGAACAGCATTGATCAGTGTTATTACAGGCTGCTGAGGCTGCCTACAGTGACGGAGAGCACATCGAACAAGCCAGAGGCAAGGAGGAACCCTCCATCCATCTCTGCTGATTTGGATGCTGCAATTTTGCTGTGATGTTCCCTATCAGATCCTTGATAGTGACTTGAGTTCACACCTGTTTGTGCGTTTTGTGTTCTGCCACAGTATAGGTACTGATCCATTGCTTTTTGCTTTGCCCCTACACCTGATGTTTTATTGTATTTAATTTTGTGTTATCTATCACTTTTTTATCCTGATCTGTATAGTGTCCTGATCTGAGTACCAGTTTACACCTGCATTCCTGGTAAACCTGCCGCTATATATCCTGGTAACCTGTTTTGTAATTTATCTCATGACAAAAGAGGTTCTGAGGCTATTTGTCAGTATGCTATATACCTGTTGTTATATCTCCCTGATATGTCTGCTACTATTTTGCATTCCTGTTGTTTTATATTATTCTGGTTCCTTGTCTGTTTGTTATAATTTGTTATGTGATAGGGCATGTTATAATTTGTTTGTGATAGGGCATGGGGGTTGGGAAAGAAGGGGCTAGGAAGGGGAGATCACAGGCCCGCAGCTTTCCTGAGAGACAAAACCCACACTTTAGTCCAGTGGAGGAACTTGCACCCAGTTGGGGAACCCCTGTCTACAGCAGTTGTGTAAGTAGGCAGGGAAAGGGGTTCTCAGTAAGTGGGCTATTTCCTGCACTAAGTGACAATGTGAAGGCCATTTTGAATACCTGGCAAGGCCTGGTTTGGGTATTGTAATGCATGTGGTCGTCTTTCAAAACCTGTTTAAGATATATTCCGCAATTATCTTGGAACATTTACGTTAAATTATTTATATTTTAATGATATTTAGATTTTTATTCTCATTATTGTGATTTGTATATGCGTCCCATTACAACTGTGCGCCATGTGTTCTGTGAAATTATTTATTTAAACCAAAAAAATGGGTCATTGGGATATGGGAGATTCCCTTTTTAGGTTACATCCTTACCTCTCAAGCCTACTGCATGAATCTTGCTAAGGTCAAAGCATTTGTAGATTGGGTCCATTTTTCCTCTCTTAAACCCTTAAGGTTTTTTTTTTAATTTTTTTAAGGCATACAAAGTGACCCAAAATTTGCAATTTTGGACTTTGGTGCAGTTTAATTAATGTTATATTTTTATAGTTCGGACATTTACGCACACGGCAATACCACATATGTACAGGAGGGGTGATTTAAACTTTTCTTAGGGAATGGGTTAATTCACATTTATTAACTTTTTTTTTTACACCATTTTTTAGTCCTCATAGTCCTAATCTTCTGATTCCATACACTGTTCAATGTTATGCCATAGCATAGCATTGATAAGTGTTATTGGTGCTCTGCTGCACCAGCCTGCTGGGACATCCTGGAGCATCCTATCAACAATCGGACAGCGAGGAGGCATGTAAGGGCCCTCCCACTGTCCTTTAAGCTGAGTGGGACACCATGGTTTCACCTCGGTTGTCCCGATAAACCCCACTGAGTGAGCTGCCAGGATAGATTTTTTCTATTTTAGATGTTGCAATCAACTTTGATCGCGGCATCTAAGGGGATAATGCTGGGCATCACCGGGATAGGTAATGTCCGGTATTAGCCACAGGTCTGGACCATCATGCTATGACGCGGGGACAGCTTATGACCCCGTGTCATAGAACTGGAGTGGGTCGAGGGCGTACAGGTACGCCCTTCGTCCTTAAGGAGTTAAAGCACTGCTGTTTTTTCTTGGATCTGCCAATTAATATCGAGAATTAATTAAGAACTTCACGGTTATTGCCAAGTCACTCACGATCATGACAAAGAAGGAGATGGACCTTCTCCATTGGCAACGTGAGGCTATCTCATCCTTCAAATCCCTTAGCCTCTTTAGGACGCAGGACGTACCCCTACGCCCTCCATCCTGAGTCCCTAAGGACGCAGGGCATACAGGTATGCCCGTGGGAACTTTGGTCCCTGCTGCTAGCCGGTCGGGAACCGGACCGGGATGCCTGCTGAAATCATTCAGCAGGCATCCCACCACATCACCGAGAGGGGGTCCTGAGACGCCCCCATGTCAGCGATTGCCAGAAATCACCAGTCAATTCAGATCGGCGATGTGTGGTGATTCTGGGTCATGCGGGTCTCCAGTGACCAGGTGACCTGGAAAATAAGGAGGATTGGGGGTGTCCAAGACACCCCCGATCCCCATGAAGGGATAGGAGTGAGGTGGCAGGGGTGCCACCCCTCCTATCCCTGCTATTGGTCAGTCAGAAGCGAACAACCAATAGCAGATTGGGGGTGGGGGGGTTAAAGTTCGGTTTCCCCGCTCTGCCCACCCACGGTTGCCTGGGCAGAGCGGGGGAACTGTGATGTGAGCAGTGGAGGCGGTGGAGGTCCCTTACCAGGCGGCAATCGGTGGCGGGGGGCGGCGATCCTCCAGCTTGCGTGGCGTGTGGAGATCCTGCTGCAGGAGGTGAGTAGTTGCTTAGCAACATCTGCAGGGCGACAGTTTGGAGACCACTATGCAGTGGTCTCTTAACTGTAGCCTTCCAGATGTTGCTGTTTGCTGTTTGGGCATTCTGGGATTTGTAGATTTACAAGATTTAGAGGGGTACAGTTTGGAGATCACTGTGCAGTGGTCTCTAAACTGTGGTCCTCTAGATCTTGCAAAACTACAACTCCCAGCATGCCTACACAGCAGTTGCTGTCCGGGCATGCTGGGATTTGTAGTTTTGCAACATCTGGAGGGCCCCCGTTTGGAGATCACTGTGCGGTGGTCTCTAAATAGTGGCCCTCAAAATCTTGCAAAACTACAACAGCAAAAGGCTGGCTCGGCATGATGGGAGTTGTAATTGCGTGCCTCCAGCTGTTGCATAACTACAACTCCCAGCATGCCCTTTGGCGATCAGTAAATGCTGGGAGTTGTAGTTTTGCAACAGCTGGAGGCACACTGGTTGGAATATACTGAGTTAGGTAACAGAACCTAACTCAAGGTTTTCCAACCAGTGTGCCTCCAGCTGTTGCAAAAGCACAACTCCCAGCATGCACGGTCTGTCAGTGCATGCTGGGAGTTGTAGTTTTGCAACAGCTGGAGCTTTGACCTCATGTGAATGTACAAGGTACATTCACACGGTCAGGTTTACAGTGAGTTTCCTGCTTCAAGTTTGAGCTGCGGCAAATTTTCCGCCACAGCTTAAATTTCTAGCGGGAAACTCACCGTAAACCCCCACCCCGTGTGAATGTACCCTAAAATCACTACACTACACTACACAAAATAAAGGGTAAAACACTACATATACACCACCTTACACTGTCGCCCCCGCCCCCAATAAAAATGAAAAACGTATCATACGGCAGTGTTTCCAAAATGGAGCCTCCATCTGTTGTAAAACAACAACTCCCAGCATTTCCAGACAGCCATTGACTGTACAGGCATGCTGGGAGTTTAGCAACAGCTGGAGGCACCCTGTTTGGGAGTCACTGGCTTAGAATATTTTTGATAGCGGAGCCAATTGTAACGCTTGCATCCGAGTCCACCCCTATGCAAATCCCTAATTTAGGCCTCAAATGCGCATGGCACTCTCTCACTTCAGAGCCCTGTTGTATTTCAAGGAAACAGTTTAGAGAAATATAGGTATTTCCGTACTCGGGAACAATTGAGTTACAAATTTTGGGGGGCTTTTTCTCCTTTTAGCCCTTATGAAAAGGAAAAGTTGGGGTCTACAACAGCCTGTTAGGGTAAAAAAATAAAAAGTTTACACTAACATGCTGGTTTTGCCACATACTTTTTATTTTCGCAAGAGGTAAAAGGAAAAAAGACCCCCAAAATTTGTAACACAATTTCTCCTGAGTACGAAAATACCCCATATGTGGGCGTAAAATGCTCTGCGTGTGCACAACATGGCTCAGGAGGGAGAGCGCACCATGTACATTTGAGGCCTAAATTGGTGATTTGCACAGGGGTGGCTGATTTTACTGCGGTTCTGACATAAACGCAAAAAAAAAATACTCACGTGTGACTCAATTTTGGAAACTACACCCCTCACAGAATGTAAACAAGTGGTATGGTGAGCCTTAACACCCCACAGGTGTTTGAAAATTTTTTGTTAAAGTTGGATGGGAAAAAAAATAATAATAATAATAATTCACTAAAATGCTGGTGTTACTCTAATTTTTTTCATTTTCACAAGGGAAATTAGGAAAAAAGCCCCCGAAAATTTGTAACCCCATTTCTTCTGAGTAAGAACATACCCCATATTTGGATGTAAAGTGCTCTGCAGGCGAACTACAATGCTCAGAAGAGAAGGAGCGCCATTGGGCTTTTGTCCGAAATTGAAGGCAACGTGTGTTTACAAAGCCCCTATGGTCCCAGAACAATGGAACCCGCCACATATGACACTATTTTGGCAACTACACCCCTCACGTAATGTAATAAAGGGTACAGTGAGCATTTACGTCCCACAGGTGTCTGACAGATTTTTGGAACAGTGGTCCGTGAAAATGAAAAATTAAATTTTTCATTTGCACAGCCCACTGTTCCAAAGATCTGTCAAACGCCAGTGGGGTGTAAATGCTCACTCCACCCCTTATTAAATTCTGTGAGGGGTGTAGGTTCCAAAATGGGGTCACATGGGGGGGGGGAACTGTTCTGGCACCATGGGGGCTTTGTAAACGCACATGGCCGCCGACTTCCATTCCAAACAAATTCTCTTTCCAAAAGCTCATTGGCACTCCTTCTCTTCTGAGCATTGTAGTGCACCAGCAGAGCATTTGATCTCCACACATGGGGTATTTCCATAATCAGAAGAAATGGGGTTACAATTTTATGGGCATTTTCTCGTATGACCCCTTGGAAAAATGTTACATTTTGGGGGGAAAATATTTTAGTGAAAAAAAAATGTCATTTACACATACGAATTTAACGAAAAGCCGTCAAACACTTGTGGGGTGTTAAGGCTCACTGTACCCCTTGTTACGTTCCTTGAGGGGTGTAGTTTCCAAAATAGTATACCATGTGTTTTTTTTTGCTGTTCTGGCACCATGGGGGCTTCCTAAATGTGACATGCCTCCCCAAAAACCATTTCAGCAAAATTCACTCTCCAAAATCCCATTGTCATTTTCACGGACCACTGTACCAAAAATCTGTTAGACACCTGTGGGGTGTAAATGCTCATTTCACCACTTATTACATTATGTGAGGGGTGTAGTGGCATCATGGGGGCTTTGTAAACACATGTTGCCTTCAATTCCGGACAAATTTTCGCTCCAAAAGCCCAATGGCGATCCTTCTCTTCTGAGCCCTCTAGTTCAACCACAGAGCACTTTACATCCTCATATGAGGTATTTCCTTACTCGAGAGAAATTGGGTTACAAATTTTGAGGGGAGTTCTGTCCTTTTACCTCTTGTAAAAATTGTAAATATGGCTCTACAAGAACATGCGAGTGTAAAAAACAAAGATTTTGAATTTTCTCCTTCTCTTTGCTGCTATTCCTGTGAAACACCTTAAGGGTTAACACACTTTCTGAATGTCATTTTGAATACTTTGGGGGGTGCAGTTCTAACTTTCTAACATGAAAGCCCCTCAAATCCACTTCAAACTGAACTGGTCCCTGAAAATGTCAGATTTTGAAATTTTCGTGAAAAATTTGAAAATTGCTGCTGAACTTTGAAGCCCTCTAATGTCTTCAAAAAGAAAAACATGTCAACTTTATAATGCAAACATAAAGTAGACATATTGTATATGTGAACCAATATATAATTTATTTGGAATATCCATTTTCCTTTCAAGCAGAGAGTTTCAAAGTTAGAAAAATGCTAAATTTTCAAAATGTACATGAAATTTTGGGATTTTTCCACCAAGAAAGGATGCAAATAATTTACCACTATGTTAAAGTAGAATATGTCATGAAAAATAACCTCAGAATTAGAATGAAAGGTAAAAGCATCCCAGAGGTATTAATATATAAAGTGACAGTGGTCAAATTTGCAAAAAAGGGCTGCGTCCTTAAGGTGAAAATGAGCTGCGTCCTTAACTTCTTAACCTTGCAGGACATTCATTTTGCTGCTGAAGAAAGGTCCTAAGGAGGACCTGAAATGCGTCCAGCTTCAACCACTTATTCTAAGTGCCACATTATCTATCTTATCAAAGAATACAGCTTTTCTCAAAGATCCACTACATCTGTCAATCAATCCTTGACAGTACGTGCTACTTCCCACCACAAGGAGGCCGCCGGCCCAGCATTACTGCTAGCAGGAGAACCGCTGCAGTACCCATAGACGGAGCCCACTGCTGCCGCTGCATATCTGAGGCTGCTGAGCCTCTAGCAGCACACCCTCTGCCCAGGGACCGGGACCCGTCCTATGACCAGCGCTACTACAGAAGGTACCTATGCTGAATTGCGCAAAAAATTTCCAAAGTCCAAAATAGCGTATTTTTGGTCACTTTTTATACCATTAAAAAATGAATAAAAAGCGATCACAAAGTCCGATCAAAACAAAAATGGTACCGATAAAAACTTCAGATCCCGGTGCAAAACCCGCCCCGTACATGGAAAAATTTAAAAGTTATAGGGGTCAGAAGAGGACATTTTTAAATGTATACATTTTCCTGCATGTAGTTATGATTTTCTCCAGAAGTGCGACAAAATCACCTATATAAGTAGGGGATCATTTTAACCGTATGGACCTACAGAATAATGATAAGGTGTCATTTTTACCGAAATATGCACTGCGTAGAAACGGAAGCCCCCAAAATCTTCAAAATTACGTTTTTTCTTCAATTTTGTCGCACAATTATTTTTTTTCCGTTTCGCCGTGGATTCTTGGGTAAAATGACTAATGTCACTACAAAGTAGAGTTGGTGGTGCAAAAAATAAGCCATAACATGGATTTTTAGGTGGAAAATTGAAAGGGTTATGATTTTTAAAAGGCGATGAGGAAAAAACGAAAATGCAAAACCTGAAAAATGCTGAGTCCTTAACCCCATTCATGACCCAGCCCATTTTCACCTTCAGGACCTGGGCATTTTTTGAAAATCTGACCACTGTTACTTTAAACATTAATAACTCTGGGATGCTTTTACTTATCATTCTGTTTCCGAGATTGTTTTTTCGTGACATATTCTACTTTATGTTATTGGTAAAATTTCACTGATATTTGCATCCTTTCTTGGTAAAAAATCTAAAAATTTCATGAAAATTTTGAAAATTTTGCATTTTTCTAACTTTGAAAGTAAGGAAAATGGATATTCCAAATAAATTACATATTAATTCACAAATACAATATGTCTACTTTATGTTTGCATCAAAAAATTGACAAGTTTTTACTTTTTGAAGACATCAGAGGGCTTCAAAGTTCCGCAGCAATTTTCCAATTTTTCTCAAGATTTTCAAAATCGTACTTTTTCAGGGACCAGTTCAAGTTGGAAGTGGATTTTAAGGGTCTTCATATTAGAAATACCCCACAAATGACTCCATTATAAAAACTGCACCCCCCAAAGTATTCAAAATGACATTCAGTATGTGTTTTAACCCTTTAGGTGTTTCACAGGAATAGCAGCAAAGGGAAGGAGAAAATTCTAAATCTTAATTTTTTACACTCGCATGTTCCTGTAGACCCAATTTTTGAATTTTTACAAGGGGTAAAAGCATAGAAATCACCCTAAAATTTGTAACCCAATTTCTCTCGAGTAAGGAAATACCTCATATGTGTATGTAAAGTGTTCGGCGGGCGCAGTAGAGGGCTCAGAAGGGAAGGAACTTCACCTTTTCATAAGGGGTTAAAGAAGAAAAAGGCCCCCAAAATTTGTAAGGCAATTTCTCCCGAGTACGGAGATACCCCATATGTGTCCCAAAACTGTTGCCCTGAAATACGACAGGGCTCCAAAGTAAATGAGCGCCATACGCATTTGAGGCCTAAATTAGGGATTTGCATAGGGGTATTCTATGCCAATGATTCCCAAACAGGGTGCCTCCAGCTGTTGCAAAACTCCTAGCATGCCTGGACAGTCAATGGCTGTCCAGCAATACTGGGAGTTGTTGTTTTGCAACAGCTGGAGGCTCCGTTTTGGAAACAGTAGTGTACCAGACGTTTTTCATTTTTTTGGGGAGGGGGGCTGTGTATGTGTATATGTAGTGTTTTTTACTTTTTATTTTAGGTTAGTGTAAGTGTAGTGTAGTGTTTTTAGGGTACAGTCACATGGGCAGAGGTTCACAGCAAGTTTGCCGCTGGGAGTTTGAGCTGCAGCGCAAAATTTGTGCCATCTCAAACTTGCAGCACTCACTGTAAACCTCCGCCCATGTGAGTGTACCCTGTACATTCACATTGGGGGGAGGGGGCAAACATCCAGCTGTTGCAAACTCCGAGCAGGCCCTTTGGCTGTCCGTGCATGCTGGGAGTTGTAGTTTTTCAACAGCTGGAGGCACACTGGTTTGGAAACACTAAGTTAAGTAATAAACTTTCAAGTGTTTTGCAACCAAACTTAGTGTTTCCAAACCAGTGTTCCTCCAGCTGTTGCAAAACCACAACTCCCAGCATGCATGGTCTGTCAGTATATGCTGGGAGTTATAGTTTTGCAACAATCGCAACAGCTGGAGGCACTGACGTAGGAAACGGACAATGTTTCCCAACTAGTGTGCCTCCAGTTGTTGCAAAACTACAACTCCCAGCATGCCCAGACTGCCCAGGCTTGCTGGAAGTTGTAGTTCGGAAATATCTGAAGGATCAGATATTGCCGAACTACAACTTCCAGCATGCTTGGGCAGTCTGGTATGCTGGGAGTTGTAGTTTTGCAACATCTGGAGGTCGACAGTTTGGAGACCACTGTACAATGGTCTCCAATCTGTGCTCTTCCAGATGTTACAGAACTACAACTCCCAACATGCCTGGACAGATTGAGCATGCGGAGATTTGTAGTTTTGCAACATCTGGAAGAGCACAGATTGGAGACCATTATACAGTGGTCTCCAAACTGTGGACCTACAGATGTTGCAAAACTGCAACTACCAGCATGCACAGAAAGCCAAAGGCTGTCTGGGCATGCTGGGAGCTGCAGTTTTGAAACTCTCAGTGGCAGCGGTGAGATCGCTTTACGGCGATCTCACTGCTGCCAATGAAGATGCTGCCCTGCTGCCGACGGGACGGCCCGCACTCACCGCCGGGACGCACCACCCCCGGGACAGCCTGAAGGACGGCGCTCTCGCCGGGACCGCTCGGGACACGGCATGGCCAGGTAAGTGACGCCGGGGGACGTGTAAGGGACACTTAGCAGAGTGGTGTGTGTCCCGATCCCCGTGATCGGGACTCACACACCGCATTGCTAAGTATTCTGATAGCGAAACGCTGCTATCAGCTAGTCAGATTTGACTAGCTGATAGCAGCGATCGTTGGGGGTGGGGGATGAAACCCCCCGTGGTCGCATGGTAAGATGGCTGGCTATCAGTGATAGCCACCATCTTACCGGGCGCTGCGGGATGCCGCGAGTAGCGGCAAAAATGTTCATGACGTACTTGTATGTCATGGGTCGGGAACACCTTCCCACTCATGACGTACAGGTATGTCATAGGTCGGGAAGGGGTTAAAGAGGCACTGTCATTGTTAAAAACTTCTCATATATTGCAGGACTCATTATAATATGCCATTTCACAATATATACCTGTTAAAAAAAATTCAAGCTCAAAATAGCCACCACTAGGGGTCGCCTGTCTTTTAGCCAGACAGACTATTCTAGATTTTACAGCATACTGGATACCGGCCGTAAAGCATACCGGTATCCAGTATAGGAGATCTCTATTGTGTATGCAAAACTACAGACAAAGGATGTGTGGACATGCTGGGAGCTGTAGTTTTAAAACAGCTGGAGGCACCACTGCTCTAACAGTTATTTACAAACTTTGCAGCTTCAGTTGTTACTAAACTACAACTCCCAGCATGCTGAAATAGTCAAAGCTTTCTCAGACTCCTGAATGACAAAGAAGTTGATCAGACATTCAGGAGTCTGTGAAAGATGAATGACACACATAATGACAGCTATGCTGATTAGAATCCAGCTTTACTAGGAGAAGATAAAACAGATAGAACATGTATTCATAAAAATGCTGTACTTTGATCTAAAAAATCCTTGCACTAATTTTATAAAGATCTATTCTTATATTTATACATTTTATCCTGTTATGAATTCTCCATAATGTCTTCTGATTACTGCAGGCAAGATCCAAGTATCTTCCTCAGACACATGACACAGCATAAAACCAGAGAGGAAAGGGTTACAGATTAGAGAGTACTAATTGGCTGACTGCACAGGCTTACTCCTGTGAGGGAGACAGACTGACACGCCCCCTTCAGCCTGCACAATGAAAAAGTAACTCACCAGCAGATAAATGCTTATATCTCTGCATATATAGGTCCGAAACACATAAAAATTATATGCACATGATCAGGATTGGGTCCTGAGTAACATATCACTTTTTTTTCTTTTTTTTGCACTATGACAGGTACGCTTTAAGGTGTTAAGGGATTGTACCATGAAAAACTTAATTTTAGCAATGAGCTCAGACTGCCACATTACTTAAAAATAAAGCTTATGCATGCCTCCCCCACTCCCTTGTAGCTTCCTGTATTGGTGTTGGGGCTTTGACAATGACAAAGACATGACAAAGCAGCGTCCCTCAGCCAGTCACTGTCCATGGTCAGGAAACTCTCTAGACCTCTATCCCATTGAGGACCTGTGCTCAATCCACAAAAAGGGGGTAGACAAAAACACAGATATTGTAATTATCTCGCACAGTGAGGATGTAAGAATGAATTGTCATCAGTCAGGATTTGGCTCAGAATTTGATAACCAGCATGATAGGGGGAGTGGAGATGTCTTCAAGAAGACGAAGAAGAAGAAGAAGGAACACTGGAAATATTGAGTCTTTACATAAAATTGATATATTTGTCAGTAAAAGTTTAAAAACTTATGAAATGCTTATCATTGTACTGTAGAAACTAAAGCCCCTTTCACACTGCCGTTGCTCCCCATTAAGAATGGGCGTTAAAGCCTCTCTCTTTATTTATTGTGACTTTAACGGTCAATCTCATGACGGGACACAATGGACAACAATGGGTCACGACAGCTCCCATTTACTTTTATGGGGTCTGTAGGGTGCTGTTGTTTTTTGACAGGAATAGCAGGAGAAAAAGACGGCACAAGCAGCATTTTTTAGCCCACTATTCTCCCCTGCTCCCCCGACGGCCATCACACTGCCGTGTCATAACGGCCGTGTGAAAGAAGCCCAGAATATAATCTGCTGAGCGGACAGGCAGAGGGCCCCTACCTGCCTCTGGCTTGTCTGATCGGCAATCCATTAGTGAAGGAAGCCTCAGCAGCCTGTAGTACTGGAGTACCAATAACACTGATCAACGCTGTGCCATGGCAGGCTCCCATGGCACATCATTGTTCAGTGTTTGCTGTTGCATGATTCAATTAAATAGTCTCCTAAGGGGACAAAAAAGGTCTAACAAAGTTTGTTTTACTACCCATTTTTTAACCCCTTTTGGCCCATTTTGGCTTTAAGGGCCTGTTTTTTGCACAACCATGTAGGGGGCGTGTTGGCCGTGGCTTCGCCGCAGCCGACACAACCCCTCCATGTATTTCTACGGGATAGCTCTGTGCGGGGGGTCGGCACGCCCCCTTCCGGCAGACTGCCAGGGCCACATTAAAAAAGGGATCACGGGGGGGGGGGGGGGGGGGGTCACGGCGGTCTATCTATAACTTATCCCCTATCTTTTGGATAGTGTATAATTTATCTTTCACTACAGAACTCCTTTAACTCCTTAACGACACAGGACGCAAATGTACGTCCTGGTGTGGTGGTACTTACGTACATTTACGTCCTTTACATGACACGAGCAACGGAGTGGTGTTCGCATCATGCACGGCAGGTCCCGGCTGCTATCAACAGCCAGGAAACCGTCGGTAATGGCGGACATTAATGATCGTGCTGATTTCTGTCATTAACCCCTCAGATGCCATGATCAATACAGGTCACGGCACCTGCGGTAATGCAGGTGTTTAAATGGATGATCGGATCGTCCACTGCACTGCCAATGCATCTGATCATCCATCGTCACCTTACCTGCCTTACCGTCTCCTGGGGTCTTCTGCTCTGGTCTGAGATCGAGCAGAAACAATATTAATGGAAATCAGACCTCAAGGAATAAACTGATAATAAGGTGTGTGATTAATTTGCATAAAATAGATAGAAGTAACTAGAGAAATACGATGTAGCTGGTTTCATGTAAAATAGCGTAATTTATTATTTAAATACATAAACTGGTATCTGGGTAGGGCCCTTGTTTCAGATCCAGTAATATATAGTTGATAAAAAGGTAATAAAATATTGATAGGATTAAGAAAACAATTATAAGTATAAAATAAAACAAAATAAGTACATAGGGATGAGGATATGCCACCTTACTGAATTGTCTCTGATATTATGCTGAAAGTCAATTATTAGCATGAGTTATGTTGGATCCAATATACAGCGATAACCAGGTTATCTGAATTAATATATCAGATGCCAGTCACATAAAACTTTGTTCAAGTTATATAGATAGTTTCTATGCAAGATTTAAGGGGTACTCCGGCCCCAAGACATCTTATCCCCTATCCAAAGGATAGGGGATAAGATGTCTGATCGCGAGGGTCCTGCCGCTGGGGACCCCCGCAATCTAGCATGCAGCACCCACCTGTAAGCACTGCAGGAAGGGCTGGAGGCTCTCAGTGTTATGCCTCCCGACCACAGGGACGGAGTATAGTGACTTCATGACTCCGCCCCGTGTGACGCCCCACCCCCTCAATGCAAGTCTATGGGAGGGGGCATGGCGGCCATCTCGCCCCCTCCCATAGACTTACATTGATGGGGCAGGGTGTGACGTCACACGGGGCGGAGTTGTGACATCATGATCGCAGGAAGGCAGGAGTCGTGACGCACAAAGATCGCAGCTTTGGTGGTGTGTAACATCGGGATGTGCTGACTCCACTATGCGAGGGATTGTCGGCTCTCTCCACTGTGATAAGGCACGGATCTGCGTCTGGCTCACTGCTGCAATGTCCGGGCAGCAGGAGTCACAGGTACAGCCTTCAGCTGTGGTGTCCTCGTGCAACAGTTAGTAGGTTGTAAAGAGTGTTTCACACTTGTCAGTGGTCTCCTGTTGAAGGGACTGCAGCGCTTGCAAGGAAGTATGAAGGTTGATATGCAGTGGCAATAAGCTGACAATACTCAAGCAAATGGTGTTCTGATAAATCCAGATGCGTTTCGGGGGAGTCCCCCTCCATCAATGGCTAGACAGGGCAGACCAGAGCAGAAGATTGCCGAGCAGACCAGAGCAGAAGATTGCCGATAACACTAATCAGTGCTATGCATCTGCATAGTAATGAACAGTATTAGCAATCAAATGATTGCAATACATAATCCGCTATGGGGACATGAAAAGTGTAAAAAATAAAGTTAAAAATGTAAAAAAAAAAAGGGAAAAAAATTTCAAAAATCCCCTCCCCCATTAAAAATGTAAATCATCCTTTTTCACATTTTACCCCCAAAAAGCATTCAAAAAAATTAATTAATAAACATATTTGGTATCACCGCGTGCGTAAATGTCCGAAATATCAAAATATAATGTTAATCCCTTATGGTGAACGGCTTAAACGTTAAAAGAAAAAGTCCAAAATTGCTTTTTTTTGTCACATTTTATAAAAAAAAAAGATAAAAAGTGATTTAAAAGTTAAGTATACTGTAAGCAAAAGTGGTACCGATAACAACTTCAGATCACAGTGCAAAAAAACTGAGCCCTCATACCATCCTGTATACAAAAAAATGAGAAAGTTATAGCTGATGTTACGCCGAGCGCTCCGGGTCCCCGTTCCTCCCCGGAGCGCCCGCCTCATCTTCGTTGTTGCAGCGCCCCGGTCAGATCCACTGACCGGGTGCGCTGCGGTCCCGCCTTCAGCCGGGATGCGATTCGCGATGCGGATAGCGCCCGCTCGCGATGCGCACCCCGGCCCCCGTACCTGACTCGCTCTCCCTCGGTCCTGTCCCGGCGCGCGCGGCCCCGCTCCCTAGGGCGCGCGCGCGCCGGGTCTCTGCGATTTAAAGGGCCAGTGCACCAATGATGGTGCCTGGCCCAATCTTCCCAATTAGCTTAATTGGTAATCACCTGTGCACTTCCCTATATTACCTCACTTCCCTTGCACTCCCTTGCCGGATCTTGTTGCACTTGTGCCTAGTGAAAGCGTTCCCTTGTCTGTTCCTAGTCCGTGTTCCTGACCTCCTGCCGTTGCCCCTGACTACGATCCTTGCCGCCTGCCCCCGACCTTCTGCTACGTCCGACCTTGCTTCTGCCTACTCCCTTGTACCGCGCCTATCTTCAGCATCTTCAGCAGCCAGAGAGGTGAGCCGTTGCTAGTGGATACGACCTGGTCACTACCGCCGCAGCAAGACCATCCCGCTTTGCGGCGGGCTCTGGTGAAAACCTGTAGTGGCTTAGAACCGGTCCACTAGCGCGGTCCTCGCCATCCCTCTCTGGCACAGAGGATCCACTACCTGCCAGCCGGCATCGTGACAGTAGATCCGGCCATGGATCCCGCTGAAGTTCCTCTGCCAGTTGTCGCTGACCTCCCTACGCTGGTCGCCCAGCAAGCTCGTCAGATCGCCCAGCAGTCGCAACAGATAGCGCAACGAGATCAACAGCTGGCATACTTGACCTCCGAGGCACTGCGTATTCAGTCACAGATACAGCAGCTGCAGCCGCAGATACAGCAACAGCTCCAGCTGCAACTACCATCTCCTCCGCCGGCTCCTGCAACTCCTCCGCAGCAACCGGTCCTTCCTAACCCCTGCTTGTCCCTGCCGGACAAATTTGGCGTAAAGATCGCCCAACGAGATCAACAGCTGGCATACTTGATCTCCGAGACACAGCGTCTTCAGTCACAGTTACAGCAGCTGCTGCCGCAGATACAGCAACTTCAGTCACAGCAGCTGCTGCCGCAGATACAGCAACTTCAGTCACAGCTACAGCTGCAACAACCATCTCCTCCGCCGGCTCCTGCAACTCCTCCGCAGCAACCAGCCGTTCTTAACCCCTGCTTGTCCCTGCCGGACAAGTTTGATGGGGACCGCAATGATTCTGCCACAGCCACAGTCCAGTCCTTCTTCGCTGAGGTCCGTGGTGTCTTCGAGGAGCCTGCCCGAGCTTCTTCTGCCGAGATTGCCCTGCTGAACCTGGAACAGGGTGTTTCTTCCGTTGGCGAGTACGCCATTCAGTTCCGTGCTCTTGCTTACGAGTTGTCCTGGAATAGTGAGGTTCTCTGCGCGACCTTTAAAAAAGGCCTATCCAGCAACATTAAAGATGTTCTGGCCGCACGAGAGACTCCTGCTGACCTACATGAACTCATTCATCTTGCCACTCGCATTGACATGCGTTCTTCCGGATGGCGTCTGGAGCTCCGCCTGGATATGGACTTTGTTCGCACGAAGCGTTTTTTCTCCCCGGCTCCTCTCTCCTCTGGTCCTCTGCAATCCGTTCCTGTGCTTCCCGCCGCGGAGGCTATGCAAGTTGACCGGTCTCGCTTGACACCTCTAGAGAGGACACGACGCCGCATGGAGAATCTTTGCCTGTACTATGCCGGTACCGAACACTTCCTGAAGGATTGTCCTATCCGTCCTCCCTGCCTGGAAAGACGTACGCTGACTCCGCACAAAGGTGACACAGTTCTTGATGTCAACTCTGCTTCTCCACGCCTTACTGTGCCTGTGCGGATATCTGCCTCTACCTTCTCCTTCTCTACTATGCTCTTCTTGGACTCCGGATCTGCAGGAAAATTTTTTTTGGCCTCTCTCATCAACAGGTTCTACGTTCCTGTGACCAGTCTCGCCAGACCCCTCTACATCTATTGTTTTTACAATAAAAGATTGGACTGTCTCGTACGTTTCCACACAGAACCCCTCCTAATTTGCATCGGACCTCATCACGGAAAAATTGAGTTTGTTTTCCTCAGGTTCTTTGGCCCCAAGAAGAGGGGGAGACCCAAGGGGGGGGGTACTGTTACGCCGAGCGCTCCGGGTCCCCGTTCCTCCCCGGAGCGCCCGCCTCATCTTCGTTGTTGCAGCGCCCCGGTCAGATCCACTGACCGGGTGCGCTGCGGTCCCGCCTTCAGCCGGGATGCGATTCGCGATGCGGATAGCGCCCGCTCGCGATGCGCACCCCGGCCCCCGTACCTGACTCGCTCTCCCTCGGTCCTGTCCCGGCGCGCGCGGCCCCGCTCCCTAGGGCGCGCGCGCGCCGGGTCTCTGCGATTTAAAGGGCCAGTGCACCAATGATGGTGCCTGGCCCAATCTTCCCAATTAGCTTAATTGGTAATCACCTGTGCACTTCCCTATATTACCTCACTTCCCTTGCACTCCCTTGCCGGATCTTGTTGCACTTGTGCCTAGTGAAAGCGTTCCCTTGTCTGTTCCTAGTCCGTGTTCCTGACCTCCTGCCGTTGCCCCTGACTACGATCCTTGCCGCCTGCCCCCGACCTTCTGCTACGTCCGACCTTGCTTCTGCCTACTCCCTTGTACCGCGCCTATCTTCAGCATCTTCAGCAGCCAGAGAGGTGAGCCGTTGCTAGTGGATACGACCTGGTCACTACCGCCGCAGCAAGACCATCCCGCTTTGCGGCGGGCTCTGGTGAAAACCTGTAGTGGCTTAGAACCGGTCCACTAGCGCGGTCCTCGCCATCCCTCTCTGGCACAGAGGATCCACTACCTGCCAGCCGGCATCGTGACAGCTGATCAAATTAGGGCAATTTTAAACATACTAATTTTGTTTAAAAAAATTAGATTTTATAATTACAATTCTATAAAAGCATATATCATGGGTATCATTTTAATCGTATTGACCCACAAAATAAAGAAAACATGTGATTTGTACCGTAAAGTGTACAGCGCGAAAACAAAACTTTCCAAAATTAGCTAAATTGCTGTTTTCTTTTCAATTTCCCCACACAAATAATATTTTTTGTGTTGCGCCGTACATTTTATAGTGAGATAAGTTATGTCATCACAAAGTAAAATTGGTCATGCAAAAAATAAGCCCTCATATGGGTCTGTGGATGGAAAAATATGAGTTATGATTTTTAGAAGGCGAGGAGGAAAAAACAAAAAGCCAAAACGGGTCCTTAAGGGGTTAATGGGACTTTTTGATCACTTTTTATTATTATTTTTTTCTCATATATGATGTGATTAAAAATCAGTATAAGGGGCGGAACTAGCAACAGACTTGAGCGGTTGCATGCACATGGAGCTCCTGCTGAAGGGACACTTCTCAGGATGTTTTGAGGCACAGGAGTGTCAGAAAGTGACCCCAGAGGCTGCCTGACATTATGACCTCTCTTCTGGCTCCATGAGCCTCGGGACGTGTGCAGCAGAGCACCCGCCATGAAACCGCAGGAACAGGCCGGTCCCATCTTGCCTGGCCCGCTCTGGGCATCAACTACCTGACTGCCTAGGATTTCTGGGCTGGACTGCCATTAAAAGTTTAAATCACCCCCTTTTCCCATTTTTTAAATAAAATAATATAATAAAAATATTAAAATAAACATATGTAGTACTGCCACGTGCGTAAATGTCCGAACTATTGAAATATAAAGGTAGCCAAACCACACGGTCGATGGTGTACACGTAAAAAAAAATATCAAAGTCCAAAATTAGGAATTTTTTGGTCACTTCATATATCATAAAAAAAAATAATAAAAAGCGATCATAAAGTCTCATCAAAACAAATATGGTACCGATAAAAACTACTGACCAAGGCGCAAAAAAATTAGCCCTCTTATAGCCCCGTATTCAGAAAAATGTAAAAGTTATAGGGGTCAGAAGATGACAATTTTAAACATACTAATTTTGGTGCATGTAGTTATGATTTTTTTAAAGTACTAAAATATAATAAAACCTACATAAATTGGATATCCTAGTAACCATATGGACATAGAGAATAAAGATAAGGTGTCATGTTAACCGTAAATTGCACTGTGTAGAAACCAAAGCACCCAAAACTACAAAATGGTGTTTTTTTCCCTTCAATTTCACCCCACACAAACATATATTTTATTTTTGTTTTGTGGTATATTTTGTTAATAAATGATTGATGTCATTACAAAATACAATTAGTGGCGCAAAAAACAAGCCCTTATATGGATCTGTAGGTGCAAAATTGAAAGCGGTATGATTTTTAGAAAATGAGGAGGAAAAAACGCAAGTGCAAAAATGAAAATTGGCCTGGTCCTTAAAGGAGTACTCCGCTGCTCAGCATTTGGAACAAACTGTTCCAAACATTGGAGCCGGCGCCGGGAGCTTGTGATGTCATAGCCCGCCCCCTCATGGTGCCACGCCCCGCCCCCTCAATGTGAGTCTATGGCGGCTGTCACTGTCACGCCCCCTCCCATAGACTTGCATTGAAGGGGTGGAGTGTGACATTATGAGGGGGCGGGCTATGACGTCACGAGCTTCCGGCGCCGGCTCCAATGTTTGGAACAGTTTGTTCCAAATGCTGAGCAGCAGAGTACCCCTTTAAGGGGTTAAAACTATGGTCTGCAAATTGACAAAGTTTTATTAGTTAAACAAAAATTGGTCTTGTTCAAGTTAATAAAAAAGGTGATAAAAATATTTTTTTTGTTTGCTTTTTTTTTTATAAAGCCAACCCAAAATTTTTACTGTGTATTTTCAAAATGCAGCCATTTGATGTATTTTCTGTAAGGCATAGCTCCTAAAGGTACTGAATGCTTTAAGGATTTGTGCGTTTCTTAGACTGTATATTACGGGGTTCAGCAGTGGAGTCCCAACGGTGTACAGCAATGACAAGAGTTTTGTAATATTCAATGATTGTCCTTTAGTTGGAAGAATATAAACACCAAATAATGTCCCATAGAATATGGAGACCACAATGAGGTGGGAGCTACAGGTGGAGAAGGTTTTCTGTCTACCGGTAGCTGAAGGAATCTTTAGGATGACATAGATGATACAACTATAGGATATAATGACTATTAAAAATGGGCAGACAAGAACAGGGGCAGCTATGAACTGAATTTTCAGTAGGACGCTACTGATATCTGAACATGATAGTTCAAGTAATGGAAACAGGTCACAGAAGAAGTGGTCAATTGTATTCGATCCACAAAATTCTAACATGGATGTTGTTGCTATGTCAGCCATCGCTAATGATAAACTTAACAACCAACTCATGATAGCCAGTTTCAGACATAAATTATGGTTCATGATGGTGGTGTAATGTAAGGGGTTACAAATGGCCAAATATCTGTCATAAGACATCACCGTTAGGAGAAGACACTCTGAACACTCAGAGCAGGCAAATATGTAAAATTGTGTAAAGCAGCCTCCCAAAGAAATGGTCCCAACTTTATGAAGTAGAGTGTGGAGCAATATAGGGACGATATCTGTGGTCAGTAAGAGGTCCGCTATGGACAACTGTGTCAGGAAAAAGTACATGGGCCGGTGGAGATCACTGCTGTATACTACCAAAGTCACCAAGAGGAGATTTCCACATAACGTCATACAGTAGATCAGGAGGAGAATAGCAAATAATAAATAATTTAGATCTTGTGAGTTATTGAATCCCAAAAGATGAATCGCATTAAGCATTGAAACATTTTGTTGAAACATGTCCTAAAAAAAAAAAAGTTGTCATCATCTTCGTCATCAAATACATGGCTAACATTTTGGAATCCCAACACTTAGAGGGCATCACCCAACTTTTTTAACACCTTGGGTACTCAAGGTTTTTCCACTTTCGTTTTTTCCTCTTATCATAAAATCATAACCCTTTCAATTTTGCACCTACAGACTCATATGATGGCTTTTTTTTTCTTTTTTGTGCCACCTATTCTAATTTGTAATGACGTCAGTCAATTTACCCCAAAATCTACGGCGAAAGAAAAAAAAATATATTATTGTGTGACAAAATTGAAAAAAAAAAAACACCATTTTGTAAATTTGGGGGCTTCTTTTTGGTAAGAATGACACCTTCTCTTTATTCTGTAGGTCCATATGATCCCCTACTTATGTAGATTTGATTTTGTCGTACTTCTGGAAAAAATCATAACTACATGAACAAAAATTAATACTTTCAAAAAATGTCATCTTCTGACCCCTATAACTTTTTATTTTTCTGCATACGGAGATGGGTGAGGGCTAATTTTTTGCTCCATGATCTGATGTTTTCATCATTTTTGTTTTGATTGGAATTTTTGATCTCTTTTTATTCATATTTTTTATGGTATAAAGAGTGACCAAAAATACCCTATTTTGGACTTTGGAATTTTTATACAAGTACGCCATTGACCCTGCGGTTTAATTAACAATATATTTTTATAGTTCTGAAATTTAGACATGCGGCGATACCACATATGTTTATATTTATTTTTATTTACACAGTTTGTTTTTTTAAATGGGAAAAGGGGGGTGATTCAAACTTTCATCAGGGGTTAAATCATCTTTCAAGGGGTTAAATCATCTTTATTAACTTTTTTTTCCACTTTTTTTTGCAATGTTATAGCTCCCATAGGGGACTAAAACATGCAGTACACTGATTGCCACCACTGATCAATGCTATGCCATAGTATTGCATTGATAAGTGTTATCGGTGGTCCATTGCTCAAGCCTGGATCTCCAAGGAGGAAGGTAGGGACCAAGCTCGTGTGTCTTCAGTTGATCGGGACACCAAGGTTTCACCGTGGTGGTCCCGATCAGCCCGACTGAGCTGTCGTGATGTATTTTTTTTTACATTTTAGACATTGCAATTAACTTTGATCACCATGTCTAAGGGGTTAATATCAGACATCATCGCAAACAGTAATGTCTGGTATTAGCCACGGATCCCGGTAACCGTTAGGTGCTGGGACCAACCCAATATTACCTGTTATTTCGCGGTATCGGGCACACACCGTACAGGTACGCCCTTTGTCCCCAAGAGGTTAAAGAGTACTTGTCATAAAAAAAAAATTTGCAACATATCAAAAGCTTGTGTCTGTGTTGCAGCATGCTCCTCTTTGTGTTTCCTCCCCTGCCTGTGTCACATGATCATGATACTCTTGATCATGTGAGAGAATGCGCTGAACACGAGAATGTGCCCAGGAGAGAATGTTCTGAACGCAAAATTCTCCCGGCTCGTTTTCCTGATCAGCAGAGGACAGAACACTCAGATCCCCGCCGATCAAAACTTTTGACATATCACTAAGACATGTGGCCATTTAAATCATAACCAATCCACAAATCACACAAAACATTAACTAAAAGCTGGACACTGTGGCTTGGTGAAACATTTCTCATACCCATGAAAATAAATGATGTCATTGGTAAGTTATGTAGAGGGAAAAATTGAACATCAGAACGTTAAGAAAAGAAAAGATTCTGCTTGTTGAGTTCTTCTGGCTCTGGACTTAACTATCTAGTTCAAATGTAGGGATTCTCCTGCTCTTTATTGTCCCAAACTTAAATTGACAGCCATATTCACACTGGCATAAGATAAAACACAACCAGCTTGTTTAAGCACTAATTACACATATTCACTTGCCCTGACTATACAAATAGCTTACTACCAGCCACCTGACCAAACAGACTTTACATGTGTTACCTCACACTATTTGCAGTTGTCCTAAAAGAGGCTAGGAGACCTCAGGTGTTCAGGTCAAGTTCCTCACAGGCTCATGAGACTTAAAGCCCTGTGATGAGATGTCTCCAGCACCTGTGCTGCTCTTGGATAGTCTTAAATCCTGAAGTGACCCAGGAAGCAGAAAGAAAAGCCCCACTACCAACCCTGTCTTTTATCCCATAAAAATTCAAGCCCAATAACGGGACTTACCCAGCTTCTCCTGGATGAGATATGTGCTTCCTGAAACCTGGTGTTGAAGTATGACAGGTATCTTGAGAAAAGATAGAGATTCCTGACCACTGCTCCTGTCTTATACCTTGAAAAATTACGTTATCACCATTTCATATTCTTGTCATGAGTTGTATAAACATATTTCTTACTGAAATGAACACATTAAAACATTATCCTTATTAGGTTTTGTTCCCACACTTTTTTGAGAGCTGTATTTTCAGGTGTTTCTGTGTATACACCTGTGTTTGCCAAAGAAGTGCCAAGTTTGCCAAAAAAAGAGGCACGATCTGCAGAGCAACTATTTAAACAAATGTATCACAAAATTCAGCATTGTATAGCATGTTCGATGTAACATTAGTGTTATTATTACTAGATGGCTGAAAAAAGGACCAAATGCTACAAATGGCTAAAAAAAAAACTGTTACCACATAAATTTGTAAAAAGAAGATTAAACATCAGGCTAATATAAATAATAATAATAATAATAATAATAATAATAATAATAATAATAACAACAACAACAACAACAACAATAATAATAATAATAATAACAATAATAATAACAATAATAATATTACTATTATTATTATTATTATTATTATCATTATTATTATTATTATAGCTTGTTCACACACCACAAAAAACATGAGTTTCATCAGCTATTTAGAATAAAAAATAGATGAAGACATAAGTAAGTATATGTATAAAAGAGCGAAGAATGACACAGACTTACGAGATCAGCAACACGTTCCCCTCTTCTCCTCCGATCAGTCATTACCTTCACCATTTATAGGTTTATACAGAACATGGTAAAACAACTGGGAATACGGGGATCTGGAAAATATTCTCCTGTGCTTCATTAAATTGTAGGAAATATATAATCAATCTAGAGATGATAGTAATTTATTCAGTTTATCTTTATATATTGTCTAGAAACATTAAAAATGTGTATATAAATATACATATATATATATATATATATATATATATATATATATATATATGTATATATACCTTTACAGTTGTAAAAACTTTTGACATGTCCTAGCGACGTGAAAGTTTGGATCGGCTAGTGTATGATTGTTTAGACTAGTGATGAAGGAATCTAATCTGACCGATCCAAATTCATTATGAATTTCAGGAAAAGTTTGCTTTGCAACGAATCCAAATATCAACGCGATTCGATTGCACAAATTGCTTAATTAAACTCCATTTAGTGTGGTCCAGGCTCCAGGGCATCTAAAATGGCAGATCCACATGTGAGTACATGGGGCAAGGAACTCTGGGAAGGTGGTAAGGCGGGTAGGTGGGATGACCCTGAATTACATGCAGCATGCAGCCTATCAGCAGCCAGTCACCCCAGTGATGTCACTGCCCTATATAATCGGCAGCCATCTTGCGGCCAGTCACTTCAGCTTTTTATTTCAGAGAGAGCGTTTCACTGCAGGGAGAGATAGAGCATTGACAGCAGCGATTCACCACAAGCCCAAATCACTGCATAAAAGCACTGACAGGGAAGGGAGAGAAAGTACACTATTGGGTGTAATACACAGCGACTCCACTGCTGCAGTGGGGTGTACAGCAACTCTTAAAGGGGTATTCTGGGCAAAATCATTTTATCCCCTATGCTTTGGATGTAAGATGTCTGATCGCGGGGGGCCCGCTGCTGAGACCCCCAAGGGTCTCCCTGCAGCACCCGCATTCTATGCGCTTGCTGAATTTCCAGTTTCGGAAACCTCCGGATTTCCGGGACTGGGGACGTGACGTCATTCCGCGTCCCCTCCATTCATGTCTATGGGAGGGGGGTCTCCTTTGGATAGGGGATAAAATGTTTTTAATCGGAATACCCCTTTAAAGGGGTTAGTCAAGCAGAGCCGTAAAAGTCATTGTCACCTGCTATTAGTGCCTAATAATACTGTACTGGGCTCTACTACACAGTGATTCTATACTGCTGCAGTTGGGTGTACAACATCTGTAAAGCTAACAGGAGCCAGTTAGAGTGAGCACAAAAATCCATAGTCACCTGATTACAGTGCCTAATACAGGTTGCATAGCGGAGCTTATTATTCTCTCATATGTTTCTCCTGTGCTTACATAGGTCATGTACGTTTTTTTTTTCTGAAAAACTAATTTTGGCCTAGTTACTTTGAAAGGCCAGCCAAAGCTACACCCTTGTTTTTGTAGCCTTATACAGTTTTAAACGGAGCATATTGTCCACCTCTCATAAGTGTAAACTGTAGGTACACCTACCTGGTGTATGTTTTTTTGTCCTGAAAAAATAATTTGGGTCTAGTTGCTGTGAAAGGTCAGCTAAAGCTACACACTTGTTTCTATAGCCTTAAAAAGTTTGTAGTGGAGCTCATAGTCCTCATCTAAGTGTAAACTGTACATACACCTACGTGGTGTCCTTTATATATTTTCCTGTTAAACTAATTTGGGCCTAGTTACTGTGAAAGACCAGCCAAAGCTACCCACTTGTTTCTGTAGCCTTATACAGTTTTAAGGGTAGTGGAGCGTATTGTCCTCCTCTTATAAGTGTAACATATACACACTCAGCTGGTGTATAAGTATGTCAGGCAGAGAAGTTCCAGGATGTGCACAGAGGAGTGGCAGAGGCCTAAATTCATCAGGCAGAGGTCGCAGCAGACTAGCGGCGAGTGGCAGCAGGAGTCGCAGCGAGAGGCCTGAGCTCCTGTTATCAGCAAGCAGTCGTGTCTTGACCAGCAACCCATCTGCTGTCATTTATTGGTTAACACAGTCATCCACTTCATCATAAGTGACATCTGATAGCCCCAGTCAACAGTCAATGGGTTCCTCAGACACAACCCTCAGTTGGCATGGCCCTGGAGCAGTCCCTGTCCTCCCATTGCCTCTGTCCTATGCTCTTCCCTCCCCTACAGAAGTATCTTATGCTGTGGGTTCAGCTCCACTATTCAATGAGGACGATCTAATAGAGGACAGTCAGCAGCTACTAGCCAGCCAAGAAGGGGAGGAGACATCCACCGCTTCCTCCACTAGGTGGGCAAGTAGTGATGAGGAGAGTGACGTGGGAGGTGGTGTTGCCAGTGTTCAGGGTCCTGAAGAAGACACTGTTGAGGAACCTGAGGAGGACATCAGTGACGTGCAAACACAACTCAATGATGATGAAGCCGATCGCACTTAATATAAATTGGGATAATGTCCTCAAAAACAAGAATACTGACACTAAATGGTAGACTTTTAAAAACATCTTAAATTCTCACTGTAAGGTCCTTTTCACACTATAAAGTTGCTCCGTTAAAGACCCGATATAAACTTCCGTTAGAAAAGCCTTAAAAACGGATGTTAAAGGTCCGTTACAAAATCCTATTAAAGTCTATGGGATTTTTTGATTATCTGTTATCACCCATTATAACCCATCATGAATAATGGACGTTATTTGTGACGGAAGAAAAAACGGCACATGCACTAATTTTTATTCCGTCACAAGAAGCGGGTAAATTAACGGCCATGATTTTTTAACATTGAAGTCTATGGCAAATGAATGAGCCTTTGTCATCCATTTTCACCTGGTTTGTGTTATCCGTTATTATTTCTGAGCATGCTCAGAAGAGGTGACATCAGCAGACTCCTACAGTTCTGAGGGACTACAACCTTGTTTCCATGAAGGGAGGAGTAATTCTCCAGATGCGGGAGTCTGCCAGTGTCTCGGGATGCTACATTAGTGTTTGTACGACAACCCCCATCATAGAACAGACTCTGTTCCATGATCGGGATTGGAGTACAGGGGCTGAGGGAATTAAGTTATTAAACAGGGGTGCGGGTGGCATGCTTCACTACACTGAGATAAACAATGTATTTTACTTTAATTTTTAAATTCTCCACCGGGAGCCCTGAATGGCCGGTACTGAAGAGTAATTGAGGGCTCGCGGCAGGGTTTTCAAATAGAAGTGCTGTGGTGCGGAAAGATATATAGAATCCCTGGGGGGGTATCTGTCTGGCCCCGCCAGCACTTCTATATATCTTGCCCCCTGCTGCACTATATAAGTCTTGGCACCCACAGCGTCTGTTCCATGATTGGGGTAGTAGTACAAACATTAATGTAGCCTCCCCAGCCACCGGCAGACTCCCGCAGCAGGGGAACTACTAATCCCATCATGGAAACAAGTCTGTTCCATGATGGGAGTAGTTGCGGATATTATAACGGGTCTTAACGGATGAATATGACCGTTATTTTGATGGATGTTATTTCATCCGTTATTATACATCCGTTTTTACACAGAAAACAGATGTTTAATAATGGATAAATACTCATACTGTGAAAGGAGCCTTAGAGGTATATACCGAATGGGAATAAAATGGTCAGAAAAAATAAAATAAAACAATATGGATGAATAAAAATTTTAAGGGGGCAATAAACGACAAAAATTAAGCATTTAAACTACTAAAAAAGGATGGCAAAGAAGAAGCATTAAAAAATAGAGAAAAATGTATGTAAAAAACAGATAATAGCAAAATAGACAGCAAGACTAAGAGAGTAAAACTAACCTCAAAATGTTCTTTAACTACCGGTATATAAATAGCAAAAAGGTTAAAATGAAATTGTTGGCCCTTTAAAAAAAAGATAAAGAAGAAATTATAAACGGGGATCAGGAAAAAGCAAATATATAAAAAAAAAATTATTCTCCACTGTATTCACTGAGGGAAATTAAATGCCAGGTGAAATACAGCGAGAAAAGGTCAACTCCCCTGTACAGGTCACCTGTCTAACCCAGGAAGAAGTACAAGTGACCTGTGTTACGCCGAGCGCTCCGGGTCCCCGCTCCTCCCCGGAGCGCTCGCTACACTCTCGTTTCTGCAGCGCCCCGGTCAGATCCACTGACCGGGTGCGCTGCGATACCGCCTCCAGCCGGGATGCGATTCGCGATGCGGGTGGCGCCGGCTCGCGATGCGCACCCCGGCTCCCGTACCTGACTCGCTCTCCGTCGGTCCTGTCCCGGCGCGCGCGGCCCCGCTCCCTAGGGCGCGCGCGCGCCGGGTCTCTGCGATTTAAAGGGCCACTGCGCCGCTGATTGGCGCAGTGGTTCTAATCAGTGTGTTCACCTGTGCACTCCCTATGTATACCTCACTTCCCCTGCACTCCCTCGCCGGATCTTGTTGCCATTGTGCCAGTGAAAGCGTTCCCTTGTGTGTTCCTAGCCTGTGTTCCAGACCTTCTGCCGTTGCCCCTGACTACGATCCTTGCTGCCTGCCCCGACCTTCTGCTATGTCCGACCTTGCTTCTGTCTACTCCCTTGTACCGTGCCTATCTTCAGCAGCCAGAGAGGTTGAGCCGTTGCTAGTGGATACGACCTGGTCACTACCGCCGCAGCAAGACCATCCCGCTTTGCGGCGGGCTCTGGTGAAAACCAGTAGTGACTTAGAACCGGTCCACTAGCACGGTCCACGCCAATCCCTCTCTGGCACAGAGGATCCACCTCCTGCCAGCCGGCATCGTGACAGTAGATCCGGCCATGGATCCCGCTGAAGTACCTCTGCCAGATGTCGCTGACCTCACTACGGTGGTCGCCCAGCACTCACAACAGATAGCTCAACAAGGCCACGAGCTGTCTCAACTGACCGTGATGCTACAGCAGCTACTACCACAGCTTCAGCAATCATCTCCTCCGCCAGCTCCTGCACCTCCTCCGCAGCGAGTGGCCGCCACAGGCCTACGACTATCCTTGCCGGATAAATTTGATGGGGACTCTAAGTTTTGCCGTGGCTTTCTTTCACAATGTTCCCTGCACTTGGAGATGATGTCGGACCAGTTTCCTACTGAAAGGTCTAAGGTGGCTTTCGTAGTCAGCCTTCTGTCTGGAAAAGCTCTGTCATGGGCCACACCGCTCTGGGACCGCAATGACCCTGTCACTGCCTCTGTACACTCCTTCTTCTCGGAATTTCGTAGTGTCTTTGAGGAACCTGCCCGAGCCTCTTCTGCTGAGACTGCCCTGTTGAACCTGGTCCAGGGTAATTCTTCCGTTGGCGAGTACGCCGTACAATTCCGTACTCTTGCTTCAGAACTATCCTGGAATAATGAGGCCCTCTGCGCGACCTTTAAAAAAGGCCTATCCAGCAACATTAAAGATGTTCTGGCCGCACGAGAAATCCCTGCTAATCTACATGAACTCATTCATCTTGCCACTCGCATTGACATGCGTTTTTCCGAAAGGCGTCAGGAGCTCCGCCAGGATATGGACTTTGTTCGCACGAGGCGTTTTTTCTCCCCGGCTCCTCTCTCCTCTGGTCCTCTGCAATCCGTTCCTGGGCCTCCCGCCGTGGAGGCTATGCAAGTTGACCGGTCTCGCCTGACACCTCAAGAGAGGACACGACGCCGCATGGAGAATCTCTGCCTGTACTGTGCCAGTACCGAACACTTCCTGAAGGATTGTCCTATCCGTCCTCCCCGCCTGGAAAGACGTACGCTGACTCCGCACAAAGGTGAAACAGTCCTTGAAGTCAACTCCGCTTCTCCACGTCTTACTGTGCCTGTGCGGATATCTGCCTCTACCTTCTCCTTCTCCACTAAGGCCTTCTTGGACTCCGGATCTGCAGGAAACTTTATTTTGGCCTCTCTCATCAACAGGTTCAACATCCCAGTGACCAGTCTCGCCAGACCTCTCTACATCAATTGCGTTAACAATGAAAGATTGGACTGTGCCGTGCGTTACCGCACGGAACCCCTCCTAATGTGCATTGGACCTCACCACGAAAAAATTGAGTTTTTGGTCCTCTCCAATTGCACTTCCGAAATTCTCCTTGGACTACCCTGGCTTCAACACCATTCCCCAACCCTGGATTGGTCCACTGGGGAGATCAAGAGTTGGGGCCCCTCTTGTTCCAAGGACTGCCTTAAATCGGTTCCCAGTACTCCTTGCCGTGACCCTGTGGTTCCCCCTGTAACCGGTCTCCCTAAGGCCTATATGGACTTTGCGGATGTTTTTTGCAAAAAACAAGCTGAGACTTTACCTCCTCACAGGCCTTATGACTGTCCTATTGACCTCCTCCCGGGCACTACTCCACCCCGGGGCAGAATTTATCCTCTCTCTGTCCCAAAGACTCTTGCTATGTCTGAGTATATCCAGGAAAATTTAAAGAAGGGCTTTATCCGCAAATCCTCCTCTCCTGCCGGAGCCGGATTTTTCTTTGTGTCCAAAAAAGATGGCTCCCTACGTCCTTGCATTGACTACCGCGGTCTTAATAAAATCACTGTAAAAAAACGCTACCCCCTACCTCTCATCTCTGAACTCTTTGATCGCCTCCAAGGTGCCCACATCTTTACCAAACTGGACTTAAGAGGTGCCTATAATCTCATCCGCATCAGAGAGGGGGATGAATGGAAAACGGCATTTAACACTAGAGATGGACACTTTGAGTATCTGGTCATGCCCTTTGGCCTGTGCAACGCCCCTGCCGTCTTCCAAGACTTTGTTAATGAAATTTTTCGTGATCTCTTATATTCCTGTGTTGTTGTATATCTGGACGATATCCTGATTTTTTCTGCCAACTTAGAAGAACACCGCCAGCATGTCCGCATGGTTCTTCAGAGACTTCGTGACAATCAACTTTATGCCAAAATGGAGAAATGTCTGTTTGAATGTCAATCTCTTCCTTTCCTAGGATACTTGGTCTCTGGCCAGGGACTACAAATGGATCCAGATAAACTCTCTGCCGTCTTAGATTGGCCACGCCCCTCCGGACTCCGTGCTATCCAATGTTTTTTGGGGTTCGCCAATTATTACAGACAATTTATTCCACGTTTTTCCACCATTGTGGCTCCTATTGTGGCTTTAACCAAAAAGAATGCCAATCCTAAGTCATGGCCTCCTCAAGCGGAAGACGCCTTTAAACAGCTCAAGTCTGCCTTTTCTTCGGCTCCCGTGCTCTCCAGACCTGACCCATCTAAACCCTTCCTATTGGAGGTTGATGCCTCCTCTGTAGGAGCTGGAGCGGTCCTTCTACAAAAAAATTCTTCCGGGCATGCTGTTACTTGTGGTTTTTTTTCTAGGACCTTCTCTCCGGCTGAAAGGAACTACTCCATCGGGGACCGAGAGCTTCTAGCCATTAAATTAGCACTTGAGGAATGGAGGCATCTGTTGGAGGGATCAAGATTTCCCGTTATTATTTACACCGATCACAAGAACCTCTCCTATCTCCAGTCTGCCCAACGGCTGAATCCTCGCCAGGCCAGGTGGTCTCTGTTCTTTGCCCGATTTAATTTTGAAATTCACTTTCGGCCTGCCGATAAGAACATTAGGGCCGATGCTCTCTCTCGTTCCTCGGATGCCTCGGAAGTAGAGCTCTCTCCGCAACACATCATTCCCCCTGACTGCCTGATCTCCACTTCTCCAGCCTCCATCAGGCAAACTCCTCCAGGGAAGACCTTCGTTTCTCCACGCCAACGCCTCGGAATCCTCAAATGGGGTCACTCCTCCCATCTCGCAGGTCATGCGGGTATCAAGAAATCCGTACAACTCATCTCTCGTTTCTATTGGTGGCCGACTCTGGAGACGGATGTTGTGGATTTTGTGCGAGCCTGCACTGTCTGTGCCTGGGATAAGACTCCTCGCCAGAAGCCCGCTGGTCTTCTTCATCCTCTGCCTGTCCCCGAACAGCCTTGGTCTCTGATTGGTATGGACTTTATTACAGACTTACCTCCATCCCGTGGCAACACTGTTGTTTGGGTGGTCGTTGATCGATTCTCCAAGATGGCACATTTCATTCCTCTTCCTGGTCTTCCTTCAGCGCCTCAGTTGGCAAAACAATTTTTTGTACACATTTTTCGTCTTCGCGGCTTGCCCACGCAGATCGTCTCGGATAGAGGCGTCCAATTCGTGTCAAAATTCTGGAGGGCTCTCTGTAAACAACTCAAGATTAAATTAAACTTTTCCTCTGCATATCACCCTCAATCCAATGGGCAAGTGGAAAGAATTAACCAGGTCCTAGGTGATTACTTACGCCATTTTGTTTCCTCCCGCCAGGATGACTGGGCAGATCTTCTACCATGGGCCGAATTCTCGTATAACTTCAGAGTCTCTGAATCTTCCTCCAAATCCCCATTTTTCGTGGTGTACGGCCGTCACCCTCTTCCCCCCCTCCCTACTCCCTTGCCCTCTGGTTTGCCCGCTGTAGATGAAGTGACTCGTGATCTTTCCACCATATGGAAAGAGACCCAAAATTCTCTTTTACAGGCTTCATCTCGCATGAAAAAGTTTGCCGATAAGAAAAGAAGAGCTCCCCCCATTTTTGCTCCCGGAGACAAGGTATGGCTCTCCGCTAAATATGTCCGCTTTCGTGTCCCCAGTTACAAACTGGGACCACGCTATCTTGGTCCTTTCAAAGTCTTGTGCCAAATTAATCCTGTCTCTTACAAACTTCTTCTTCCTCCTTCTCTTCGTATTCCTAATGCCTTTCATGTCTCTCTTCTTAAACCACTCATCATCAACCGTTTCTCTCCCAAGTTAGTTTCTCCCACTCCTGTCTCCGGTTCTTCTGATGTCTTCTCAGTGAAAGAGATACTGGCCTCCAAGACGGTCAGAGGAAAAAGGTTCTTTTTGGTGGATTGGGAGGGCTGTGGTCCTGAAGAGAGATCCTGGGAACCTGAGGACAACATCCTAGACAAAAGTCTGCTCCTCAGGTTCCCAGGCTCTAAGAAGAGGGGGAGACCCAAGGGGGGGGTACTGTTACGCCGAGCGCTCCGGGTCCCCGCTCCTCACCGGAGCGCTCGCTACACTCTCGTTTCTGCAGCGCCCCGGTCAGATCCACTGACCGGGTGCGCTGCGATACCGCCTCCAGCCGGGATGCGATTCGCGATGCGGGTGGCGCCCGCTCGCGATGCGCACCCCGGCTCCCGTACCTGACTCGCTCTCCGTCGGTCCTGTCCCGGCGCGCGCGGCCCCGCTCCCTAGGGCGCGCGCGCGCCGGGTCTCTGCGATTTAAAGGGCCACTGCGCCGCTGATTGGCGCAGTGGTTCTAATCAGTGTGTTCACCTGTGCACTCCCTATGTATACCTCACTTCCCCTGCACTCCCTCGCCGAATCTTGTTGCCATTGTGCCAGTGAAAGCGTTCCCTTGTGTGTTCCTAGCCTGTGTTCCAGACCTTCTGCCGTTGCCCCTGACTACGATCCTTGCTGCCTGCCCTGACCTTCTGCTACGTCCCACCTTGCTTCTGTCTACTCCCTTGTACCGCGCCTATCTTCAGCAGCCAGAGAGGTTGAGCCGTTGCTAGTGGATACGACCTGGTCACTACCGCCGCAGCAAGACCATCCCGCTTTGCGGCGGGCTCTGGTGAAAACCAGTAGTGACTTAGAACCGGTCCACTAGCACGGTCCACGCCAATCCCTCTCTGGCACAGAGGATCCACCTCCTGCCAGCCGGCATCGTGACAACCTGTCTAACCAGGAAGAAATACAGTGCTGCCAACAAAAAATCAAAATAGAAAAAATCACCAGGTCCAGATGGCATTCACCCCCGTGTTCTAAAGGAATTAAGTAATGTAATAGACAGACCCCTATTTTTAATAATTAGGGACTCTATAGTAACAGGGACTGTTCCCCAGGACTGGCGCATGGCAAATGTGGTGCCAATATTTAAAAAGGGGTCAAAAAGTGACCCCAGGAATGTTAGTTTAACCTCCTTTGTATTTAAATTGTTTAAGGGTTTTCTAAGAGATGCTATTTTGGAGTATCTTGATAATAATAAATGTATGACCCCATATCACATGGCTTTATGGTGGATCGGTCCTGTAACCTGATCAGCTTTTATGAGGAGGTGAGCTCCAGACTTGTCCAGGGGGAATTGCTCGATGTCGTATATCTGGATTTTTCCAAAGCATTTGATACAGTGCCATATAAAAGGTTGGTGCATGAAAGGAGAGGGATTGGGCTGGGGGAGAATGTGTGTAAGTTGGTAAGTAACTGGCTCAAAGATAGGAAACAGAGGGTGGTTATTAATTGTACTTATTCTGATTGGGTGACTGTTACTAGTGGGGACCACAGGGGTCAGTCTTGGGTCCTGTTCTATTTAATATATTTATTAATAACCTTGTAGAGGGGTTGAATAGTAAAGTTTCAATCTTTGCAGATGATACTAAACTATAAAGCGGTAAACACTACAAATGGATCTGCATACACTGTTACAAATGGATCTGGATAGGGAGAGGTTTGGGCTGAGAAGTGGCAGATGAGGTTCAACACTGATAAATGTAATACACATGGGGAAGAAAAATCTGAGGTGAGATTATGTATTAAATGGGAGAACACTTGGGACGACTGACGTGGGAAAGGATTTAGGGGTCTTAGTTAACAGTAAATTTAGCTGTAGTGACCAGTGTCAGGCAGCTGCTGTCAAGGCACATAAAATCATGGGAGGCATCAATAGGGGCATAGATGCCCACGACAAAGAAATCATTCTACAGCTGTACAAATCACTAGTCAGACCACACATAGAATACTGTGTTCAGTACTGGTCAGACCACACATAGAATACTGTGTACAGTACTGGGCACCAGTGTGCAAGAAAGATATAGTGGAACTGGAGAGGGTTCAAAGATGGGCAACCAGAGTAATACAGGGAATGGGAGGACTACAGTACCCAGAAAGATTATCAGAATTAGGGTTATTTAGTTTAGAAAAAAGAAGGCTTAGGGGCGACCTAATAACTATGTATAAATATATCAGGGGACCGTACAGAGATCTCTCCCATGATCTATTTATACCCAGGACTGTATCTATAACAAGGGGGCATCCACTACGTCTAGAGAAAAGAAGGTTTCTACACCAGCACAGACGGGGGTTCTTTACTGTAAGAGCAGTGAGACTGTGGAATTCTCTGCCTGAGGAGGTGGTCATGGGAAACTCTGTAAAATAATTTAAAATGGGTCTGGATGCATTTTTGGAGAATAATAACATTACAGGTTATGGATTCTAGATTTATAGGGACAGAAGGTTCATCCAGGGAACTATTCTGATGCCATGTTTGGGGAAATATAAGAAAAAAACTTTTTGGAGCGGCTAACAGATCATCTCTACATACAGAAACCACAGTAGTAATATGCAGCACACCGAAATGTCATGCAAAGTGCTTTATTCCATGTGGTACAAAAAGCAACGTTTCGCCGGCGTCACGCCAGCATTCATGCTGGCGTGAGGCCGGCGAAACGTTGCTTTTTGTACCACATGGAATAAAGCACTTTGCATGACATTTCGGTGTGCTGCATATTACTACTGTAATTACCAAGGAACCAAAGGACCGTGGCTCCAGCATGCGTGCACCCTGCCTACAGACCTTCATTCTTCTTGATGTGCTGCTTATTTTTGGAATTTACATACAGAAACCAGGGATAAGAATCAAAATCCATAAAACTTACATCGACCACACATCGACCACACACTGAACATGCAAGGAGTATCTCTAAATGGGAAGTATTTCTTGTCCACTAAACATTTCTCTGGTGAAAATGAAACATTGCTACAAAAAAGAAAAAATGGAGGAGCGGACGCACCATCCCACACAACAGCTGAATAATCTCTTTGAACGATAAGTAGATGCACTTACTTCACCGAGGGGAGCAGGTTGTCAGAAGCACTCCCCTCGTGCCGGTAAGATTACTATTCCACTTTTGTTCCTCCAGCTGTTTTTCTCAGGATATGTTTTTCTCGTCTTTTTTTTTCTTTCTGGTTTTGCTCCTAGCCCTTGTAAAGAGATTTTCACGAAGGCTTCACTTGTAAGATATGAATTACATTCATTGCACATGAGAACTAGATAAAAAAGAAACATTCCGAAGCGTTGCGGAGTTGACTGCTCCCTCAGGGAATGGCATAAATAAAAAGCGACTCCTATTTAAACTTCAATTCACTTCTGCTACCGGAAATGACATATGAATGGAAAAGAAAAACCTCTAAGAAAAGACTTAACAGTGAAAGAAAAAAACACCTAAAAAAATCATAAAATTCATATGCTCTAACATTTCATTAGAACCTTTTTGGGATAAAGTGTCCAATTTAAATATATAAAAACTTCCTCTCTTACACAATGTGGCAAATCTCCTCAAGCTTTTTCTATTTGTTCTCCCGGAGTAACTATTAGCAACTGGGGGTCCGCATTATGAGCTATAGCAAAGTGCCGCGACTGTGTGTTTATGGTAGTGATGTCTAATATTAAAGGGGTACTCCGGCGCTTAGACATCTTATCCCCATATCCAAAGGATAGGGGATAAGATGCCTGATCGCTGGGGTTCCGCCGCTGGGGACCCCCGTGAGCTTGCACGCAGCACCCCGTTAAAATCAGTCCCTGGAGCATGTTCGCTCCAGGTCTCATGACTGCTGATCACGGGGCCGGAGCATTGTGACATCATGGCCCCTCCCCTGTGTGATGACACGCCCCGCCCCCTCAATGCAAGCCTATGGGAGGGGGCGTGACAGCTGTCACTCCCCCTCCCATAGGCTTGCTTTGAGAGGGCGGAGCGTGCCACAATCTAAGTATGTTTTAATCCCATCAACCTCACCTGTGGAATTACTAGTTACTGATTTTGCACCTTGCTTAATATTTTTGCACATCCCATATTTTTTGTTGCCACATTTATGAACTCCCCTTTCTTGTTTTTAATTATTAGTATATTTCACTATTTTATTTGTTTTATTTATACTTGGATAGGATGGTTCTAGCCCTTTTTGAGCAATGGTTCTAGCTCTTCTATGAATACATTTTGGTTTATTGCTATTTTCTCCTAATACATTTTTCAAAAAGGGATCATTTTCTGACATTTTCCAATGCTTATAAAAAATCTTTTCAATCTGCTTAGCATTTCTTGAAAAAACGAAAATAAACGCCGTCCCATAACTTTCATTAGGTTTAGTTTTTTTCTTCTTTTTCCCAATTTTTTGATTTTCTATTTGCTCATTTCTCTTAATATTGTCAGCTTTTCGTTTCGCTCCTTTAATTACTACCACTGGGTATTTCTTTTCTTTAAAACTTTCTTATATTGTTTTAGCTTGTATTTCATAATTATTTTGTTCTGAGCAATTCCTCCTTATCCTTGCTAATTGCCCAAAGGGGATGTTCACTTTCCAGTTCTTCAGATGATCACTCGAGAAATGCAAATACCCGTTGGCTTCCACTGTTTTGAAATGAGTTTTAGTATGGAATGTATAATTTTTAACATAAATTTCTAAATCTAAAAAAGTGCTAAAATCTTTATTTATATTTTTGGCGAATTGCACACACCAATCATTAGCGTTTAACCCCTTAAAAAACTCATAAAAGCTTTCTTTACTCCCCTGCCAGATTATTATAAGGTCATGTATATATCTTTTAAAAAATGTTATACATGAAAAAAATTTACTATTTTCAATAAAAAGTGTTTCAATAGCCCTCCATACATTAATTTGCAAAAACTGGTGCGCATTTTGCGCCCATTGCCGTTCCTTTGTGATGTATGCAAATTCCTCATTAACCCCTTTAGAACCCGGGGCTTTTCCGTTTTTGCATCGTCGTTTTTTTCCTCCTTTTCTTTAAAAAATCATAACTCTTTCAATTTTGCACCTAAAAAATCCATATGCTGGCTTATTTTTTGCTTCACCAATTCTACTTTGTACTTAGGTCAGTCATTTTACCCAAAAATATACAGCGAAATGGGAAAAAAAATCATTGTGAGACAAAATTGAAAAAAAAAACGCCATTTTGTAAATTTTGGGGGCTTCCGTTTCTACACAGTACATTTTTCGGTAAATATGACACTTTATCTTTATTCTGTAGGTCCATATGGTTAAAATGATTCCCCACTTATATTGGTTTGATTTTGTCGTACTTCTGGAAAAAAAATCATAACTACATGCAGGAAAATGTATACGTTTAAAGTGGTCATCTTCTGACACCTAGGGCCAATTTTTTGCGCCGTGATCTGAAGTTTTTAGCGGTACCATTTTTTCATTGATAGGACTTATTGATCGATTGTTATTCATTTTTTCATGATATAAAAAGTGACCAAAAATGCACTATTTTGGAATTTTGAATTTTTTTTCGCGTACGCCATTCCCTGTGCGGTTTAATTAATCATATATTTTTATAATTCGGACATTTCCACACCCGGCGATACCACATATGTTTATTTTTATTTACACAGTTTTTTTATATGGGAAAAAGGGCGTGATTCAAACTTTTCTTAGGGGAGGGGTGAAATGATCTTTATTCACATGTTATAGAGCTTTATTCACTTGTTAGAGAGCTATAACAATGTACACACTGATCTTTTACATTGATCAGTGGTTTCTCATAAGAAACCACTGATCGAAGATTCTGCCGCTTGACTACTCATGCCTGGATCTCAGGCACTGAGCAGTCATTCGGCCATCGGACAGCATGGAGGCAGGTAGGGATCCTCCGGCTGTCTTGTAAGCTGTTCGGGATGCCGCGATTTAGCCGCAGAGATCCCAAACAGCTCCCTGAGCTAATCGGTATGGTTTTACTTTTACTTTAGAAGCGGTGTTCAACTTTGAACGCCATGTCTAAAGGGTTAATAGCACGTGGCACCACGATCAGTGCTGCTTGCTCTTAGCCACGGGTCCTGGCCGTTGTTAGAGGCCGGGCCCGACCCGCTATGATGCGGGGCCACGCTGTGGCCCCGTGTTGTAGAACTGGAGCGGACTCATGATGTACCGGTACGTCATGGGTCCTTAAGGGGTTAAAAATAAAAATAAATATTTGTTTATAAAAATTCTAAACTTTCTATTAAAAACGCTTTTTGTGCATTAGGCATTAGAATATCTTCCTTACAGAGGTATTCTCCCCCTAGACATCTGATCCCCTATCCGAAGGATAAGGGATAAGATGTCAGATCGCAGGGGTCCCACCTCTGGGGACCCCCGGGATCTCGGCTGCAGCACCCTGGTGTCAGTACTGCACAGAGCAAGCTCGTTCTGTGCGTGATGACGTGCGATACAGGAGCCAGAACATCGTGACATCACGGCTCTGGCCCTCGTGAAGTAAAGGCCTGCCCCCTTAATGCATGTCTATGGGAGGGGGTGTGGCGGCCACCACGCCCCCTCCCATAGACTTGTATTGAGGGGGCAGGCCGTGACATCATGAGGGGGCTGAGCCGTGATGTCATGATGCTCTGGCCCCTGAATTGCCCATAATTACGCACAGAGTGAGCTTGCCCTGTGCAATACTGACACCGGGGTGCTGCAGCCGAGATCCAGGGGTCCCCAGAGGCAGGACCCCCGCGATCTGACCCGAATCTCATAAATACCATGGAAGCGAAATTACGGTACATTAGGTTGGCGTATATAATCTATATATTCTCCTAAGTGACTTTTTAAGTGAATCCACTCCTGCGATTATTGGTCTTCTTGGGGGTTGTAGTGGATTTTTTTGTATTTTCGGCAATATATAAAAATAAGCAGTAGCTGGATTTTCTACAAATAGATATTCTCTCTCCATCTTATTAAGATTTCCTTCATGAAAACTTTTTCCTATTAAAACTTTCAATTGTTTTTTTTTTTTTTAAATCTCTTTAGGGTCTTCCTTAAGTCTTCTATAATAACTATCATCATTGTTTTTTTTAGGGCGTTTTTTTCTATTAAGGTCAAATTTTCACAGATTTTTATATTAATAATTTATTCATCTTGCCAAATTATCTCATGTCTTTTAATACTTTTAAAAGTCTCAATAAAATTCCCATGACTATGAACCGGATAAAACTTTGATGTTTTTTTTTAGACCTGATGAAATAGGACTATTCAGCAAGGCATCTACTAGATCTTCCGATTCTTTAAAAATAATATTCAGAATTTTCACTTTTTCTTCTAGAGAAAAAACGGTATTTTTTTAATTTTTTACTCAGTTATTTAAAAAAAACACTTAAAAGTAAATTTTCTAATATATTCATTTAAATGCATGTACATTTCAAATAAATCCATATTCATAGTTGGGCAATGCGATAAACCCTTTTTAAGTACTTCAAATTATTCTCACATTAAAACATGAAAATAAATTGAAAACTCACTCACTTCTTAGAATTTTTTCAGAGGTTAAAAGCTAATGATTGGTGTGTGCAATTCACAGAAAATGTAAATAAAGATTTTATCACTTTTTTAGATTTAGAAATTTATGTTGAAAATGATACATCCCATACTAAAACTCATTTCAAAACAGTGGAAGACAATGGGTATTTGCATTTCTTGAGTGATCATCTAAAGAACTGGAAAGTGAACATCCCCTTCGGGCAATTAGCAAGTATAAGGAGGAATTGCTCAGAACAAAATAATTATAAAACACAAGCTAAAATAATAGATGAACGATTTAAAAAAAAAGAAATACCCAGTAGAAGTAATGAAAGGAGCGAAACGAAAAGCTGAAATATTAAGAGAAATGAGCAAATAGAAAATTAAAAAAATTGGGAAAAAGAAGAAAAAAACTAAATCTAATGAAAGTTATGGGACAGCTTTTTTTTCCAGTTTTTCTAGAAACGCTCAGTAGATTGAAAAGATTTTTTTTTAAGCATTGGAAAATTTTTGAAAATGATCCCTTTTTAAAACATGTATTAAGAGAAAATAACAACAAACCAAGATTTATTTATAGAAGGGCTAGAACCATTGCTCAAAAAATTGCTATGTTCAGTATACTTATAATTAAAAACAAGAAAGGGGAGTTCATAAATGTGGTAACAAAAAATGTGGGATATGCAAAAATATTAAAGGGGTTCTCTAGTGCTTAAACATCTTATCCCCTATCCAAAGGATAGGGGATAAGATGCCTGATCGCGGGAGTCCTGCCGCTGGGAACCCCCGGGATCATGCACGTGGCACCCCGTTTGTAATCAGTCCCCGGAGCGTGTTTGCGAAGCGTGTTTGCTCCGGGACTGATTACCAGCGACTACAGGGCGGGCGGCGTGTGACGTCACGCCTGTGCCGGCATGTAACATCACGCTCCGCCCCGCAATGCAAGACTACGGGAGGAGGTGTGATAGCTATCAATCCCCCTCCCGTAGGCTTGCATTGAGGGGCGGAGCGTGACGTTACACGCCGGCGCCCTGTAGTCGCCGGTAATCAGTCCCGAAGTGAACACGCTCCGAGGAAAGATTACAAACAGGGTGCCGCATGTATGATTACAGGGGTCCCCAGCGGCGGGACTCCCGCGATCAGGCATCTTATCCCCTATCCTTTGGATAGGGGATAAGATGTTTAAGCACCGGAGAACCCCTTTATGCAAGGTGCAAAATCAGTGACTAGTAATTCCACAGGTGAGGTTATTTAGATTAAAATGTACTTAGAGTGCAGCTCTGAATATGTTATATAGATTTTGGAACGTCCCTGTGGAATTCAGTATGTGGGGAGAATACTTCAGTCCCTGAGAAAAAGGACTATATCCCACAGATTTAATATTAAACATCGCTACCATAAACACAGCGTGTCCCGGCATTTTAGCTCATAATGCAGACCCCGAGTTGCTAATAGTTACTCCGGGAGAACAAATAGAAAAAAGCTTGAGGAGATTTGCCACATTGCGTAAGAGAGGAAGTTTTTATATATTTAAATTGGACACTTTATCCCCAAATGGTTTTAATGAAATGTTAGAGCGTATGAATTTTATAATTTTTTGAGGTGTGTTTTTTCCTTTCACTGTTAAGTCTTTTCTTAGAGGATTTTTTTCCCCATTCATATGTCATTTCCAGTAGCAGAAGTGAATTGAAGTCTAAATAGGAGTCATATTTTATTTATGTAATTCCCTAAAGAAGTAGTCAACTCCGCAACGCGTCGGAATGTTTTTTTAACTAGTTTTCATGTGCAATAAATGTAATTCATATCTTACAAGTGAAGCTTTTGCGAAAATGTCTTTACAAGGGCTAGGAGCAAAACCAGTAAGAAAAAAAAGACGAGAAAAACATGTCCTGAGAAAAACAGCTGGAGGAACAAAAGTGGAATAGTAATCTTACCGGCACGAGGGGAATGCTACTGACAACCTGCTCCCCTCGGTGAAGTAAGTGCATCTACTGCTGTTTTGTGGGAAGGTGTGTCCGCTCCTCCATTTTTTCTTTTTAATAGTGATTGCCATATTTGGAGTCGTGAAGGAATTTTTACCTCTAGTATGAGGTTTTTTTTGCCTTCCTCTGGATCAACTCAGTAGGGACTTATTAGGGTTATATTTTGAAATTAATGGACTCTGGTCTTTTTTCAACCTTATGAACTGTGTTACTATGTTACTTGGAGCCGGGTGCAGGAGGGGCTTCATCATCATCAGGAGAAGAGAGATGCAGGTTGCCAGTGAGGCAGCAGCTGATCCAGCAAGGCGGTAGCATGGTTGGCAGTCAGCATGGTGGCAGAAGTTGAAAGTCTGGAGCCAAATGTGCCCGGTGGCAGTTTTTCATTCGGAGGGTCATCCGGAGGATGTTAACCTGACCAC
This sequence comes from Hyla sarda, assembly GCF_029499605.1. Classification (NCBI taxonomy): domain Eukaryota; kingdom Metazoa; phylum Chordata; class Amphibia; order Anura; family Hylidae; genus Hyla; species Hyla sarda. The sequence goes on from NC_079192.1 coordinate 7,641,557, forward strand.
ATGCAAGATGTGTCGGCAGAAGGTGAAGCACGGTCAGGGTCCTAATGTTGGCACCACGGCCCTGCGTCAACATATGCAGCATCACCATAAAGCGGCCTGGGAGAACCGTGGCTCTGATGCGGTGGTCAAGCCTGCCGCGTCACCTAGTGGCACGCGGCTCCCTCCTTCAGCCAGCCAAGGCTCCACCACCTCAGCCAAGGGGAGCTGTGTGTCATACCCATCTTCTGTCGCTCCAGATGCTCTTGTTCCTCCTACTTTGAGTCAGTCATTCCGCCAGCAATCTATCGGCAAAGCCATGTCCAAGAGACAACAGTATGCACCCACTCATCCAACGATGCAGAAGCTGAATTTGCTCCTGTCCAAGCTGCTGGTGCTACAGTCCCTCCCTTTTCAAGTGGTGGACTCCGCACCTTTCTGAGAAATTATAGCTTGTGCCGAGCCAAGGAGGAGAGTCCCAAGCAGTCATTTATTTGCAAAGAAGGCAGTACCAGTCCTGCACAATTCTGTGGAACAGAAGGTGGGCCAGTCCTTAAGCCTGTCATTGTGTAACAAAGTGCACGGCAGCGCCGACGTGTGGAGCTATAACTACGGTCTGGGACAATACATGGCTTTACGGCCCTCTGGGTAAATTTGGTTCCTGCACAGCCACAACAGCAACTTGGACAGGTCATGCCGCTTCCTCCTCCATGCTCTCAGGCTGTTATTCCTGTTACAGTGTGCGACTCCCCCTCCTCATCCTCCACCGCATCCTGAGCCTCCATTGCACGGACAAGTCTCTGTGCCCCTCCAGCATACCTTGTGTGCAGGGCACGGCGGTGTCGCGCTTTTCTTCACATGGTTTGCCTTGGCAAATAGAGTCACACAGGGGAGGAACTGCTAAAAGTCATTCATCATGAAATCGAGTCATGGCTTACTCCACGAAAACTGGAAATGGGAACCATGGTGACCGACAATGGAAAGAACATCTTACATGCGCTGTGACAAAGAAGCTTGAGACATACGCCCTGCATGGCACACATGTTCAATATGATTGTCAAGCGGTTCCTGAAGGGTTCCCCCCATCTGAAATACACCCTAGCAATGGGAAGGAATCTTTGCATGCACTACAGCCACTCGTACACTGCAAAGCACACCCTCCTTGAGCTGCAGAGTCAGAACGGTATCCCACAACATAGTCTGATTTGCAACATTTCCATACGTTGGAATTCCACCCTCCATATGTGGGACCAACTATACTAACAAAGAAAAGCCATCACAAATTTCTTTATGATCCATGCAGATAGGAGTACTTCCCTGTGTAATTCAATGTGAACCAGTGGCAGCTCAAACGTGACACCTGCCGTTTGCTCAGGCCCTTTTAGGAAGCCACATTATTAATAAGTCGCCAGGATTATGGGATGAACAACGTCATTGCACTGCTTCATTTACTACAACATGCGTTGGAAACGGTGGCTGGTAAGGGCACTGGAGACGTGGCGCCTACATCTCACCGCCACATGAGCCCTGTGGGGACTGAACTTGAAGAGGAGGGAAGGGGGACAGTGGAGCACAGTTTAGGTTTTGTGAAATGGGCGTTTTTTTAAGTCATATGACAGGAGAGGAGGAGCAGGAGCAGCCAGTGGTAACTTACTGCTTTTTTAATGTGCTTACAGATTTTTAGAAAAAAGGTAGTGTAAGGATACTGAAACGTTGTACCTTTGTACCATGGAATAATCAGCACTTTGTTGGACTTTTTTGGTGTGCTGCATTTATCTACTATTTATCAAGTTCAGATTGTCTTGCAGGGATCCTATACCTGCATGCACCAGCTTCAGCCTTTCTTCTTTTGGATGTGCTGCTCCAATTTTCTATATAAAGTTGGAACCTGGCTATGTCTCACTTTTTCTCTGCAGATACGGTACTGTCCTTGGCTTCCTTTTTCTGGTAAGATAGTAAAGAATTTCCACATGGTAGGATATTGTAAATAGCTAGGTACATCACCACCCGACTGTACCCCTATTCTAGAAGGTTTTTTTCTCAAGGTTTCAGATCCAGCACCAGTGTCACTGTCACCTGCTCCTGAGCTGATCGGACCAACAGGCCTGCTGACATCCCCCTCTCTAAACTTATCTTAATCATCCCCACCACTCCTCTCAGTTAGAACTTGTGATGTGTTTGATCATGGCTTCTTTGTTCCCCTCAGCACATCCACCATGATGCCTTACAGTATTCCCATCACGTCTACCACCACCAGTCCAACTAGTGCTATGCTCGGCAACTGCATCCCCCTCCACTACCTCAACAACAAGCTCCTAAGACTCACCATGACAGAACTCCTCCTTGTGGCTAGTGTGGACAGCATAGCAGCAGATTAGAAAACAGAGATGAGAAAACAGAACATCTAGGACTATTTCCACTGCACCATATGACTGTAGATGAGGAGGAATCCACTGACAGTCTGCTCACCGTCATATCATCAGACTCTTCTTCCTTCTCCAGAGAAGTCCTACAACCCAGTCCAGATAAGCCATATTTTTCAGTGAAACCACACAACTTCTGGCTGACAGTAATAACATGGGATGGCTGAAGTGACTGCTACTACTACCACCAGTCACCTGGCTTCTTTGGCTACCTGTACTTCTGGTAATACTGGTACTGCCACCAACATTCTTACTGGCAGAGGACAAGGCAGGGTTCTTCTGCTCTCTACCCTGTAAAACAATTCCTTTACTAGACATATTTTTTAGGTTAGTTGAATCAAGAGATGAGCGAATCGAATCGGATGAAGTCAAATTCGTTCCGAATTTCATGAAAAATTTGATTCGGACCGAATAAGGAATTTCTTCATTAGCGACACCCCTGCGATCGTCCTGTATAATGTATAGATGTGAGCGGCTTTCTCCTGCGTTCACATCTCTGCAATAGATAGGACAATCACAGCAGCTGTCAGGAGTGACACCTTTTGTGATATTTCCTTAACTGCAGGTCCTTCTGCTCCCAACACGGAGAGCACTAGTACCTGCATTAATAGACAGACAGTCACTTCTGACACCCGATGCGATTGTCCTGTATAATGTATAAAGGCGAGTGGCTGGCTGCTCTTCTCTGGTCCCACTGTAGTATGAGTATATACCGTATATATACCTATTATTCATATTTTCTGGAGAGAGCTGTGATTGGCTGGAACCATCTGGTCAATCACAGCTCTCTGCGGGAAATATGAATAAGTGATGTAAATTCTATTCACATCACTGGCCAGCCGGAGTAAAGTGCCGTGATGCGAACACTGGAGAAAGCAGATTAATCTCTGCAATAAATAGGATGATCGCATCGGGTGTCAGGAGTGACACCCGGGGCGATCTGTCTATTAGTACAGGTACTACAACTCCCATTATGGAACAGTCTGTTCCATGCTGGGAGTAGTAGTACTACCTAAAAAATAAAAAATAAATAGAGAAAAAAAGTGAAACACAAATACACACACTTTATTAAACACAATATAATAATACACAACTAAAAAAAAAATTATAAAAAAATTAATTATAAAAAATATATTATTTTTACATTTAAATGACCCCTTTCTACATTTTTATTATTGTCGGCTACATTTTTAGGTCCCTGCCCACCCACATAAATTGATCCTTGTTTAAAAATTAACATTTTTTTTTTTTTGTCTTACAATTTTCTGGAGAGGGCAGGGTCCAGAAAATTCAGCGCTCAATATTAAAAATGCATGATTTCATAATTTTTTTTTCTAGTTTTCATTCTAAATCATATATATTTTTTATTTTAACTCTACTTTATTAATTACAATGACATCATCCTGCACAATTATATTAAATGCATACATACATTATTGTCCCAGCCATCTGCCTCCGCAAATTACAATTTGAAGTATCTTTAATTCTGATAGAAGACCTCAGTAAATTTATGGATTTTTGGTAAATTAAGGAAACTGCCTTATTTTCCTACTGTATTATACATATTACTGATGTCCTTGTCCTCGGCTCATCTCTGACCCCAGCAATTATTCATGGCAACACATCTAAATGCCCGAAAAAATGAAGTAAAATTGGGGCTAAAAAAGTAATGTGAAAATAAAGAAAATTATGATTTAGAACAAAAACTAGTAAAAAAAATATAAAATGCACTCCTCGTTCATTTTTAATATTGAACGCTGAATTTTCTGGTTCCTGCCCACTCCCAAAAATTATTGGCAGGATGGTTCCAGCCAATCACAGCTCTCTGTGGGAAATATAAATAACAGGTACATACTACAGTGGGACCAGAGAAGAGCGTCCTGTCGCCCACATCTATACATTATACAGAATGATTGCATCGGGTGTCAGAAGTGACACTCACTGCGATCTGTCTATTAATGCAGGTAGTACAGCTCCCAGCATGGAGCAGAGTGTGCTCCATGTTGGGAGCAGTAGAGTCCATACAGTTACAAAGATACCCAATTTATTTAGGTTTTATTTTATTTTACTGCTTTAAAAAAATTATAACTAAATGCACCAAAATTAGTATGTTTAAAATTGACGTTTTCTGACCCCTATACATTTTTTATTGTTCCATATACGGGGCTATATGAGGGCTCATTTTTTGTGCCGTAGTCTGTAGATTTTAGTGGAACCATTTTTGTTTTAATGTGACTTTTTGATCGCTTTTTATTAATATTTTTATAGTATATGAAGTGACCAAAAATGTACAATTTTGGACTTTAGTATTTTTTTACGTGTACACAATCGACCGTACGGTTTAGCTTACCTGATATTTTAATCGATCGGACGTTTAAGCATGCGGCGGTACCACATATGATCATTTTTATTACATTATTTTTTTTTTTTTCAAAATGGGAACTGGGGGTGATTCTAACTTTTATGAGGGGAGCGGCTTATTCACATTTATTAACCTTTTTTTTATACTTTATACTTTTTTTGGCCCCTATAGGAGGCTATACCATGCAATCTTCTGATTGCATATACCAATCAATGTTATGCCATAGCAAAGCATTGATCAGTGTTATTGGTGCTCTGCTGCTCCAGCGTGATTGGCAGACTTGGAGCAATAGACCACCGATCGGACAGCAAGAAGGGAGCTAAGGACCCATCTGCTGTCCTCTCAGCTGATTGGGACATCACAATTTTGTCGCTATAGTCCCGATCAGCTCTGCTGACGGGATACTTTTAGTTTCATTTTAGACACCGCGATCAACTTTGATCGGCCCATTCGTTGATGCCCGGCATTAACCCTGGGTCCTGGCTGCTGATATCATTCAGGACCCATGGGGTTTGAAGCGTTCTCCGCTTGTGAGACGCTTTAAACCCCGGGAACGGGACTCAGGACATGCATTACATGTATACCAAGAGTCCTTAAGGACTCGGATTCGGGGGTGTACTTGTACGCCCTGCATACTGTACTGGTTAAAGGGGTGCTGTACTGCCTCAGTGTTCAGAACATTTAGTTACAAACAATGGTTTCCAGCTGCGGGGGGGGGGGGTCGTGATGTCATGTTACGCCCCCTCAATGCAAATATATGAGAGGGTCATGCCTGCTGCCAAACCCCCTTCCATAGACTTGCATTGAGGGTGTGTGGCTGTGGTGTCAAAACCCCCGTGCCGGAACCCAGCATTCGGAACAAAACATGCCAAATGCTGGGGCAGGGGAATATACCTTTAAGGGATTAATAGTATGGACATTTAAGCATTCAGCAACACCACATATGTTTGTTTATTTATTTACTTGTTTTTTATTTTATTTTTACATAATTTTATTTAAAAAAATGGAAAAAGTTATAATATTCAAACTTTGACTTTACAGTTTGACTCTACTAATGAGCACTTGAAAGATTTCAAACTACAACACAAAGCAATTGGAGCAAAGCATGGTAGAGTGGGCTTATCTGCATTACTGTGACCAGGGTCTCTTGTGCACTACAGATTCCATCAGTGTAATTGCACTAGCACGTCCAGCTATAGAATATTTCACACTGTCTTCAACACAAAGCATGGTAGCAGTAGAATTTTGCAGTGGGCTGACCTGAATTTACATGTTACTGTGCAAGTGACCTGTATGTATATTCCATCATATCTGTCATTGCGTCCCCCCCCCCCTCACTCTAGCATTAGCCACGCAAATGAGTTGTGTCACAGTCAGCCTTTGGAGTGTGTTGCCGAGGTGGTGGGACTGGTGGTAGTAGGCATGTGGTGATACAGTAAGGCATCATGGTGGATGTGCTGAGGGGAGAGCAAAGAGCCCATGATTAGACATCAGAAGTTCCCACTTGGAGGAGTTTCATGATGATATAGTAGGTTTGGACAAGACCTGGAAACTTGGTTGAGGAGGAGGTGATGTGTAGTTGGGTGGTGGTACTGTTAGCAATGAAGAGAGTATCTGGTAGGGCCAGAACATTTGTGAAATGTAGAAGATGCAGGCTTGCTGGTCTGATCATCTCAGGAGAAGGTGAGGTTTCTGCATCTGTAGACTCGAGAAAAAATCATCTGCAATAGGAGCACAGTCAGGTGGTGGTGTGCCCTATGTGGTAGAACGAAAATATAGCATGAGAACATATTATATATTAAATTATATATTTAAATATATATATATATATATATATATATATATATATATATATATAATTCAATACAGTCTATGTGACTTTAAAGATCTCTGCTTCAGCTTCTGCAAAACATTAGCTCATATGCAACAGATGGCAGTAGCCTTCCTTCCAGAGCGTGGTCTGAATCAAGATTAAACTTTGTTCGATCAAATAGGTAGTGCTGCTGTACTAGAACACATATTGATGCATGTTCTAAACAAACGTGCCTGATATTTGCCTAACAATAAATGTAAGTGTCAGGCTGACCTTCTGGGGGAAAGAGGGACAAGTATGATTACTCAGCGCTTACAGAGAAAAACAGGAATATAAGCTTAGCGCATGACAGAACCGCACACACCTACACATACACGTCATTGAATGATGATCGGTAATATGGGGGTTGATTAATGTTAATCTTGAAGCCTTATAAACCCTCATAAAATCTGAACCGTGGGTCAGCTGTCTCATTTCTCCTATGATGCATGAATCATATATTCAATTTGGCTGGGAATAGATAAGAACTGTATACCTGAAGAAGTCATTCTACTTCACCTATCCTGAATTGTGCTGTGTGGACATTCTTTTCTATCTTTCCTGAGGAAGACAACATGGCATTGTGCCATCTCTGCAAGCAAAAGAGAGGCCTTACAAAAAAAAGTGGGACAGTTGAGATGCCTCACAATGTGAAGATAACCTTACTGCTCCTCTAAGTCCCTCTCATCTGTCTAGCTGCTAAGCCTTGTCCACAGGCAGTAAATTATTAACAAAATAATTGTGTCTGTCTTAGGTTAGACATTCTTATGCCATTAAACATGTACTCATAGCACCAAAATGGTCTTCCTCAGCATTGGCCTCATTCATGGCTTTCAACATAGTGAAAATTACCAATACATATGTTGGACTGCCTGTACAAGCAGTGCAAAGCGGTGACAGATTATTTAATGCAGCGTGCATACAACTTTTGCAGCCAATTTGACTTTCAGTTTAGGCATTGGCAGCTAATAAGGGACACCTTTCGTATTTTCAGACCTTTCGAAGAGGCAACAAGTTTGTCACCAAGAACAACAGTGGAATTAGAGATCTAATGCAGCTGATATTCCTTTTGGAGCAATTGCTAAGAGTAAAAATTGCTGGATGAATAAAGGTTCACATTTGTCTGGAATCAGTACGGATGTTCTTATGGAGTTTGATGGGGAGGATTTGGAGACGGAATCTGTTAAAATGAAAGGGGATAAGGAACTTACACAAGGTGACAGTGGATGAGGATGACGATAACGAAAACCACGATGACCAACCTTGGCAGTATGAGATAGAGGCAGAACCAACTGGGTTCTAGGAAAAGCTGGTAAGAATGCCTAGCTGTAACCTTTCCTGCTTACACACTGACAAGCATATTGTGTGCATGAAGGAAAGAGATGACTACTCGATAGCCAGTAGTCATTAGTATGAAGCCAAAATGGGCCATGGGGGAATTTTTTTTACATCTTTTGACAAGGCTAAATTGGAAACAGAAGGTTCATTTTTCGCTTCTTGCTAAGTCAACGCTCTCTTCCCTCTGCCAGCACTACCCCGAATAGAGGCAGGAGCAGTAGCAGCAGCAGCACCTTCACACTGGGTTACATGATGATCAAGTTTGTACAGTTTGACATGGGTGTTCTGTCTTGTCTATATATATATATATATATATATATATATATATATACACATATATATATATATATATATATATATATATATATATTTATCAAAGTTGAATAAGAAAATATATTTATTTCCTGGTTGATCTAAAACTCCTTAAAATGTCTTCTATTTTAGGAAAGGGCTTACATTTTTCTAATCTGACTTGTGCCACTTTATGTGGTCATAACTTTCTGATGCTTTTACTGACCTAAGTAATTCTGAAACTGGTATCCTGGTACCCAACTATTGGAAACATTGGGGCAAATTGTAACCTAATGCATCCTTCCTTCAAGTATTTGTTCTAAAATGACCATTGTATGTTACTCATCCTATAAAAATAGGACATATATTGGATTTTAGGTCTTTTATTCTGATTATTGCCCAGTTTTTATGACAAATCAGTTTCAAAAACTCAACATAGAAGACCTGTGAAGACACTTTGTGTTACCACACCAGACCACCTGCTTGTTACGTGTTTCCTTTATGGCTTTCATAACATCTTTATTCCTCAGACTGTATATAATGGGGTTGACCAAAGGAGTAAACACAGTATATAGCAGGGAGAGGATTTTACTCATGGTCAGTGTTTGTCCTTTTGTAGGCGCAATATAAACACCAAATATAGTCCAGTAGAATATGGAGACCACAATGAGGTGGGAGCTACAGGTGGAGAAGGCTTTCTGTCTACCAGTATTGGATGGGATCCTTAGGATTGTTAAAACAATATAAGTATAAGACACGACAATGATTGTGGAAGGGATGAAAACAATTGGAATGATTAGTACAGAAATTGCAAGATGGATAATTGAGGTATCAGAACAAGATAGTTCAAGTAATGGAATGACATCACAGAATAAATGGTCAATTATATTTGTTCCACAATAAGTTAGTTTTGCTAATTGTATGATGTAGGTCAAAACAATAGAAAATCCAAACAAACAACATAATATAGACAATATCACACAATTTCCACTAGTCATGATAGAGATATAACGGAGAGGATAACAGATGGCCACATATCTGTCATAAGACATCACAGCGAGGAGAAGACATTCATATGATTCTGAAGTGCTTAAGAAATAAAACTGAGTGATACAACCAATAAAAGTCATGGTCGCCCCATTATTCAGTAGGATATGGAGAAGGTTGGGGACAATATTTGTGCTCACCAAGATGTCACTGATGGACAGTTGTGAGATGAAGAAGTACATTGGGGTGTGGAGGTTCTTACAGGTGGACACCAGGGTGATGATCAGGAGGTTCCAAGATATTGTTACACTGTAAATCACAAAGAAAAGACAGAACAGGAAAAATCTTGAACCTTGGCTGACTTGAAATCCTAAAAGGAACATCTCTGTGATAGCAGTCAGATTGTTCTTTTGGATAGAAAACAAATAGTAGAAACATTGTCACATAATTGTTTGAAAAAAGAAAAGAGTCCATCAAGATGAACCTAAAACCCTACTGTGTTAGTTCAGAGGAAGGCAACCCCCCCCCCCCCCCCAATGAGGCTGATGCCAATTGTCTTATGACAGAGGAAAAATTCCTCCACAACTCCAAATACATTTCTGAATTAATATCTAGACCTACATTTCGTATCCAGGCCTCACAACATCATGTGGCAGAGAATTCCATAGTCTCACTGCTCTTACAGTAAAGAATCTCTGTCTGGGATGATGGTGAAACCTTCTTTCCTCTAGACTCTTGTTATGAATATAGGACTAGATATAAAAATATCAGTCTGCAGAGTCCATATATATATATATATATATATATATATATATATATATATATATATTCATTAATTTGTCTTAATGTTTGGTGTATTGAACACAAATAGCAACGTACAATACCAAATAAGTTGCAAATTGATGTAAACATACAGCAAAAAATTATATCAGACCTATAGGTTAGGCTAGGTTCACACTGCTATTGTGTTCGTACCAGTTCAAGGTCTGTTTGGGTTTTCTTTTTTTCTTTTCTTTTTTTTTGCTGAACAGACTCTAAATGGGTCGGAGCCTGCCATAAACCACTGGGTCCCTATGGATCTCGATGATTCCATTGACTTGAATGGGGTCAGTCTGGTTTCCAGTATTTTAAGTTGAGCGGAGAAAAATACATGCAGTATTTCTGTCCTTCCAATGGACTGAGTGACGGAGCTCCCTTTAGCGGAGCACAGTGGCCATGTGAACATAGCCTTAAAATTCAAGACATTAAAATATAAATATTTCAACCCTTCAATAATTATTTAAAAAACTAATAATACATTTCCAGTATTTGAACTGATGAGGTCTGATATTATTTTTGGTTCTATATCAGAGACTTCGGCTAGCTAGAAAAAAATCATAAACATCCTGATGCTATTATTGAGCTGCTTATGATCAGTTTTGTTCTCATGTTCTAAACATAACAAATCACACACAAAATAATAACGGATGACAACGCAGAACGGTAAGGACTCTCGTACATATATTTTGCACCAGATCCACTCCTCAATAACATAGGTGATATCATGATGGGGTCTTCATACTGGTAAATGGCCAAACAACAAAAAGGGGTCACTTGTAGATTTATTGTAGAAAAATATTTAATTGATACAAAATATGATAAAAACTTCTTTAAAAAAAAAAGGAGGAGGTCATGCAACTGATGGGACAGGCAGGTGACACCCCAGAATCCCCACTGCCACTATATATATATATATATATATATATATATATATATATATATATACATTTTTACTGAAAAAATGGCAAAAAATTCAGCTTAAAAAAATCACATAAGAAAATATCATGGAGTAAAAACACCTATAAGACCATATGAAGACAGGAAGTGTGGGTGTACACATACAATATTAGGGGTATGATTGTTGCCTGTCACCATAGATAACATGGTTGATAAAGTATAGGCATAAAGTGGCCAATGCCAGACATGGTGATATGTAAAGGTGATATGAATTAATGTCTAAGTCAATAACCAAAAACATAGAGAAAGATGTCACCAGAAATGTGAAAGAAAAAACATAAAAAAATATAATAAAAAAAAAAAAAACATACACAATTTTGTGTTTGTACAATCCAGTAAAGTACAATAGTGGCCTTATTATTTAATTTTTTCCTTTAAAAATTAGATTTTTTTTATATTAGAATTAATAGTGGGAACATATTTGAGTGTTTTTTTTTAAATCAATATATTTGCGGACACTTGGGAGAAATCTCAAACAGACTGCATTGTGTGTAGTTACATAGAGATTTACCCTAAAATACTTACATCAGATAATTCTTGGTTCTTTATGGTCATTTTTGTGTTATTTACAAAAATTGTATTTATGAATCTCAGTTCTTATGTGAAGAAAAGTTGCAGAAGCAGCAGATACAGACATGACAGGCGAGATGTGCGGTCAGATGGGTGACTATGAGCCAGAATTAAGACTGATATTTATATTGTGAATAACAGGCGAGGAGCAAGACAGAAGGAGTCCTGGGAGGTTTATTGCACTTGTCTAAGGAGTCCCCTAAGTTTACAGCAATTAATGAACAGAAAAATAAAACTAGAATTAACCCCGTGTTCCATTTTTGTATTCACAAAGTTTTCGGTTTCAAAGGGAAACCAGCAGCAGGGTCACCTGCACTATATACTATATACAGGGAGATGGTGCAGTGATAATGATGAATATACAGGTATATGGGGCGGGTGATTATGACTATACAGGTAGATAGTGTGGGGGGACTCTAACCTTTATTACTGTTTGAAAATCAGTGTTAAATGTTATTCTTGCAGAGAAATGGCTTCTTTGGTGGCCCTCTGGACACCTGTACCCCAAAAAGTTTTCTCCGCACTGTGCATGGAAACGTTCTTAGACCTGTCTGCTGCCATTCCTAAGCAAGCTCTGCACTGGTGCTGACCCACTTACACCTACCAGCAGCCGGAAATGCAAACTGATCTCTGTCCTATCCCGTAATTTCGGCAATTGTTTCTGTGAACTTACCTTTCTCTTGATCCCTTTGTACCTCACTGCTTTCCAGGTTTGCCACTTGCCTGTCCTCACTCTTTTTGGGTTTTGACTCTTATTTTGTACTATGCTGCCCTATTGGGTCTGTCCCCCTGGCTTGCTCTTGTTAACTCTGTCTTCTCCATTGGTACCATTTTCCCCCATGTGTTATTGAGCTGGACTGGTTGATGCTTCTTGATGCTCCCGATCATTCAAGTAGTTAGGTACCAAGCACATACCAGACTCACGAGACAGAAACATAATTCTTGGTTCACTAATGTTGAGATGGACTCCATGACTGCACTTGTGGACCAGTTGCAGGGGCTGACCTAGTTGGTCCAGGATTCGGCCAAGACACTGCGTCATCAGGTGTCACAGCCCCAAGTTCCTTTTACTTCTTTGCCAATGGAATGACCCTGCTTCAAGTTCTCAATTCTAGTTTGTCCAACACTTTAAAAGATCTGTTTATTAGCAACTCTACTCCTGGCACACTTGTCCAAGCCATGACATATGTACTACTGGACATACACCTATGTAAGTGCAAGTGAGAATGGTCCATCACTCCTAACCTAGGTCCTCTTCCTCGGTCTTCTCCATCTCCCACTCAGCCACCTACGTTTAAGGAAAGAACCTATACAACTAGGCCCCACATTGACATCTTAGGGGCAAAGAAAGCAATATAGGAGTAAATTACTGTCTATACTGTGACAAGGCTGGTCACTTCTTAAGGTCACATCCAAACTGTCTACTTCCAGAAAACGTCAGTGCCTAAGTGCTCACTTAGGTGAACAGGTTTTTCCCAGTTGTCATATAAAGCTTTCAAGCTATTACTGTCTATGAGTTTTTTCTACCAGGATGATTAATTTTCTGGTAGGGCTTTTGTTTATTTAGGCTCAGCCACAATTTTTTATAGATAAATAGCTGTTTGTCGGGGGTCTGATCGATGGGACCCCCCGTGATCCCCAACGTTGGATTCTGAATCTCTTAGTGAGGAGCACCTGTCATATACCAGTGGATTCATTTATTAAAAAAATAATAATAATAAACAGGGCATGAATCACCTCTGCTAGGTGGTAGGAGAGCCAAACAACCATGCACCTTTTTTCAAACGAGGTTGCGACAAGCTAACCCGGGGTGTTTTTTTGCGCCCAGACAAAGCTAGAGAGGAGCACATTGATTTTCTGGAAAAAGAAGCATAGCAGTAAAGCCAGGATACTTAAAGGAGTACTCCGGCACCAAGACATCTTATCCCCTATCCAAAGGGGATAAGATGCCTGATCGCGGGGGTCCCGCCACTGGGGACCCCCGCAATCTAGCATGCAAAACCCACCTGTGAGCACTGCAGGAAGTGCTGTATGCTCCAAGTCTTATACCTCCCGACCACGGAGACAAAGTATTGTGACGTCACGCTGCCGCCCCCGTGTGACGTCCTGCCTCACCCCCTCAATGCAAGTCTATGGGAGGGGGCATGACGTGTATTATATATGTCTTCTGCATGTTCTGAGCCAATATAAGTGCAAGGGGTTAACAGCCTGTTCCCAAAAATCTTATCTTTACTGTGTAAAGCTGATAACATGTAAAAATCTTCATCCAAAAAAAGCTAAGTGCTGTCCTGTCCCCACCCCAGTCCAGAGGGATATGGGAAGGACCTTAATCACATGTTGGTTAGGCTCTGGTCTCTGGTCTGGTCAGGGAACATCTCACAGAAGCAGCCGTCCTCACATCTTCAGTGGGAATCTGCCTTCAACTACAAAATTCCAGGTATATGCACGAGCTGCAACCTTTCTGGCGTGTTCCGATACAGGGGTAGTACCAGCACAAGTAAATGATTTAGGGACAAGAGCAAATCTGACAGGCCCTCTAGCCAAGTAAGGACCACGTTCAGGTTTCACAACATATTTGACACCGCTGATGTGCTGCTGGCACACACAGAGTTAAGGCAGAGCAAGCTCGAGTTCTGTGTGTTTGTTCGTGACTGCCAACAGGAAGCAGCAGCAAAGAGCTCGCCCTGCTGTAACTCTGTGTGTGCCGGCAGTGCTTCCGCAGCGTCAAATACACTGCGGATGCACTCCCGTGTGAACGTACACTTAATCAGTATTTCTAGATACTTGCAAACATATTTAGGTCCCATTAATTTAGCCTCCTGCCTAAGTATTATATAGTCGGCAGCCTGTAAAAATGGAGTGTGATACCACTGATTAGTGCTGTGCTATGGCAGAACATTGTTCAGTGTTTACACTGTGCTCTAAAGATTACATGTAATAGTCTTATCACCTTAAGGACTCAGACAATCTTTTTACTTTTTAGTTTTTTTAGTCCCCATAGGCAGCTATACCATGCAATCTTTTGATCGCATACACTGATCAATGCCATGCCATAGCATAACATTGATCAGTGTTATTGGTGCTCTGCTGCTCCAGCCTGCATGGCTGGCTGGGAGCACCAGAGAACCAATCAGATGGTGAGGAGGCAGGTAGGGGCCCTCCTGCTGTCCTTTGAGCTGATCAGGACATCACAATTACATCACAATGGTTTCACATTAACTTAAGATACCACAATCAACTTTGATAAGGCGTCTAAAGGGTTAGTGCCGGGAATTGGCCCGATTGGTGATGCCCGGCATTAACTCTGGGTCCTGGCTGCTGTTAGCAGTTGGGACCCACCTTGTTTAAAGCATGCTCAGCCCCTGAGCGTGTTTTAAATGCCGGTAACAGGACCAGGAAATATCTGTATGCCCTGCCCATGACGGGTTATATGAGTGCAAAAAAAATGTAAGTAATATGTGGGAGAAAAATATTTCCAATCCCGATCGCACTGGATCTCAATCAGATCAACTGAACAGTCTGAAAGTGTACTCTAATACTTTTAGACACCACCAACTTTAATTGTGAAGTCTAAAGGGTTAATGCCAGACATTTCTCTAATTGGTGATGGTGGTAATAGCAAACAGGAAAAAACAGGTTTGAAGCACACTGAGTTCCTGAGAGCCCTTTAAATAATAATGGCGGTGCAATGTTGATGAGTACAGTGTAATTTTAGGGCTTTGGTGGGTAAAAAGCACAACATTTTGCTGTGCCATTTTGGCTTCTAGAACTATGAACCTGTAGCTGTAATATGCCCTTTCTTAATGCAGCTTTCACGTATGGACAGGGGATAAGTGAGGCCCTAAACTCCCCCACAGCCCTTGTCCCTGTCTATTGCGTATCCGCCCTAAGTGACAGATCAACAACCCATGAAGATGGTCACTTCCTAACTAGATTCTGGGGCGGTCAGTCAAAATAACAAACTACAAAAACACAGTCAAGGGTCAGAGAAACAGTTAGGAATACAAAGGTAAATACACACTATAACAATATTTAAGGGAGACAAACAAACAAAAAAGGATTGTCAACAAGCCGACTTGGGAAACCAAGAAGACAGTAATATGCCAGAGAGACAGAGATAGAGATCCAAAGACAGAACTGGGGTCACAAATACAAGATAATCAAAATGAATGCAAAAGCAGGATATAAATGCCAATGGAACAAAGTTCTTTCACAGGCGAGGTGGATTAGGCCACTGCAGGCTTATATAGGCAGCTGAGCAGGTGTGGTCATGAAAGGCATCTGATTGGCAAAAGAGACAGAACCATAGATAGGTTAGAGGGTAACCACAGCAACCCAACTCCGAACACAAACAGGGGCGGACTGACAACACTAAGGGCCCCCGGACCAAAAAAAGCAAGGCCCCGTTGTGATGTTCCGCCACTGGTCACACTTCTGCCCCTATTCCACCCAAATCCCTCCTCCACCCTACACACAAAATAAACTACATTTTATAAATAAGAAACACTTTAAGGTAGGTAAAATAACTTTTCATGACCAATAATACCAATATTCAAGGAGTAAATATATACCACCACACAGTAACTGGATAATACCGCCATACTGTACAAAATAAAATCAATATAGACAGATACTATAAAGGATCTGTATACTATGTGATTATATACATGTATATACAGGACCATATGGCGGTAGATATCAGCTGTACAGAGATCTGTATACAATATAAGTGATTATATACAGGACCATATGGCCATTAGTGTTGCTCGCGAATATTCGCAATGCTAATTTTATTCGCTAATCTCGCATATTCGCGAATTCACGAATATTCGCGAATATAGCGCTATATATTCGTAATTACGAATATTCGTTTTTTTTCACAGTACACCTCACAGTGATCACCCCTCTCTGCTTCCAGCTTGTGTGACGTAAAGAAGGCTCAAATACTACTGTTTGAGACTGGCGTGTGAATTTTCGCACATGCGAAAATTTGCAGACGCTAATTTTTGCATATGCAAATTTTCGCTTATGCTAATTTTCGCATATGCTAATTTTCCCATGCGCGAATTTTCGCATATGCGAAAATAAAACGCGAATATTACGAATATCCGAACTTAGCGAATATATGACGAATATTCGTCCATATATTCGCGAAATATCGCAAATTCGAATATGGCCTATGCCGCTCAACACTAATGGCCATACGATATAAGTAATTACAGTTACAGCAAGGGACTCACAATTACATTTATTCTGATCAGCAGCGTCCTCTTACCTCTTCTTCTCTGTCTGGATCAGACTGCCATGTCCATCTCTTAACATCTGCAGGACAAACATGTTAGACTCGGCACGTTTCCAGTGCCCCCCCTCCCTTCTCTACACAATTTTTCCATCTAAAGGCCCACAAACTGTAATAATGCCCTCCTTGGTGTCCTGCACAGTATAAGGACAGGTAGGTAGGTAGCCAGCTAAATAGGTAACTAGCCAGGTAGGTAGATAGGTGGCTAACTAGGTAGTTAGGCAAGTAGGTAGCCGGCACCCCCTCCACCCAGTGGCGGATCCAGAGTATTTTGTTTTAGCGGACAGAAAATAAGGTGTTGCTTACGAAGTTACAGGTAGGTAATGTCCCCAGGAGGAGATGTCCCCCTAGTAGATCATGCCCCCAGGTAGTTAATGTCCCCCAGGTAGGTAGTTATGCCCCTGTAGGTAAATCCCCCAGAAAGCTGCCCCTTGTATGAAAATACGCTATGTAGGTAGCCTTCCTATTAGTTTGCCTCCATATTAGCTAGGCAAGAACATGGTAGATACTCCCTCACATTAGGTGAAGGCTGCAGAGTTCCCCCACAGTGGGTGTGGGCAACAGAAATCTCCAACAGTAGGTGTAGGCATCAGAGTTCCCCACAGTAGGTGTAGACAGCAGGTTTCCCCCACAGTAGGTGTAGGCAGCCAGCAGAGTTCCCCCACAGTAGGTGTAGGCAGCAGAGTTCCTCCCCATTAGGTGTAGGCAATATGGTTCCCCCACAGTAGGTGTAGGCAGCTTTATCCCTCCATAGTGTTGGGTGCGAATATTCGCATTTTGAATTTTGAATTCTCCCTTCCCTCCCCCTTCAGTAGGTGTAGGCAGCAGAGTTGTTTCCCCCACAGTAGGTGTAGTCAGCAGGTCGCCCCTCCACAGTGGG
Source organism: Hyla sarda (assembly GCF_029499605.1). Classification (NCBI taxonomy): domain Eukaryota; kingdom Metazoa; phylum Chordata; class Amphibia; order Anura; family Hylidae; genus Hyla; species Hyla sarda. Next base: position 7,659,311 of record NC_079192.1, read on the forward strand.
TGTAGGAAGCAGGCTACCCCCATAGTAGGAATAGGCAGCAGGATCCCCCCACAGTAGTTGTAGGCAGCAGAATCCCTCCACAGTAGGTGTAGGCAGCAGGGTCCCCTCACAGTAGGTGTAGGCCGCAGAGTTTTCCCCCTCCCCCAGTAGGTGTAGGCAGCATGATCTACCCACAGTAGTTGTAGGCAGCAGGATCCCCACAGAAAGTGTAGGCAGCAGGATCCTCCCACATCAGAGTTCCTCCACAGTAGGTGTGCAGAGCAGGATTCCTCCACAATAGGCGTAGGCAGTAGGACCCCCCCACAATAGGTGAAGGTAGCAGGATCCCCCCACAGAAGCTGTAGTTATCAGGTTCCCACCACAGTAGGTGTAGGCAGCTATATTTTCTAAATGAAGAATATAAAATTTTTTTTACAGAACACATCACAGTGATCATCTTCCCTCCCTGCTTCCAGCTTGTGGTCTAAAGAATGCTCCAATACTAGTTACTGTGTGAGACTGCAGAGAGTGAATATTTTACATGTGAGCAGATTTGCATATTCCTTCTTTTCTTTTGTGGGCCAATGAGAATGATGCAAATATACTTGTCAGAGGTTATCAACATCCCTAGCAATCAATAGTAATCTTGCCCACCCCATTACTGTTTTCTTATTCGAATACGCAAATAATACACAACGAATATAATGAATACAAGAAAAATTGAAGAAATTAGGATGAATATTTGTCCATATAATTGTGAAATATCGCAAATTCGAATATGGCCAATGATGCTCATCCCTATCCCTCCACAGTAGGTGTAGGCAGCAGGTTCCCCCACAGTAGGTGTAGGCAGCAGGATCCCCAAAGTAGGTGTAGGTAGCAGTCTCCCCCACAGTAGGTGTAGGCAGCAGGAACCACTCCACAGAAGGTGTATACATCAGGATCCCTCCACAGTAGGTGTAGGCAGCAGGATCCCCAAAGTAGGTGTAGGCAGCAGGATCCCTCCACAATAGGTGTAGGAAGCAGGATCCCAAAGTAGGTGTAGGTAGCATGGTCCCCCCACAGTAGGTGTAGGCAGCAGGATCCCTCCACAGTAGGTATGGGCAGCAGAGTTTTCCCCCCTTCCCCCTCAGAAGGTGTAGGCAGCAGAGTTTCCCCCACAGTAGGTGTAGGCAGCAGAGTTCCCCCAGTAGGTGTAGGCAGCAGAGTTTTTCCCCCTCCCCTCTCCCTTCAGTAGGTGTAGGCAGCATAGTTTTTCCTCCCTCTCCCTCAGTAGGGTAGGTGTAAGCAGCAGAGTTCCCCCACAGTAGGTGTAGGCAGCAGGGTCCCCCCACAGTAGGTGTTAACCACAGGGTCCCCCACAGTAGGTGTAGGCAGTAGTGTTGGGCACGAATATTTCGCATTTCAAATTTTTATCGCAAATTGGCGAATATTGCGAATAAATTCGCTATATATTCGAAATTACCAATATTAACTTTTTTCCGCATATTCACATATGTGAATATTCGCATATTCCTTCTTTTCACTAATTCGGACCAATTAGAATGATGAAAATACACTTGTCAGAGATTCAACAACATAGCAACCAATAGTAAAGCAACCAATAGTAAAGTTTCCCACCCCCTCACTGTTTTCTTCCTTGAATATGTGAATATAACGAATACAGGAAATTTGCGAATATAGGACGAATATTAGTCTGTATATTCGCAAAATGTCGCAAATTCTAATATGGCCAATGCCGCTCATCACTAATAGACAACAGGATCCTTCCACAGTAGGTATAGGCAGCAGAATCCACCCCCACCAGTAGGTGCAGACAGCAGAGTTCCCCCCAGTAGGTGTAGGCAGCAGAGTTTTTCTCTCCCCCCTCTCAGTAGGTATAGGCAGCAGTTTCCCCCTCGCCCACACCAGTAGGTGTAGGCAGCAGAGGTTTTTTCCCTCGACTCTACCCCCCCCGCCCCTTCCAAAGTTGAAAAAATAATGCTCACCTGATGTCCCACGCAGCTATCTACTCCTCCGGAGTTTAGCAGGAGCCCATGAGTGAAGGTCATGTCTCCTCTCTGTGTATGCCGCAGATGTAGCTCACACAGAGGGGTCGCCTTCTGATGTGTGTGCATATATTGCTTGGGGATCGGGGACAAGCATCCTGGATCCCCAGTAGCGGCGGCAGCGGCGGACCCTTCACCCGGCCAAGCCGTCGGACCACGTCTGATCGGACTGGACGGTCAGTCCGCCCCTAAACACAAATAGAACATTTAAAAAGACACTTCTATATCAGCAGCTTTGTATTCTATTTCAAAAGAAAGCACTTTTGAGTCCCACACAGACAGAGGAAGTGTTTAGGAAATTGACTGAACATGCTAATTATTAGATGACATTCTGTCCATTTTCAATGTGCTGCCATGTCAGGCAATACATCAATATCCATTTCTTACAGGTTGCAAACATATAGCCTGATATGGGGAAGGAAGAAAGATATAAACTAAACTTAACTTATTTTTATTAATTTTTTTTATGGAAAGAAAATGCAATTCTACCATATGATTTTATACAAAATACAGAAACAAGGGCTACATAAAAATTACTCTCCATTGCCCGGTCTCCAAGTTGTTCAAATCCCTTCTCCGATTTCTCTTATTAGCTGCGAGGATGGTAATCCCCAACCTTTGGAAATCCACCTTTCCTCCCTCCCTAATGTCTTGTCTTCAGGAGTTTGCCCATCTCTATAGAATGGAAGAACTATTGGCAAACTCCAGTAGACAGCTGATTAAACATCTGACACTTTGGTACCCATGGACATTTATTTACCTCCTCCTCGGAGTTTAGGAACCTCTACCCGTCGACTCCAACCTCTGACACATAATCCCCAAATATACCCAGCTATTTCATTCTCCCCTTGCCCTTTTCCCTCCATTCCCTGTTCCTTGGTTCAGATGGTGCAGGGGTCGAGTGCGCTCTGCGAGGTAAGTAGTTTAGCATATAGGAGACAAAAAATAGGTGACAGTCCTACTAGGCTAAGGGTGAAAAATAAGTAAAAAAAAAGAAAAGGGCAAAAGAGATCATAAAATTACATTTATTCAAATATATTTCATGAGGTGAGGTCCTTAGCAGGACCATTGCCTCGGACTACTCACAGAGATAGGATAAAATACAATAGATACTAATAAACTATGCTGAAAAATGCATACAAAAACAATGCGTCATAATAATACCCCTTTGGAAAACGGAGAGTATCGAGTCTTTGCGCTATATTAAGCGCTATGAATGCTGCAAATGTGACTGTTCCTCCGTAGCTGAAGATGAATTCAGATATAGTCAATATCTTGGCTGGGATGGCGCTGTGCCAGAATACGTTGGCTAACAGTTAGCAATACTTAGTAGCAGTGTTTGGAAGTGCTGGATGCCCCCTGTTTGGAGCCCACTCTACCTTGGTGGCACAGGGCTGTGATATGTGTACGGGGGTTGTAGCTAATTGTCCACAGTTTATAATAGATACTTGTAAGATACTTTTTCTGCTCTGCTGGCCAGCCGCAGCAAGGACAACCTCATCTAGCCCACGATCGGCACAGCCAGCACTCTTTCATTGCGCTCGGAACCTCGCATATCTATCCCGGCGCCATCGGGTGCTTGCGGAGGATAACAAGTATCTATTATAAACTGTGGACACTTAGCTACAACCCCCGTACAGTTTGAAGCATATCACATCACATATCACAGCCCTGTGCCGCCAGGGTAGAGTGGGCTCCAAACAGGGGGCATCCAGCGCTGTAAAACGCTGCTACTAAGTATTACTAACTGTTAACCAACGTATTCTGGCATGGCGCCATCCCTGCCGAGATATTGACTATATCTGAATTAATCTCCAGCTACGGAGGAAGAGACATATTTGCAGCATTCATAGCGCTTAATATAGTGCAAAGGCTCGCTACACTCCGTGTTCCAAAGGGGTATTATTATGAAGCATTGTTTTTATTTGCATTTTTCAGCATAGTTTATTAGTATCTATTGTATTTTATCATATCTCTGTGAGTAGTCCGAAGCAAGGGCCCTGCTAAGGACCTCACCTCATGAAATATATTTGAATAAATGTCATTTTATGATCTGCAACACTATTTTTTTCTTTACTTATGTTTCACCCTTAGCCTAGTAGGTCTGTCACCTATTTTTTTGTCTCCAATTGTATTTTTTGGCCCATTGGGTTTTTGTGCAACACACTATCCTCGGCTTAGGTAACCAGGATTTATGTAGAGCTCCCGTCCGTTTTTAATTAGTTTAACATATAGCCTGTCCTGTTTTCCCTTTTATACATCTCCTTTTTTATCTTCCCTTAACCCCTGTTCTCTCTTTCCTCTCATTTTTCCCTTCACTATCTTGTTTTTTATTTCCTTCCTATTCCTTTATCTTTTCATAAGTCCTCACTGCGACAATTGTACCTAAGCCATACGCTCTTTTGAATACTCTGTTTGCATAGTTTCCCATGTGCTGTGATGGCACTTGTTTTCTTTCTTTTGTATCTTGTTACTGATATTTGAAAACGTCCTACTATTGAAAAAACAAAAAAACTATCCATTATGACACTAACAAACAATTTATGCCATCAGAAAAAAAATGCTTCCCTAAAATAGATGACAAATGTGACATTTTGGATCCTGCAAAATTGTTTAGATCATCCAGTTGTCCAGGAGGCCTTATATGCACATCTCTCTTAAAGGAGTATTCCAGGCCAAAATTTTTTTTATATATCAACTGGCTCCGGAAAGTTAAACAGATTTGTAAATTACTTCTATTAAAAAATCTTAATCCTTCCAATAGCTATTAGCTTCTGCAGTTGAGTTGTTGTTTTCTGTCTAACTGCTCTCTGATGACACGTCCCGGGAGCTATGCAGTTCCTATGGGGATATTTTCCCATCATGCACAGCTCCCGGGAAGTGACATCATAATTGAGCAGTTAGACAGAAAACTTCAGAAGCTAAAAACTATTGGAAGGATTAAGATTTTTTTTTATAGAAGTCATTTACAAATCTGTTTAACTTTCCGGAACCAGTTGATATATATAAAAAAAGGTTTTGCCTGGACTACCCCTTTAATGTCATGCCAAGGATAGCCCCCAAGTCATTGCTTGACCCAAGAATTTTCTCCAAAACTAAGAGTTGCCATACTGTATACAGCTGTTTCTACTTGCTTGCCCTTCGTCAGTACTTGGCCAGCAGATAGAGGCTCTTGTTTTGGGACTGAGTGGGTATTGTCTTCTTTGGGGAAAGGGACAAACTAATTTGTGGAGTCTTATAGGCCTTGCAATGCTTTGCTGGCAAAAAAAAAAAAAAAATTAAATGTGCAAAGCAGCTCTCATACAGAAGAAAGCTTCCTCTCTTCAATCTTGAAACCTTTAAATATTTTTTCTTTCTTTTTTAGGGAGTTTTAGCCAAGCCATAATCTTATCCAAAAGGAAGAAGTTCCGATTTATAGACAGCAGTGTTAACGTTGCTTTGTCAGTACATGTGATTTCAAGGGGTTCACTTACTTTTTCTGACAACTCTAAAGAAAAGATCTGGAGAATATGATGTCACATAAGCCACTGTTGATTTCTTGGAATTTTATAGAGGTCGCTGAAAACTTTTCCAACCGCACTTTGTAAGTCTTTGTTTCGAAGGCTATATACAATGGGATTCATCAAAGGAGTCACCACAGTGTACAACAAGGACAGGTATTTGCTAATGTTCCAAGACAAATTTCTGTTTGGGACCAAGTAAACACAAAGCAGAGTCCCATAGTACATAGAGACCACCGCCAAGTGGGAGCTGCAGGTGGAGAAAGCCTTCTGCCTCCCAGTGATTGATGGAATTTGTAGAATGGTGAATATAATATAAACATATGAGATAAGGATGATGAAGAAAGGGATGACCACCAACAGAGAACTCAGCATTGTGACTTCTATCTCCACCACGGTGATATCCGAGCACGAAAGTTGGAGTATGGGGTCAAGATCGCAGAAGAAATGATCAATTATATTCGGCCCACAAAAGTTGAGTTTTGTTATCGTCAGAGTGTGAATTAATACTACACAAGCACTCGTCATCCAAGTCACCATGACCATTCTATGGCAGAACTGGTGATTCACTATATATGTGTAGTGCAGAGGTTGGCAGATGGCCAAATATCTATCGTAACACATGACAGTGAGGAGCAGACAGTCGGTAGTCTCCGAGACATCAAAGAAGTAGAACTGAGCAATGCAGTCCGTAAAAGATATCATGTTGTCCTTCACGACCACCGCATGGAGCATATTAGGAAGAATGTCAGTCGCCAGCAAGATGTCTGACACAGAGAGTTGTGTGAGGAAAAAATACATTGGGGTGTGGAGGTTCCTGCTGTAGGACACAAGGGTGATGATCAGAAGGTTCCCAAATATTGTCACCAAATAAACCACAAAGAAAAGGAAGAAGACTAAGAAGGTGACTCTATAGGTGTCCTGAAACCCCAAGAGATGGATGGTGGTTATGGCAGTCAGGTTTGTCTTCTGCATTTTCTGGAATAAATTAATTGATACAGTATGTAGTTTTAAATCTTCTTGACCCGCTTGTGTATTTTGTTAAAGGGGTACTCGGCCCACAGGCATCACATCCTCTATCCAAAGGACCCCCGACAATCTCCGAGCAGCATCCATGCTGCACCCGATATTCTAAACAGTATGTTTAGAATGCTTGGTTTGGGCGGCCAGAGATGAGACGTCACTCCAGGCCCCCACCATTAATGTCTATGGGAGGGGGCATGACAGAAGTCCTGTCCCCTCCCATAGACATGAACGGAGGGGGCATGACGTGACGAGGGGCATAGCGTGATGTCATGTCTCTGGCCTCCTAAATCCAGCATTCTAAACATACTGTTTAGAATGCCGGGTGTGGCACAGAGATAGCGCAGGGTCCTTTGGATAACGGATAAGATATCTGTGGGTGGAGTACCCCTTTAAGTTCTCTTTAAACACAACATGTCCTGAGAGTACAGCAAGTACAGCATGTGTTAAAGAAGAGACAGAGGGGATATGATAGAGACTTTTAAATACATAAAGGGAATCAACACGGTAAAGGAGGAGAAGATATATAAAAGAAGAAAAACTACCACAAGAGGACATAGTTTTAAATTAGAGGGGCAAAGGTTTCTGCAGTAATATCAGGAAATATTACTTTACTGAGAGAGTAGTGGATGCATGGAATAGCCTTCCTGCAGAAGTGGTCGCTGCAAATACAGTGAAGGAGATTAAGCATGCATGGGATAGGCATAAGGCTATCCTTCATATAAGATAGGGATAAGTATAAGGCTATCCTTCATATAAGATAGGGATAGGTATAAGGCTATCCTTCATATAAGATAGGGATAGGTATAAGGCTATCCTTCATATAAGATAGGGATAGGTATAAGGCCATCCTTCATATAAGATAGGGATAGGTATAAGGCTATCCTTCATATAAGATAGAGATAGGTATAAGGCTATCCTTCATATAAGATAGGGATAGGTATAAGGCTATCCTTCATATAAGATAGGGATAGGTATAAGGCTATCCTTCATATAAGATAGGGATAGGTATAAGGCCATCCTTCATATAAGATAGGGATAGGTATAAGGCTATCCTTCATATAAGATAGGGATAGGTATAAGGCTATCCTTCATATAAGATAGGCCAGGGACTATTCATAGTATTCAGATTATTGGGCAGACTAGTGGGCCAAATGGTTCTTATCTGCCGACACATTCTATGTTTCTATGATTCTATGTTACATAGGGCTGTTGAAAAAAGAGCTGATTTAAAGCGATTTTTCACATTGTCTCTTACTCTTTCCCATCCTGTCTAACAGTAAAAGTGAAAGAAAAACATAAGAACAATTATGGACATTTATCAACGGGTTTAGTCAGGTTTTCTTTACTATAATTGTCGCAAAATTGTCGCAACTGCGACTACACGCTTTTTCGTGCGACATTTTGACTGGAAAGCGAGAAAAGCAAGTTTTCCTAAAATTTACTATGTAGTAATAATTTTAAAATGGACTACGGGTAGTCAGGTATTTATTAACTGCGACAGTCGCAACTGCGCAAAAAAAAGTCGCAACAGCGTTAAAAATTGACTAAATTTACTCCAGCTCAAACATGGAGCAGAAAAAGCTACTACCAAAGTAAAAAAGGAAAAATTGCTTACGTGAAAGAAAATTATCAACAGGCTGAAAGCAGTTGATAAATACGTCTCACATAAGCCAAAAAAAAGTAAGGAAAAAATTACTAAAAAAAGGAATACATAAGCAAACAATGATAAATGTCCACCAATATTTGCAAAATATTTACAAACAGTTTTCTACCTACAGATTCACACATGAAAATTCACTCAGGTCATTTAGACTCTTTATAGAAAACAATGTGAATGTGGAGCGGCTGTGGTAGCTTCTCTAAACAGACTTCTGAATAGTCCCTGATCTAAAGATAAAAAACAAAAATCAGTTTGGGGGAAATGAAAGGATGAAACAACCAACAAAAACAAACCTCAGCTTTATGTGACATCAACTGTTCGGTGGTTAAAAATGAAATTCTTTTGTGACCATTTCTGAATCATTTTTACTCGTAGTGATGGTCTATGGCAGATTGAACAATGCGTCTCCCTATTTATGAATCCTGGTGACAAGTGGGAATTTCAATGGAACAATAATATCAGCTCATGGGGGAACTAATTTACCTTAAATGTGTATAACACATGAGGTTTAGTGATTAGAAATAAAAATAAATAAATAAATAAATAAATAAAGAAATAAAAAATGAAGCAAAATAGTAAAATGTCAAAAGACAGATCAAGCCAACAATCAAATATACATTTTATATATATATATATATATATATATATATATATATATATATATATATTATTATTATTATTATTAATGATAATAGTTATTATTGCTATTATTATCATTAATAGTATATAATATAATAATAATAGTAATAATAAAACAGTTATATTTAGCCAACATATCCCACGGTTCTGTACAATTTGAAAAGTTATAAATAAAATGACGACTGGACATAAGAGCTGACAATCTAAAAGCCGTGCTCGTCTGTAAAGGTGCGAAGAGGAGTTTGTTGACAAAGAAGTTATCACTCAGTTATTACTCAATATACACTGTCCTTGAAAATAACTCAAGCTGGTATTACTCAATAGGGGCACTTCAGGCTTCGTAGTTGCATTACCATACATACAGGTTCATAGTACTTATAAAGTAGTTGCAGGCTGTTGGAACTATTGTGGCAATATGGCAATACCTTACTAAGGGGAATACCCTCCACAAACTCAATCTTTTGCAACCAGAGATACCGACTACACAGACACTAGTCGGTCCAGCTTCAGGGCACAGATTTGGATAGTCCTTTCCTATAAAAGAATTCCTCCGGCCCAGCTATTACCTTGTCTGTTGGAAATAATGCATTCTGCTCACTCCATGACTCAATGGATAGATACATTCCACAATATTCTTCAGACACAGTTTTATTTTAATCGACTGCTCTGCTATACCAAGATGGTTTGCAGCATTAACCATGAGAACAGCAACAGCTCTTCATGAACAACATGAACAACCACACTGATGTCGGTCATCACTTGACCCCTTAAATGCAGCAATTAATAATGGTTGTGGCATTGAAAAGGTTAAATCACTGGAGTGGTGTCTGCCAGGTATATATGAGCATTCCTGAAACATGATTGAGACACAAGGCCTCTGTGTCTGCCATGTTGAGGTCTATTAATACAGCCAGCCCTAGCAAAGCATTGATCAATATAGGCAAACAAACGATTGCTCATTAAAGTCCACTAGAACAACATAAAAATTGTAAACTGTATACAGCATACAGCAGGAGGTAGACTGGTAATAGGTGTAGTACCCTTCGTAGTACCCTTCGTACAGCAGGAGGTTCAGAAATCAAGGTTTTTGAAATTTTTCCAGCCAGGAGGCCGAGGCCTGGCTGGAGGTTGCAGCAGCAAGGGTGAGGCTGGACTAGAGGGATTTATAGTAGAGAGCAGACAGCAGGAGGTTTTACAAATTTAGGCTTATCACATTTTCCAGGCGGTCTAGACCAGGCTGGAAGTAGCAGCAGCAAGTGTGATGGCAGATGGCAGCAGGAGGCGGACTGGTAATATTTTTAGTATCCTGCGTACAGCAGGAGGTCCAAAAATCTATTTGACAAAAATGTTGCCAGGCGGCCCAGGCCTGGCTGAAAATAGTCAAATGTTGTACTGCATGCACTGTGCTGCACACTGACAACTGCAAGAAGTGGCCTGCACTCTCCATATGAATGTTCCCAGCGGGACTAGTGGTAACTGTAACCAATGGACGGCAGGCAGTGGTAAGGTAATGTGAGCTCTAGCCACCAGACAGCAGGCATTGGTGGGCTAGGTATACTTCTAGCCAGGCCTTGGGATGCCTCTCTATGTGTTGACATAGAGACATAATTCAGACCCTGCCTGTGCCTTACTTTCTCTCTGCAGATAAAGCACTATTTGGTACTACTTGGTAAATATATATATATATATATATATATATATATATATATATATATATATATCATCCTTGTCCGTCACAGGATTTACCACTATCCCTACAGGACCCTAGTCCCAATCCGGAACGGGTTTTGCACACAAGAAAATCCAATTACCTAATCACACACAAGAAAACCCAATTACCTAATACATACACTAGCTGAACATATATAAGACCAGCTTTTCACACAGTTGGTACACTGCTATTGAAAAAGGGACCCAGCCGGTCTCGAAATGTGTCTAGCCTTTATACCCACAGCAATCTATAGGTATTTGCAGCATTCTGTAACCTCCCGATGTGCACGGCGCACAAACCATACTACAGAAACAAGCCGATCTTCCTGGTGCGCACAGCGCACAAAACTTCAGATCACTACACCGGCAAGCAGATTGTTACAGTCATTGCTCCGGTCCCTGCTCCTGGACCGGAGCGCCCACTGCCTCCGTCCTGGTCCCCAGCGTCCCTGCGCGTCCCGGTAAGACACACTGACCGGGAGCGCAGAGTTTACCCTGTCAGGAATGTGGTTAGCGTTCCCATGTACACTCCTCTACATCCATCTGTCTTCCATGTACACTCCTCTACACCCCTCTGTCACTCATGTACACTCCTCTACACCCCTCTGTCAACAATGTACACTCTTCTAAATCCCTCTGTCACCCATGCACACTCCTCTACACCCCTCTGTCACCCATTTACACTCCTCTACACCCCTCTGTCACCCATGTACACTCCTATACACTTGGCAAGTATAGTTCAGAAAAATCCAGCTCGCTCAACCAATGCGCCCCCGACACGGATCCGCACCCAGCCCGGTGCACATGGATTCAAACAAGAAGAAGGGATGATCCAGCGTGGGTCAATAGAAATCCAGACTTTATTAGAACTCACAGTAAAAGCAGTAAAAGCAACCAGCAGATCAGACGCGTTTCAGGCGCATGCGCCCTTCGTCAGTGATGTCATCCATCTGCACAGGTGTCAGTTAAATACCGACCAGGTAGTGGGTGGAGAGTTAACCACCAATTAAACTACACTTGGACCGCTGACAACGGTGCAGAGGAGGATACTAATACAAAACATAGACAGAATGTTAGTAAAAGTACAAGAAGCTAAAAACAATGCACTAATATGCAATTTTGCACAAATGGCTTGTACAACACAGGAAAATAACATGGTGATAATAAAATACATTAATGACAATTCCTACAATCTTAAATTCACTCACCATTCACACCCATCCAGCATTTCCTTCCTTGACCTTGAATTCAGCTCAGTACCAGATCATATCATTTTTGTTTCAACGTTCCGCAAACCCACTGCAGGTAACACTATTCTTAGAGCTGATAGTAATCATCCGCCACATACCATCAGGGCTATTCCAGTAGGAGAATTCACACGGATAAAAAGAAATTGTAGTGGTCACTCTACTTGCGAGTCTCAAATCAGTGAGGCTTCACGTAGGCTCGCGAATAGAGGCTACACTAAACGTACTTTATCCAGAGCTAAAACTATTGTTGCTAAAAAGGACCGTTCGCATCTAATTTCTCCACCTATTAACTGTTCACAACACAGTCGCTCTAATTTTCAGAACAAACCGGTCATAGCACTCACTTATTCTCCCCAATTCACACAGGTCAAGAACATTATCAATAGACACCTCCATTTCCTGAGACAGGATGAAATAGTAGCAAAAATATTATCTAAAGGTTGTCACATAGTCCCAAAAAAGGCAAAAACCCTGGGAGATATTCTTTCCCCAAGCTTGGTATTGTCCAACACAGTTAATAGAAATAACTGGTTGAGTAATAGAGGATTTTTTAAATGTGGCGGTAGGATTTGTAGAACTTGTAATTATGCTAAATTATGCACACAATTCTCCAATGCAGAGCAAACCAAAAATTATCAGATAAAAGATTATATTAACTGTAACCACCATAATGTAGTCTATGTCATTGAGTGTTCGCAGTGCCAACTTAAATACGTAGGCTCCACTTCCAGGAAACTTAGGGTCAGAGCGCTGGAACATCTCAATGACATAACCAGCAATGCCGTAAGAAACCGATCGGCAGCATCTTTACATTTTAAAACTGTACATGGTGGCCACATTAATTATTTTCAAATTTATGCTATAGAACGTGTTCACATAGGACCCCGTGGTGGTTGTGTGCGGCGAAAATTGTTGGAACGTGAGGCATTCTGGCAATTCACTTTGGGCACTAGTGCACCGAAGGGTCTGAATTTAAAGAGAGAATTGCTGTTCCATTATTAGCGCCGCAGTCACACACACACGCTGGTTCCACTTTCACAGCGGATTATAACTGGTGTACATTTTATTATCACCATGTTATTTTCCTGTGTTGTACAAGCCATTTGTGAAAAATTGCATATTAGTGCATTGTTTTTAGCTTCTTGTACTTTTACTAACATTCTGTCTATGTTTTGTATTAGTATCCTCCTCTGCACCGTTGTCAGCGGTCCAAGTGTAGTTTAATTGGTGGTTAACTCTCCACCCACTACCTGGTCGGTATTTAACTGACACCTGTGCAGATGGATGACATCACTGACGAAGGGCGCATGCGCCTGAAACGCGTCTGATCTGCTGGTTGCTTTTACTGCTTTTACTGTGAGTTCTAATAAAGTCTGGATTTCTATTGACCCACGCTGGATCATCCCTTCTTCTTGTTTACACTCCTATACACCCCTCTGTCACCCATGTAAACTCCTCTACACCCCTCTGTCATCCATGTCCACTCCTCTACACCCCTCTGTACACTCCTCTACACCCCTCTGTCACCCATTTACACTCCTCTCCACCCCTCTGTCACCCATGTACACTCCTCTACACCCATGTAAACTCCTCTACACCCCTCTGTCACCCATGTACACTCCTCTACACCCCTCTGTCATCCATATCCACTCCTCTACACCCCTCTGTACACTCCTCTACACCCATCTGTCACCCATGTACACTCCTCTACACCCCTCTGTCACCCATGTACACTCCTCTACACCCCTCTGTCACTCATGTACACTCCTCTACACACCTTTTTCACCCATGTACACTCTTATTCACCACTCTGTCACCCATGTAAAAAAAAAAGTGCGGAGTCTAATAGGTTTGTTTTGCAGGTTTAACGGTGAAGAATTGTGTGTGGAAGAAATCGTGATGATTGCCCGGACCAGATGGAGAAGAGAAGGCAACAATGCAAATTAGAGAAGACGTCATTGGTGAGTTTCTGTATAAAGCAGAACTTTAAATTACATACCCACTGATAAATAGATATAGTGCAATGCATTTTTTCCCTTTTTTTTTTCTTTTTGCTCGTCAACCTCGGTAGCGGTGCCCCGCAGGAAAAAAATTTTTTCCGAGGTGTGCCCTGACCCGAAAAAGATTGGGAAACACTGATGTACATATTAGAAGGGTATTGCGTGTTGGATGTTCATGTTCTTAATTGTGCTGCTATGTCACAACAACCAGGTAGATATGCATGTTTGATGAAACTAAGAATATTCACAAACACTGTGTTTACAGGGCAGATGCGTGTCACTTGAACACACTTTTTAGTTCACTGCTATTTACCAACTAGGAAGATATGTCCAGAGGAAAAGTTGCTGAGTTGCCCATAGCAACCAATCAGATTGCTTCTTTCATTTAAAAAAAATTACTTCTGAAAACTGAAAGAAGCAATCTGATTGGTTGCTATGGGCAACTCAGCAACTTTTCCTCTAGACAGGTTTTGATAAATCTCCCCCACAGTCTTTACAAGGTTAAAGTGTTTTAATTGCTTCCACTTTTTAGTCTGCTGCTATGTTACACAACCTGTAGGTATACTGTTTGTGCGATTAATCCCTGTAGTTGTAAATTAGGGTGCTATCCTGCATTTATGGTGCTTTGCATAGGTATTGCTATCATACAGGTCATACAGTAAGGGGCAGAAGGTTTCCCAATGATCAGTCCACACACAGAGTCTGGAAATGATCACTTTTTTGCTGTGTAGCCCCTATGGGATTTGTGCACTGCAGATGTTATAGATATGATAAAGATCTTCACACACACTGTCTGTTTCTCTTTGTTTCCTATGTCTGTCCAATCTAAGCCCTCTGCATTTCCTGCTTCCTCTGGACACCAAAACGCCATGTGCTTTTTGTTTATTTTGGGCTCTTACTGGTTCGCGTGAGCCAAACCGGTAAAAGCTCTAAAGTTCGACGAGCAGTGCTAAACCCAAAATTTGTGTTGAATACGGGTTAGCTGGGCTTGCCTCGCTAACCAGGATTGCACAGGAGGAACTGCACAGCCAAGAGGTACAGAGATTATCTGACATGGGAATAGACCCACAGACACACAACATTTTTGGGGATTTCAAAACTGGGTTAGACTGGTAATGTCACGTCGGGCAGGGATAGAGTGCACCCCTGGACTCGCCTACTCCCTCTGTCGCTGCCTACTTGCGTACCCACCCTAGGCAGCGGGTCCACAACCATGGTTCTATTCCTTTACTAAAAAAGTGAGGGACAGTCTCAGGTCAAAGCAATAAACTACAAAAATGGACAAAGGTCGGAAACAGCTGGAGGCACACAAAAACTAACAGAAATAAACCTAAACACACACAATGAACCAAAGTCAACAGGTCGAGTCAAAACCAGGAGGGAGCAGAGTACAATAACAAAGAGCCAAAGGGTAGTCAAAAGCCAAGCAAAAAATTAACAGAACCAGATAACACAATATAAGTACAGAGTTAGCTAGTTTTGTCACAAGAACTTTCACAGGCAAGGAATGACTGAGAAAAACTTCCTTATATATCCCTGTGCAGCTAGCAGGAGGATTTTAATTGGATCAGCAAACTCAACCACACCCAGAAGCACAGAGGTGTAGTCCCAGAAACTGAATAAACAACAGAGCTAGAAAGAAGTAACCCTGTGGGGCGTGGATCGACACGCTGGAGAAAAGAAGCAGGGTGTGAGAGCTCCTGGTAGGGCCACTACTTAATGGGCTTTTAACTGTATATGAAAGGCAAATCCAAGGCAAAAAAAGTGCACCCAGCTCCCACTCACAACATGGATCCTGCTGGCCAAATCCCTACTTATTTTGTGTCCTTGAAAGTGACCGGGGGCCCGGTGGCGCCAGCACTGCGGCCTCCTGTGAAGCAGATGCAGGAACACTGCCGGCTCCTTACTGTGGCCGCAGCTATCCCCACCTCCGCTACAGCCCGGCGTGACTCACCTTCACTGCCAGCCCACCTGTCTCACTCGGGTCCCTGCGCAAGCACCCAGGAGTCCGACAGAGATCTTCAGCAGGTAGGCTCGCCGTCCCCACCAGCTTCTCTGCGCACGGAGCTGTGCACAAAAGAAGAGGACTTTCCCACTCTGAAGCCAGAGAGTACACAGCGGGCCTGCTCTCCACAGTGTGCAGCCCAGTCACTTCCTGCACCTCAGACGGGGGACCTGAGACCGGCACCCAGACACCCATAATGGCGGCCTCCTCACAGCCTCCTCCAGACCCCAGTACTGCAGCTGACACTTCTGATACCCAAACACTAGGAAGGGCAGTAATAAGCTCTGAACCCTGCACACCCCCTCCTGACACTTTGTGGGATTCTCAACTACTGTCTTCCTACAAGGCATCCTTCTACAATTTTACCTCCATCTGCCTCCCCAAGCTCCATGGCACCGATGCCAGGCCCACCGACCCAAGTGGTCACGGATTGGGAATCAGCTATGGACTCCGATGGCTCCCAACAAGATAGGAGCTCACATGATTCCACAGATGGCAGCGACAACCCAGGATTCTGGGGTGATAGTCTCCCTGCCAAAAAGAAGCTCTTCAAGACACCTATGAAACATGCTACACTTAAATATCCTGATCGACATCGGTCCTCTTCTGATGACTCACAAAACCGTTCAAGGGGTTCCCCCTGCCGCTTTGTACATGCAAATCGCAAGTATTCAGTGCACCTGTGCAGGCGCCTCCTGATCCCCATCTGCCATCTTCAGAAATGGCTGCTAACACCTTACATTTTATTTCTGGAACTGCAGGCTCTTCTGGCGTTCTTACCTGCTAAAAATGATCTACTTTCTATGGCATCTGACTTGAAGTCAGCGTGGCAACAGGATCTCAAGCAGATCAGAGCAGAGGTTTCTAAGTTACAGTCTCAAGTACAGAACCTTGAAGATTTTCGCTCCTCAGTGACCTCTCAAGTTCAGGCTCTGCAAGCCACCACAAAATCCCTTTCCCTGCAACAGACTGCAACATTGATAATCGGAACCGTAGGAACAACATTAGAATCAAGGGACTCCCACAATATGTTCCTCCCCAAGATATTGCCAGCACTCTGCAAAGACTTTTTAATGAGGTACTCCAGAAACCCCTCGACAGTCCACTAGAATTGGATCGAGCGAACAGAGACCTCAAAGCAAAAAATCCGGACCCTAGACGACAAAGAGACATTATCATTTCCAACAAAAAGAAGAAATAATGAACAAAGTGCGCACACTCAAGACCTTCACCTATAATTGGTCTGAAGTTAAACTTTTTCCGAACCTTTTTCTACGCACCCTTAAACTTTGGTCTGCTCTCCGACCTTTACTACAATTGTTACAAAGCGCTCAAATCAATTACAGATGGAGGTACCTGTTCTCTCTTATAGCAAAGTATGGGACTACTGCTGCTACCCTCCGCCGCCCGGAAGATCTACAGGGATTCCTGATGACTTTCCACCTTCCTTCTGTTTCACTGCCGGATTGGGATCGTTTGTTTCAACTGCCTCCACTATTACCTTCGGTGGCCCCTTATCATCGCCATCCTTCTGGTTGGCAGACGACTGACCGACCTCCGAATCAACAGCCGCAAAGACAGAAGAGAAAGACTTGACTCTCTGCTGGACTCTAAGTATATTATTACTCCCTCATAGGTCTTTCCCGTGAGGAGTCCCTCTGCTGAGCCCTTTGCTTCAGAACTTCCTCCTTTGAAACCACCATGTCCACGTTTTAGTTTCTGTTATGCTTCTAACATAATTCTAAGTATTCAGTGAAGTTCTACATTGTGATGCGTTATTCTCCTATCTCCATTCTAGTATTGATATTTTGTTGCCATTGGTTTCATACCTGACTAAATTCTGCCCTCCTACTGTCTCTCTTCCACTGTTTACCCTTTTCCTGGCGCTCCTTCCACATATCCCCCATTAGGTCACAGGTCGGACTGAATCCGATGCTACTTCAGCCCCTTATGGCCGCGTCTTTTAGTTCCTCTGCTCCCATGTCTATGTGGTTACTTTTCCCACTCTTGTTTCGCCTTCTTCTCCTTCCTTCTTTTTTTTCCTTCGTTTCTTGCAGGCTCATACTACCTCATTCACCTCGACTTCATGGACTGGGCAGTCCGGTGACCTCCAGACCGTCCTTAAATATTTCTCCACTCTCATGGCACCTGACATTAAAATGGGCTCGCGCAATGTGAAAGTCTTCAGGACCCCAGAAAAAAGAGCACAAGCCCTCTACTCCCTACATAGACATAAAGTACATGTTCTGGCACTACAGGAAACCCACTTTAAAATGGGCCATCTCCCACATATTAATGACAGATACAACTCTTAATGGTTATATAGTGCTAATCCTGAGGCAAGGACTAAAGGGGTCTCCCTAGCATTTCACCGATCCTTACCTATTACCATAAGTTCTTTGTCAATATATCCAAATGCAAGGTATGTGTTTTCAAATTGTGAACTTTCAGGCCAACGTATAATCATAGCTTCAATTTATGTACCCAACCATGGACAGATTCCATTTGTACCAAAGACCCTTGACAGTCTTGCATCCTTTGCCACGGGCCCTATTTTCCTCTGTGGGGACTTCAATCTCCCACTTTTCCCCTCTGTTGACACGTCATCGGGTCACTCCTACATATCTCATAACAAACTCCATGCCCTGAGGCGCAAGTTACACTCCCTCCAACTTTGTGATGCCTGGAGAACTCACAACCCCTAAGGCCCTGATTACACCTTCTACTCCCACCCCCAACAGTCGTATAGTAGAATAGACTATATTTCTTGTCCACACCACCTCCTACTCTCTGTCTTATCCACTAACATAGGAATAGTCACCCTCTCTGACCATGCCCCTGTATTCTGCACCTTTAATATTTAATATTCCCTATTGCCAAGCCCCACTCAACGTGGAGATTAAATGAGTCCCTTCTCATGGAGGCCCTTTGTCTCCAGGAGCTGAAGGACGCCATATCTCATTTTTCTCAGGACCATCAATCCGTTCCCTCGTCACCCATGGTGAAGTGGGAAGCTCTCAAATGCGTACTGAGAGGAGTCCTGATGAAGCATGGGGCATGGCTAAAGAGTGAAGCAGCAGTCAAACTGACAAGCCTTCTGCAGTCGCTTCAGACCCTAGAGACGCAACACAAACAGTCTCAACTAGAAGGAATGTTCTGCAAACTTATTAACCCCTTAAGGGCGCAGGGTTTTTCTGTTTTTGCATTTTCATTTTTTCCTCATCACCTTCTAAAAATCATAACGCTTTCAATTTTGCACATAAAATTCCATGTGTTGGCTTATTTTTTGCGCCACCAATTATACTTTGCAGTGACATTAGTCATTTTACCCAAAAGTCCACGGCGAAACGGAAAAAAAAATAATTGTGCCACAAAATTGAAGAAAAAAATTCATTTTGTAACTTTTGGGGGCTTCCGTTTCTACGCAGTGCATTTTTCGGTAAAAATAAAACCTTATCTTTATTCTGTAGGTCCATACGGTTAAAATGATACCCTACTTATATAGGTTGGATATTGTTGTACTTCAGAAAAAAATCATAACTACATGCAGGAAAGTTTATATGTTAAAAATTCTCATCTTCTAACCCCTATAACTTTTTTATTTTTCCGCGTACAGGCCGGGATGAGGACTAATTTTTTGCGCCATGTTCTGAAGTTTTTATTATAGGTACCCTTTTTGTATTGATCTGACTTTTTGATTGCTTTTTATTCATTTTTCATGATATAAAAAGTGACTAAAAATACTCTATGTTGGACTTTGGAATTTTTTTGCGCTTACGCCATTGACCGTGAGGTTTAATTAACAATATATTTTTATAATTCGGACATTTTTGCACATGGCGATACCACATATGTTTATTTTTAATTGCACAGGTTTTTTTTTTTTTTGAAAAGGGGGTGATTCAAATTTTTATTAGGGAAGGGGTTAAATTACCTTTGTTAACTTTTTTTTTGCAGTGCTATTGATTCCATAGGTAGCTGTAGCACTGCATACACTGATCTTTCACCCTGATCCCTGCAAAGCCATAGCTTTGCATGGATCAGTGAGATAGGGTCTCAAATGCTCAAGCCTGTAGCTCAGGCTTGGAGCAATCAAACGCCGATTGGATGTGACAGAGCAAGGTAAGGGGGTCTCCGCTCGCATCCTAGCTGATCGGAACATCGTGATTTTATTGTAATGTCCCGATCAGCCCGACTGATCTGCCGGGAAGCATTTACTTTAATTTTTAGACGTGGTGATCTAAAGGGTTAATAGTGTTTGGCGCAACGAACGGTGCTGCACGCTGTTAGCCCAGGGTCCCGGCCCACCCGGTGTGATGCTTTAAACACGGGGACCGGGTTAGGGGCATACAGGGACGCCCTTTGTCCTGAAGGAGTTAAAGTGCGCCACGAACTCCTAGAGCACTTAAACAAAAGTCATCGCTATTATAAACAGGTCACTGGTAGATTGTTTTATGAGTGGGGGAACAAATCACATTGTTTACTGGCTAATGCGCTTAGAGTGAAGAAATACTCTCTCTTAGGACCAGCGATACGCACTTCCCACAGGCTTGATCTCCCACCTGACCCCAGATATTCTATCTGCTTTTCATAGTTATTACTCTGATTTGTATACCATGCCTAAGCCTCAGATCCTGGCCTCTTCCACCTTGACTTATTCTTCTCTAGAGAAATATCTTGCTTCGACAGCACTTCCTGGCCTTCCACAGGAAGGGATCCAATTTCTGGAGTCTCCATTCTCCTCGGAAGAACTGCTGGCGGCGATCTCTTCTTTACCGGCTGGCAAGAGTCCGGGACCTGATGGTTACACTGCAAAATTCTATAAAACACTCAGTTCAGGCTTATCCCCCCCCCCCCCAACTTTCTGCATTTAATTCCATCTCCGGTGACTCTCCACCCTCTGCCTCCTTATTTTGTGCCTTTATAACAGTAAATTCCAAAAGAGGGTAAAGATCCCTTGCTCTGCCCGAGCTGCCACCCCATCTCTCTGATTAATTGTGATGCCAAACTGTTTGCTAAACTCATAGCGAACAGATTATCAGAAGACATGCAATCCCTCATCCACCCAGACCAAATTGGTTTTATTTGGGGTAGGGAGGCCAGAGGCAATACTCTTTGATAGGGTGGATTGGAGATTTTTAGAAGTAACTCTCTCCCAAATTGGTTTGGGTTCTGTTATAAAGTCATGCATATGGCACTATACTCCCATCCCCAAGCCCAGATTCGACTTAATGGTCACCTGTCCACCCCTTTTGACATTGGTAATGGCACGAGACAGGGGTACCCCCTTTCTCCACTCCTGTATGTATTGTGCATGGAGCATCTCCTTGTAGACATCCACCAAAACCCGGATATATGGGGATTGCCACTGTCCTCGTGCCATTGAAAATGTTCAGCATATGCTGAGGATCTCCTTCTCTTTCTCCCCTCTCCTATCACCTCACTACCCTCCCTTATGGCCACTATTTGCCTGTTTTCTGTACACAGTAATTACAAACTAACCCTTCTAAGAGTGAGGCTCTTAATGTCACTCTCCCTACACACATTGTGCAGATGCTCCGAGCATCATACTCCTTCCAATGGCAGTCAAAATCGTTGAAATACCAAGGCATTCAAGTACCGGCCAACCCAGCTGATACGTTTCGCTTAAACCTACCTCTTCTCCTGCGTACCTTAAAATTCGACTTGATCAAATGTGAACGGAATGATATATCAAGGCTGGGTAGAGTAAATGTATTCAAAATGAATGAACTTCCATGCCTTCTTTATCTTTTTTGGAAGGTGAAATATCTGACAGGGACCCTAGAGCTATTCTATGGAGGATCACACATTCCATAAAGACACTGTTTGATATAATGATCATTGCTTGTTTTTTGCACTGTCATTTTGCATTATTCAGCTTAGTATATACAGTAGTCTACTTATGTTATGACCCTGTAAGGAGAGAGTTGCTTTTTTATATTTTGTTTTCCTAAAACAATTAAAACTTACTTTGAAAAAAAAAGAAGAAAAAAAAAAGTAAACCTACAGGTTCTGGCAGAACCAGTCATCTCAGGTAAGCAATATTCATTTTGAATATATTTTAGGCATTACATCATTTCATCCTTCTTTACATCACATTTTACTAATTTTTCTAATTCTCGGTGCCCCCGGGGCCTTATTATTTGGTATAAATCACTTTATTAAATTCTCCCATATTTTCCCTCTGAGAAATCTGCTGTGTTATATAAGAAAGAACTAACAGATTGGATGACACACGTGGCACATTGTACCTGCATGGAGAGATGGATATCATTATGTAGTTCAAGGATTATCACCCCCATCATTCATACACTATGAGCACAGTCCTTCCACGCTGATTCTGAACCATAATATTTTTTTTTCTACAGCTCCAATATATACAATGTATTTTTATGGTAACAGAAACATAAAATGTGTTGGCAGATAAAAACCATTCGGTTCATCTAGTCTGTCCAATATTCTGAATACTTTCTTATATAAAGGATAGCCTTATGTATATCTCTATCTTATATGAAGGATAGCCTTATGTCTATCTCTATCTTATATGAAGAATTGCCTTATGTCTATCCCTATCTTAGCTCATGTATCCTTTTCCATACATAACAGACAGAACACTCTGCTAATGTACGTTTGGTAAGTTACTGAGAAGAAAGAAGCATATGGAAGAAACTGTGACAGCAAAATCAGGACTATACCTAATTTGCAGGATCAAAATTGTACCCAGTTGCAGATTCAGAAAAACCTGTCACAGATTTTGCACAGAACAGACACAGAATGTTCTCAATTACAACTATTATTTATATGTCCCTCAAAGAAATCTTCACCTACCACCTGCTATCTGTATAATGGCTGCTGAAGCTATGTGTGTAGGCTATTATAGTGGCTTTAACATCACCCCTATACTGCCTTATGATTGACTGGGAAAGCTTTTGAAAGCATTTTGGGATTTCCTGTGACCCTTCCTTCTCATTTCTGTTATGTGGCTGATGTTATTTTAGCAAAGTTCTGACTGATCACCGGTTTGCGCATCTCTAGTGATGAGCACTATTATTAACTAGGGCACTGTCTGAATGTAAATGGATAGAAAATAGAGATTAGACCTGTGATTGACCAGCCCTCTGTACCCCTCACTTTTGTTAGTAGCTGGGACTGGTTGCAGCTCAGTCCCATTCATTTGAATGAGGCTTTAGCCTTACAGATCCCTACTGAAAAAGTGTGACTGATGATATGTAATGAAATTCAGAGACATAATCACAAACAGTAAATTAAATGTGCAATAGCAATAAATTTAGAGGAACTGGTGTTGTCTTCTATGGAATTAAGATCCTCATTTACTACAAAGAATTGTGATATCATAGTGTGTTTTTTTGTTTGTTTCAGTTTAATGCCGGGAAAGCTACAATTGAGATGTTGAAATGTTTGTCCCATCAATCTCTAAGGGATCTATATAGGAAGTTGTAACTATGGGGACACCATGACCAGCGCTGGATTTACATATCTGAAGCCTGCTGGCACAAATTTTCTGATGCTTTAGACTTTGCCCATTTTGTAGGTGACACCATAAGTCATACAAGACTTTAATATGTTTGCTCTTACAAAGTAAATAAGAACATTGGAGGAGATTTATCAAAACCTGTGCAGTAGAAGAGTGGTGAAGTTGCCCATAGCAACCAATCAGATTGCTTATTTCCTTTTTCACAGGTCTCTTTAAAAATGAAAGAAGTGATCTGATTGGTTGCTATGGGCAACTGCACCAGTCTTCCTCTGCACAGGTTTTGATAAATCTCCCCCAATGTGTGGTGCTGCTTGACCCACTGATCCTTCATCCAGATGTTTTCTTCTCCCAATAGTGATCTCAACTATGTCAGTCAAGGGTCTAAACCAAATAGTTGTGTTAATGGGAGAATCAGGAAGGATAGATTTAGCCCAACCGCTGGTATACAAACAAAATGTTATGTCTATTTTTAGCTTATTTCATGGGAAATACAGCATATCATGAAATATACTTTTGTCTGGATTATAAGACTCTGCTGCATTTATAGTTAAAGGGGTATTCCAGCTTTATACATCTTATCCCTTATCCAAAGGATAGGGGATAAGATGTATCATGGCAGGGGTCCCCAGTGGCGTGACCCCTGCGATCATACATCTTAGCACCTATCCTTTGGATAGGGGATAGGATGTATAAAGCCAGAATACCCCTTTAACAGCAACTCATTATCTAACAAATAGGTCCTCGTTTTACTTTTCTCGTGGCATATCCTGAGATGTCAACATGTGACCATATCAGCTACATTGGTCACATATTACACATTCATGATTTGGTAATAATAAAAGTTATGTTTGGGGAGTTGGGTTCATTTGGATAGAGGTTTTTGTACCCCAGGCTTCAACCTAGGGGTGTTTTGGTTCTGTGAATTGGACCCCTATCTGCCTTCCTATAGGGTTAAGCATTATTTAATTGGATAGGACATGAATTCATAGATTTTTTTATTTTACAATATTGGATTCCTTAAAATGTTACTGTCACATAAAAAAAAAATATCCTTCTGATTGTTTTGAAAGTTTTGATCACTTAGCATCTGTTCACTCCCCATCTCGCTACTTGATCTGACTTGAGACAGGATCCATTATAAACACATGAAGCCTGACTCCTGCATCAAATCAGTTCAAGCCAAGGAGTGAAGAGCACAGCCATGAGCTTCTCCTGCTGCATCTAATAACCAGTCAAAACATTAGACCTTGTGAGACAGAAACACTTTGATGAAATTCAAGCAAAGACAAATGCGGACACTTCTGTAGGTTATTATCTAGCTCTTCAAAGAGTTATATACATTCTTGTTTTCATTTATCCAGGCAATGACAGATAAAAATCTCCTTCATCTCGGAAGTCATCCTTCTCGGTTTCCAAAATCTCCATAATTTCCAACTTTTATACTTTACTCTACTTTTGGTGATTTACTTTACAACTGTGATGGGAAATCTTCTGATCATCATCTTGGTCTCCTCTAGTAAGACCCTTCATTCTCCGATGTACTTCTTCCTCTCACATCTCTCTTTATCTGACCTCCTGCTCAGTACAGATATTGTCCCACAAACACTATCAATAGTCCTGAATGGGACCGGCACCATATCTTTTACGAGTTGCCTCACACAATTTTATTTTTTCTCAGTGTCTGAATGTTCGGAGTGTCTTCTCCTCACTGTGATGTCTTATGACCGATTTTTGGCAATTTGCAACCCGTTACGTTATCACAGTATAATGAGCTGTACGTTGCGTGTTATGTTGGTCACCATGTCTTGGCTGTTAAGTTTCTTGATCGTATTGATTAATACAACAACAATAGGTTTTCTACACTTTTGTGGGCCCAACGTGATTGACCATTTCTTTTGTGACTATGCACCCATATTAGAGCTTTCCTGCTCAGATGTCTCTGTAGTTCAGCTGGAAGTCATGCTCCTTGGTTTTCCGGTGCTTGTTCTTCCATTTGGAATAATTTTGGTTTCCTATGTTTATATTTTACAAGTAATTTTAAAAATCTCATCCATCACTGGAAGACACAAAGCCTTCTCCACCTGCAGCTCCCACCTCACTACCGTATCCCTGTTTTATACAACTTTGTTCAGTATTTATGTCCTTCCAACTGGACGATCATTGTCCACAAGTAAAATCCTATCTATGTTTTACACAATGGGAACCCCGCTGATAAACCCCATTATATACAGCTTGAGGAACAAAGACATTAAAGAGGCTTTTAAAAAAGTTATCAATGTGGTTTGACCTACATGACACAATAAATGAGCCAATTGTAAGGAAGAAAAGCTCTGCAGATACCTTACTATATCTACAGCAGTACTAGTTGCCTCAAATACAACTTACGGTAGTCTAAGGTTTCCTGATCATTTACTGAACATTATTGCCACCACTAGTAAAGTTTTGCACTAAAGTGCCAGTTCTCTAATGAAAACAACCGCCATGAACATCTCTTAAAGATGTATCATGCAGAACAACATCTTCCAAATAATTGAGAATGAGTTTTAGACTGCGGGGGATTCTAGATGTCGAACCCCCCGAGATCTAAAACGTATCCCCATAATGGGTCATGATTACCCCCACACGGAGCAGAGGCCGACAAAATTCCTCTATGTATCTCTATGGAAGAGCCAGAGAGCCATATATACTGTGTTTACTGGGGCCCCATGCAGGAGATCACTGGAGGTTGCGGCAGTAGGATCTATTTTCCTGTACCAGTCTAAAAAGACTTTGTGTCAAAACACGTCTTTATTGTGAGCTGTATACATATCTGTGAATAAACACTGACCGGATTGCAGAAGAAAAGTTGTGAATGACAGGATTTATTTCATTTGTTCTGTTGCTTTTACTGTCCACGTGCACAATGCAGAACAGGAGTGCTGACTCTCTTCAGAAAAATTTGATCTATTTTCTTGAAACCCCCTCCCTCATTACCGAAAAAAGTGGTATTGGGGGAAGACAAAAGTTGGCAGAATATTAGGAGGTGGGAGCTCCATGCCAATCAGGTGGGATATTTGAACAGGCAACTCACTAGCTAGTTGCACATAAATGTAGTATATCCCATTCCATGGATGCATAATAAACAGGTCTGACAGCAGATGGCTTTGTCCATAGTGTAGTGGTGAAACCAGGT
This sequence comes from Hyla sarda, assembly GCF_029499605.1. NCBI lineage: Eukaryota > Metazoa > Chordata > Amphibia > Anura > Hylidae > Hyla > Hyla sarda. Next base: position 7,685,816 of record NC_079192.1, read on the forward strand.
TACTTCAGCTCAGCTCTCATTGAAGTGAATGGGAGCACTGCTACAGTAACCCAGCTAGGCCACAACTCCCTTTAGCCCCATTCACGATGTATACAGTGAAGGAAAACATTTGTTTGATCCACTACTGATGTGATTTGTTTGTCCACTGACAAATAAATAATCAGTCTACTGTTTACTGGAACAGTAAGATACAGAATAACAACAAAAAATCCAGAAAAACACATTTCAATACATTATGAATTGATTTGCATGTTACACAGTGAAATAAGTGTTTGATCCCCTACTAATCAGGAAGGTTTCTGGCCCACAGGAGTCTTTTATACAGAAAAGGAGCTAAGATTAGGAGCACTCTCTTAAAGAGACCAGTGCTCCCATTCTCAGCTTGTTACGTGTATGACCGAAACCTCGATCATCAATCATATTTCAAATTCTCCACCAATATATAACTGTGAGAAATCTTAAAACCACAGTCTCTAGTGGTGTATTGTCAAAAATCCCTTCCTGTCACTGACAGTGCTCAGCTGTATAGGTTGAGCACTGTCAGTGACAGGAAGGGATTTCTGACAATACACCACTAGAGACTGTGGTTTTAAGATTTCTCACAGTTATATATTATATATATTTCTTATTAAATGCTTAATAAAAGCTAAGTTTTAGGGGTGGGACCTAATAAGGGTATTAGTGACCCAAGGTTTATCCTTGGGTCAAAGGTGTTTATTTGATTGACCCTGACCCATCTCGGGTTGTAAAAGTTTTTGAGGTATCAGAAGTGACACCTGGCGCAATCTGTTTGTCTGTCAGGTACTACAGCTCCCATCATGGAACAGTCTGTTCCATGCTGGGAGTAGTAGTTCTTCCTAAGAAACTTAAAAAATAGAGAAAAAAGTGAAACACACATACACACACACTTTATTAAACACAATATTAAAATGCATTACTAATAAAAAAAAGCTAAAATTAATTATTAAAAATATATTATTTTTACATTAAAATGGCCTCATAAATGGCTACATTTTTAGGTCCCTGCCCGCCCATATAAATTGATCCCTATTTAAAAATTGACTTTCTAATTTTTTTTTTTCTGGTGGCTTTATAATTTTTTATACACCCAAGAATGGGATCTACATTTTATTCTATTCTGCCAGAGCAGAGAAAATCATTAACTACAAAGGTAACAGGATAAATATGTGGTTAACCACAATTAATTTGCACTATAAGTATGTTTTAAAATGAAATTTTTTTTAAATCAAAAAGCAGGGAACAATTTTTGTTAGCGGGGCAGGGAACTGAGAGCCCCGGCCAGCCGATATTAACATGCAAAGCAGCCTGTGAAAATGATTGGAATACTGTAATATAGTATTACAGTAAAGGTTAGAATAGACAAATACTATTCTTAGACTGGTGCTTTATATATATAGCATTCAATATTTCTAGCTGCAATGTTCTGCAGAAATAGTTTACTGTGCCGTGTGTAGAAGATTGGATCAGTCTGTCGTCATCAACTCCAGGCTGTGTCAGTCAGCCACTACATGTTCTCCTCATGCTGCCGCCAACTCCAGGCTGTGTCATTCAGCCACTATTTGGTCTCCTCGTGCTTCCGCCACCTCCACGTTGTGTCATTCAGCCACTATATGGTCTCCTCATGCTGCCGCCACCTCCAGGCTGTGTAATTCAGCCAGTATATGATCTCCTCATGCTGCCGCCACCTCCACACTTTGTCATTCAGCCACTATATGGTCTCCTCATACTAATGCCACCTCCAGGCTCTGTCATTGTGCCATTCTGCAACAGTGATTCTAATAGTGATGCCTCTGATCTGCATGTCATACTGAATAACAGCATTATTTCACTAACCCAGCACTCATTCTATGCATGTTAAAGCAAGGCAAAGTGTTCTACATCCCTATTGAGGCTCTCTGTGGGCCAGTAATAGCCGTTTTTAATAGCGATTTCCAGCGAATAAATTCGGACCAAAAACAGTTTTGGCGGGAAATTCGGCTAATCGGCCGAATCAATTTTTTTTTTAATTCACTCATGTCTAGTGTACGCCATTGACAGCGCAGTTTAATTAACAGTTATAGTTTTTATAGTTCAGACATATACGGATACGGCAATACCATATATGTTTACTTTTATTCTGTTAGATATTTTTTATATGGAATTTGGGAAAAGGGGGGGGGTAATTTAATCTTTTCATATGGAATGGGTTAATGGGTGTTTTATTAAACTTTTATCAAACTTTTTTTTACACTTTATTAGTCCCCATAGGGGACTTTTAGGAGGAATCGTTAGATAACTCATACAGATCAATGTAGTTCCACACAGAACCACATTGATCTGTGTGCTCTGCATTCGATTGATAAAGCCTGGTCCAGTAGGCTTTATCAATCTCAGAGCCGCAGCCAGTGCCAGAGGAGAGGTAAGCCCTCTGGCTACCTCAGAAGTGGATCACCCCTCCGCGATCGTGCTGCGGGGAGGATGGTGGGCGATCCATTCCACTGGACCACCGGGGAGTGTTTAAAGGTCCCTTTAGACGTCCCTGCCAGCAGCGATCTAAAGGGTTAATATCCGACTGCGGCGATCGCCATATGGAGGCTATTACAGCAGCTTCCAGCTACAAGAATCAGCAGGGGGCGGACAGTATGGCACGCGCTCGAGTCGGGACCCCATGCCATACACTGTTAATGGCACAAGGACTTGTATACATGTCCTTGGTTGTTAACAGGTTAAGAGCTTTTTATAATTTCCACATAGGCACATGGTGAAGCATTACAAGGCTGCATTTGAAATTCAAGACACCCCAGAATATGAGAAAAACCTTTAGGCAACTAATACGGTGTGCCAGCACAAGGCCAGGAAACTGTAATTATACATCCATGGTTGCGTATCCCATTCAACTTCTCACACCTGTAGCCTATCTTCCTCCTCCTCATCCATGGCCTTCCTCTTATGGGGAAGAGTGTAGTCTACCCTCTTACTCCCCCCTCCCTTTTTTTCATAGGTGTAAAATCAAGGGTTGCCATGCTGTCCTACATCTGCTAAGCCTAGACCAGAAAGGCCACACATCGGAGGAGCTACTGCCCTGTCTGCAATGGGAAGTACTACAATGGTTCTATGGTGGTGATCTGACATTGGGAAATGTGGTCATTGATAATGTCCAAAACATTGTAAAAGTGATGCATCTGGGTGGCATGACACACTCTCCCTGGATGGCAGACATGCTAAAACTTATTGTCAAATGTTTCTTGAGGAATTGTAGCGGTCTATGTGCAGAAAAGTGTGCCTTCCGTTTAACCAATGCTTTTAAACAAGCCATACCTTGACCTCCAGCGCCAAAATGGTCTTTCTCAACACCGACTCATTTGCAACTGTCAGAACTCAACATTATACATGTTGGACCACCTGTACCAGCAGCACAAAGGGGTGACAAACTTTCTTAGGCTGGGTTCACACCACGTTTTGTTAACTGCGGTTCCCGTACACGGCTGGGAGGAGGGGGGCGGGGCTTAATTGCGGCACCCGCACTCAGCCATATTCGGTAACCATATTTAATGCATGTCTATGAGCTGACCGGAGTGAGCCGCAGCCTCCGGTCGGCTTCGTTTTCGTCCATATGCGGTTTCCCGACCGCAGACAAAAACGTGGTCGACCGCGTTTTTGCCTGCAGTCGGGAAACCGCATACGACCGAAAACCAAGCCGACCGGAGGCTGCGTTTAACTCCGGTCTGCTCACAGACATGCATTAAATACGGTTCCCAAATACGGCTGAGTGTGGGCGCCGTGATTAAGCCCCGCCCCCCTCCTCCCAGCCATATACGGGAACCGTAGTTAACAAAACGTGGTGTAAACCCAGCCTTATGCAAAAAAATAGAACATTTTTGGAGCTAGTGTGACCTTCAGTGGAGACATTAGCAGCTTTATAGAGAGTAAATCAGAACGACAGCTCACCTCCTCCTCCCTGCACCTGTGCGCGGGCCTGATCAGCAGCGTCCCTGACCAGATGTATGCACAGAGTAAAGAAAACGGTCCAGCACAGGTTTGCAGGTAAAAAACAGCTTCTTCTTTTATTGGGTCAGTTCCGACAAGACAAATAAATAAGCCGACGCGTTTTGGACCTACACTCGGTCCTTAGTCATGGCATGACTAAGGACCGAGTGTAGGTCCGAAACGCGTCGGCTTATTTATTTGTCTTGTCGGAACTGACCCAATATAAGAAGAAGCTGTTTTTTATCTGCAAACCTGTGCTGGACCGTTTTCTTTACTCGCAGCTTTATAGAGACACCTGATGCATGCTCAGACCTTTCAAAGTGGCTAAAGATTTGTCAGCAAGAAGAACAGCGGAATTAGTAACGTTCTGCTGCTCATATGGATGAAAGAATGGGGGAGGGGTCACATCTGGCTGGAAGCAGTATGAATGTTCTCCTTGAGCAGGAGTTTGATGAGCAGGATGAGGAAGTGGGACCAGAGGAGGAGCATTTGGAGAACAAATCTAATGGAGGGATAAGAGAGAAGGATCCTACACAAGACGACACTGATGATGATGAGGAGGAGGTGGAAGAAGATGAGGACCATGACCAAACTTGACAGTATGGGGCAAAAGCTAAACAAGCTGGGCTTCTCAGAAAAGCTGGCAAGTATGGTGAGCTGTAAGTTTTCTTGCATGTGCAATGACAGGTGTATTGTGAGCTTAAAAGAAAGAGATGATTACTGGATAACCACACTCAGTATAAAGCCAAAATGGGGGAATTTTGAAACCCCTATGCAACCAGCTTGTCATGGCTTTCCTGCACCAAACATCTGCTAAACAGGGGTCTACTCTACACTCCCCGCTGAGTCAATGCTCCACTCCCTCTGCCAGCACTACCCCTGCAAGAGGGAAGAGCATCAGCATTCCACTCTGACATGAACTGTTCTCAAAAAGATGTAAACCATCAACCAGGTTGATGCATTCCTAAGCTGTGCTCTTTTTCTGACAGACACCATGAGCCCAGACACCATGGACTTCTGGGTCACCAGATTAGACCATTGGCCAGAACTTGCCGAGTTTGCCATGGGTGTTTTTTTGTTTTTTTTCAAAGTATATCTTTATTAACTTTTCATATAATCATACAACAGTCAGTATATGGCAAAGTATTGTACACAATCAACGAAATACAAATCTCACAAAATAAAGTGGATTTACAGGTAACCAGAACATGGGAAGTCATTAAGGCAAAAATTGTCACGGGCCAATAGCCAGTACCTCAGCAGTGCAAAACAGTAACAGCAAGTGAATGACATCCTGGTTATAGCATGCCATGAAGGAGTCTCGCTGTATGATACCTGAGAAATCTAAGTGAGTACTAGGTAAAAGAACACAGCACCTAAGGAGGGAGTGTAAAGACCGAGAGGAAACACACAGACAGGTACCATAGAGATCCACAAGTGGCCTACAAGAGGCTTAAAGATTGGTGCGCGTGGATACTGAGGAGAGGCAAGGGTGAGAAAGAAAGGATGAAGAAAGAGAGAGAGATAGGCAGTAGGAGGTAGCAGGGTAGAGAAGAGGAAGGAATAAAGGGGAGAAAGTCATGGCAGGTCTAGAGAAATCAGACACTTATCACGCGGAGCAGGCGAAACGGGAAACCCCCGTGTATCAATTCAGCAATACCAACGACAGTGTGGAGGTGTATGTTACAAGTACAGGGTAAACAGCTAGATCTACAGATACAGGGTCTCAAACTCCGCAGAAGACATGAACTCCGACCAGGACCTCCAGATTCCATGAAATCTGTCTAATTGATTCCCGGAGTCAGCCAAGAGCTCCTTCATTCTATAGATATGGGAAACCTCCCGAAGCCAGGACGAGATGGAGGGGGGAGACGGCGATTTCCACAGTCGTGGGATAACTGCTCTGGCTGCTAGCAAGAGATGTTGAAGTAGTTTAGCGGAGGAGCTGGGCATGGAAGTCAGGGGTATAGAGAGACGGAGCAGCGTAGGAGATTTTGGGATCATGTGTGAGGTTAGTCTGGAAATTATCTAGTGTCTGGGACCAAAAGGGGGCTAGGGCCGGACATTCAAGCCATATATGTGTCATGGTGCCACCTGGGTTCCCACAACGCCAACAAACATCCGTCACGTTCGGGTACATACGTGCAAGAAGTGAGGGGACCCTGTACCACCTGGTGATTATTTTATAATTAGTTTTGTGTGCTTTGCATGACGTGGAGGATCTGTGACACCTAGAAAATGACAGTTTCCAGTAACTTTCCGAGATTGTGCACCCTAGTTCCTTTTCCCAGGCTGAGCAGAAGGCCATGGGCGCTGTCGTGCAGGATTCAAAGAGGAGAGAGTAAATGGAAATAACTGAGTGGCCTGTCGAACCCTTGGAGACACAAAGACATTCAAACGGGTTGAGGGTCCTGTGAAGCTGCAGGCGCATTTTCTGAGCATTATGAAAGTGTGCGAGTTGGTAGTATTGCAGACGGTGTGTCTGTGTCTGCAGGGATGTCTGGAAAAAGTCAGAGATAGGTTTCAAAGCCGTCGGAGTGAGTAGATCAATGTATCACACAGGCATCGTCCCTGCGAAGGGTTAGGAATGTGGGTGAGTTGCGTGCCGGCGGAAAAACTGGATTATCAAGTAAAGGGACGAGTGGGCCTGTGGTGGAGGCAATGGGTAAGCATTTCAAGTAGGCCCTAGAAGCCGAGATCAAAGATGCAGTCACAGGAGGGAGGTCCTGCAAGCGTTTCCGAGAGAACCGGTTACTAGGCAACCAGAGCAGAGACTTAAGGTCCGTCTTCAAGGCCCTACTTTCCAGCATCACCCACTGTTTCTCCGCTCTGTTATGGAAGCTGTCGAGAACTCTAGTCCGAGTTGCTGCCAAATAGTATGATGTGAAGTCCGGCAGAGCTAAGCCTCCCCTGTCCTTCCTTCTAATCAATATCTGTCTAGCCAGTCGGGGGTGGCGCCGAGCCCAAACAAAGCCAGACTGCAGCGTAGAGATCTCCCATAGAAATGATCGAGGCAGTGCGATCGGAATACCTGAAAACAGGTAGAGGAGCCTTAGTAGCACGTTCATTTTGAATACATTGATCCTGCCAAGCCACGAAAAATCTCTACGCTCCCATCTAGCCAGGTCGGAGCAGAGTGTGTGTAGAAGCAGAGGGTTTAAAGGGGTATTCCAGATTTTTTTTTTTTGACTATGCTACAGGGGCTGTAAAGTTAGTGTAGTTCATAATATTGTGTCTTTACCTGTGTGTGACGGTTTTCTCACAATTCTTATGTGATTTTCACCCCGAGGGGACATTGATGCCAAGGTATTTAAGGGAGCGGGTCTGCCATCTGAACGGATAGGAAGCCTTCAGTGAGCGAAGGATGTGTAGGGGTATGGAGATGTTTAAGTCTTCGCACTTCGTAGGGTTAAGTTTATAATTGCATACCGTCGAGTATTGGTGGAGGACACTCATCAGGGAGGGCAGTGACACTGGCGGGGAGGATAAGAATATTAACAAATCATCTACATATGCAGAACATTTGTAATGGCACGGCGACAGAGATATCCCGCGAATATCAGGATGTGGTCCAATGGCTATCAGCAAGTGCTCCATACAGTGGCGGGGAAAGAGGGCACCCTTGTCACGTGCCATTGCAAATGGAGAAGACGTCAGAGAGCTGGTCACTCACACGGAGCTGGGCTTGGGGGTTATTGTACAAGACCATAATGCGGTGCCTCATTGTCTCACCCAGCCCAATTTGGGCGTGGGAGGCTGACAGGAACTCCCAATCCATCCTATCAAAGACTTTCGCCGCATCGAGGGACAAGAGCATAAGAGGAATCCCACAACTATTTGCGTAGTGGATAGTGGAGAAAGCTCTAAGCGTATTGTCCCTAGCTTCTCGCCCTCGAACGAAGCCCACCTGATCAGGATGGATGAGAGAACCGAGGTGGTCAGCCAATCTGTTCGCAATAAGTTTTGCGAACAGCTTAGCATCTACATTGATTAGAGAGATCGGCCTGTAACTAGGACAGAGAAGGGGATCCTTCCCCTCTTTAGGAATAACCGTAACATATGCTCTCACAAAGGAGGGAGGGAGCGGAGTGGATTGAAACTTAGCAGTATACCCATCAGGGCCCGGGCTCTTACCCGCCGGTAGTGCTGAGACTGCCGACTCCAACTCCTCAGGAGTAAAGGGTGCCTCCATCGCTTCAACTACAGTCGCAGGGAGGGATGGGAGTGCCGTCGAGTCTATGTAATGTTGGAGAGATGGGGGATCTGGAGTTGGGTAGACTAGTGTAATATTTGTGAAACGTATCAAGAATCTGAGGGGTAAGGTAAGACGTGGTGCCTGAAGCCGTTTTGATTGCGTGTATAAATGTGGATTCCTTTTTTTTTTACAGCGGCCAGAAGACGGACAGATTTATTGCTCCACTCATAAGAGACCTTACCCGTCAGTTGCCTGTAAAACCGACATACTTTTATCAGTTCCCGATACACCTGTTCTTGTTGGGAGTGTTTGTGTTGCGTCTCCAGCGCCTATAAGGTCTGGGTTAGCGATCAAAATTTTGCGGAGGCTTCCCTTTTCGGCCTTGCTCCATGCCTCATTAGGACTCCTCGGAGAACACATTTCAAGGCATCCTATTTCACAGTAGGAGCAGTTTGATCAAAAGCATGGTCACTGACAAACTGGAGCACTGTGTCCTTCAGATCCTGGAGAAAAGAGTGTCCAGCAAAAGAGATTCATTCAGTCTCCAAGAGGCATGAGGCTTGGTCAAGGACAGAAGCGTGAATGAACAAAGTAATGGGGCGTGGTCAGATAACATCACAAGTCAAATGGAGGTGTTGTGATGGTTTGGAGAAGATGATGTGGAAAGAACATATAATCTATTCTGCTGTATGAGTTCCTAGGGTGTGAGTAAAAAGTATAGTCTCTGTCCTGTGGGTGCAGAACCCGCCACACGTCCGCAAGTTGCATGTCATGCAGAGTTCTGCGCATAGCCCTCAATTTGGAGTGTGAGATGGAAGAGTGTCCCGTGGAGGTGTCACATGAAGGGAAGAGCGGGGTATTAAAATCACCACATAAGATAATGGCTCCCGTTGCAAAGATACGTAAGGCCTCTAAAGTCGCATGTAGGAAGGAAACTTGTGCATAGTTGGGAGCGTAGACTGAAGCTATCGTAAAATGGTGGCCCGCTATCGTGCAATTAACAAGGTACCTGGCATTGGGTCAGTTTTAGTGGAAGTGATCTGAACTAGAGGAAAATATCTAGATGTGAGAGGTGGAGTGTGGCTTTCCTTAAAATGGGTCTCTTGCAAAGCGAGAATGTGTACTTTTTGTTTGTGGAAGGAGTATAGCAGTTGGGCCCTCTTTTCGGGGGTGTTAAAGCCCTGTACGTTTAAGGACGCTACTAAAAGGTCAACTGCCATTGTGTGAATGTGGGGTGCAGGTCAACTTACTCAGATGCCCATCGGTTGCTCCGTCGCCCGATCTGAGAGGCATGGTTATACTGGAACAGGTAAACCTAGAGGAAAATAGAGGGGAGAATGAAAAAGTTAGGACAGAGATGAAGCTAAGAAGCTGGTGCATATACACGTCAGCACAGGTGCTAAGGAGAATGGCCATATGGGCCAAAAATAATGCCAGGACCAGTATGGCATGAAACCTATTGAGGGTAATGCAGAAGGCGGGCAGAGGAATGCCCAGCGGTCAGAAAGTTGTACTATTTGCTCGTTCATTCACTAAGGGAACGTCTGGGCCAGGGCCAGTCTAGTACGCATAAAGCCATCTCCTCTGTAAGGCAGGGGGAGGGCACAAAGAAAAAAGGGCGGTAACAAGTTGATCGGGCATAACACCCTACAGAAACCAATGGGAGGGAGGCAGGAACATGGGGTGATCTAAAGAACAACTAGGATCAATAATTTAACAGCAGAAATCAGGTGTTGCTGCAATCAATCACATGACAACAGACAAACAAAGTGTAAGCATGAAATGGCACCAGGGGGAGAACCACAATAGGAGACCTCAAGTATCCCAGGGTAATGAGCTATCACGCCCCCTCCCGTAGGCTTGCATTGAGGGGCGGAGCGTGACGCTACACGGGCACGGAGGCGTGACATCACATGCCGCCGGCCCGGTGGTCACCCGTAATCAGACCCGGAGCGAACACGCTCCGGGGACTGATTACAAACGGGGAGCCGCGTGCATGATCACGGGCGTCCCCAGCGGCGGGACTCCCACGATCAGACATCTTATCCCCTATCCTTTGGATAGGGGATAAGATGTGTAAGCACCGGAGAACCCCTTTAAGCCACTTTAAAATGTCTTGAATCCCAAGTGACCCTAGCAGTGGTACACAGTGCTTTAGAGCTCTTAGGCAGCAATATACACATGTTTTCGGGCTTATCTCATTGTCAGCTTGCAAAGAACCTGCTTGCCGTAAACCAAACTCTTTTGAAAAGTTTTGCGTACCCAGCGAACCAAAGTTTTGAACTATCTGCTCAACTCTATTTGTTAGGTTAAAAAATTACAAAAATCCATCAAGTTCAACCTACAATTCTACAATATCCTTAATGTGGTCATAAGACCCAAACCTGTGGGGTTCTTTAAGCTAATCATCATGTTCCATGATAATGTACAATCTATAAAAACAGATCATGTATTACATTTTATTTTTACATCTTTAAATAAGTTTTAGGCATTTATTATTATTATTTTTTTTTCTTTACATCATAGTTTTCTCTAATTTCCCAGGGACCTCATTATTCGGTATAAATCACCTCAGTAAATTGTCTTCATAGAGACGTTTCTCTCCCCAGACAAACCTGCTGTCTTCTATAAAAAAAGAACGAAGGATTCTACCACCCACACGGCACATTCTACAGACAAAGAAGGGTGGAGAATTTTACTTTCCTAAGGATCATTGCTAGAAGAGGAGTTTAATCTTCCCATTTGGCTGATTTCTAATCCTTTTTATGGATTTTTCTGATTGAGAATTTGTTCATAAGTGACGGTTTGGAGGAAATTTATCAAAATATGTAAAGAGGAAAAGTTGACCAGTTCCTCATAGCAACCAATGAAATTGAATATTTCATTTTTTTAAAGTCCCCTAAAATTAAAAGAAGCACTCTGATTGGTTTCTATGGACAATAAGTCAATTTTTCCTCTGCACAGGGTTTGATTTAGTATAAGAAAATCTGCCTGAGATCCTTCTATTACCAAGTAACACTCAATATCTTCCGACTTATAAGGCCCGTTTTGTTATGAGACACCACAGTTCACTATCACATGCCGGCCCGCTGATGGCTGGTGACCACTTTTTCATCAATTACGACAAGAAAGGGTGAGAATCGAAACTAAAAAATTAGAAACTGTAATTTTTTCCCTTATTTCTTCTCATCACATATTTGGTTTGGTGAAAGCACGGAAGAAAGCCCGACTGCAGGATCAGACTGTACAGAATTAATTTCTTGTGCCATAATATAAATATTCAATCAGAAGGTCTGTATAGAAGCTGTGTACAAAAATGGAGGAAAAAAATGAAATTATGACCTACTGCAAAGTTTCTTGAATTCTCATTTTAGATGTGTTAGGGCAATAGAAACATGTTTGGTCAGGTAGACAAAGCCTATAACCCCTCGAGGACACAGCCAATTTTCACTTTTGCTTTTCGTTTTTTTCGTCCTCTCTTTCTAAGAGCCATAACTCTTTTAATTGTCCATCCAAAGACCCATATAAGGGCTTGATTTTTGAGCAACCAATTGTAATTTGTTCTGACGGCTTTCATTTTACCAAAAATGTATGGAAAAATTAGTCAATTACTGGGAGAAAATGTGGAAAAAATTTTGGGGGAAAATTTCTTTTGGGGGTTTGTTTTATCTTTATTTTGTGGTTCAATACGATTAAAATGATACCGATGGTAACATAGTTTTCTATTATTGTACTGCATTTAAAAAAAAGTCAAATTTTTTAACAAAATAAGTTTTTGTCCAATCTTTCTCTTTTGACACCTATAACTTATTTATTTGTCAGTATATGAGGCTGTATGAGGGCTCTTTTTTTACTGTGATCTGTTGTTTTTATTGTTTCTTTTTGATCACTTTTTATTCCGATTTATCTGGGATGTGATATTACCAAAGATCGGCAATTTTATAATTTGGTATTGTTTTGTGTTTACTCTGTGCCCTATATGGGATCATTTGCATTATAATTTAATCACAAGTCCTGTAACATACCAGTGTCAGACCAGCTCTCACCTGGAGACAGGGCTGGTGCAAGGATATTTGCCACCCTAGGCAAAAGCTAATTTTGCCACCCCCTTGACTGTAAGAAATCTACTCCTCATGTAATCACCTTACTACTGCGGTGACACACTGTAACAAACCTCTTACCCATGCTGCTTGTAAACGAGTGGTTCGTTTGCTGGTTGTCCAACTTTCTTGCAGCAGCCCCCCATCAAGAACGCGCTCTAGACGGCTGCCTATTTTGCCTATTGCCAGAGCTGACCCTTCCTGGAGACAAAGGAAATCTGCACGCACAGATAGCCCGGAGCAAGGACACGGCAATAGCAAGAACAAATGATCAGCTGGTCAGATTCCTTAAACAAATATCTTTTAAAGATTTTAAAGATTTTCACCTTAAGGACCAGGCCCATTTTATTTTAGCGTTTTTGTTTTTTCCTCCTCGCATTGTAAAATTCATACCTCTCTTATATTTCCATTCCCAGACCCATATGAGAGCTTGTTTTTTGTGTGACCAGTTGTACTTTGTAATGCCATCACTCAATTTACCCTAAAATGTATGGTAAACCCCCCCAAAAAGATTTCTGTGTAAGGAAATTGAAAGGAAAATCATAATTTAGCAAATTTGGGGGGGGGGGGGTATTTTCCCGCGGTACACTTTACAGGTAAAAATAACATGTTTTCTTTATTCTTTGTGTCAATGCGATTATAACGATACCCATGGTTACATACATTTCTATTATTGTACTGCTTTTAAAAAATCTCCAACTTTTCTTTTACAAAATCAGTATGTTTAAAATTGCCCTATTTTGACCACCTCTAACTTTCTTATTTTTACATATTAAGGGATGTGTGAGGGCTGATTTTTTGCGCCATGATCTGTAGTTTGTTTTGGTACCACAATTACGTATATGTGATTTTTGTATTGCTTTTTTTTTAAACGTTTCGGACGTTCGGCGTAGAGGATCATGAACATTAAATGTTTATAGTTCAGACATTTACGCATGCAACAAAACCAAATATAATTATAATTTTTTTACGCTTTTTTGTATTAATATGGGGAAAAGGGCTGATTTAAAACTGTATTGGGGAGGGGCTTTTTCAACAAAAAAAATCACTTTTTAAAAAACTTTTTTTAACATTTATTTTACAACTTTTTAGTCCCCACAGGGGACTATTTATAGCAATCATTAGATTGCTGATACTGTTCAGTGCCATGCATAGAGCAATAGAGCATAGCACTGATCAGTATTATCGGCAATCTTCTGCTCTGGTCTGCTGGAAGGCAGATCAGTGCTGAAGACCCCGGGAGACGGGCAGAGGCAGGTGAGGGGACCTATGTCCGCCATCTTGGCTGATCTGATCCCCGCCACCCCAGGTGATCAGATCAGCCATTATAAGTGCCGAGCTGCCGCAGATGCCATGATCTATATTGATCACGGCACCTGAGGGGTTAGTGGCAGACATCAGCGCAATCGCTGATGTCGGCCATTGCCGGCGGGTCCACGGCTGCTGACAGCTGCTGGGACCCGTCGGTAATAAAGCAAGCGCAGCTCATGTTCTCATGTCACAGCCGCACTGTAAATGTATGGTGCTGTGCGCTAAGTGATGCTATGCAGCACCGTACATTTATGGCACATGTCCTTAAAGGGTTAAAAAGTAGTACAATAATAGAGAAACATGTAACCATGGGTAAAGTTGTAATTGTGCTGACCCACAGAATAAAGAGAACATGGCAGTTTGACTGTAAAGTGCACTGCGTAAAGGCAAAAACCCCAAAGTAGCAAAATTGAAGTTTTCTTTTAAATTTTTTGCCGCAAATAATATTTTTTTGTTGTGCCATATATTTTATGGTAAAATTAAAGCTGTCATTACAAAGTACGAAAAGAAGAAAAAAATAGAACGTAAAAATGAATATTGGCTGTGTCCTCAAGGGGTTTAGTGTGTTAATGTGAGAAATGAGGGAAGAAAGCTGTAGTTCAATTTTGCGAAATATCTTACAACAATAATTATCAAATTAAAGGGGTATTCTGGGCAAAAACATTTAATCCCCTATCCAAAGGATAGGTTATAAGATGTCTGATCACGGGGGGCCCAGTGCTGAGACCCCCCGCGATCTTCCTGCCGCACCCGCATCCAATGCTTAATCTCCAGTTTCGGAAACCTCAGGGTTTTCAGGACTGGGGACGTGACATCACGTATCCTTTGGATAGGGGATAAAATGTTTTTGCCCGGAATACCCTTTAAGCTCTGCTTCATCTATAGTTAGTAAAACATGACATTTTATGTCTGGAACTTCACATTTAGCTGTTCCATATCTTTCGTTGGGATTCTGACATTTTTGTTCTCCATTATCCAGGCAATGCAAGACAAAAACGTCACCTTCATCTCAGATGTCATCCTTCTCAGTTTCCAAAATTTTAAAAATGTTAAGCCTTTATTCTTTACTCTACTTTTGGTGATTTATTTTGCAACTGTGATGGGAAATGTTCTGATCATCATCTTGGTCTCCTCTAGTAAGACCCTTCATTCTCCGATGTACTTCTTCCTCTCACATCTCTCTTTATCTGACCTCCTGCTCAGTACAGATATCACCCCACAAACACTATCAATAGTCCTGAATGGGACTGGCACCATATCTTTTACACGCTGCCTCTCTCAATTTTACTTTTTCTCAGTGTCTGAATGTTCGGAGTGTCTTCTCCTCACCGTGATGTCTTATGACCGATTTTTGGCCATTTGTAACCCGTTGCGTTATCACAGTATAATGAGCTGTACGTTGCGTGTCACGTTGGTCACCATGTCTTGGCTGTTCAGTTTTTTATTCATATTGGCTGATACAACAACAATTGGTCTTCTAGATTTTTGTGGGCCCAACGTGATTGACCATTTCTTTTGTGACTATGCGCCCATATTAGAGCTTTCCTGCTCAGATGTCTCTGTAGTTCAGCTGGAAGTCATGCTTCTGGGTTTTCTGGTGCTTGTTCTTCCATTTGGAATAATTTTGGTTTCCTATGTTTATATTTTACAAGTAATTTTAAAAATATCATCCATCACTGGAAGACACAAAGCCTTCTCCACCTGCAGCTCCCACCTCACTACCGTATCCCTGTTTTATACAAGTTTGTTCAGTGTTTATGTCCTTCCAACTGGACGATCATTATCCACAGGTAAAATCCTATCTATGTTTTACACAATGGGAACCCCGCTGATAAACCCCATTATATACAGTTTAAGGAACAAAGATATAAAAGAAGCTTTTAAAAAAGTTATCAATGTGGCTTGAGCTACATGCCATATGAGACGGTTGTAAGGAAGGGAAGCTCCTCAGATACCTTCCTATATCTTCAGCAGTTGCCCCTAACACAACTTAAAGGGGTTCTCCGGTGCTTAGACATCTTATCCCCTATCCAAAGCATAGTGGATAAGATGCCTGATTGCGGGAGTCCCGCCACTAGGGACCCCTGTGATCTTGCACGCGGCACTCCATTTGTAAACAGTCCCCGGAGAATGTTCGCTCCGGGTCTGATTACCGCGACCACAGGGCCGGCGGCGTGTGACATCACGCCTCCGCGCCCGTGTGACCTCACACTCCACCCCTCAATGCAAGTCTATGGGAGGGGGCGTGACAGCTATCACGCCCCCTCCCGTAGGTTTGCATTGAGGGGCGGAGCGTGACGTCACACAGGGGCGGAGGTGTGACGTCACACGCCGCCAGCCCTGTGGTCGACAGTAATCAGACCCGGAGCGAACACGCTCCGGGCACTGATTACAAACGGGGGTCCTCAACAGCGGGACTCCCACGATCAGGCATCTTATCCCCGATCCTTTGGATAGGGGATAAGATGTCTAAACACCGGAGTACCCCTTTAAGCTAGTCTTATCTTTCCTGATCATTGAAGATTGTAGTGCCGAAGCACCACTACTGTAGTTGCGGGCCAAAGTTGTGCCAGTTTTCTAATGAAAACAATCGGCATAAAGATCTCTTCATGACTCCCTCTCTTTATATAACCTACTTACCTCTCTACCATATTTCTGAATGATACAGGTGATGTTTAGTGATGAGCAGCATAGGCCAAATTTGAATTTGCAATATTTCACGAATATATGAACGAATATTCGTCAAATATTCGCGAAATTTGCATATTCGTTATATTCTTTTTTTTGCTCATATGCAAAAATATATGCGCATATTCGCGAATATTGAGCCCTCCCTTCTTTAATGGTATAGGGAACTATGACTAGTGCATTAACTCTGTGATTTTTTGCCCATTGAAGCCAATAGGCCCATTGTGTTCTATGGGGATCTCATGGCATGTAAAACAGTAAGATAAGCAGGACTAACTCAGCAGCACAGTGGAATGGGAGACCACCACTGGTTTGTGGGACAGAGTGTTATGTTGTTTTGGTTTAACTTTACTTTCCTAGAAAAGTTGCTGAGTTGCCCATAGCAACCAATCAGATTGTTTCTTTCATTTTGCAGAGGCCTTGTGAAGCAATGTGATTGGTTGCTATGGGCAACTCAGCAGCTTTTCCAGGAAAGTAAAGTTAAACCAAAACACCATAACACCATAACACCATAACACCATAACACCCTGACCCACCACAGGACTCAAACCAGTGGTGGTCTCCCATTTCACTGTGCTGCCGAGAGGGCCCTGATTATCTTACTGTTTTACATGTTGTGAGATCCCCATATACCACGATGGGCCTATTGGTTTTGATGGGCAAAAAATCACTAGTCATAGTTCCCTATAGTTAATGCACTAGTCATAGTTCCCTATACCATTAAAGAAGGGAGGGCTCAATATTAGCGAATATGCGCATATGTGCATACATTTTCCAAAAAAAAAACATTCGTAATTACGAATATATAGTGCCATATTCGCAAATTTGAATTTAAATTTAAATTCAAATTGCGAATATTCGCGAGCAACACTAGTGATGTTCCAGGAGGCCATCTAGAGGAAAATACTTGGATGGGAAAGCCTCAATAATCAATGGTTCGAGAACAGGCAAAGAAAAACACTCTGCTGAATCTCTGTTCCCCATAAAATAAGAGTCTGTTCCCCTGATCCCCTATTCCTATCACTTTGCTTAGCCTCATGTGTATCTGGTCTTGTTGATTATGTACGGTGCATTATAAGACCGATTCTGGATTTGAGGTGATAATAAAGAACATATACACTCACTGGTGAGTGTATCGTTCTAATACTGAGTTGTAACTCGAGATTTTGCTACCTATGGACATGATGACATCACACATTTCCTCCCTACAGACATGATGACATCACACAGTTACGTTATATGGACATGATGGCATCACACAGTTCCTCCACACGGATCAGTTGCCTGTTCTCTGCTGAAAGGAGACTTGCATTGAAGGGGCAAGGCATGACTTCGTGAGGGGGCGGGGCTATGACGTCACAAGCTCCCGGCAGCGGCTCCAAAGTTTGGAACAGTTTGCTTCAAACGCTGAGCAGTGCAGTACCCCTTTTTGTTTACTTATAAGCAATGAAAGGGATGTTACGGTTGCTGATTTCCAGTTGCTCGTGAGGGTAACTTTAGCTATTATACACACTATACAGAATAGGTCTGTGCTGTTCAGTTTTGGTCATCAGTTCATAAAAGAGACATTGTGGAGCTAGAAAAGGTGCAGAGACGCGCGACTAAACTAATAAGGGACATGGAACATCCTAGCTATGAGGAAAGATTAAAAGAATTACATTTGTTAGTCTTGAGAAGCGACGTTTAAGGGAGGATATGATAAATGTATACAAGTATATAAATGGCCCATACAAAAAATATGGGGAAAAACTGTTCCAGGTGAAACCCCCTTAAAAGACAAGGGGGCACTCCCTCCGACCAGAGAAGAAAAGGTTTGGTCTAAAGGGGCGACACGCCTTCTTTACCATAAGAACTGTGAATTTATGGAACAGTCTACCTCAGGAACTGGTCACAGCAGAAACAGTTGTAAGCTTTAAAACAGGGTTAGACGCATTCCTATAACAAAATAACATTAATGCCTATGTAGAAATATAATCACATCCCTTCCCCTTCATCCAACCATACGCCTTCCCTTCAATTCCTTATTGAACTTGATGGACTTTTGTCTTTTTTCAACTGTACTAACTATGTAACTATAAGGAGGGGGGATATGATCCATCTCTATGAACAACAAAACCAGGTGAGGAGACCAATTAATATAGCATTGGAAAAGAGCTTGTAGTAATTGTTTACAGGCTACCCAAAATGGTTATATTAACGGGCAATTCCATAGGATGTGTAATATGGAGCCTCTCTGACCACAATTACACCTCTGCTTTCTACGTGAGAGGAGGATTGGGTCATAAAGGGATATACCAGTGTCATTGGTATGGCATTAATTATACTATATAGAATTACAAATCTACCATTAACATCTGAAACCCCTTCCTTCAATGAGAAGGACACTGAGTTTTTGACAGCAATTAGTACAGCTCTGGATTTAGTGCTAAAAGTAGAGTGGAAAATATTCGGGAATAGTGGGTGCTTAATTCTGTGTATCTTTTGCAAGCAAAAGCGTTTCTTGGATGCATGTACTATCACATGTCGAGAGGGGGCTGTCACCCCCCCTCCCATAGACTTGCATTGAGGGGGTGGGGTGTGACATCATGAGGGGGCGGGGCTATGAAGTTACAAGCTCCCGGAACCTGCTCCAGCGTTCGGAACAGTTTGTTCCAAATGCTGAGCAGCGGGGTACCCCTTTAAGGCTGATGGTTTAAATCCTTAAAGACGAGTGCCGTAAATGTACGTCCTGGTGACGTGGTACTTAACGTACCAGGACGTACATTTACGTCTTAAGCATAAACGCGGGCATAGGAGCGATGCCCGGATCATGCGCGGCAGGTCACGGCTGCTGATCGCAGCCAGGGACCCGCCAGTAATGGCGGACACCCGTGATCCCGCGGATGTCCGCCATTAATTCCTCAGATGCCGTGATCAATACAGATCACGGCATCTGCAGCATTGCGGACACTAGAATGGATGATCGGATCGCCCGCAGCGCTGCCGCGGCGATCCGATCATCCAGCATGGCAGACGGAGGTCCCCTCACCTGCCTCCGCTGTCTTCTGGGAGTCTTCTGCACTGATCTGCCTTCCCGCAGACCAGAGCAGAAGATGACCGATAACCCTGATCAGTGCTGTGTCCTATACATAGCACTGAACAGGATTAGCAATCGAATGATTGCTATAAATAGTCCCCTATGGGCACTATTAAAGTGTAAAAATAAAAGTAAAAAAAGCAAAAAAATAAAGTAAAAAAAAGTGAAAAACCCCCTCCCCCAATAAAAATGTAAATTGTCCCATTTTCCCTATTTCACCCCCAAAAAGTGTTAAAAAAATATTTTCTATGCATATTTGGTATCGCCACATGCGTAAATATCTGAACTATTAAAATAAAATGTTAATTATACCAGATGGTGAACGGCGTGAACGTAAAAAAAAAAAAAAAAAGTCCAAAATAGCTGCTTTTTTTATAACATTTTATTCCCAAAAAAAGTTATAAAAAATGTATTAAAAGTTTTATATAAGCAAATATGGTATCAATAAAAAGAACAGATCACGACACAAAAAATGAGCCCGCATACCGCTGCTTATACGGAAAAATGAAAAAGTTATAGGTCTTCAAATTAGGGGGATTTTAAACGCACTAATTTGGTTAAAAAGTTTGTGATTTTTTTGTAAGCACAACAGTAATAGAAAAATATGTTATCATGGGTATCATTTTAATCGTATTGACCAAAAGAATAAATAACACATGTCAATTTTACCGTAAATTGTACGGCAAGAAAACGAAACCTTCCAAAATCAGCAAAATTGCGGTTTTCTTTTTAATTTCCCCACACAAATAGTATTGTTTTGGTTGTGCCATACATTTTATGGTGAGTGATGGCATTACAACGGACAACTGGTCGCGCAAAAAACAAGCCATCATACTAGTCTGTGGATGAAAATATAAAAGAGTTATGATTTTTTGAAGGCGAGGAGAAAAAACGAAAACGTAAAAATAAAATTGCCTGCGTCCTTAAGGACCAAATGGGCTGCGTCCTTAAGGACCAAATGGGCTGCGTCCTTAAGGGGTTAAAGGGACAGCCTCATGCAAGCATAAATCTGTCCTCTGGTTATGTTACATGTTACTTGTACATTTTATATACTGATTAAATAATGTGTTAGATTGAAAGAGTAAACTGTATCTTTGTGGAAAGATAAATAAAATTAAATAAAACAAGGGTGGAATATAACAATAAGCACATTAAAATAATATAATAATAATAATAATATTAAGACTGAAGCTCCATGTTGTACACAGACTATCACTAGGAAAAGTGTCTGTAATTTACATCCATTAAATAATGAAGCAAGCTAAAAATATGTTTTTATTCCGTTTTTATGTATTCTTCTTCTTTACAGACAAACAGTATGTAACGTGAATCTCCACCAAATGTCAAACTTAGCACCCTGGTCTCTCTATATTTGTATTTACTGATATTATAGCTCTTAGGGTATAAAAGCAAACTGTACCTGTCCTGGGCCTGATGGTGGTTTTAAGACTTATAAAATCGCCTTTTTTCTGCTAAGTGTCATGGAGGCGGGGCTCAACTACTAAGGTGCCATACCTGACATGCCGATTGCCTCTTGACTATATCTTCCAGATCCTTCTTGATTGACACACGGGGCTGAGTATGTAAGTCAAGGAGGGACTGAGAGTTGACAACAAGCAAGGAGAGGACCCCTGAGCAGTTTGGGCCCATCTCTTTTGCACTTAGCTAAACACCCCCGATGCCCCTTGCCCCAATCGCTTATCTGTCTGACAGAGCCTTGGTTCTACGTTTGCATAATAAACAGGTCCGACAGCAGATGGCTTTGTTCATAGTGTAGTGATGACACCAGGTTACTGCAGCTCAGCTCTCATTGAAGTGAATGGGAGCAAAGCTGCCGTCACTTGGCATGGCCACTACTGCTTCCTGCCTCAATTACCTTGTATACTTTGTACTATTTGATCCTCTACTGATGTTGTACTTTGCCCACTGAAAAAGAAATGACCAGTCTATAATCTTAATAACTCTGCCCCTAGAATCTTATCCCCTATCCAAATGATAGGGGGTAAGATCGGGACCCCCGCGTTCTCCCTGCTGCACTCGTTGTTCGTTTAGAGCATTGGGTGCAGCTCCGGAGGCTCGTGATGTCACGGCCATGCCCCGCTCGTGACGTCGTGGCCATGCCCCCTCAATGCAAGTCTATGGGAGGGGGTGTGACGGTCGTCACACCCCCTCCCATAGACTTGCATTGAGAGGGCGTTGCTGTGACATCACTAGTGTGGCAAGGCCATGACGTTTCGAGCCTGCGCCCGTCATTGCCAGTCATCAGGCACGGAGCGAAGTTCGCTCAGTGCATCGGATGTCTGGGGAACCGCAGCCGAGATCGTGGGGGTCCCCAGTGGTGGGACCCCCGCAATCAGACATCTTATTCCCTATCCTTTAGATAGGGGATAAGATGTCTAAGGGCAGAGTACCCCTTTAATATAAAAGTCACAGAAGGCCCCTAGAAACAAACCTGTGGCTTCATTTTAAGGCCACTTTAGAGGAAATAGTTCAGTATTTTGCATCAGTATTTGTAAGCCAAAAATAAAAATGGATTAAAAAATCAGAAGAGGACCAGATCTCTCTTTCACAGCACTTCCCTGAATTTTTTACACTCCTA
Source organism: Hyla sarda (assembly GCF_029499605.1). Taxonomy (NCBI): domain Eukaryota; kingdom Metazoa; phylum Chordata; class Amphibia; order Anura; family Hylidae; genus Hyla; species Hyla sarda. The sequence goes on from NC_079192.1 coordinate 7,707,772, forward strand.
ATTTTGGCTGACATATAAAATATTGACCAGAATTATTGTGAAAGTAAACAAGTAAACAAATTATGTACATTAAAAAAAATATATAATAATAATACACAGATGAATCTAAAAAGAGCAAAATTCAGCAGACTAGGTATTATCTTGGTTACAGAGCAAACAAACCCAGAATAGTCTGATCCACCAGTCCTAATAATTTAGGAAGTAGGAATTAAAGGGGTACTCCACCCTTAGACATCTTATCCCCTATCCAAAGGATAGAGGATAATATGTCTGATTGCGGGGGTCCCACTGCTCGGGACCTTCGTGATCTCCCTGCTGCACCCGGCGTTCGTTTTGAGCATCGGGTGCAGCATGGGAGGCTCGTGGCGTCACAGCTGCGCCCCGCTCAATACATCACGACCATGCACCCTCAACACAAGTCTATGGAAGGGGGCACGACGGCCGTCAGGTCTCCTCCCATAGACTTGCATTGAGGGGGGCATGGCCGTGTATTCAGATGCAGGGTGTGAGCGTGACGTCACGAGCCTCCGCCCCGCATCGCCAGTCATCTGGCACGGAGCGAAGTTCGCTCTGCGCACCGGATATCTGGGGTGCCGCAGCCGAGATTGCGGGGTCCCCATCGGAGGGACCCTGTGATTATACATCTTTTCCCCTATCCTTTGGATAAGGGATAATATGTCTAGGGGGGGAGTACCCCTTTAAAGTAAAGAACATGTATACTAGATGGCAGTATGACTGGAGAGTAAGACTACACAGAGTTTATTTGTAGTAAGTTACCATAGAGACATGTGTCTGCACAGGAGCTGTAAACAGAGAGTAGTATGGTTAATTGGTTACTAAGGACATATGAAAGACAACATCAGGTCCACCTCATTTTTGATTATGATCTCTTGTGGATGAAGATCTTCTACTAATCGGTGGCAGGAGGTCATTTCCCAGACATCCAGAATGGTCACTGGCAGCTTAGAAAACATGGCTCTCATCACTGTGTCCAACTGGTAGGACAACCAGTCGCTGCCATGGGGGAACTTATATCCAGTGTTGGCCGATTTGATGATAATCTTTGTATTGGGGCTACGTTCCAGGAGTTGCATTACAGCTGAAGATGTGTCGCAGTCTCTGGTAATAGAAAACTATGGGATAGGTGAGGAAGTGGCTCCAGCAGGTCAACAAGATGACCATCCCTTTCCGGGCTCCCAGCCTATCCAGCTCTGTAGCAATGTAGTGGAGCTCCTTAATTCCCAAACGTCCCATACGCAGAGGCTTCTGGTGAGCTCTCCATTCTACGACATAATTGTAATCCGAGTCTGTCGCTAACAATGGGCCAGATCTGTGAGTCACGTGAAGGTCGATGTCTTTGAGGGCTTTAAAAAACATAACAAAAAATATATTATTAATAAGCAAAACCTTATGCAACTCTCTATCTATCTATATATATATATATATATATATATATATATATATATATATATATATACAGACAAAGAATAAGTCAGCCAGCACTTTAGTTGGTACCAAACTATTATATGGACCTGGCCTACAGGTGCACGCTACTAGGCTAGATATACAGCAACAGAAGAATACAGCAGCACACTGCCAGCACAAAGATATAGGTGCAACATGAATATGCAGTTAAAACATGGAGAGCTATACAGCTATGGTGTAATAGATGCAAATGTGAAACTATGAAATAGTGAGGCACTTAGCTCGCAAATTTGTCTCCGCCGGCGGTCAAATAGCTTGGACCATCCCACCGCGATAAGGTAGCCTCCTGGGACGGACCCTACACTGTGAATATGCCTCTGTGTGAACAGTTCAGTAAGCATGGCAGGGTCTGGAACATCCAAGCCACCTTATATACACACCTGATAGAGGTGGGTGGGGTGCAAGGCCAACATGAAGGTAGCCACTCCCCCGTATGTGCAATACAGACAAAGAATAAGTCAGCCAGCACTTTAGTTGGTACCAAACTATTATATGGACCTGGCCTACAGGTGCACGCTACTAGGCTAGATATACAGCAACAGAAGAATGCAGCAGCACACTGCCAGCACAAGGATATAGGTGCAACATGAATATGCAGTTAAAACATGGAGAGCTATGTTGCACATACGGGGGAGTGGCTACCTCCATGTTGGCCTTGCACCCCACCCACCTCTATCAGGTGTGTATATAAGGTGTCTTGGATGTTCCAGATCCTGCCATGCTTACTGAACTGTTCACACAGAGGCATATTCACAGTGTAGGGTCCGTCCCAGGAGGCTACCTTATCGCGGTGGGACGGTCCAAGCTATTTGACCGCCGGCGGAGACAAATTTGGGAGCTAAGTGCCTCACTATTTCATAGTTTCACATTTGCATCTATTACACCATAGCTGTATAGCTCTCCATGTTTTATCTACATATTCATGTTGCACCTATATCCTTGTGCTGGCAGTGTGCTGCTGCATTCTTCTGTTGCTGTATATATATATATATATATATATATATATATATATATATATATATATATATATTAATGTGTTGTTTCAATCAGCGGCTCTATCACTAATTTATGCCATCTCTCCTTACACATAGGCCTCTTGAGAACCACCACCCATTGGCTATTATGCCCCTCACCTGGTCTTACCCTGACTGACTCTTTTAGCTTACTCTTTCAGCCAAGCTAATGACCCTACCCCGAAGGGTACTTTTACTCCAAAAATTACATATTTAATCCCTTATCAATAAGTACAATATTTGGGTCCAATGTGTCTTTTATACTGGCAATGAGCTGAGATTAGGAGCACACTCTTAAAGAGAATCTGACATCTTGTTGACTCGCACTAAGCCAAATATACTGTGTTATTGTGAGGGTAAACAGCTTTACAAAAACAGCTTTACTCACTTGAATTCATTCAGTATATGCTGAGTTCCGGCACTGTAATCTTCCGATGCGTTGGCTCACCCAGCTTCCCCGCCTTCTCCATATTCTCTGTCCAGAACTCAGCATATACTGAAGATTTAAGTAATTGATCCTTCTTTGTAAAGCTGTTTACCAGCACTATACCCCAGTATATTGGGATTATTGTGGGTAAACAGGGTGTCCGATTCTCTTTAAAGAGACCTAGGTAAGTAGTCTTTGGGGGGGGGGGGCAGATTCTGGTGGCTGCTTCCTGTACGGCCTCAGCTTGTCCCCTTATTCTCAACATGTTCACATATAACCCCCTACTTTCTTTAGTACAATCATCACCTACTTGGGACAAACTTCACTAGATATTCCCACCACTGGCGCAGGGTGGAGTCTCCGAACATGTAGACCATTTTCCCAGCGAGGCATTCGGCTACTTTAGTGGGTATGTTGAACTCTTGATTGGAGCAGAGGAGGGACGTCCAAGTGTCTTTATAATAAAATCCTGAGGGGTTTGGATTCTTCAGCCCGGATATACAGGGCCCTACGACTTCAGTTGTTAGTAAAAAAAAAAAAAAAAAAAAAAAAAACATATTCCTATTACATCCCCAAACAATTATTCCATATTACAATATTTAAAACCTAAACAGGAAGTTTGAAAGGATTGACATACATTTTTTGCATTTTTTTAGATTCAACCCCTGATGAAGCCATTTCACAAATATTAAAGGTGTACTCCGGCCCTAAGACATCTTAGCCCCAAAGGATAGGGGATACAATTTATTACCGTGGGGGTCCCGCCGCTGGGGACCCCTGCCGCTGGGGACCCCCGCAATCTTGTATTCAGCACCCATCTCTTTGAGCTGCACCCCACGCTGCCAGCTCACAAACTGCCGGGTGCCATCCACGGGGCCGGAGTATCGTGATGTGACGACTCCTCCCCCGTGTGATGTCATTCCCCGCCCCCGCTATGCAAGTCTATGGGAGGGGGCATGACGGCCCCTGCTATGCAAGTCTATGGGAGGGGCCATCACGCCCCCTCCCATAGACTTGCATAGAGGGGGCGGGGTATGACATCATGACTCCGTCCCCATGTGATGCCACACCCCACTCCCGCTATGCAAGTCTATGGGAAGGGGCGAGACGGCCGTCATGCCCCCTCCCATAGACTTGCATAGTGGGGGCCGTCACACCCCCTCCCATAGACTTGCATAGCGGGGGCCTGGTGGTCAGCACCCGGCAGTTGTGAGCTGGCAGCGCGGCGTGCAGCTCAAAGAGGTGGGTGCCGAATGCAAGATTGTGGGGGTCCCCAGCGGCTGGACCCCCACAGTCAGACATCTTATCCCCAATCCTTTGGATAGGGGATAAGATGTCTTAGGGCCGGAGTACCCCGTTAAAAGGGTAATCCACTGGCCAACGTTCAGAAGTAAATGTTCCGAACACTGGCCAGTGGAGTACCCCTTTAAAGGGTAGAGTTGAGCGACATTTTCAATACTTCGGCTGGCCGGCTTGCCAACTTTTTAAGAAAAAGTTTGGTCACAGTGAACAGGTTCTAGGTTAAGGTAATGTTAAAGTTCCGACAACCTGTGGTAACCCATAGTAACTAAAAGTTTGTTTATGACACACTGCACTAGCGGATTTTATAGGCTTTTTAATAGTAAAATCAAGCGGCATAAAATATCCCTGATTGTTAACAGACGCCTGCCGGTGTTAACATGCTCACAGAGGTAACGGAAGACACATTGGCTTTTTCCAAGTGTTCCAAAAATGATTCTTTTTTTGGGAGTAGCAGCAGGTTTGGAGTTTTGTAACTGAAGAAGAAATAATCCCTTTCTTTTTGGAGATCAAAGGTTGTGTATGTGTAGGCCTGGTTGGTAGTAGCTGTAACGTAGGTAATTGTGGACTAGAGGTAGTTGTAGCTGTCAGACAGAATGGATATTGGTGTTGACTAGAGATGAGCGAATTTACAGTGATTCGTCACAAACTTCTCGGCTCGGCAGTTGCTGTCTTTATCCTGCACAAATTAGTTCAGCTTTCAGGTGCTCCGGTGGTTGGAGACTCTCTCCTAGGACTGTATGCACCTTTTCCAGCCCACCGGAGCACCTGAAAGCTGAACTAATTTATGCAGGCTAAAGTCATCAACTGCCGAGCTGAGAAGTTTGTGACAAATCAAATCATTGTAAATTCGCTGATCTCTAGTGTTGAGTGAAGTATTGGGGAGTGGATAGATAGATATGAGATAGATAGATATTATATAGATATTATATAGATATTATATATATATATATATATATATATATATATATATATATATATATATATATATATATATATATATATAGGGGAATATGCAAATCAGCTCATTACATCACCTTCTCAGGCGATGTTCCCTGGTATCAGCTTAGTTCCAGAATATAAAAAGCTAATCGGGATTAATGCCAAGCCAGAACTCTCTCTCCAGAAGGAAAGAATACCCATCTGCAGACAGCTGTTTTAGGGTTCTTGCCCCTCGTCAGTACAGAGCAGGGTGACCTGGCTTGGCTGAGATGAGGGGCCTTAGACCAACTAAACGGGATGAGTATTTAACTCAGGGAGAGTTCACCACTACTGGTGTGACGGAGCTTTCAAGGGCCACTAAGCAGTAGTTGGTCTAAGGCCCCTCATCTCAGCCAAGCCAGGTCACCCTCCTCTGTACTGACGAGGGGCAAGAACCCCAAAACAGCTGTCTGCAGATGGGTACTCTTTCCTTCTGGAGAGAGAGTTCTGGCTTGGTATTAATCCCGATTAGCTTTTTATATTCCGTAACTGGAGCTAAGCTGATACCATGGAACATCGCCTGAGAAGGTTATGTAATGAGCTGATTTGCATATTCCCCTACCCAGAATGCCTGCGGAGTGCTTAGTGGCCCTTGAAAGCTCCGTCACACCAGGAGTGGTGAACTCTCCCTGAGTTAAATACTCATCCCGTTTATATATATCTACCTATAGATATATAGATAGATAGATAGATAAAAAATGAGAGCCAGTGCAGCTCTCCATAAAGTAAAAAAAGGGTAAATTTATTATTTCAAAAAAATGTGAAAAAGCAGCAACGTTTCGATCCTCTCCAGGATCTTTTTCAGGCTTGAAAAAGATCCTGAAGAGGATCGAAACGTAGCAGCTTTTTCACATTTTTTGATAGAATAAATTTACCCTTTTTTCACTTTATGGAGAGCTGCACTGGCTCTCATTTTTATTGATGCAGAAGAATTGATGGACTTCATTCTTTTCAGTTGCTTGCACCCTTCTATTGGACATTATTTTTGCTTGAGTGCTGTTGTTACTTTTCTTTTGTCTAGATAGATAGATAGATAGATAGATATAAGATAGATAGATATGAGATAGATAGATATGAAATAGATATAAGATAGATAGATATGAGATAGATAGATAGATAGATAGATAGATATGAAATATATATGAGATAGATAGGTATGATATAGATAGATAAATAGATATGAGATAGATAGATATGACATAGATAGATAGATATGAGATAGATAGATAAATAGATAGATGGATAAATAGATGGACAGAACATACCTTTGACATTCTTCTTAGGAAGAACATTAAAAGGCTTGACTCTGGATGAGATTTCTTGTTCAATCAATGACCTTGTGGGGAAAAGAGAACGTTTTACACCAGTTCTGGGATGCAGTAGGTGTGTGGTCTTACAGCTCAGTTCCATTAGCGTGAGTGGATCCAAGTTGTAATACCACACACAACCTGCGGACAGGGTGGTGCTGCATAACCTCTTCAAGGGCCTGTTACCCAGGCACAAGAGTGTAAGGGGGCTGTAGAATTGAGACAAAGGCAGAGAGACATAAAGTAATGCTTTAATACCGTTTATATAGTCACCATTGGGCTGGAATATTTTTCTATAATATATTGTTTGCTTATATAGTGCAGCATTAGCTATTATTGGAGAATAATGTATAAAAGTAAATAAATAAATAATGCAACATTTCAGGGTTATTGTATTGAAAAGATGCTGCATCGCAATGTGTATAGATTTATACTCTAAGGGTACGTTCACACGGGTGGATTTTTTTGCGGGTTTCCCGCTGCGTACTTGAAAGGGGGCGGGCTCTTCTCAGCTGTCTGCAGCAGATTTTACGCTGCGAAAATCCACCGCAAGCCCCATTGATGTCGGTAGGGTCTGCGGTACGGTCCCCTTTCAAATACGCAGTGGGAGACCCACAAAAAAATCCGCCCGTGTGAACGTACCCTAAAAGTGTAATACTAGTGTTGCTCTCTCATCTGTTCTCCAAAGCTCTTCCTGCTTTGCCATCTGTACTACTCCAAGTGAGTTCTGTGCACAAACCCTTTTTTAATAGGACTCATGCACGGAACTCGCAGAACAGTAAGGAGAGTGACGCTGGAGTTATGCTTTTATATAGCTTGCACTGTATATTCTTTGCTCACATCAGTCCTTGTCCAAATGGCACTTAAAAGGGTTTTCCAGGAAAAGAAACAACCAGTTTGTGGTGTCAAAAAGTACAAAAAAGCAACTTGGTAACATAATGTTTTTAGTCATACTGCACAGATCTCTCCATATCAGCTCTGCTTCCTGTGATGTCTTGTGACACTCTTTGAAGCAGAGCTACTGTCCCTGATCCTCGCTCCCCTTCTGCCTGTTCAGGACAAGATCAGTGATGTGAAGGGGAGAGTGATTTTACTTTTTAACATTTACATTTTAAAGGAGTACTCCGGGATCTGGAAACTTATCTCCTATCCTAAGGGTAGAAGATAAGTTTCAGATCTCCTGTACGGGGCCCCGGCAGTCCGACGGAAGGGGCCCCCTCTATACAACTCTATGGGAAAGCTGGAGCGCTGCATTCGGCAGTGTCCGGCTCTCCCATAGTGTGCATTGAGGGGGCATGTCAGCCGTTGCTTTGTGTTTTGGTTGACACATTCTATTTTGCAGGAGATTGCGGGAGTCCCATCGGTCGGACCCCCAACGATCTAAGACTTAGCCCCATCCTTAGGTTAGGGGATAAGTTTTCATATCCCAGAGCACTCCTTTAACCACTGACACAGATTACAGTAGCGGTACACTGATCTATGCAAGCCAAAGGATAGGGGATAAGATGTCAGATCGTGGGGGTCCCGCCGCTGGGGACCCCCGCAATATAGCATGCAGCACCCACCTGAAACTGCGCCCGGAAACGCTGGGGGCTCTCATAGACTGGCATTGAGGGGGCGGGGCGTCATGTCACACGGGGGCGGAGTCGTGATGTCACGATCTTCCGTCCCCGTGGTCGGGAGCCAGAGCCTCCAGCGTTTCCGGGTGCAGTTTCAGGTGGGTGCTGCATGCTATATTGTGGGGGTCCCCAGCGGCGGGACCCCCACGATCTGACATCTTATCCCCTATCCTTTAGATAGGGGATAGGATGTCTAGGGGCAGAGTACCCCTTTAATAATTTTTAAAAATCCTCCCTAATAAAAATTTTAATCACCCCCCCTTTTCCTATTTTTCAAATAAATCCCCCTTTAGGGCAGATTTCTTGGTAAGTCATGTTTTTTTGAAGTGTGCCAGAAAAGCAAGTACTTGGGGGGAAACCAACTCAAGTATGAGGAGAACATACAAACTCCTTGCACCCAGCGAAGTATCAGTGCTACCCACAGAGCCTCTGTGCTTCCCCCAGGGCTGAGCGGAACGTATCCTGCTAAATGAGCTAGAACAGAATAAGCCAATGACTTACCTTGAGAAGAACTGGTGCTCTTTCTTATTTAGTATGTTCCGACTCCCCCCAGTGGAATGGTCCCTGTAGGCGTCACATGGTAGTGTTTTCGGCCTCTGACACACCCATTTTTCTTCATTTTGTAAATCATAATATTCGCAGACGTCTTGTCCGGGGAGGTTAAAGTTACATTCCACCAATTCTTCTGTCCCATTTTGCACAAAATAGCCTTTAAAGAAAACCTGGACCAAAGATAACGACAAACAGGACATAATAGGGTTAAACATCAACTGCAGCGGCGTGTAACCGCGGTAACCCTGGGGGGGGGGGGGTCACGTGTATCCCACAATGCCTTTTATGTGGGACAAAGGCGTTAGGTTGGATAAATAAATCACTTGCACTACATTTCTGATATGTTTAGACACTTTTGCACTTCACTTGACAAAGGGGTATGTCTTACTAGAAAATAGGTGTGGTTTCTTTAAAGGGGCAGGGCTTAATTGGGAACCTGGGTTCCCTAAAATTTTACATACAATTTAAAGGGGTACTCCACTAATCAGCATTCGTAACATTTAGTTTTGAATGCTGTGTGCACGCTCCGGGTGTTGGCCATGCCCCCTCATGATGTCACGCTCCTCCCATAGACTTGCATTGAGAGGCGTGGCCTAATGTCACGAGGGGGCATGGCCGACCCCCAGCAGTGCGCGCACGCAACGTTTAGAACTAAATGTTCCAAACGCTGGCCAGTGGAGTACCCCTTTATGCCATCTAACAGATGATGTAAACTTAGATTACACAGTCTAAACATGGGCCAGATTTGATCCATTTTGACAAATGTGGTGCTTCCTTTTGACTGTTTAGTCTAAGTTTTTATTTATGACCACCACTGTGAAAGGCTCCGCTGTGGGCTGCCACCGCATGGCCAAATGGAAGGTCCAGGTGACCCACAATCTCCTCGCAGGTAGGATTCCCAGAAGGACCAAATATCAGAAAAAATATACGAAAAATATACCATAAATATCTCAGATAAAAATACTCAATCAAGTTTTACTGTTACCCTCAGACATGATCATGACCCCCTGCTCTATGACCCAAGACCACCAGGGGTTATGGCATTACTTTCATTCACCAACTGAGATCAGTGTTCCAAAAAAAAAAAAACTCAAAACACTGTGTAGAATATTGGTTATCAGTGATGTGCGCAGACATTTGTGGGGGGGGGGGGGGGGGCAGGGTCATTTCCTATAAAAAAATGTTTGTAAAAACCTTGTCAGTCCCAATGAGTGAGGGCATTATAGGGCAGGTAGAAGAACGGCAGGAGGTCCAGTACTTCGGTAACAAGCAACTTTATTGAAGATTCGACGCACAGTAAAAGCGGTAGTCAGACGCGTTTCAAGCGCATGCGCTCTTCCTCGGTGACCGAGGAAGAGCGCATGCACTCGAAACGCGTCTGCCTACCGCTTTTACTGTGTGTCGAATCTTCAATAAAGCTGCTTGTTGCCGAAGTGCTGGACCTCCTGCCTTTTTTCTTGCTGTTTGGTGCCCAGCCGGGCATCGGTCCGTGCACCGGATCAGGAGAGGTGAGCTGGACTTTCTTCATTATAGGGCTGGTGCATTAAAATCACAGGGGCTCAAGCCCCCTTTTGAGTCTATGTGCACGTCCCTGTTGGTTATCATATCGAGTACATTGTGGGCATAGACCAAGTTCCCCCTAGAGACGAGGCATGCGCCCACTGACACTATACATATATTAGTAAATTAACCCTTAGATCACTCATCGGGGTAGCTTCCAGGATCACTTTACCTTGTCTGGCCGTGTGATCCTTTTCTCATGCAGAATGGCGATGGCTTCACTGGAGTGCATGAGCTTTATGGAGACCATGGTCTGCCCCGGCCACTGAAGAATAAAGATGGCCGTGTAGGATCCATTGCGATGGTCGATCACAGATCCGCTCACACCAGCTTTAAGTCTTGGAGAATGAAGCTTGGCATGAATAAAATCTCCACCATACCTCTTAGCTCGACCTTTGTGGTCCTTGGCCATGATGAGGACCTCCAATATCTCCCCCACAACATAGATGGAGCGAGGATGGGGCAAGAAAAAAACTGATTTCTTTGGGTGGGTAGAAAATTCCAGATCGGTTTTGACCGGGGGCAGTGACCATTCTGTCAACTTCAAGAGACTGTGAAGCTCCTCGTCCAGCCGGGTTGTCTTTGGCCATGGTGCTGTGGTTGTTCTTGCCGATTGACTGTGCACCCTCACGGAAACTTCTCTCAAGTTTATACTGTAGATCAACTGAAGATGGATGTTAGACAAACGTTATGTATGCAGAAGAACAGGAATGATGAATTATATAAAGCAGCAGAGGGTTATGGGAACGTTTTATGCAATTGGCTAAGCCCAATAGAGACTAAGTACTGAGCCTTACAGCCTCAATACACAGCCTCAGTACAGTGCCACACAGCCTCAGTACGGTGCCACACAGCCTCAGTACGGTGCCACACAGCCTCAGTACGGTGCCACACAGCCTCAGTACGGTGCCACACAGCCTCAGTACGGTGCCACACAGCCTCAGTACGGTGCCACACAGCCTCAGTACGGTGCCACACAGCCTCAGTACAGTGCCACACAGCCTCAGTACAGTGCCACACAGCCTCAGTACATTGCCATACATCCTCAGTGCAGTGCCACACAGCCTCAGTACAGTGCCACACAGCCTCAGTACAGTGCCATACATCCTCAGTACAGTGCCACACAGCCTCAGTACAGTGCCATACATCCTCAGTGCAGTGCCACACAGCCTCAATACAGTGCCACACAGCCTTAGTACAGTGCCACACAGCCTCAGTACAGTGCCACACAGCCTCAGTACAGTGCCACACAGCCTCAGTACAGTGCCATACATCCTCAGTGTAGTGCCACACAGCCTCAGTACAGTGCCACACAGCCTCAGTGCAGTGCCACACAACCTCAGTACAGTGCCACACAGCCTCAGTACAGTGCCATACATCCTCAGTACAGTGCCACAAAGCCTCAGTGCAGTGCCACAAGCCTCAATATAGTGCCACACAGCCTCAGTACAGTGCCACACAGCCTCAGTACAGTGCCACACAACCTCAGTACAGTGCCACACAGCCTCAATACAGTGCCACACAGCCTTAGTGCAGTGCCATACATCCTCAGTACAGTGCCACACAGCCTCAGTACAGTGCCACGCAGCCTCAGTACAGTGCCACACAGCCTTAGTGCAAAGACATACAACCTCAGTACAATGCCATACAGCCTCAGTACAGTGCCATACATCCTCAGTACAGTGCCATACAGCCTCAGTACAGTGCCACACAGCCTCAGTACAGTGCCACACAGCCTCAGTGCAGTGCCATACATCCTCAGTACAGTGCCACACAGCCTCAGTACAGTGCCACACAGCCTTAGTGCAAAGACATACAACCTCAGTACAATGCCATACAGCCTCAGTACAGTGCCATACATCCTCAGTACAGTGCCACACAGCCTCAATACAGTGCCACACAGACTCAGTACAGTGCCACACAGCCTCAGTACAGTGCCACACAGCCTCAGTGCAGTGCCATACATCCTCAGTACAGTGCCACACAACCTCAGTACAGTGCCACACAACCTCAGTACAGTGCCACACAGCCTTAGTGCAAAGACATACAACCTCAGTACAATGCCATACAGCCTCAGTACAGTGCCATACATCCTCAGTACAGTGTCATACAGCCTCAGTGCAGTGCCACACAGCCTCAGTGCAGTGCCATGCATCCTCAGTACAGTGCCACACAGCCTCAGTACAGTGCCACACAGCCTCAGTGCAGTGCCATACATCCTCAGTACAGTGCCACACAGCCTCAGTACAGTGCCACACAGCCTCAGTACAGTGCCACACAGCCTCAGTACAGTGCCACACAGCCTCAGTGCAGTGCCATACATCCTCAGTACAGTGCCACACAGCCTTAGTACAGTGCCACACAGCCTCAGTGCAGTGCCACACAGCCTCAGTTTAGTGCCACACAGCCTTAGTACAGTGCCACACAGCCTTAGTTCAGTGCCACACAGCCTTAGTTCAGTGCCACACAGCCTCAGTACAGTGCCACACAGCCTCAGTACAGTGCCACACAGCCTCAGTGCAGTGCCATACATCATCAGTACAGTGCCACACAGCCTCAGTACAGTGCCACAAAGCCTCAATACAGTGCCACACAGCCTTAGTACAGTGCCACACAGCCTCAGTACAGTGCCACACAGCCTCAGTACAGTGCCATACAGCCTCAGTACAGTGCCACACAGCCTCAGTACAGTGCCACACAGCCACAGTACAGTTCCACACAACCTCAGTACAGTGCCACACAGCCTCAGTGCAGTGCCACACAACCTCAGTGCAGTGCCATACATCCTCAGTAAAGTGCCACACAGCCTCAGTGCAGTGCCATAAATCCTCAGTACAGTGCCACACAGCCTCAGTGCAGTGCCATACATCCTCAGTACAGTGCCACACAGCCTCAGTACAGTGCCACACAGCCTCAGTGCAGTGCCATACATCCTCAGTACAGTGCCACACAGCCTCAGCACAGTGCCATGCAGCCTCAGTACAGTGCCATACAACCTCAGTACAGTGCCACACAGCCTCAGAGCAGTGGCACACAGCCTCAGTGCAAAGACATACAACCTCAGTACAGTGCCATACAGCCTCAGTGCAAAGACATACAGCCTCAGTACAGTGCCATACAGCCTCAATACAGTGCCACACAGCCTCAATACAGTGCCATACATCCTCAGTACAGTGCCACACAACCTCAGTACAGTGCCACACAACCTCAGTACAGTGCCACACAGCCTTAGTGCAAAGACATACAACCTCAGTACAATGCCATACAGCCTCAGTACAGTGCCATACATCCTCAGTACAGTGTCATACAGCCTCAGTGCAGTGCCACATAGCCTCAGTGCAGTGCCACACAGCCTCAGTACGGTGCCACACAGCCTCAGTACGGTGCCACACAGCCTCAGTACGGTGCCACACAGCCTCAGTACGGTGCCACACAGCCTCAGTACGGTGCCACACAGCCTCAGTACGGTGCCACACAGCCTCAGTACGGTGCCACACAGCCTCAGTACAGTGCCACACAGCCTCAGTACAGTGCCACACAGCCTCAGTACATTGCCATACATCCTCAGTGCAGTGCCACACAGCCTCAGTACAGTGCCACACAGCCTCAGTACAGTGCCATACATCCTCAGTACAGTGCCACACAGCCTCAGTACAGTGCCATACATCCTCAGTGCAGTGCCACACAGCCTCAATACAGTGCCACACAGCCTCAGTACAGTGCCACACAGCCTCAGTACAGTGCCACACAGCCTCAGTACAGTGCCATACATCCTCAGTGTAGTGCCACACAGCCTCAGTACAGTGCCACACAGCCTCAGTGCAGTGCCACACAACCTCAGTACAGTGCCACACAGCCTCAGTACAGTGCCATACATCCTCAGTACAGTGCCACAAAGCCTCAGTGCAGTGCCACAAGCCTCAATATAGTGCCACACAGCCTCAGTACAGTGCCACACAGCCTCAGTACAGTGCCACACAACCTCAGTACAGTGCCACACAGCCTCAATACAGTGCCACACAGCCTTAGTGCAGTGCCATACATCCTCAGTACAGTGCCACACAGCCTCAGTACAGTGCCACGCAGCCTCAGTACAGTGCCACACAGCCTTAGTGCAAAGACATACAACCTCAGTACAATGCCATACAGCCTCAGTACAGTGCCATACATCCTCAGTACAGTGCCATACAGCCTCAGTACAGTGCCACACAGCCTCAGTACAGTGCCACACAACCTCAGTGCAGTGCCATACATCCTCAGTACAGTGCCACACAGCCTCAGTACAGTGCCACACAGCCTTAGTGCAAAGACATACAACCTCAGTACAATGCCATACAGCCTCAGTACAGTGCCATACATCCTCAGTACAGTGCCACACAGCCTCAATACAGTGCCACACAGACTCAGTACAGTGCCACACAGCCTCAGTACAGTGCCACACAGCCTCAGTGCAGTGCCATACATCCTCAGTACAGTGCCACACAACCTCAGTACAGTGCCACACAACCTCAGTACAGTGCCACACAGCCTTAGTGCAAAGACATACAACCTCAGTACAATGCCATACAGCCTCAGTACAGTGCCATACATCCTCAGTACAGTGTCATACAGCCTCAGTGCAGTGCCACACAGCCTCAGTGCAGTGCCATGCATCCTCAGTACAGTGCCACACAGCCTCAGTACAGTGCCACACAGCCTCAGTGCAGTGCCATACATCCTCAGTACAGTGCCACACAGCCTCAGTACAGTGCCACACAGCCTCAGTACAGTGCCACACAGCCTCAGTACAGTGCCACACAGCCTCAGTGCAGTGCCATACATCCTCAGTACAGTGCCACACAGCCTTAGTACAGTGCCACACAGCCTCAGTGCAGTGCCACACAGCCTCAGTTTAGTGCCACACAGCCTTAGTACAGTGCCACACAGCCTTAGTTCAGTGCCACACAGCCTTAGTTCAGTGCCACACAGCCTCAGTACAGTGCCACACAGCCTCAGTACAGTGCCACACAGCCTCAGTGCAGTGCCATACATCATCAGTACAGTGCCACACAGCCTCAGTACAGTGCCACAAAGCCTCAATACAGTGCCACACAGCCTTAGTACAGTGCCACACAGCCTCAGTACAGTGCCACACAGCCTCAGTACAGTGCCATACAGCCTCAGTACAGTGCCACACAGCCTCAGTACAGTGCCACACAGCCACAGTACAGTTCCACACAACCTCAGTACAGTGCCACACAGCCTCAGTACAGTGCCACACAACCTCAGTGCAGTGCCATACATCCTCAGTAAAGTGCCACACAGCCTCAGTGCAGTGCCATAAATCCTCAGTACAGTGCCACACAGCCTCAGTGCAGTGCCATACATCCTCAGTACAGTGCCACACAGCCTCAGTACAGTGCCACACAGCCTCAGTGCAGTGCCATACATCCTCAGTACAGTGCCACACAGCCTCAGCACAGTGCCATGCAGCCTCAGTACAGTGCCATACAACCTCAGTACAGTGCCACACAGCCTCAGAGCAGTGGCACACAGCCTCAGTGCAAAGACATACAACCTCAGTACAGTGCCATACAGCCTCAGTGCAAAGACATACAGCCTCAGTACAGTGCCATACAGCCTCAATACAGTGCCACACAGCCTCAATACAGTGCCACACAGCCTCAGTACAGTGCCACACAGCCTCAATACAGTGCCACACAGCCTCAGAGCAGTGCCATACATCCTCAATACAGTGCCATACAGCCTCAGTACAGTGCCACACAGCCTCAATACAGTGCCACACAGCCTCAATACAGTGCCACACAGCCTCAATACAGTGCCACACAGCCTCAGAGCAGTGCCATACATCCTCAATACAGTGCCATACAGCCTCAGTACAGTGCCATACAGCCTCAGTGCAAAGCCATACATATATATAAAAATGTAATAAATGTGGATAAGCCCCTTCCCTTGTAAAAAAAAATACCCCCTTTTCAAAGTTAAAAATAAAATAATATAAACAAAAATAAACATTTGTGGTAACACTGCGAGCAACAATGTTTTAAACTATTGAAATGATACTGCATGGTGAATGGCAGAAACATAAAAATATACCAAAGTCCAGAATTGAGCATTTTTGGTCACTTAATTAAAAAATTTATTAAAAATGATACAGTATGATATAAAAGTCTCTTCAAAAAACAAATGGTACCAATCTACAGATTATGGCACAAAAAATTACCCTCATACAGCCCTGTATATGGAAAAATATAAAAGTTATAGGGGTCAAAAGATGACAATTTAAAGCACAAAAATGTTCTTACAAAGAAGGATCATTCATTTGAAAGATGTAAAATTAAATAAAACCTTTATAAATTGAGTATTGTTGTAAATGTATGGACCAACAGAGTAAAGATAAGGTGTCATTTTAACCGTAAAGTGCACTGTGTATAAACAGAACCCCCAAAATTAGCAAAATACCTTTTTTCTTTTTATTTTTCCCCGCAATTACTAATTTATTTAGTTATTTTTTTTTGTAAAATAAGTGATGCCATCACAAACTACTGTATAGTTGTTTCCACATAAAACAAACCTAATATTTGTCTGTAGGTAACATTTTTAAGGAGTTAGGCTGGGTTCACCCTACGTTTTTGCAATACCGCTCCAGTGTCAGGTTTTTGATAAGAAACAGATTCCTCAAAACCGTACTAAACTGTATCAAAATGTATGTGTACAAATTTTAATCTGTATAAGGTGGAAAACCGTATATGGTTTGAAAAATGATGTTCGGTTGCATTGCATTCGTTTTTCTAAGAAAAAAAAACTCTTTTGTTTTAAACTTTTCATTCTATTATGAAAAAAAAAAACTCTAAGAAAAAAACTGTGTAAAGTCAAAAACTAGATGGTGCAAACCGGATTGACTCGTACGCACATACGGTTCTGTACGGTTCTGCATGATTCCCATTAACTCCCATGTAAAAAAAATAAAATAAACATATACGTTTCAATACGGTTTTGGGTACGTGAGAAAAACCGACAAAACCGTACAGGATGCAAACAGACACAACCGGATGCATCTTTTGGCATACGGTTTTCAATGGAGAGTCAATGCATACGGTTTTCAATGCGGTTCTGTACGGTTTTCAAATTTAAAATGTAAATGGGAACTGTATTGCAAAAACGTGGTGTGAACCCAGCCTAATAGGAGAGGAGGGAAAAAAACGCAAAAATGTAAACTGTTTGCGTCCTCAAAGTCAAAACAAGGCTGCATCATTAAAGGGTTAAGGAGTTAAGTAGCGGAGAGCGGCTGTAGTCAGTCACTTTAGATACAGAGAAGTCTGATCATAAAACAGTGTAGAGACAGGTCGAAGGTGAACGAATTACTCATATAGGAGAACTCTGAACTCTGCAGATCCCTTGTGTGTAGCTATGGGATAAGGATTCACAAACACAGATGGGACGAGACCAGAACTGTCCATGGCAAAGCCTCGTAGTACGTGAAAGGTTATGTAGACTTTTGGTATCAGTATTTTTTGGTTACTGATTTAATTGATTCAGAATAAAAATAAATAATTAATAAAATAAATAAATAAATAAATAAACAAATACATAAATAAATACATAAATAAACAAATAAATAAATAAATACATGCATACACAAATAAATAAAATAAATAAATAAATAAATAAACAAATACATAAATAAATGCATAAATAAATACATAAATAAACAAATAAATAAATGCATACATACATACATACACACATAAATAAATAAAATAAATAAATAAACAAATACATAAATAAATACATACATACATAAACAAATAAATAAAAATAAATACATTTAAATAAGTAAATATGTAAATATTTTTTATAAAAAATATTACAACATTTTTTTAAGCTACTTTCAAAAGTGGATTGAGTGGCCCATAGACCCAGGGCTCTTCCACCATACTCCCCCCCCCCCCCCCCACCCCACCTTCATCTCCACCCTGTAATGTTACGACTTTAGTCAACGTCACTTCAGAGCGAACAGCTTTATTTCTGGTTAAACAGTAAGCCCTGGTTCTGCTTTTATGAAGGACTGAGGATTACTAGGGTTATGTCCTTGACAAGGGGCTGTGTCCCTACAGACAGTGTTCTATCGGCAGGTGAAGCCCAGTTGTCAGTCAGACCTGGGGAACCTAGAGACTTTGGGGGGTATTTATCAAAGGATTTATGTGTTTTTTTTTTCCACGTAACTTTGGCACGATACTTTGGCGCAGTGTCTTTTTGCGCCAAAGTTTGGCGCATCTTCTCCACTGTCATTTTTACAACTTTCTTAAAATCACACGGTCCTGTGTGTGATTTTAACTTTAGTCAGTAATTCATCATTTGCACCAATCAATCTTTGGCGCAATTTTGGCGCAAATCCAGTTTTTTTGGGAGCAAATCCCCGCCAATAAATTTTGCACATGGAAAACACACTTAGCAATGTCAGAAAATGTAAAGGCGTCAAAATACATTAAAAATGTTTTTTTGTGAAAGCAGCGACGCCTCCGGCGCTGCGAAATACTATCCTGCGACATAGTTGTTTCTGAGGAACCTTCACCCTCCGCTGAGCCAGCATTGGACATGGCCGCACAGGTTCAGGAAAGGTAAAGCACTAAAGCAGTGGTCTCCAACCTGCCGACCTCCAGATGTTGCAAAACTACAACTCCCAGCATGCCCGGACAGCCAACATCTGGAAGTCCGCAGGTTGAAGACCACAGCACTAAATTAACAACAAAAAAAAGAAAAAAACTACACAAGTTGATAATAAAATCCATTTCACATGGTGACTATAAACCCTACAAAAGAAAATAACTCATGTCGCTTGCTGATATACTGCAGGAGGGACTCCGAAATGGCTGCTCTACAAGGTAAAATACGCGTCCTCTGTGGCGGTAAGATCTGTGTAAAAGGCGCTGTGAACAATAGTGTTGAGCGGCATAGGCCATATTTGAATTTGCAAAATTTCGTGAATATATGGACGAATATTCGTCATATATTGGCTAAATTTGCATATTCGTAATATTCGTGATTTATTTTCGCATATGCAAAAATTTGCATATACGAAAATTAGCATATGCAAAAATTAGCATATAAAAATTAGCATATGCGAAAAATCTTCATATGTGAAAATTAGCCCGGCGGTCTCACACAGTAGTATTAGAGCCTTCTTTACACCACACAAGCTGGAAGCAGAGAGGGGAGATCACTGTGATGTGTACTGTGAAAAAAGAGACAAAAAAAAACTGAATATTCGTAATTACGAATATATAGTGCTATACTTGCAAATATTCGCAATAAAATTCACAGTGCGAATATTCGCGAGCAACACTAGTGAACAGCTGATTTCAACATTTGAGCCAAAATTACTAACAACTTGCACCAAATGATAAATTTGGCGCATGTCCACGAAAACCAAAGTGAAAAAAAAAAGGGTAAAAAGAAACTGTCAACAGGCGAAATTGATAAATACCCCCCTTTATCTACTTTTTGTGACATAGTATTCATCAAAAGCAGTGGTCTCAAACCGTGGCTCTTCAGATGTTGCAAAACTTCAACTCCCAACCAACGTCTGTCAGGGCATAATGGGAGTTGAAGTTTTGCAACATGCGGAGGGCCACTGTGTCTTAAACAGCCAACCAACCTGTTTTGTTTTTCAATCTTATCTTATCCATCCAGTTCAGACTGCAGGATTTAATGCTAAGTCAACTTAAATGGGCACTGTCAGATGCAAAACTGTTGAATTGTTGTAAAGCATTGCTAAACAATACGTTTTGCAATTGCTTTCATCAGAAAATTCTCACTAATTCATGCCGAAAAAGCCAGTCAAAAAACTGCCCCCCTGCCTGCTTAGATACATACCAGTCCGGCCGTGTCCAGTTGTCATCACCTACGTCATGAACGCAGGTGGTGATTGGCAGGGCTGCATGTATGCTCGCTCCCGGCACTCACTCTGCCTGTGTAAGCGCGTAGCCGGGAGTAAATACAGGGTAAGTAAAGACATGGACTGCTTGTGTGGTGAAAACTCCTGCGTCCCTCCAGATTCTGTCAGCTATGAGGGACGCAGGAGTTTTCACCACCCCGGAGCTCCACAACATCAGAGCGCTGAGCCCACAGGGGAACAGCGGATGTCTGCTGGTGAAGCTCCGGGGTTCGCACCGCACATTATTCAGCCCTCAGCCACCACGCACAGAACTGCCCACTGAGTTGCTCACATGCCCACCGCTGCTCACAGAACTGCCCACTGAGTTGCTCACATGCCCACCGCTGCTCACAGAACTGCCCACTGAGTTGCTCACATGCCCGCCGCCACTCACAGAGCTGCCCGCTGCTGCACGCACATGTTCCCCCGCCGCCGCATATCAAATGCTTCCCATCTTCCTGGTGCTGGTCTCCCTCTTGTAACTCATCCTGTGGGGCTCTGATACTATATGACAAGGGTTAGCAATACTACAACTCTCATCATGCCCTGCCTGGGGACATTCTGGGAGTTGTAGTTTTGCTAATGCTAGGGCAGATGCCTGTTCACATCTCCTCTAGTATTAGCAGAGCTACAACTCCCAGCATGTCCTGACATTGAGGACAAGCTGGGAGTTGTAGTTTTGCTAATGCTTGGGGAGATGTGAGCAGACAACATACTGAGGGAGGGGGCGGAGACCTGTACAGTGAGGCCATGACCCCTCCCTTGGAGAGAAATTTAAGCTAGTGAGCTACAATAAAAGTGTAATAAAAATAAATGAATAAAGGTGCTAGACACATAAACATTTGATTTACATGGTCAGGATTAGGTACGGAGTAATATATTTAAAAAAAATGTTGTTGGATCGGATAGGTAAGCTTTAAAGGGGTACTCCAATGAAAACATCTCATCCCCTATCCAAAGGCCGCCATGCCCCCTCCATTCATGTTTATGGGAGGAGGCGTAACAGCTACATATAAGCCGCCACCCCCCTCCCATAGACATGAATGGAGGGGGCGTGGCATGAGGTCGCAAATGGATGCCGCCGCTGCCGGCCTGGAGATCGTGGAGATCTTATCCCCATATCCTTTGGAAAAGGGATAAGATGTTTTCAGAGGATTACCCCTTTAAGTTCCTTGCCTTACACCAAATCATTAAATTAATACAGACCCCAGACCGATGATGTCCGATGATGTCCGAGTGCTGTACTCGGGTCTTTTTGGTACACCCATAGAAATGAATGGAGTGCATGCAGTCGGCAGCATGTGCTCTTCCCTGAGTGCCGGGTCCTGTTCCAGAGACAGCGGGGGTCCCAGCTTCCAGACCCCCCCACGATCCCTTACTTATCCATCAGCCTGTGGATAGGGGATACATTATTTTTTTCTCCTTTAAATAAACTCACACACCAAATAAGACCACTAAATGAAAAATGCAGACCCCTAACCAGACCCCTGATTTCAGACATCAGACCAGATGGCTAATTCCAGATGTTTATTTTCCAATGCCAGAGCAGACCCCTAGATTCAGACCCCATATCACTGCTCTTATTTTAAATGGGTTTGGTTAATAGTCTATGGGCCTCATTTACTAAGCTGAAACCGACCAGTTTTTGTCTGGTCATTTTGGCGCAGAGTGTCTGAGACATGTCTGCGCCAGTCTGCGCAAGTGTGAGCCTGGAAAATCCAACAAACCCGACATTGCACTGTGAAAAGCCAAAAAAGGGGCGTGGTTTGTCACAAAGGGGGCATTGCTGGTTCAAAAAGGGGCATGGTCTGTCGCAAAGGGGCGTGGTCGGCCCGAAAAGGGGCCTGGTTTCACAACCCGATTGATTTACTATTGAATTCACAGAAAATCCTTTGGGTAAAAGGCTGAAAATATCGACCTGGAAAAAGCTGGTCAGAAAATGTTCCCGACTTTTCTCAGTAGTAAATAGAGAGGAATCCTGCAAGTCTGAAACATCTTTTCCCACTAGTAAAAACCCGACACTCTTAGTAAATGAGGCCCTATGTGTAGACATCTGGCCTTGAGCTCTAATTATTTAGAAGGTCTGGTCTGTAGTCTGTTATAGAGGTCCCGTCTGTGGCACTACATTTATTTAAGGGGTCTAGGCGTCCATATGTATTTAGGATGTCTGGTCTGTAGTCTGTATATAGGGGTCTGGTCTGTAGTCTGTATATAGGGGTCTGGTCTGTAGTCTGTATATAGGAGTCTGGTCTATGACACTATACAGCAGACTCTCCCAATAGCAGACACTTAAACGGGAGAAAAAAGTGTCCGCTATTGGGAGGTGTCCCCTATTAGGGGAAAAAAAGGCTCACAAATCTTTCTAGATGACGGAATATAGTACTGTACTCCCTCCAGAATGAAAAAATTTATAAAACACAATAAAAAGCAATATTATACCGTAATAAGGCTTTAAATGATTTATTTCAGCACAGTATTTAAAAACAAACACAGTCATCATACTGTAATAGTGTAACAACAGGGGGTCAGAGAGAGGAGGGAGGGGAAAATGATGTGACATTGGGGGTAATAAAGGGGGAGGATTTGGCACAGGGGAGTAAAGTGGCACATTGTATATATAGAGGTCAGGTCTGTGGCAGTATATTTATTTTGGGGGTCTGGGGGTCTGTATTCATAAAGGAGGTCTCCTGTGTGGTCTTGACCCCAGGAAAATGTATTTATTGTGTGATGACTTGAGTGGCATGCAAAAATTTGAATTTATGTTCTACAGTGGGGATCAAAAGATTGGGCACCCCAGGTAAAATTTTGTATTAATGTGCATAAAGAAGTCAAGGAAAGATGGAAAAACTCTCCAAAAGGCATCAAATTACAGATTTTATTTCCATCATTTACACTTTCAAAATAACAGAAAAAAAAATGGCATCTGCAAAAGTTTGGGCACCCTGCAGAATTTATAGCATGCACGTCCCCCTTTGCAAAGCTGAGACCTGCCAGTGTCATGGATTGTTCTCAATCATCATCCGGGAACACCAGGTGATCTCAATTTCAAAGGCTTTAAATGCCCAAACTCATCTGACCTTGCCCCAACAATCAGCACCATGGGTTCTTCTAAGCAGTTGTCTAGAAATCTGAAACTGAAAATAGTTGCCGCTCACAAAGCTGGAGAAGGCTATAAGAAGATAGCAAAATGTTTTCAGATGTCAATATCCTCTGTTCGGAATGTCATTAAGAAATGGCAGTCATCAGGATCAGTGGAAGTCAAAGCAAGATCTGGAAGACCAAGAAAAATATCAGACAGAACAGCTTGCAGGATTGTGAGAAAAACAATTCAAAACCTACGTTTGACTGCACAATCCCTCCAGAAAGATCTGGCAGACACTGGAGTTGTGGTACACTATTCCACTATAAAGAGATACTTGTGCAAATATGGTCTTCATGGAAGAGTCATCAGAAGAAAACCTCTTCTACGTCCTCACCACAAACATCAGGGGTTGAACTTTGCAAATTAACAGATAGACAAGCCTGATGCATTTTGGAAACAAGTTCTGTGGACCGATGAGGTTAAAATTGAACTTTTTGGCTGGAATGAGCAAAGGTACATTTGGAGAAGAAGGGGAACAGAATTTAATGAAAAGAACATCTGTCCAACTGTTAAGCATGGGGGTGGATCAATCATGCTTTGGGGTTGTATTGCAGCCAGTGGCACAGGGAACATCTCACGAGTAGAAGGAAAAATGGATTCAATAAAATGTCACCAAATTTTGGATGCTAACTGGATGCCATCTGTGAAACAGCTGAAGTTAAAGAGAGGATGGCTTCTACAATGAATACCGATCCTAAACACAGCTCGAAATCCACAGGGGATTACATCAAGTGTAAACTGAAGGTTTTGCCATGGCTTTCACAATCTCCTGACCTCATCATAATTGAAAATCTATGGATAGACCTTAAAAGAGCAGCGCGTGACAGACAGCCCAGAAATGTAAAAGAACTGGAAGACTTTTGTAAGGAGGAATGGGCAAAGATACCTCAAACAAGAATTGGAAGACTCTTGGCTGGCTACAAAAAGCGTTTACAAGCTGTGATACTTGCCAAAGGGGGCAGTACAAGATATTAACTCTGCAGGGTGCCCAAACTTTTGCAGACACCATTTTTTGGTTTTATGTTATTTTGAAAGTGTAAATGATGGAAATAAAATGTAACTTTTGTTGACATATTATAAGAATGTCTAATCTGTAAGTTGATGCCTTTTGGAGATTTTTTCATCTTTCCTTGGCTTCTTTATGCACATTAATACAAATTTTATAATGGGGTGCCCAAACTTTTGATCCCCACTGTATAGGAAGAGGTCTGTCCAATATATGTGGATGGTAAAAAGCCAAAAATATTCCTGCTTTGTGTGTCCCTTTTAAAAGTTTATTTAATGTTGGCACACGTGCCTATTTGAGCACTGACTGTAAAGGGGTGCTCTGGGGAACTAACCTTTTCAGACACTTATCATCTATCTACAGGATAGGGAATAAGTGGTTGACCTCTGAGGGTCTGACTGCTGGGACCCCCTGTGACGTCATATAGGGGGCCCCAACTACTTTCCCATCCTCTGAATGCACCAGGCCCTAACCTTACTGGACAAGCACAAGTGATGGTCTGGTCAGCCAATCACCGTGATTAGCTAAATGGGCCATCACTTGCACTTGTCCAGAAAAGTGGGAGCCAGAGCAGGAGGTCACAGGAGGTCCAAACAGACAGAATGAGGAGCATGTGGCAGCATACATCTCTCCCCACTTGTCCTCGTGATTGGTCAGGGTCTGAGTGTTCCCCAGAACATGTCAACAGTTGTGTAATTGGCAGGCCTACTTTAAGTATATTAGATTAATGAAACTTGGTAAAAAAAGGACCTTAAAGGGGTACTCCGCCCCTAGACATGTTATCCCCTATCCAAAGGATAGAGGATACGATGTCTGATCGTGGGGGTCCTGCCGCTGGGGACCCCCGGGATCTTGACTGTGGCACCCCAGACATTCGTTGAACTTCGCTCCATGCCATATGACTGGCTATGTGGGGCGGAGGCTCGTGACATCACGGCCACTCCCCGCTCATGATATCACGACCACGCCCCCTCAGAGAAAGTCTATGGGAGGGGGTGTGGCAGCAGTAGACTTGTATTGACTTGTATTCCGGCGCTGCAACTAATACTCTAGACGATTGCGTGGCAGCAGTAGACTTGTATTGACTTGTATTGAGGGGTCATGGATCGTGATGTCACGAGCAGGGCGTGGCCGTGATGTCACGATCCTCCGGCGCTGCAACTGATGCTCTAGACGATTGCCGGGTGCAGCAGGGAGATAGTGGGGGTTCCAGCTGCGGGACCCCAACGATCAGACATTTTATCACCTATTCTTTGGAAAGGTAATAAGATGTCTAGGGGCGGAGTACTTCTTTAAAAATATAATAAATCCCCCCTTTTCCAACACCTTGAACCTCCTATGTCCTACACTGGTGGAATAGTATACAGAGCCAGTAAGCTAACATGATGCCTGTATTTATACAGTATATAGAGGACTTACCCCTGTAAGGAGAGAAAGCATGCACAGTGCAGCCAAGCAGATCCACAGCCTCCCCATTGTCCTCTATGTGACCGGTGTCTACTGTGATCACTTATCACCTCCGCCTCATCACTGAGGACATTGTACCTTACAGAACTGATAAGAACTAGTAGAGGAATGACATTAGAGGAACGTGAGCAGATAACTCATAACAACTCAACGTATAAATGTACAGAAGAAAAGGGGCCGGGTCAGTCTGCACACTGTGCTGCAATATTTAAAGGGATCCTGCATGTCCAAAGTCAATCTCATCTATGTATTAGATGAGATACATACATTCCACACCTAGGTCAACAGCCGTATGGGAAGAGACTGATGTACGACTGGTGCAAACTCTTATTGTCTGTTTTTTGTCACCCCTGATGTTGTAGGGTCCCAGTGCATTTGGTGTTTTGTGAAAGGTCAATCTGTAAGAGTCACACGTTGGCATAACGTTAATTTATATTTTATGTGATATGTACTCTATATAGTAAATTATAAGAATATGTTGTATGCGGTCTTCTCCACAGTGATTAATATGTTGTATGCGGTCTTCTCCACAGTGATTCATATGTTGTATGCGGTCTTCTCCACAGTGATTCATATGTTGTATGCGGTCTTCTCCACAGTGATTCATATGTTATATGCGGTCTTCTCCACAGTGATTCATATGTTGTATGCGGTCTTCTCCACAGTGATTCATATGTTGTATGCGGTCTTCTCCACAGTGATTCATATGTTGTATGCGGTCTTCTCCACAGTGATTAATATGTTGTATGCGGTCTTCTCCACAGTGATTCATATGTTGTATGCGGTCTTCTCCACAGTGATTCATATGTTGTATGCGGTCTTCTCCACAGTGATTCATATGTTGTATGCGGTCTTCTCCACAGTGATTCATATGTTGTATGCGGTCTTCTCCACAGTGATTCATATGTTGTATGCGGTCTTCTCCACAGTGATTCATATGTTGTATGCGGTCTTCTCCACAGTGATTCATATGTTGTATGCGGTCTTCTCCACAGTGATTCATATGTTGTATGCGGTCTTCTCCACAGTGATTCATATGTTGTATGCGGTCTTCTCCACATTGATTCATATGTTGTATGCGGTCTTCTCCACAGTGATTCATATGTTATATGCGGTCTTCTCCACAGTGATTCATATGTTGTATGCGGTCTTCTCCACAGTGATTCATATGTTGTATGTGGTCTTCTCCACAGTGATTCATATGTTGTATGCGGTCTTCTCCACAGTGATTCATATGTTGTATGCGGTCTTCTCCACAGTGATTCATATGTTGTATGCGGTCTTCTCCACAGTGATTCACATGTTGTATGTGGTCTTCTCCACATTGATTCATATGTTGTATGCGGTCTTCTCCACAGTGATTCATATGTTGTATGCGGTCTTCTCCACAGTGATTAATATGTTGTATGCGGTCTTCTCCACAGTGATTCATATGTTGTATGCGGTCTTCTCCACAGTGATTAATATGTTGTATGCGGTCTTCTCCACATTGGTTCATATGTTGTATGCGGTCTTCGCCACAGTGATTCATATGTTGTATGCGGTCTTCTCCACAGTGATTAATATGTTGTATGCGGTTTTCTCCACAGTGATTAATATGTTGTATGCGGTCTTCTCCACAGTGATTCATATGTTGTATGCGGTCTTCTCCACAGTGATTCGTATGTTGTATGCGGTCTTCTCCACAGTGATTCATATGTTGTATGCGGTCTTCTCCACAGTGATTAATATGTTGTATGCGGTCTTCTCCACAGTGATTCATATGTTGTATGCGGTCTTCTCCACAGTGATTAATATGTTGGATGATCTCTTTGTACTTCTATGCCATATAGTTAATGATAAGTCAACAAATTCTTCTTCTCCACAAACGCACATAGATAGTTTCTTAGTAGCCAGCACTACCTTGTGTTTTTTTTTAGTGGTATTCTAATCAAAAACTATTTAAAGGGGTACTCTGCCCCTAGATATCTTTAGTGTTGCCCGTGAATATTTGCAATTACGAATATTCGCTTTTTTTTTATTTTTTGTTCACAGTACACATCACAGTGATCACCGATCATCCCTCTCTGCTCTTCGCATGTGCGCATATTCGTGAATATTGAGACCTCCCTTCTTTAATGGTATAGGGAACTAATGGGCTAGTGCAGTGGTCTCCAACCTGCGGACCTCCAGATGTTGCAAAACTACAATTCCCAGCATGCCCGGACAGCCGTTGGCTGTCCGTGCATGCTGGGAGTTGTAGTTTTGCAACATCTGTAGGTCCGCAGGTTGGAGACCGCTGCACTAGTGCATTAACTCTGTGACTTTGTCCCAGTGGAAACCAATAGGCCCATTGTGGTCTATGGGGATCTCACGGTATTTAAATCTGTAAGATAAGCAGGAGGGTGTTGGCAGTACAGTGTGTGGGAGACCATGCGGTGGTTCAAGTCCTGGGATGGGGCACAGTGTTACAGTGTTGTGGTTTAACTTTTTTACTCGTGATTGACAAATGTAGGTCAATTGGTAATTAAGAAAAGCCTTTGAACCGTGGTAACTAGGTCAATTGACAATTTACTGGGTGTTTGAACCGTGGGAACTAGGTTAATGGGGTACCAAATATGGGTATTGCGGTTAATTGAAACTGGATGTAATGTGTAAGGCTGGGTATTCATCAAAACCTGGAAAAGTTTCTGAGTTGCCCATAGCAACCAATCAGATCGCTTCTTTCATTTAGGCCGTGTGAAAAATTAAAGAAGCGATCTGATTGGTTGCTATGGGCAACTCATCAGCTTTTCCAGGAAAATATGCTGAGTTGCTCATAGCAACCAATCAGATTGCTTCTTTCATTTAGCAGAGGCCTTGTGAAAAATGAAAAAAAACAATCTGATTGGTTGCTATTGGTAACTCAGCAGATTTTCCTGGAAAGTAAAGCTTAACCACAACACTGTAACACTCCGTCCCACCCTGGACCTCAGACCACCACACAGTCTCCCATACACTGTACTGCCAAGAACCTCCTGCTTATCTTACTGTTTTACATACTGTGAGATCCCCGTTTCCATGGGCAAAAAATCACAGTGTTAATGCACTAGCCCATAAGTTCCCTATAAGGAAGGGAGGGCTCAATATTTGCAAATATGTGCATATGCGCAGCTATTTTTGCATATGCGCATATATTTTTGCATATGCACATAAAAAATGAATATAACGAATATGCAAATTTCGGGAATTTATGACGAATATTGGAAAATGGCCTATGCTGCTAATCACTAGAAATCTTATCCTCTGTCCAAAGGATAGGGGATAAGATGTCTAACTGCAGGGGGAGGTATGGCCCACGATCTACGTGCCAGCACCCCAGCATTTTGAACATTATGTTCAGAACGCTGCCTTCAGGTATCTGTTGTTGTGATGTAATGCCACATCCCCTCCATTTATTACTATGGGAGGAGACATAACAGTTGTCATGCCCCCTCTCACGATCACAGGACCCCGAAGCCAGTGCTGGGACTCCCCTGCAATCAGACGTCTTATCCCCCTATCCTTTGTATACAGGATAAGATGTCTAGGGGTGGAGTTCCCCTTTAAGCCCTGAAAGCTCTCTTCTGAGTTGATAATAGCGTATAGAGTGATAATCAGGTAGTTGCCAAAGCCTTCCCTATGTCATATGGGATCTAGTGTGACTTCTGAGAAGATCTGCAGTAGCTACAAAGTGTGCCAGTTTTGCTGACCTGAGTGGCACTCTGAGTGACACTGAGAGGGAAACAGTTTGTCAGGATAGGGGACAAGATGTCTGATCACGGGGGTCCTGCTGCTGGGGGCCCCCACGATCTCCCTGCTGCACCCAGCACTCATTTAGAGCATCAGGTGCAGTGCCGGAGGCTCGTGATGTCACAGCCACACCCCCTCAATGCAAGTCTATGGGAGGAGGCATGACGTCACGAGCCTCTGCCCAGCATCGCCAGTTATCCAGCACGGAGCGAAGTTCGTTCCGTGCACCTGATGTCTGGGGTGCCGCAGCCTAGATCGCAGGGGTCCCCAATGGCAGGACCCCCGCAATCAGTAATCTTATCCCCTATCCTTTGGATATGTATAGGGTCAGAGTACCCCTTTAATACTAATGGTTTTCTATTTGTGTTTTGTTTCCCTACAGTGTATCTGAGAAAATATTGCACCAGAGATCACCCGTTTTACTTTTCTTTTTTTCTCACACTCTCTCAGGGGAGATTCCCACGAGGTCGATATTGTATCCCCGATATTCTCAGTCTAACTTGATTTGCCCTTGATATCGAGAACTCTATTGTCCTTGAGTGACAGACAACAGAGGGTTGTAGTCAATGGAGAATATTCAGAGCAAGGTCTTTTTATCAGTGGAGACCTCAGGGATCTGTAATGGGACCAATATTGTTTAATATCTTAATTAGTAATATTACAGAAGGTCTCAATTGTATTGGTCTTTTTGCTGATGACACAAAGATATGTAACAGGGTTGATGTTCCTGGAGGGATACACCGAATGGAAAAGGATTTAGGCAAACTAGAAGAATGGTTAGAACTAGAGATGTTTTGAGAGAGTTTTTGAAAAATTCGATTGGGCCAATTTCCCGAAAAAAAAAAATAAATCGATTTGATCAGAATAAATTCTCAGCAAATTTTTATTAGTAATGTATTTTAATAATGTATTTAATAATGTGTGTTTCACTTTTTTTCTCAGTTTTTTTAAAAACATTTTTAGGTAGTACTTCTTCTCCCAGAATGGAACAAACTGTTCCATGGTGGGAGTAGTAGTACCTGTGCTAAAAGACAGATCGCCCTGGGTGTCGCTTCTGACACCCGCTGCGAGAATCCTGTATAATGTATAGATGCGGGCAGTTTTCTCTCATCTAGATAGGACAATCACAATCGGTGTCAGGAGTGACACCTGCTGTGATCTATCCTCAACTGTAGGTACTACTTCTCCCAACATGGAGCACAATCTGTTCCATGCTGGGAGCTGTAGTATCTGCATTAATAGACAGATCGCAGCGGGCGTCACTTCTGACACCCAATGCGATCATCCTGTATAATGTATAGATGCGGGCGGACGGCCGCTCTTCTATGGTCCCAAGTAGAATGTGTATATGCCGTATATATACCTATTTTTCTGAACCATCTGGCCAAACACAGCTCTCTGCAGAAAAAATGAATAAGTGATGTGAATTATTTTCACATCACTGGCCGGCCGGAGTATAGTACAGAGATGTGAGCACAGGAGAAGGCTGCTCCATCTCTGCAATAGAAAGGACAATCGCATCTGGTGTCAGGAGTTAACCTTGAACGATCCGTCTATTAGTACAGGTACTACAACTCCCATCATGGAACAGTCTGTTGCATGCTGGGAGTAGAAGTACTACCTAAAGAATGTAAAAAATAGAGAGAAAAAAAGGGAAATACACACACACGCACACACTTTATTAAACACAATATTAAAATACATTACCAATAAAAAAAATGTAATCATAAAAAATATATTATTTTAACATTTAAATTGCCCCTTTCTACATTTTTATTATTCGGCTATATTTTTTAGGTCCCTACCCGTCCAAATAAATTGATCCCAGTTAAAAAATTTACATTGGTTGCTACCGCCGCGGGATGGTCTTGCAGCGGCGGTAGCAACCAGGTCGTATCCACTAGCAACGGCTCAACCTCTCTGACTGCTGAAGATAGGCGCGGTACAAGGGAGTAGACAAGAGCAAGGTCGGACGTAGCAGAAGGTCGGGGCAGGCAGCAAGGTTCGTAGTCAATGGTGATAGCAGATGGTCAAGAACACAGTAGAGGTAACACAGAGTAGCTTTCTCAAGGCACAAGGCAACAAGATCCGGCAAGGGAGTGCAGGGGAAGTGAGGTATAAGTAGGGAGTGCACAGGTGGAAACTAATCAGGAAGATTGGGCCAGGCACCATCATTGGTGCACTGGCCCTTTAAATCTCAGAGAGCTGGCGCGCGCGCGCCCTAGAGAGCGGAGCCGCGCGCGCCAGAGCATGACAGCCGGGGAGCAGGACAGGTAAGAGACTTGGGATGCGATTCGCGAGCGGGCGCGTCCCGCTATGCGAATCGCATCCCCGCCAGCAATGTCAGTGCAGCGCTCCCGGTCAGCGGGTCTGACCGGGGCGCTGCAGGGAGAGAAACGCCGCGAGCGCTTCGGGGAGGAGCAGGGACCCGGAGCGCTCAGCGTAACAGTACCCCCCCCCCTTAGGTCTCCCCCTCTTTTTGTCGGGATGTCGCTCCACCTGGGACGAGGACATTGGGAGCGATTGTAGAGTCTCCTTCTGGGGGACAGTGAAGTCCTGGGCAGACCGGTCAGAAGGAGTGGGAATGGGGAGGGAGGGCAGAGGGTGAGGCTTGGCACAGTCTTGATAGGCCTTGGGGAGACCAGGCACAGGAGGGGACACTGAGGCCCGACAGACGGGGCTGGGAGCAGACGTGAGGCATTTCTTGCGGCAAGCAGGACCCCAATTCTTGATCTCCCCGGTGGTCCAGTCAAGGGTGGGAGAATGGTGCTTGAGCCATGGCAGACCGAGAAGGACTTCAGATGTGCAGCCGGGCAGAACCAAGAATTCAATCTTTTCGAGATGTGGTCCAATGTTCATAAGCAGAGGCACTGTGCGATAACGCACAGTGCAGTTCAACTTGACTCCGTTGACTGAAGCAATGTAGAGCGGCTTGATGAGACGGGTTAGCGGGATGCAGTACCTATCAAGCAAAGAGGCCAGAATAAAATTTCCAGAGGAACCAGAGTCCAAGACGGCCACGGCAGAGAAGGAGGAGTCGGCAGAAGGAGAAATCCGTACGGGCACAGTGAGACATGGAGAAGCAGACTCCGTACCCAGAGACGCCAGGCCCACATGAGCAGGTTGCGTGCGTGCATTTTCCAGACGAGGAGGACGAATCGGGCAATCCACCAAGAAATGTTCGGTACTAGCGCAGTACAGACATAGATTCCTATCCCTACGGCGAGACCTCTCTTCAATAGTCAGGCGAGACCGATCTACTTGCATAGGCTCCTCGGCGGGAGGCACAGGGGTAGATTGCAAGGGATACCGTGAGAGAGGTGCCCAGGGATTAAGATCTTTTTCCTGGCGGAGTTCCTGGTGTCTTTCCGAAAAACGCATGTCAATGCGGGTGGCCAAATGGATAAATTCATGCAGATTGGCAGGAATCTCTCGTGCGGCCAGCACATCTTTGATGTTACTGGATAGGCCTTTTTTAAAGGTCGCGCAGAGAGCCTCGTTGTTCCAAGATAATTCGGAAGCGAGAGTACGAAATCGGATAGCGTACTTGCCTACTGAAGAATTACCCTGGACCAGGTTCAGCAGGGCAGTCTCGGCAGAAGAAGCTCGGGCTGGTTCCTCGAAGACACTGCGAACCTCAGAGAAGAAGGAGTGTACAGTGGCGGTGACAGGGTCATCGCAGTCCCAGAGCGGTGTGGCCCAAGCCAAAGCCTTTCCAGACAGGAGACTAACCACGAAAGCCACCTTCGACTGTTCAGTAGGAAATTGGTCCGACAACATCTCCAAATGTAGGGAACATTGTGACAGGAAACCTCGGCAGAGTCTAGAGTCCCCATCAAATTTATCCGGCAGGGACAAGCGGAGGTTAGGAGCGGCCACTCGCTGCGGAAGAGGTGCAGGAGCCGGCGGAGGAGATGGTTGTTGCTGCTGTAGCTGTGACTGAAATTGCTGTAGCTGTGACTGAAGCTGCTGTAGCTGCGACTGAAGTTGCTGTGTCATGGTGGTCAAGTACGACAGCTGGTGATCTTGTTGGGCGATCTGTCGGGCTTGCTGGGCGACCAGCGTAGTGAGGTCAGAGACAACTGGCAGGGGAACCTCAGCGGGATCCATGGCCGGATCTACTGTCCCGATTCGGCTGGCAGGAGGTGGATCCTCTGTGCCAGAGAGGGATTGGCGTGGACCGTGCTAGTGGACC